>NW_027437545.1:0-600000 GCF_965140245.1 Athene noctua
GAAAGAGCCGTGGTGTGCGTTTTCGCCGGAAAACGCGTTATCGGCCGAAAACGTGTACGTTTGCACTTCCCCGCCACAGGGAAGCTGCTAGCCGGGAATTCTCTGCCTGGTTCTACCCGCTGCCCGGAACGCTACGCAGGGCAAAAGCGATTCTCGTCCTCCGTGCTTGCTTTTTCTCAGAAAGAGCCGTGGTGTGCGTTTTCGCCGGAAAACGCGTTTTCGGCCGAAAACGTGTACGTTTGCACTTCCCCGCCACAGGGAAGCTGCTAGCCGGGAATTCTCTGCCTGGTTCTGCCCGCTGCCCGGAACGCTACGCAGGGCAAAAGCGATTCTCGTCCTCCGTGCTTGCTTTTTCTCAGAAAGAGCCGTGGTGTGCGTTTTCGCCGGAAAACGCGTTTTCGGCCCAAAACGTGTACGTTTGCACTTCCCCGCCACAGGGAAGCTGCTAGCCGGGAATTCTCTGCCTGGTTCTACCCGCTGCCCGGAACGCTACGCAGGGCAAAAGCGATTCTCGTCCTCCGTGCTTGCTTTTTCTCAGAAAGAGCCGTGGTGTGCGTTTTCGCCGGAAAACGCGTTTTCGGCCGAAAACGTGTACGTTTGCACTTCCCCGCCACAGGGAAGCTGCTAGCCGGGAATTCTCTGCCTGGTTCTACCCGCTGCCCGGAACGCTACGCAGGGCAAAAGCGATTCTCGTCCTCCGTGCTTGCTTTTTCTCAGAAAGAGCCGTGGTGTGCGTTTTCGCCGGAAAACGCGTTTTCCGCCGAAAACGTGTACGTTTGCACTTCCCCGCCACAGGGAAGCTGCTAGCCGGGAATTCTCTGCCTGGTTCTACCCGCTGCCCGGAACGCTACGCAGGGCAAAAGCGATTCTCGTCCTCCGTGCTTGCTTTTTCTCAGAAAGAGCCGTGGTGTGCGTTTTCGCCGGAAAACGCGTTTTCTTCCGAAAACGTGTACGTTTGCACTTCCCAGCCACAGGGAAGCTGCTAGCCGGGAATTCTCTGCCTGGTTCTACCCGCTGCCCGGAACGCTACGCAGGGCAAAAGCGATTCTCGTCCTCCGTGCTTGCTTTTTCTCAGAAAGAGCCGTGGTGTGCGTTTTCGCCGGAAAACGCGTTTTCGGCCGAAAACGTGTACGTTTGCACTTCCCCGCCACAGGGAAGCTGCTAGCCGGGAATTCTCTGCCTGGTTCTACCCGCTGCCCGGAACGCTACGCAGGGCAAAAGCGATTCTCGTCCTCCGTGCTTGCTTTTTCTCAGAAAGAGCCGTGGTGTGCGTTTTCGCCGGAAAACGCGTTATCGGCCGAAAACGTGTACGTTTGCACTTCCCCGCCACAGGGAAGCTGCTAGCCGGGAATTCTCTGCCTGGTTCTACCCGCTGCCCGGAACGCTACGCAGGGCAAAAGCGATTCTCGTCCTCCGTGCTTGCTTTTTCTCAGAAAGAGCCGTGGTGTGCGTTTTCGCCGGAAAACGCGTTTTCGGCCGAAAACGTGTACGTTTGCACTTCCCCGCCACAGGGAAGCTGCTAGCCGGGAATTCTCTGCCTGGTTCTACCCGCTGCCCGGAACGCTACGCAGGGCAAAAGCGATTCTCGTCCTCCGTGCTTGCTCTTTCTCAGAAAGAGCCGTGGTGTGCGTTTTCGCCGGAAAACGCGTTTTCGGCCGAAAACGTGTACGTTTGCACTTCCCCGCCACAGGGAAGCTGCTAGCCGGGAATTCTCTGCCTGTTTCTGCCCGCTGCCCGGAACGCTACGCAGGGCAAAAGCGATTCTCGTCCTCCGTGCTTGCTTTTTCTCAGAAGGAGCCGTGGTGTGCGTTTTCGCCGGAAAACGAGTTTTCGGCCGAAAACGTGTACGTTTGCACTTCCCCGCCACAGGGAAGCTGCTAGCCGGGAATTCTCTGCCTGGTTCTACCCGCTGCCCGGAACGCTACGCAGGGCAAAAGCGATTCTCGTCCTCCGTGCTTGCTTTTTCTCAGAAAGAGCCGTGGTGTGCGTTTTCGCCGGAAAACGCGTTTTCGGCCGAAAACTTGTACGTTTGCACTTCCCCGCCACAGGGAAGCTGCTAGCCGGGAATTCTCTGCCTGGTTCTGCCCGCTGCCCGGAACGCTACGCAGGGCAAAAGCGGTTCTCGTCCTCCGTGCTTGCTTTTTCTCAGAAAGAGCCGTGGTGTGCGTTTTCGCCGGAAAACGCGTTTTCGGCCGAAAACGTGTACGTTTGCACTTCCCCGCCACAGGGAAGCTGCTAGCCGGGAATTCTCTGCCTGGTTCTACCCGCTGCCCGGAACGCTACGCAGGGCAAAAGCGATTCTCGTCCTCCGTGCTTGCTTTTTCTCAGAAAGAGCCGTGGTGTGCGTTTTCGCCGGAAAACGCGTTTTCGGCCGAAAACGTGTACGTTTGCACTTCCCCGCCACAGGGAAGCTGCTAGCCGGGAATTCTCTGCCTGGTTCTACCCGCTGCCCGGAACGCTACGCAGGGCAAAAGCGATTCTCGTCCTCCGTTCTTGCTTTTTCTCAGAAAGAGCCGTGGTGTGCGTTTTCGCCGAAAACGCGTTTTTGGCCGAAAACGTGTACGTTTGCACTTCCCAGCCACAGGGAAGGTGCTAGCCGGGAATTCTCTGCCTGGTTCTACCCGCTGCCCGGAACGCTACGCAGGGCAAAAGCGATTCTCGTCCTCCGTGCTTGCTTTTTCTCAGAAAGAGCCGTGGTGTGCGTTTTCGCCGGAAAACGCGTTTTCGGCCGAAAACGTGTACGTTTGCACTTCCCCGCCACAGGGAAGCTGCTAGCCGGGAATTCTCTGCCTGGTTCTACCCGCTGCCCGGAACGCTACGCAGGGCAAAAGCGATTCTCGTCCTCCGTGCTTGCTTTTTCTCAGAAAGAGCCGTGGTGTGCGTTTTCGCCGGAAAACGTGTTTTCGACCGAAAACGTGTACGTTTGCACTTCCCCGCCACAGGGAAGCTGCTAGCCGGGAATTCTCTGCCTGGTTCTACCCGCTGCCCGGAACGCTACGCAGGGCAAAAGCGATTCTCGTCCTCCGTGCTTGCTTTTTCTCAGAAAGAGCCGTGGTGTGCGTTTTCGCCGGAAAACGCGTTTTCGGCCGAAAACGTGTACGTTTGCACTTCCCCGCCACAGGGAAGCTGCTAGCCGGGAATTCTCTGCCTGGTTCTACCCGCTGCCCGGAACGCTACGCAGGGCAAAAGCGATTCTCGTCCTCCGTGCTTGCTTTTTCTCAGAAAGAGCCGTGGTGTGCGTTTTCGCCGGAAAACGCGTTTTCGGCCGAAAACGTGTACGTTTGCACTTCCCCGCCACAGGGAAGCTGCTAGCCGGGAATTCTCTGCCTGGTTCTGCCCGCTGCCCGGAACGCTACGCAGGGCAAAAGCGATTCTCGTCCTCCGTGCTTGCTTTTTCTCAGAAAGAGCCGTGGTGTGCGTTTTCGCCGGAAAACGCGTTTTCGGCCGAAAACTTGTACGTTTGCACTTCCCCGCCACAGGGAAGCTGCGAGCCGGGAATTCTCTGCCTGGTTCTACCCGCTGCCCGGAACGCTACGCAGGGCAAAAGCGATTCTCGTCCTCCGTGCTTGCTTTTTCTCAGAAAGAGCCGTGGTGTGCTTTTTCGCCGAAAACGCGTTTTTGGCCGAAAACGTGTACGTTTGCACTTCCCCGCCACAGGGAAGCTGCTAGCCGGGAATTCTCTGCCTGGTTCTACCCGCTGCCCGGAACGCTACGCAGGGCAAAAGCGATTCTTGTCCTCCGTGCTTGCTTTTTCTCAGAAAGAGCCGTGGTGTGCGTTTTCGCCGGAAAACGCGTTTTCTGCCGAAAACGTGTACGTTTGCACTTCCCCGCCACAGGGAAGCTGCTAGCCGGGAATTCTCTGCCTGGTTCTACCCGCTGCCCGGAACGCTACGCAGGGCAAAAGCGATTCTCGTCCTCCGTGCTTGCTTTTTCTCAGAAAGAGCCGTGGTGTGCGTTTTCGCCGGAAAACGCGTTTTCGGCCGAAAACGTGTACGTTTGCACTTCCCCGCCACAGGGAAGCTGCTAGCCGGGAATTCTCTGCCTGGTTCTGCCCGCTGCCCGGAACGCTACGCAGGGCAAAAGCGATTCTCGTCCTCCGTGCTTGCTTTTTCTCAGAAAGAGCCGTGGTGTGCGTTTTCGCCGGAAAACGCGTTTTCGGCCGAAAACGTGTACGTTTGCACTTCCCCGCCACAGGGAAGCTGCTAGCCGGGAATTCTCTGCCTGGTTCTACCCGGTGCCCGGAACGCTACGCAGGGCAAAAGCGATTCTCGTCCTCCGTGCTTGCTTTTTCTCAGAAAGAGCCGTGGTGTGCGTTTTCGCCGGAAAACGCGTTTTCGGCCGAAAACGTGTACGTTTGCACTTCCCCGCCACAGGGAAGCTGCTAGCCGGGAATTCTCTGCCTGGTTCTGCCCGCTGCCCGGAACGCTACGCAGGGCAAAAGCGATTCTCGTCCTCCGTGCTTGCTTTTTCTCAGAAAGAGCCGTGGTGTGCGTTTTCGCCGGAAAACGCGTTTTCGGCCCAAAACGTGTACGTTTGCACTTCCCCGCCACAGGGAAGCTGCTAGCCGGGAATTCTCTGCCTGGTTCTACCCGCTGCCCGGAACGCTACGCAGGGCAAAAGCGATTCTCGTCCTCCGTGCTTGCTTTTTCTCAGAAAGAGCCGTGGTGTGCGTTTTCGCCGGAAAACGCGTTTTCGGCCGAAAACGTGTACGTTTGCACTTCCCCGCCACAGGGAAGCTGCTAGCCGGGAATTCTCTGCCTGGTTCTACCCGCTGCCCGGAACGCTACGTATGGCAAAAGCGATTCTCGTCCTCCGTGCTTGCTTTTTCTCAGAAAGAGCCGTGGTGTGCGTTTTCGCCGGAAAACGCGTTTTCGGCTGAAAACGTGTACGTTTGCACTTCCCCGCCACAGGGAAGCTGCTAGCCGGGAATTCTCTGCCTGGTTCTACCCGCTGCCCGGAACGCTACGCAGGGCAAAAGCGATTGTCGTCCTCCGTGCTTGCTTTTTCTCAGAAAGAGCCGTGGTGTGCGTTTTCGCCGGAAAACGCGTTTTCGGCCGAAAACGTGTACGTTTGCACTTCCCCGCCACAGGGAAGCTGCTAGCCGGGAATTCTCTGCCTGGTTCTACCCGCTGCCCGGAACGCTACGCAGGGCAAAAGCGATTCTCGTCCTCCGTTCTTGCTTTATCTCAGAAAGAGCCGTGGTGTGCGTTTTCGCCGGAAAACGCGTTTTCGGCCGAAAACGTGTACGTTTGCACTTCCCCGCCACAGGGAAGCTGCTAGCCGGGAATTCTCTGCCTGGTTCTACCCGCTGCCCGGAACGCTACGCAGGGCAAAAGCGATTCTCGTCCTCCGTGCTTGCTTTTTCTCAGAAAGAGCCGTGGTGTGCGTTTTCGCCGGAAAACGCGTTTTCGGCCGAAAACGTGTACGTTTGCACTTCCCCGCCACAGGGAAGCTGCTAGCCGGGAATTCTCTGCCTGGTTCTACCCGCTGCCCGGAACGCTACGCAGGGCAAAAGCGATTCTCGTCCTCCGTGCTTGCTTTTTCTCAGAAAGAGCCGTGGTGTGCGTTTTCGCCGGAAAACGCGTTTTCTTCCGAAAACGTGTACGTTTGCACTTCCCAGCCACAGGGAAGCTGCTAGCCGGGAATTCTCTGCCTGGTTCTACCCGCTGCCCGGAACGCTACGCAGGGCAAAAGCGATTCTCGTCCTCCGTGCTTGCTTTTTCTCAGAAAGAGCCGTGGTGTGCGTTTTCGCCGGAAAACGCGTTTTCGGCCGAAAACGTGTACGTTTGCACTTCCCCGCCACAGGGAAGCTGCTAGCCGGGAATTCTCTGCCTGTTTCTGCCCGCTGCCCGGAACGCTACGCAGGGCAAAAGCGATTCTCGTCCTCCGTGCTTGCTTTTTCTCAGAAGGAGCCCTGGTGTGCGTTTTCGCCGGAAAACGAGTTTTCGGCCGAAAACGTGTACGTTTGCACTTCCCCGCCACAGGGAAGCTGCTAGCCGGGAATTCTCTGCCTGGTTCTACCCGCTGCCCGGAACGCTACGCAGGGCAAAAGCGATTCTCGTCCTCCGTGCTTGCTTTTTCTCAGAAAGAGCCGTGGTGTGCGTTTTCGCCGGAAAACGCGTTTTCGGCCGAAAACTTGTACGTTTGCACTTCCCCGCCACAGGGAAGCTGCTAGCCGGGAATTCTCTGCCTGGTTCTGCCCGCTGCCCGGAACGCTACGCAGGGCAAAAGCGATTCTCGTCCTCCGTGCTTGCTTTTTCTCAGAAAGAGCCGTGGTGTGCGTTTTCGCCGGAAAACGCGTTTTCGGCCGAAAACGTGTACGTTTGCACTTCCCCGCCACAGGGAAGCTGCTAGCCGGGAATTCTCTGCCTGGTTCTACCCGCTGCCCGGAACGCTACACAGGGCAAAAGCGATTCTCGTCCTCCGTTCTTGCTTTTTCTCAGAAAGAGCCGTGGTGTGCGTTTTCGCCGGAAAACGCGTTTTCGGCCGAAAACGTGTACGTTTGCACTTCCCCGCCACAGGGAAGCTGCTAGCCGGGAATTCTCTGCCTGGTTCTACCCGCTGCCCGGAACGCTACGCAGGGCAAAAGCGATTCTCGTCCTCCGTTCTTGCTTTTTCTCAGAAAGAGCCGTGGTGTGCGTTTTCGCCGAAAACGCGTTTTTGGCCGAAAACGTGTACGTTTGCACTTCCCAGCCACAGGGAAGGTGCTAGCCGGGAATTCTCTGCCTGGTTCTACCCGCTGCCCGGAACGCTACGCAGGGCAAAAGCGATTCTCGTCCTCCGTGCTTGCTTTTTCTCAGAAAGAGCCGTGGTGTGCGTTTTCGCCGGAAAACGCGTTTTCGGCCGAAAACGTGTACGTTTGCACTTCCCCGCCACAGGGAAGCTGCTAGCCGGGAATTCTCTGCCTGGTTCTACCCGCTGCCCGGAACGCTACGCAGGGCAAAAGCGATTCTCGTCCTCCGTGCTTGCTTTTTCTCAGAAAGAGCCGTGGTGTGCGTTTTCGCCGGAAAACGTGTTTTCGACCGAAAACGTGTACGTTTGCACTTCCCCGCCACAGGGAAGCTGCTAGCCGGGAATTCTCTGCCTGGTTCTACCCGCTGCCCGGAACGCTACGCAGGGCAAAAGCGATTGTCGTCCTCCGTGCTTGCTTTTTCTCAGAAAGAGCCGTGGTGTGCGTTTTCGCCGGAAAACGCGTTTTCGGCCGAAAACGTGTACGTTTGCACTTCCCCGCCACAGGGAAGCTGCTAGCCGGGAATTCTCTGCCTGGTTCTACCCGCTGCCCGGAACGCTACGCAGGGCAAAAGCGATTCTCGTCCTCCGTGCTTGCTTTTTCTCAGAAAGAGCCGTGGTGTGCGTTTTCGCCGGAAAACGCGTTTTCGGCCGAAAACGTGTACGTTTGCACTTCCCCGCCACAGGGAAGCTGCTAGCCGGGAATTCTCTGCCTGGTTCTGCCCGCTGCCCGGAACGCTACGCAGGGCAAAAGCGATTCTCGTCCTCCGTGCTTGCTTTTTCTCAGAAAGAGCCGTGGTGTGCGTTTTCGCCGGAAAACGCGTTTTCGGCCGAAAACGTGTACGTTTGCACTTCCCCGCCACAGGGAAGCTGCGAGCCGGGAATTCTCTGCCTGGTTCTACCCGCTGCCCGGAACGCTACGCAGGGCAAAAGCGATTGTCGTCCTCCGTGCTTGCTTTTTCTCAGAAAGAGCCGTGGTGTGCGTTTTCGCCGAAAACGCGTTTTCGGCCGAAAACGTGTACGTTTGCACTTCCCCGCCACAGGGAAGCTGCTAGCCGGGAATTCTCTGCCTGGTTCTACCCGCTGCCCGGAACGCTACGCAGGGCAAAAGCGATTGTCGTCCTCCGTGCTTGCTTTTTCTCAGAAAGAGCCGTGGTGTGCGTTTTCGCCGGAAAACGCGTTTTCGGCCGAAAACGTGTACGTTTGCACTTCCCCGCCACAGGGAAGCTGCTAGCCGTGAATTCTCTGCCTGGTTCTACCCGCTGCCCGGAACGCTACGCAGGGCAAAAGCGATTCTCGTCCTCCGTGCTTGCTTTTTCTCAGAAAGAGCCGTGGTGTGCGTTTTCGCCGGAAAACGCGTTTTCGGCCGAAAACGTGTACGTTTGCACTTCCCCGCCACAGGGAAGCTGCTCCCCGGGAATTCTCTGCCTGGTTCTACCCGCTGCCCGGAACGCTACGCAGGGCAAAAGCGATTCTCGTCCTCCGTGCTTGCTTTTTCTCAGAAAGAGCCGTGGTGTGCGTTTTCGCCGGAAAACGCGTTTTCGGCTGAAAACGTGTACGTTTGCACTTCCCCGCCACAGGGAAGCTGCTAGCCGGGAATTCTCTGCCTGGTTCTACCCGCTGCCCGGAACGCTACGCAGGGCAAAAGCGATTCTCGTCCTCCGTGCTTGCTTATTCTCAGAAAGAGCCGTGGTGTGCGTTTTCGCCGGAAAACGCGTTTTCGGCCGAAAACGTGTACGATTGCACTTCCCCGCCACAGGGAAGCTGCTAGCCGGGAATTCTCTGCCTGGTTCTACCCGCTGCCCGGAAAGCTACGCAGGGCAAAAGCGATTCTCGTCCTCCGTGCTTGCTTTTTCTCAGAAAGAGCCGTGGTGTGCGTTTTCGCCGGAAAACGCGTTTTCGGCCGAAAACGTGTACGTTTGCACTTCCCCGCCACAGGGAAGCTGCTAGCCGGGAATTCTCTGCCTGGTTCTACCCGCTGCCCGGAACGCTACGCAGGGCAAAAGCGATTCTCGTCCTCCGTGCTTGCTTTTTCTCAGAAAGAGCCGTGGTGTGCGTTTTCGCCGGAAAACGCGTTTTCGGCCGAAAACGTGTACGTTTGCACTTCCCCGCCACAGGGAAGCTGCTAGCCGGGAATTCTCTGCCTGGTTCTACCCGCTGCCCGGAACGCTACGCAGGGCAAAAGCGATTCTCGTCCTCCGTGCTTGCTTTATCTCAGAAAGAGCCGTGGTGTGCGTTTTCGCCGGAAAACGCGTTTTCGGCCGAAAACGTGTACGTTTGCACTTCCCCGCCACAGGGAAGCTGCTAGCCGGGAGTTCTCTGCCTGGTTCTACCCGCTGCCCGGAACGCTACGCAGGGCAAAAGCGATGCTCGTCCTCCGTGCTTGCTTTTTCTCAGAAAGAGCCGTGGTGTGCGTTTTCGCCGGAAAACGCGTTTTCGGCCGAAAACGTGTACGTTTGCACTTCCCCGCCACAGGGAAGCTGCTAGCCGGGAATTCTCTGCCTGGTTCTACCCGCTGCCCGGAACGCTACGCAGGGCAAAAGCGATTCTCGTCCTCCGTGCTTGCTTTTTCTCAGAAAGAGCCGTGGTGTGCGTTTTCGCCGGAAAATGCGTTTTCGGCCGAAAACGTGTACGTTTGCACTTCCCCGCCACAGGGAAGCTGCTAGCCGGGAATTCTCTGCCTGGTTCTACCCGCTGCCCGGAACGCTACGCAGGGCAAAAGCGATTCTCGTCCTCCGTGCTTGCTTTTTCTCAGAAAGAGCCGTGGTGTGCGTTTTCGCCGGAAAACGCGTTTTCGGCCGAAAACATGTACGTTTGCACTTCCCCGCCACAGGGAAGCTGCTAGCCGGGAATTCTCTGCCTGGTTCTACCCGCTGCCCGGAACGCTACGCAGGGCAAAAGCGATTCTCGTCCTCCGTGCTTGCTTTTTCTCAGAAAGAGCCGTGGTGTGCGTTTTCGCCGGAAAACGCGTTTTCGGCCGAAAACGTGTACGTTTGCACTTCCCCGCCACAGGGAAGCTGCTAGCCGGGAATTCTCTGCCTGGTTCTACCCGCTGCCCGGAACGCTACGCAGGGCAAAAGCGATTCTCGTCCTCCGTGCTTGCTTTTTCTCAGAAAGAGCCGTGGTGTGCGTTTTCGCCGGAAAACGCGTTTTCGGCCGAAAACGTGTACGTTTGCACTTCCCCGCCACAGGGAAGCTGCTAGCCGGGAGTTCTCTGCCTGGTTCTACCCGCTGCCCGGAACGCTACGCAGGGCAAAAGCGATGCTCGTCCTCCGTGCTTGCTTTTTCTCAGAAAGAGCCGTGGTGTGCGTTTTCGCCGGAAAACGCGTTTTCGGCCGAAAACGTGTACGTTTGCACTTCCCCGCCACAGGGAAGCTGCTAGCCGGGAATTCTCTGCCTGGTTCTACCCGCTGCCCGGAACGCTACGCAGGGCAAAAGCGATTCTCGTCCTCCGTGCTTGCTTTTTCTCAGAAAGAGCCGTGGTGTGCGTTTTCGCCGGAAAATGCGTTTTCGGCCGAAAACGTGTACGTTTGCACTTCCCCGCCACAGGGAAGCTGCTAGCCGGGAATTCTCTGCCTGGTTCTACCCGCTGCCCGGAACGCTACGCAGGGCAAAAGCGATTCTCGTCCTCCGTGCTTGCTTTTTCTCAGAAAGAGCCGTGGTGTGCGTTTTCGCCGGAAAACGCGTTTTCGGCCGAAAACATGTACGTTTGCACTTCCCCGCCACAGGGAAGCTGCTAGCCGGGAATTCTCTGCCTGGTTCTACCCGCTGCCCGGAACGCTACGCAGGGCAAAAGCGATTCTCGTCCTCCGTGCTTGCTTTTTCTCAGAAAGAGCCGTGGTGTGCGTTTTCGCCGGAAAACACGTTTTCGGCCGAAAACGTGTACGTTTGCACTTCCCCGCCACAGGGAAGCTGCTAGCCGGGAATTCTCTGCCTGGTTCTACCCGCTGCCCGGAACGCTACGCAGGGCAAAAGCGATTCTCGTCCTCCGTGCTTGCTTTTTCTCAGAAAGAGCCGTGGTGTGCGTTTTCGCCGGAAAACGCGTTTTCGGCCGAAAACGTGTACGTTTGCACTTCCCCGCCACAGGGAAGCTGCTAGCCGGGAATTCTCTGCCTGGTTCTACCCGCTGCCCGGAACGCTACGCAGGGCAAAAGCGATTCTCGTCCTCCGTGCTTGCTTTTTCTCAGAAAGAGCCGTGGTGTGCGTTTTCGCCGGAAAATGCGTTTTCGGCCGAAAACGTGTACGTTTGCACTTCCCCGCCACAGGGAAGCTGCTAGCCGGGAATTCTCTGCCTGGTTCTACCCGCTGCCCGGAACGCTACGCAGGGCAAAAGCGATTCTCGTCCTCCGTGCTTGCTTTTTCTCAGAAAGAGCCGTGGTGTGCGTTTTCGCCGGAAAACGAGTTTTCGGCCGAAAACGTGTACGTTTGCACTTCCCCGCCACAGGGAAGCTGCTAGCCGGGAATTCTCTGCCTGGTTCTACCCGCTGCCCGGAACGCTACGCAGGGCAAAAGCGATTCTCGTCCTCCGTGCTTTCTTTTTCTCAGAAAGAGCCGTGGTGTGCGTTTTCGCCGGAAAATGCGTTTTCGGCCGAAAACGTGTACGTTTGCACTTCCCCGCCACAGGGAAGCTGCTAGCCGGGAATTCTCTGCCTGGTTCTACCCGCTGCCCGGAACGCTACGCAGGGCAAAAGCGATTCTCGTCCTCCGTGCTTGCTTTTTCTCAGAAAGAGCCGTGGTGTGCGTTTTCGCCGGAAAACGCGTTTTCGGCCGAAAACGTGTACGTTTGCACTTCCCGGCCACAGGGAAGCTGCTAGCCGGCAATTCTCTGCCTGGTTCTACCCGCTGCCCGGAACGCTACGCAGGGCAAAAGCGATTGTCGTCCTCCGTGCTTGCTTTTTCTCAGAAAGAGCCGTTGTGTGCTATTTCGCCGAAAACGCGTTTTTGGCCGAAAACGTGTACGTTTGCACTTCCCCGCCACAGGGAAGCTGCTAGCCGGGAATTCTCTGCCTGGTTCTACCCGCTGCCCGGAACGCTACGCAGGGCAAAAGCGATTCTCGTCCTCCGTGCTTGCTTTTTCTCAGAAAGAGCCGTGGTGTGCGTTTTCGCCGGAAAACGCGTTTTCGGCCGAAAACGTGTACGTTTGCACTTCCCCGCCACAGGGAAGCTGCTAGCCGGGAATTCTCTGCCTGGTTCTACCCGCTGCCCGGAACGCTACGCAGGGCAAAAGCGATTCTCGTCCTCCGTGCTTGCTTTTTCTCAGAAAGAGCCGTGGTGTGCGTTTTCGCCGGAAAACGCGTTTTCGGCCGAAAACGTGTACGTTTGCACTTCCCCGCCACAGGGAAGCTGCTAGCCGGGAATTCTCTGCCTGGTTCTACCCGCTGCCCGGAACGCTACGCAGGGCAAAAGCGATTCTCGTCCTCCGTGCTTGCTTTTTCTCAGAAAGAGCCGTGGTGTGCGTTTTCGCCGGAAAACGCGTTTTCGGCCGAAAACGTCTACGTTTGCACTTCCCCGCCACAGGGAAGCTGCTAGCCGGGAATTCTCTGCCTGGTTCTACCCGCTGCCCGGAACGCTAGGCAGGGCAAAAGCGATTCTCGTCCTCCGTGCTTGCTTTTTCTCAGAAAGAGCCGTGGTGTGCGTTTTCGCCGGAAAACGCGTTTTCGGCCGAAAACGTGTACGTTTGCACTTCCCGGCCACAGGGAAGGTGCTAGCCGGGAATTCTCTGCCTGGTTCTACCCGCTGCCCGGAACGCTACGCAGGGCAAAAGCGATTCTCGTCCTCCGTGCTTGCTTTTTCTCAGAAAGAGCCGTGGTGTGCGTTTTCGCCGGAAACGCGTTCTAGGCCGAAAACGTGTACGTTTGCACTTCCCAGCCACAGGGAAGCTGCTAGCCGGGAATTCTCTGCCTGGTTCTACCCGCTGCCCGGAACGCTACGCAGGGCAAAAGCGATTCTCGTCCTCCGTGCTTGCTTTTTCTCAGAAAGAGCCGTGGTGTGCGTTTTCGCCGGAAAACGCGTTTTCGGCCGAAAACGTGTACGTTTGCACTTCCCCGCCACAGGGAAGCTGCTAGCCGGGAATTCTCTGCCTGGTTCTACCCGCTGCCCGGAACGCTACGCAGGGCAAAGGCGATTCTCGTCCTCCGTGCTTGCTTTTTCTCAGAAAGAGCCGTGGTGTGCGTTTTCGCCGGAAAACGCATTTTCGGCCGTAAACGTGTACGTTTGCACTTCCCGGCCACAGGGAAGCTGCTAGCCGGGAATTCTCTGCCTGGTTCTACCCGCTGCCCGGAACGCTACGCAGGGCAAAAGCGATTCTCGTCCTCCGTGCTTGCTTTTTCTCAGCAAGAGCCGTGGTGTGCGTTTTCGCCGGAAAACGCGTTTTCGGCCGAAAACGTGTACGTTTGCACTTCCCCGCCACAGGGAAGGTGCTAGCCGGGAATTCTCTGCCTGGTTCTACCCGCTGCCCGGAACGCTACCCAGGGCAAAAGCGATTCTCGTCCTCCGTGCTTGCTTTTTCTCAGCAAGAGTTGTGGTATGCTTTTTCGCCGAAAACGCGTTTTTGGCCGAAAACGTGTACGTTTGCACTTCCCAGCCACAGGAAAGCTGCTAGCCGGGAATTCTCTGCCTGGTTCTACCCGCTGCCCGGAACGCTACGCAGGGCAAAAGCGATTCTCGTCCTCCGTGCTTGCTTTTTCTCAGAAAGAGCCGTGGTGTGCGTTTTCGCCGGAAAACGCGTTTTCGGCCGAAAACGTGTACGTTTGCACTTCCCCGCCACAGGGAAGCTGCTAGCCGGGAATTCTCTGCCTGGTTCTACCCGCTGCCCGGAACGCTAGGCAGGGCAAAAGCGATTCTCGTCCTCCGTGCTTGCTTTTTCTCAGAAAGAGCCGTGGTGTGCGTTTTCGCCGGAAAACGCGTTTTCGGCCGAAAACGTGTACGTTTGCACTTCCCCGCCACAGGGAAGCTGCTAGCCGGGAATTCTCTGCCTGGTTCTACCCGCTGCCCGGAACGCTACGCAGGGCAAAAGCGATTCTCGTCCTCCGTGCTTGCTTTTTCTCAGAAAGAGCCGTGGTGTGCGTTTTCGCCGGAAAACGCGTTTTCGGCCGAAAACGTGGACGTTTGCACTTCCCCGCCACAGGGAAGCTGCTAGCCGGGAATTCTCTGCCTGGTTCTACCCGCTGCCCGGAACGCTACGCAGGGCAAAAGCGATTCTCGTCCTCCGTGCTTGCTTGTTCTCAGAAAGAGCCGTGGTGTGCGTTTTCGCCGGAAACGCGTTCTAGGCCGAAAACGTGTACGTTTGCACTTCCCAGCCACAGGGAAGCTGCTAGCCGGGAATTCTCTGCCTGGTTCTACCCGCTGCCCGGAACGCTACGCAGGGCAAAAGCGATTCTCGTCCTCCGTGCTTGCTTTTTCTCAGAAAGAGCCGTGGTGTGCGTTTTCGCCGAAAACGCGTTTTTGGCCGAAAACGTGTACGTTTGCACTTCCTAGCCACAGGGAAGCTGCTAGCCGGGAATTCTCTGCCTGGTTCTACCCGCTGCCCGGAACGTTACGCAGGGCAAAAGCGATTCTCGTCCTCCGTGCTTGCTTTTTCTCAGAAAGAGTTGTGGTATGCTTTTTCGCCGAAAACGCGTTTTTGGCCGAAAACGTGTACGTTTGCACTTACCCGCCACAGGGAAGCTGCTAGCCGGGAATTCTCTGCCTGGTTCTACCCGCTGCCCGGAACGCTACGCAGGGCAAAAGCGATTCTCGTCCTCCGTGCTTACTTTTCTCAGAAAGAGCCGTTGTGTGCTTTTTCGCCGAAAACGCGTTTTTGGCCGAAAACGTGTACGTTTGCACTTCCCCGCCACAGGAAAGCTGCTAGCCGGGAATTCTCTGCCTGGTTCTACCCGCTGCCCGGAACGCTAGGCAGGGCAAAAGCGATTCTCGTCCTCCGTGCTTGCTTTTTCTCAGAAAGAGCCGTGGTGTGCGTTTTCGCCGGAAAATGCGTTTTCGGCCGAAAACGTGTACGTTTGCACTTCCCGGCCACAGGGAAGCTGCTAGCCGGGAATTCTCTGCCTGGTTCTACCCGCTGCCAGGAACGCTACGCAGGGCAAAAGCGATTCTCGTCCTCCGTGCTTGCTTTTTCTCAGAAAGAGCCGTGGTGTGCGATTTCGCCGGAAAACGCGTTTTCGGCCGAAAACGTGTACGTTTGCACTTCCCCGCCACAGGGAAGCTGCTAGCCGGGAATTCTCTGCCTGGTTCTACCCGCTGCCCGGAACGCTACGCAGGGCAAAAGCGATTCTCGTCCTCCGTGCTTGCTTTTTCTCTGAAAGAGCCGTTGTATGCTTTTTCGCCAAAAACGCGTTATTGGCCGAAAACGTGTACGTTTGCACTTCCCAGCCACAGGGAAGCTGCTAGCCGGGAATTCTCTGCCTGGTTCTACCCGCTGCCCGGAACGCTAGGCAGGGCAAAAGCGATTCTCGTCCTCCGTGCTTGCTTTTTCTCAGAAAGAGCCGTGGTGTGCGTTTTCGCCGGAAAACGCGTTTTCGGCCGAAAACGTGTACGTTTGCACTTCCCCGCCACAGGGAAGCTGCTAGCCGGGAATTCTCTGCCTGGTTCTACCCGCTGCCCGGAACGCTACGCAGGGCAAAAGCGATTCTCGTCCTCCGTGCTTGCTTTTTCTCAGAAAGAGCCGTGGTGTGCGTTTTCGCCGGAAAACGCGTTTTCGGCCGAAAACGTGTACGTTTGCACTTCCCCGCCACAGGGAAGCTGCTAGCCGGGAATTCTCTGCCTGGTTCTACCCGCTGCCCGGAACGCTACGCAGGGCAAAAGCGATTCTCGTCCTCCGTGCTTGCTTTTTCTCAGCAAGAGCCGTGGTGTGCGTTTTCGCCGGAAAACGCGTTTTCGGCCGAAAACGTGTACGTTTGCACTTCCCCGCCACAGGGAAGCTGCTAGCCGGGAATTCTCTGCATGGTTCTACCCGCTGCCCGGAACGCTACGCAGGGCAAAAGCGATTCTCGTCCTCCGTGCTTGCTTTTTCTCAGAAAGAGCCGTGGTGTGCGTTTTCGCCTGAAAACGCGTTTTCGGCCGAAAACGTGTACGTTTGCACTTCCCGGCCACAGGGAAGCTGCTAGCCGGGAATTCTCTGCCTGGTTCTACCCGCTGCCCGGAACGCTACGCAGGGCAAAAGCGATTCTCGTCCTCCGTGCTTGCTTTTTCTCAGAAAGAGCCGTGGTGTGCGTTTTCGCCGAAAACGCGTTTTTGTCCGAAAACGTGTACTTTTGCACTTCCCCGCCACAGGGAAGCTGCTAGCCGGGAATTCTCTGCCTGGTTCTACCCGCTGCCCGGAACGCTACGCAGGGCAAAAGCGATTCTCGTCCTCCGTGCTTGCTTTTTCTCAGCAAGAGCCGTGGTGTGCGTTTTCGCCGGAAAACGCGTTTTCGGCCGAAAACGTGTACGTTTGCACTTACCCGCCACAGGGAAGCTGCTAGCCGGGAATTCTCTGCCTGGTTCTACCCGCTGCCCGGGACGCTACGCAGGGCAAAGGCGATTCTCGTCCTCCGTGCTTGCTTTTTCTCAGAAAGAGCCGTGGTGTGCGTTTTCGCCGGAAAATGCATTTTCGGCCGTAAACGTGTACGTTTGCACTTCCCGGCCACAGGGAAGCTGCTAGCCGGGAATTCTCTGCCTGGTTCTACCCGCTGCCCGGAACGCTACGCAGGGCAAAAGCGATTCTCGTCCTCCGTGCTTGCTTTTTCTCAGAAAGAGCCGTGGTGTGCGTTTTCGCCGGAAAACGAGTTTTCGGCCGAAAACGTGTACGTTTGCACTTCCCGGCCACAGGGAAGCTGCTAGCCGGGAATTCTCTGCCTGGTTCTACCCGCTGCCCGGAACGCTACGCAGGCCAAAAGCGATTCTCGTCCTCCGTGCTTGCTTTTTCTCAGAAAGAGCCGTGGTGTGCGTTTTCGCCGGAAAACGCGTTTTCGGCCGAAAACGTGTACGTTTGCACTTCCCCGCCACAGGGAAGCTGCTAGCCGGGAATTCTCTGCCTGGTTCTACCCGCTGCCCGGAACGCTACGCAGGGCAAAAGCGATTCTCGTCCTCCGTGCTTGCTTTTTCTCAGAAAGAGTTGTGGTATGCTTTTTCGCCGAAAACGCGTTTTTGGCCGAAAACGTGTACGTTTGCACTTCCCCGCCACAGGGAAGCTGCTAGCCGGGAATTCTCTGCCTGGTTCTACCCGCTGCCCGGAACGCTACGCAGGGCAAAAGCGATTCTCGTCCTCCGTGCTTGCTTTTTCTCAGAAAGAGCCGTGGTGTGCGTTTTCGCCGAAAACGCGTTTTTGGCCGAAAACGTGTACGTTTGCACTTCCCAGCCACAGGGAAGCTGCTAGCCGGGAATTCTCTGCCTGGTTCTACCCGCAGCCCGGAACGCTACGCAGGGCAAAAGCGATTCTCGTCCTCCGTGCTTACTTTTCTCAGAAAGAGCCGTTGTGTGCTTTTTCGCCGAAAACGCGTTTTTGGCCGAAAACGTGTACGTTTGCACTTCCCCGCCACAGGAAAGCTGCTAGCCGGGAATTCTCTGCCTGGTTCTACCCGCTGCCCGGAACGCTAGGCAGGGCAAAAGCGATTCTCGTCCTCCGTGCTTGCTTTTCCTCAAAAAGAGCCGTGGTGTGCGTTTTCGCCGGAAAATGCGTTTTCGGCCGAAAACGTGTACGTTTGCACTTCCCGGCCACAGGGAAGCTGCTAGCCGGGAATTCTCTGCCTGGTTCTACCCGCTGCCAGGAACGCTACGCAGGGCAAAAGCGATTCTCGTCCTCCGTGCTTGCTTTTTCTCAGAAAGGCCGTGGTGTGCGTTTTCGCCGGAAAACGCGTTTTCGGCCGAAAACGTGTACGTTTGCACTTCCCCGCCACAGGGAAGCTGCTAGCCGGGAATTCTCTGCCTGGTTCTACCCGCTGCCCGGAACGCTACGCAGGGCAAAAGCGATTCTCGTCCTCCGTGCTTGCTTTTTCTCAGAAAGAGCCGTGGTGTGCGTTTTCGCCGGAAAACGCGTTTTCGGCCGAAAACGTGTACGTTTGCACTTCCCGGCCACAGGGAAGCTGCTAGCCGGGAATTCTCTGCCTGGTTCTACCCGCTGCCCGGAACGCTACGCAGGGCAAAAGGCATTCTCGTCCTCCGTGCTTGCTTTTTCTCAGAAAGAGCCGTGGTGTGCGTTTTCGCCGGAAAACGCGTTTTCGGCCGAAAACGTGTACGTTTGCACTTCCCCGCCACAGGGAAGCTGCTAGCCGGGAATTCTCTGCCTGGTTCTACCCGCTGCCCGGAACGCTAGGCAGGGCAAAAGCGATTCTCGTCCTCCGTGCTTGCTTTTTCTCAGAAAGAGCCGTGGTGTGCGTTTTTGCCGGAAAACACGTTTTCGGCCGAAAACGTGTACGTTTGCACTTCCCCGCCACAGGGAAGCTGCTAGCCGGGAATTCTCTGCCTGGTTCTACCCGCTGCCCGGAACGCTACGCAGGGCAAAAGCGATTCTCGTCCTCCGTGCTTGCTTTTTCTCAGAAAGAGCCGTGGTGTGCGTTTTCGCCGGAAAACGCGTTTTCGGCCGAAAACGTGTACGTTTGCACTTCCCCGCCACAGGGAAGCTGCTAGCCGGGAATTCTCTGCCTGGTTCTACCCGCTGCCCGGAACGCTACGCAGGGCAAAAGCGATTCTCGTCCTCCGTGCTTGCTTTTTCTCAGAAAGAGCCGTGGTGTGCGTTTTCGCCGGAAAATGCGTTTTCGGCCGAAAACGTGTACGTTTGCACTTCCCCGCCACAGGGAAGCTGCTAGCCGGGAATTCTCTGCCTGGTTCTACCCGCTGCCCGGAACGCTACGCAGGGCAAAAGCGATTCTCGTCCTCCGTGCTTGCTTTTTCTCAGCAAGAGCCGTGGTGTGCGTTTTCGCCGGAAAACGCGTTTTCGGCCGAAAACGTGTACGTTTGCACTTCCCCGCCACAGGGAAGCTGCTAGCCGGGAATTCTCTGCCTGGTTCTACCCGCTGCCCGGAACGCTACGCAGGGCAAAAGCGATTCTCGTCCTCCGTTCTTGCTTTTTCTCAGAAAGAGCCGTGGTGTGCGTTTTCGCCGGAAAATGCGTTTTCGGCCGAAAACGTGTACGTTTGCACTTCCCCGCCACAGGGAAGCTGCTAGCCGGGAATTCTCTGCCTGGTTCTACCCGCTGCCCGGAACGCTACGCAGGGCAAAAGCGATTCTCGTCCTCCGTGCTTGCTTTTTCTCAGAAAGAGCCGTGGTGTGCGTTTTCGCCGGAAAACGCGTTTTCGGCCGAAAACGTGTACGTTTGCACTTCCCCGCCACAGGGAAGCTGCTAGCCGGGAATTCTCTGCCTGGTTCTACCCGCTGCCCGGAACGCTACGCAGGGCAAAAGCGATTCTCGTCCTCCGTGCTTGCTTTTTCTCAGAAAGAGCCGTTGTATGCTTTTTCGCCAAAAACGCGTTTTCGGCCGAAAACGTGTACGTTTGCACTTCCCAGCCACAGGAAAGCTGCTAGCCGGGAATTCTCTGCCTGGTTCTACCCGCTGCCCGGAACGCTAGGCAGGGCAAAAGCGATTCTCGTCCTCCGTGCTTGCTTTTTCTCAGAAAGAGCCGTGGTGTGCGTTTTCCCCGGAAAACGCGTTTTCGGCCGAAAACGTGTACGTTTGCACTTCCCCGCCACAGGGAAGCTGCTAGCCGGGAATTCTCTGCCTGGTTCTACCCGCTGCCCGGAACGCTACGCAGGGCAAAAGCGGTTCTCGTCCTCCGTGCTTGCTTTTTCTCAGAAAGAGCCGTGGTGTGCGTTTTCGCCGGAAAATGCGTTTTCGGCCGAAAACGTGTACGTTTGCACTTCCCCGCCACAGGGAAGCTGCTAGCCGGGAATTCTCTGCCTGGTTCTACCCGGTGCCCGGAACGCTACGCAGGGCAAAAGCGATTCTCGTCCTCCGTGCTTGCTTTTTCTCAGAAAGAGCCGTGGTGTGCGTTTTCGCCGTAAAATGCGTTTTCGGCCGAAAACGTGTACGTTTGCACTTCCCCGCCACAGGGAAGCTGCTAGCCGGGAATTCTCTGCCTGGTTCTACCCGCTGCCCGGAACGCTAGGCAGGGCAAAAGCGATTCTCGTCCTCCGTGCTTGCTTTTTCTCAGAAAGAGCCGTGGTGTGCGTTTTCGACGGAAACGCGTTTTTGGCCGAAAACCTGTACGTTTGCACTTCCCAGCCACAGGGAAGCTGCTAGCCGGGAATTCTCTGCCTGGTTCTACCCGCTGCCCGGAACGCTACGCAGGGCAAAAGCGATTCTCGTCCTCCGTGCTTGCTTTTTCTCAGAAAGAGCCGTGGTGTGCGTTTTCGCCGGAAAACGCGTTTTCGGCCGAAAACGTGTACGTTTGCACTTCCCCGCCACAGGGAAGCTGCTAGCCGGGAATTCTCTGCCTGGTTCTACCCGCTGCCCGGAACGCTACGCAGGGCAAAAGCGATTCTCGTCCTCCGTGCTTGCTTTTTCTCAGCAAGAGCCGTGGTGTGCGTTTTCGCCGGAAAACGCGTTTTCGGCCGAAAACGTGTACGTTTGCACTTCCCCGCCACAGGGAAGGTGCTAGCCGGGAATTCTCTGCCTGGTTCTACCCGCTGCCCGGAACGCTACGCAGGGCAAAAGCGATTCTCGTCCTCCGTGCTTGCTTTTTCTCAGAAAGAGCCGTGGTGTGCGTTTTCGCCGAAAACGCGTTTTTGGCCGAAAACCTGTACGTTTGCACTTCCCAGCCACAGGGAAGCTGCTAGCCGGGAATTCTCTGCCTGGTTCTACCCGCTGCCCGGAACGCTACGCAGGGCAAAAGCGATTCTCGTCCTCCGTGCTTACTTTTCTCAGAAAGAGACGTTGTGTGCTTTTTCGCCGAAAACGCGTTTTTGGCCGAAAACGTTTACGTTTGCACTTCCCCGCCACAGGAAAGCTGCTAGCCGGGAATTCTCTGCCTGGTTCTACCCGCTGCCCGGAACGCTAGGCAGGGCAAAAGCGATTCTCGTCCTCCGTGCTTGCTTTTTCTCAGAAAGAGCCGTGGTGTGCGTTTTCGCCGGAAAATGCGTTTTCGGCCGAAAATGTGTACGTTTGCACTTCCCGGCCACAGGGAAGCTGCTAGCCGGGAATTCTCTGCCTGGTTCTACCCGCTGCCAGGAACGCTACGCAGGGCAAAAGCGATTCTCGTCCTCCGTGCTTGCTTTTTCTCAGAAAGAGCCGTGGTGTGCGTTTTCGCCGGAAAACGCGTTTTCGGCCGAAAACGTGTACGTTTGCACTTCCCCGCCACAGGGAAGCTGCTAGCCGGGAATTCTCTGCCTGGTTCTACCCGCTGCCCGGAACGCTACGCAGGGCAAAAGCGATTCTCGTCCTCCGTGCTTGCTTTTTCTCAGAAAGAGCCGTGGTGTGCGTTTTCGCCGGAAAACGCGTTTTCGGCCGAAAACGTGTACGTTTGCACTTCCCAGCCACAGGAAAGCTGCTAGCCGGGAATTCTCTGCCTGGTTCTACCCGCTGCCCGGAACGCTAGGCAGGGCAAAAGCGATTCTCGTCCTCCGTGCTTGCTTTTTCTCAGAAAGAGCCGTGGTGTGCGTTTTCCCCGGAAAACGCGTTTTCGGCCGAAAACGTGTACGTTTGCACTTCCCCGCCACAGGGAAGCTGCTAGCCGGGAATTCTCTGCCTGGTTCTACCCGCTGCCCGGAACGCTACGCAGGGCAAAAGCGGTTCTCGTCCTCCGTGCTTGCTTTTTCTCAGAAAGAGCCGTGGTGTGCGTTTTCGCCGGAAAATGCGTTTTCGGCCGAAAACGTGTACGTTTGCACTTCCCCGCCACAGGGAAGCTGCTAGCCGGGAATTCTCTGCCTGGTTCTACCCGCTGCCCGGAACGCTACGCAGGGCAAAAGCGATTCTCGTCCTCCGTGCTTGCTTTTTCTCAGAAAGAGCCGTGGTGTGCGTTTTCGCCGTAAAATGCGTTTTCGGCCGAAAACGTGTACGTTTGCACTTCCCCGCCACAGGGAAGCTGCTAGCCGGGAATTCTCTGCCTGGTTCTACCCGCTGCCCGGAACGCTACGCAGGGCAAAAGCGATTCTCGTCCTCCGTGCTTGCTTTTTCTCAGAAAGAGCCGTGGTGTGCGTTTTCGACGGAAACGCGTTTTTGGCCGAAAACCTGTACGTTTGCACTTCCCAGCCACAGGGAAGCTGCTAGCCGGGAATTCTCTGCCTGGTTCTACCCGCTGCCCGGAACGCTACGCAGGGCAAAAGCGATTCTCGTCCTCCGTGCTTGCTTTTTCTCAGAAAGAGCCGTGGTGTGCGTTTTCGCCGGAAAACGCGTTTTCGGCCGAAAACGTGTACGTTTGCACTTCCCCGCCACAGGGAAGCTGCTAGCCGGGAATTCTCTGCCTGGTTCTACCCGCTGCCCGGAACGCTACGCAGGGCAAAAGCGATTCTCGTCCTCCGTGCTTGCTTTTTCTCAGCAAGAGCCGTGGTGTGCGTTTTCGCCGGAAAACGCGTTTTCGGCCGAAAACGTGTACGTTTGCACTTCCCCGCCACAGGGAAGGTGCTAGCCGGGAATTCTCTGCCTGGTTCTACCCGCTGCCCGGAACGCTACGCAGGGCAAAAGCGATTCTCGTCCTCCGTGCTTGCTTTTTCTCAGAAAGAGCCGTGGTGTGCGTTTTCGCCGAAAACGCGTTTTTGGCCGAAAACCTGTACGTTTGCACTTCCCAGCCACAGGGAAGCTGCTAGCCGGGAATTCTCTGCCTGGTTCTACCCGCTGCCCGGAACGCTACGCAGGGCAAAAGCGATTCTCGTCCTCCGTGCTTACTTTTCTCAGAAAGAGACGTTGTGTGCTTTTTCGCCGAAAACGCGTTTTTGGCCGAAAACGTGTACGTTTGCACTTCCCCGCCACAGGAAAGCTGCTAGCCGGGAATTCTCTGCCTGGTTCTACCCGCTGCCCGGAACGCTAGGCAGGGCAAAAGCGATTCTCGTCCTCCGTGCTTGCTTTTTCTCAGAAAGAGCCGTGGTGTGCGTTTTCGCCGGAAAATGCGTTTTCGGCCGAAAACGTGTACGTTTGCACTTCCCGGCCACAGGGAAGCTGCTAGCCGGGAATTCTCTGCCTGGTTCTACCCGCTGCCAGGAACGCTACGCAGGGCAAAAGCGATTCTCGTCCTCCGTGCTTGCTTTTTCTCAGAAAGAGCCGTGGTGTGCGTTTTCGCCGGAAAACGCGTTTTCGGCCGAAAACGTGTACGTTTGCACTTCCCCGCCACAGGGAAGCTGCTAGCCGGGAATTCTCTGCCTGGTTCTACCCGCTGCCCGGAACGCTACGCAGGGCAAAAGCGATTCTCGTCCTCCGTGCTTGCTTTTTCTCAGAAAGAGCCGTGGTGTGCGTTTTCGCCGGAAAACGCGTTTTCGGCCGAAAACGTGTACGTTTGCACTTCCCGGCCACAGGGAAGCTGCTAGCCGGGAATTCTCTGCCTGGTTCTACCCGCTGCCCGGAACGCTACGCAGGGCAAAAGCGATTCTCGTCCTCCGTGCTTGCTTTTTCTCAGAAAGAGCCGTTGTATGCTTTTTCGCCAAAAACGCGTTTTTGGCCGAAAACGTGTACGTTTGCACTTCCCAGCCACAGGAAAGCTGCTAGCCGGGAATTCTCTGCCTGGTTCTACCCGCTGCCCGGAACGCTACGCAGGGCAAAAGCGATTCTCGTCCTCCGTGCTTGCTTTTTCTCAGAAAGAGCCGTGGTGTGCGTTTTCGCCGAAAACGCGTTTTTGGCCGAAAACCTGTACGTTTGCACTTCCCAGCCACAGGGAAGCTGCTAGCCGGGAATTCTCTGCCTGGTTCTACCCGCTGCCCGGAACGCTACGCAGGGCAAAAGCGATTCTCGTCCTCCGTGCTTGCTTTTTCTCAGAAAGAGCCGTTGTATGCTTTTTCGCCAAAAACGCGTTTTCGGCCGAAAACGTGTACGTTTGCACTTCCCCGCCACAGGGAAGCTGCTAGCCGGGAATTCTCTGCCTGGTTCTACCCGCTGCCCGGAACGCTACGCAGGGCAAAAGCGATTCTCGTCCTCCGTGCTTGCTTTTTCTCAGAAAGAGCCGTGGTGTGCGTTTTCGCCGTAAAATGCGTTTTCGGCCGAAAACGTGTACGTTTGCACTTCCCCGCCACAGGGAAGCTGCTAGCCGGGAATTCTCTGCCTGGTTCTACCCGCTGCCCGGAACGCTACGCAGGGCAAAAGCGATTCTCGTCCTCCGTGCTTGCTTTTTCTCAGAAAGAGCCGTGGTGTGCGTTTTCGACGGAAACGCGTTCTAGGCCGAAAACGTGTACGTTTGCACTTCCCAGCCACAGGGAAGCTGCTAGCCGGGAATTCTCTGCCTGGTTCTACCCGCTGCCCGGAACGCTACGCAGGGCAAAAGCGATTCTCGTCCTCCGTGCTTGCTTTTTCTCAGAAAGAGCCGTGGTGTGCGTTTTCGCCGGAAAACGCGTTTTCGGCCGAAAACGTGTACGTTTGCACTTCCCCGCCACAGGGAAGCTGCTAGCCGGGAATTCTCTGCCTGGTTCTACCCGCTGCCCGGAACGCTACGCAGGGCAAAAGCGATTCTCGTCCTCCGTGCTTGCTTTTTCTCAGAAAGAGCCGTTGTATGCTTTTTCGCCAAAAACGCGTTTTCGGCCGAAAACGTGTACGTTTGCACTTCCCAGCCACAGGGAAGCTGCTAGCCGGGAATTCTCTGCCTGGTTCTACCCGCTGCCCGGAACGCTAGGCAGGGCAAAAGCGATTCTCGTCCTCCGTGCTTGCTTTTTCTCAGAAAGAGCCGTGGTGTGCGTTTTCCCCGGAAAACGCGTTTTCGGCCGAAAACGTGTACGTTTGCACTTCCCCGCCACAGGGAAGCTGCTAGCCGGGAATTCTCTGCCTGGTTCTACCCGCTGCCCGGAACGCTACGCAGGGCAAAAGCGATTCTCGTCCTCCGTGCTTGCTTTTTCTCAGAAAGAGCCGTGGTGTGCGTTTTCGCCGGAAAATGCGTTTTCGGCCGAAAACGTGTACGTTTGCACTTCCCCGCCACAGGGAAGCTGCTAGCCGGGAATTCTCTGCCTGGTTCTACCCGCTGCCCGGAACGCTACGCAGGGCAAAAGCGATTCTCGTCCTCCGTGCTTGCTTTTTCTCAGAAAGAGCCGTGGTGTGCGTTTTCGCCGGAAAACGCGTTTTCGGCCGAAAACGTGTACGTTTGCACTTCCCCGCCACAGGGAAGCTGCTAGCCGGGAATTCTCTGCCTGGTTCTACCCGCTGCCCGGAACGCTACGCAGGGCAAAAGCGATTCTCGTCCTCCGTGCTTGCTTTTTCTCAGAAAGAGCCGTTGTATGCTTTTTCGCCAAAAACGCGTTTTCGGCCGAAAACGTGTACGTTTGCACTTCCCAGCCACAGGGAAGCTGCTAGCCGGGAATTCTCTGCCTGGTTCTACCCGCTGCCCGGAACGCTACGCAGGGCAAAAGCGATTCTCGTCCTCCGTGCTTGCTTTTTCTCAGAAAGAGCCGTTGTATGCTTTTTCGCCAAAAACGCGTTTTCGGCCGAAAACGTGTACGTTTGCACTTCCCCGCCACAGGGAAGCTGCTAGCCGGGAATTCTCTGCCTGGTTCTACCCGCTGCCCGGAACGCTACGCAGGGCAAAAGCGATTCTCGTCCTCCGTGCTTGCTTTTTCTCAGAAAGAGCCGTGGTGTGCGTTTTCGCCGTAAAATGCGTTTTCGGCCGAAAACGTGTACGTTTGCACTTCCCCGCCACAGGGAAGCTGCTAGCCGGGAATTCTCTGCCTGGTTCTACCCGCTGCCCGGAACGCTACGCAGGGCAAAAGCGATTCTCGTCCTCCGTGCTTGCTTTTTCTCAGAAAGAGCCGTGGTGTGCGTTTTCGACGGAAACGCGTTCTAGGCCGAAAACGTGTACGTTTGCACTTCCCAGCCACAGGGAAGCTGCTAGCCGGGAATTCTCTGCCTGGTTCTACCCGCTGCCCGGAACGCTACGCAGGGCAAAAGCGATTCTCGTCCTCCGTGCTTGCTTTTTCTCAGAAAGAGCCGTGGTGTGCGTTTTCGCCGGAAAACGCGTTTTCGGCCGAAAACGTGTACGTTTGCACTTCCCCGCCACAGGGAAGCTGCTAGCCGGGAATTCTCTGCCTGGTTCTACCCGCTGCCCGGAACGCTACGCAGGGCAAAAGCGATTCTCGTCCTCCGTGCTTGCTTTTTCTCAGCAAGAGCCGTGGTGTGCGTTTTCGCCGGAAAACGCGTTTTCGGCCGAAAACGTGTACGTTTGCACTTCCCCGCCACAGGGAAGGTGCTAGCCGGGAATTCTCTGCCTGGTTCTACCCGCTGCCCGGAACGCTACGCAGGGCAAAAGCGATTCTCGTCCTCCGTGCTTGCTTTTTCTCAGAAAGAGCCGTGGTGTGCGTTTTCGCCGAAAACGCGTTTTTGGCCGAAAACCTGTACGTTTGCACTTCCCCGCCACAGGGAAGCTGCTAGCCGGGAATTCTCTGCCTGGTTCTACCCGCTGCCCGGAACGCTACGCAGGGCAAAAGCGATTCTCGTCCTCCGTGCTTACTTTTCTCAGAAAGAGACGTTGTGTGCTTTTTCGCCGAAAACGCGTTTTTGGCCGAAAACGTGTACGTTTGCACTTCCCGGCCACAGGGAAGCTGCTAGCCGGGAATTCTCTGCCTGGTTCTACCCGCTGCCCGGAACGCTACGCAGGGCAAAAGCGATTCTCGTCCTCCGTGCTTGCTTTTTCTCAGAAAGAGCCGTTGTATGCTTTTTCGCCAAAAACGCGTTTTTGGCCGAAAACGTGTACG
Source organism: Athene noctua (assembly GCF_965140245.1). Lineage (NCBI taxonomy): Eukaryota > Metazoa > Chordata > Aves > Strigiformes > Strigidae > Athene > Athene noctua. The sequence goes on from NW_027437545.1 coordinate 26,512, forward strand.
TTTGCACTTCCCAGCCACAGGAAAGCTGCTAGCCGGGAATTCTCTGCCTGGTTCTACCCGCTGCCCGGAACGCTAGGCAGGGCAAAAGCGATTCTCGTCCTCCGTGCTTGCTTTTTCTCAGAAAGAGCCGTGGTGTGCGTTTTCCCCGGAAAACGCGTTTTCGGCCGAAAACGTGTACGTTTGCACTTCCCCGCCACAGGGAAGCTGCTAGCCGGGAATTCTCTGCCTGGTTCTACCCGCTGCCCGGAACGCTACGCAGGGCAAAAGCGATTCTCGTCCTCCGTGCTTGCTTTTTCTCAGAAAGAGCCGTGGTGTGCGTTTTCGCCGGAAAATGCGTTTTCGGCCGAAAACGTGTACGTTTGCACTTCCCCGCCACAGGGAAGCTGCTAGCCGGGAATTCTCTGCCTGGTTCTACCCGCTGCCCGGAACGCTACGCAGGGCAAAAGCGATTCTCGTCCTCCGTGCTTGCTTTTTCTCAGAAAGAGCCGTGGTGTGCGTTTTCGCCGTAAAATGCGTTTTCGGCCGAAAACGTGTACGTTTGCACTTCCCCGCCACAGGGAAGCTGCTAGCCGGGAATTCTCTGCCTGGTTCTACCCGCTGCCCGGAACGCTACGCAGGGCAAAAGCGATTCTCGTCCTCCGTGCTTGCTTTTTCTCAGAAAGAGCCGTGGTGTGCGTTTTCGCCGGAAACGCGTTCTAGGCCGAAAACGTGTACGTTTGCACTTCCCAGCCACAGGGAAGCTGCTAGCCGGGAATTCTCTGCCTGGTTCTACCCGCTGCCCGGAACGCTACGCAGGGCAAAAGCGATTCTCGTCCTCCGTGCTTGCTTTTTCTCAGAAAGAGCCGTGGTGTGCGTTTTCGCCGGAAAACGCGTTTTCGGCCGAAAACGTGTACGTTTGCACTTCCCCGCCACAGGGAAGCTGCTAGCCGGGAATTCTCTGCCTGGTTCTACCCGCTGCCCGGAACGCTACGCAGGGCAAAAGCGATTCTCGTCCTCCGTGCTTGCTTTTTCTCAGCAAGAGCCGTGGTGTGCGTTTTCGCCGGAAAACGCGTTTTCGGCCGAAAACGTGTACGTTTGCACTTCCCCGCCACAGGGAAGGTGCTAGCCGGGAATTCTCTGCCTGGTTCTACCCGCTGCCCGGAACGCTACGCAGGGCAAAAGCGATTCTCGTCCTCCGTGCTTGCTTTTTCTCAGAAAGAGCCGTGGTGTGCGTTTTCGCCGAAAACGCGTTTTTGGCCGAAAACCTGTACGTTTGCACTTCCCAGCCACAGGGAAGCTGCTAGCCGGGAATTCTCTGCCTGGTTCTACCCGCTGCCCGGAACGCTACGCAGGGCAAAAGCGATTCTCGTCCTCCGTGCTTACTTTTCTCAGAAAGAGCCGTTGTGTGCTTTTTCGCCGAAAACGCGTTTTTGGCCGAAAACGTGTATGTTTGCACTTCCCCGCCACAGGAAAGCTGCTAGCCGGGAATTCTCTGCCTGGTTCTACCCGCTGCCCGGAACGCTAGGCAGGGCAAAAGCGATTCTCGTCCTCCGTGCTTGCTTTTTCTCAGAAAGAGCCGTGGTGTGCGTTTTCGCCGGAAAATGCGTTTTCGGCCGAAAACGTGTACGTTTGCACTTCCCAGCCACAGGGAAGCTGCTAGCCGGGAATTCTCTGCCTGGTTCTACCCGCTGCCAGGAACGCTACGCAGGGCAAAAGCGATTCTCGTCCTCCGTGCTTGCTTTTTCTCAGAAAGAGCCGTGGTGTGCGTTTTCGCCGGAAAACGCGTTTTCGGCCGAAAACGTGTACGTTTGCACTTCCCCGCCACAGGGAAGGTGGTAGCCGGGAATTCTCTGCCTGGTTCTACCCGCTGCCCGGAACGCTACGCAGGGCAAAAGCCATTCTCGTCCTCCGTGCTTGCTTTTTCTCAGAAAGAGCCGTGGTGTGCGTTTTCGCCGGAAATGTGTTTTCGGCCGAAAACGTGTACGTTTGCACTTCCCAGCCACAGGGAAGCTGCTAGCCGGGAATTCTCTGCCTGGTTCTACCCGCTGCCCGGAACGCTACGCAGGGCAAAAGCGATTCTCGTCCTCCGTGCTTGCTTTTTCTCAGAAAGAGCCGTGGTGTGCGTTTTCGCCGGAAAATGCGTTTTCGGCCGAAAACGTGTACGTTTGCACTTCCCCGCCACAGGGAAGCTGCTAGCCGGGAATTCTCTGCCTGGTTCTACCCGCTGCCCGGAACGCTACGCAGGGCAAAAGCGATTCTCGTCCTCCGTGCTTGCTTTTTCTCAGAAAGAGCCGTGGTGTGCGTTTTCGCCGGAAAACGCGTTTTCGGCCGAAAACGTGTACGTTTGCACTTCCCCGCCACAGGGAAGCTGCTAGCCGGGAATTCTCTGCCTGGTTCTACCCGCTGCCCGGAACGCTACGCAGGGCAAAAGCGATTCTCGTCCTCCGTGCTTGCTTTTTCTCAGAAAGAGCCGTTGTATGCTTTTTCGCCAAAAACGCGTTTTTGGCCGAAAACGTGTACGTTTGCACTTCCCAGCCACAGGAAAGCTGCTAGCCGGGAATTCTCTGCCTGGTTCTACCCGCTGCCCGGAACGCTAGGCAGGGCAAAAGCGATTCTCGTCCTCCGTGCTTGCTTTTTCTCAGAAAGAGCCGTGGTGTGCGTTTTCCCCGGAAAACGCGTTTTCGGCCGAAAACGTGTACGTTTGCACTTCCCCGCCACAGGGAAGCTGCTAGCCGGGAATTCTCTGCCTGGTTCTACCCGCTGCCCGGAACGCTACGCAGGGCAAAAGCGATTCTCGTCCTCCGTGCTTGCTTTTTCTCAGAAAGAGCCGTGGTGTGCGTTTTCGCCGGAAAATGCGTTTTCGGCCGAAAACGTGTACGTTTGCACTTCCCCGCCACAGGGAAGCTGCTAGCCGGGAATTCTCTGCCTGGTTCTACCCGCTGCCCGGAACGCTACGCAGGGCAAAAGCGATTCTCGTCCTCCGTGCTTACTTTTCTCAGAAAGAGCCGTTGTGTGCTTTTTCGCCGAAAACGCGTTTTTGGCCGAAAACGTGTACGTTTGCACTTCCCCGCCACAGGGAAGCTGCTAGCCGGGAATTCTCTGCCTGGTTCTACCCGCTGCCCGGAACGCTACGCAGGGCAAAAGCGATTCTCGTCCTCCGTGCTTGCTTTTTCTCAGCAAGAGCCGTGGTGTGCGTTTTCGCCGGAAAACGCGTTTTCGGCCGAAAACGTGTACGTTTGCACTTCCCCGCCACAGGGAAGGTGCTAGCCGGGAATTCTCTGCCTGGTTCTACCCGCTGCCCGGAACGCTACGCAGGGCAAAAGCGATTCTCGTCCTCCGTGCTTGCTTTTTCTCAGAAAGAGCCGTGGTGTGCGTTTTCGCCGAAAACGCGTTTTTGGCCGAAAACCTGTACGTTTGCACTTCCCAGCCACAGGAAAGCTGCTAGCCGGGAATTCTCTGCCTGGTTCTACCCGCTGCCAGGAACGCTACGCAGGGCAAAAGCGATTCTCGTCCTCCGTGCTTGCTTTTTCTCAGAAAGAGCCGTGGTGTGCGTTTTCGCCGGAAAACGCGTTTTCGGCCGAAAACGTGTACGTTTGCACTTCCCCGCCACAGGGAAGCTGCTAGCCGGGAATTCTCTGCCTGGTTCTACCCGCTGCCCGGAACGCTACGCAGGGCAAAAGCGATTCTCGTCCTCCGTGCTTGCTTTTTCTCAGAAAGAGCCGTGGTGTGCGTTTTCGCCGGAAAACGCGTTTTCGGCCGAAAACGTGTACGTTTGCACTTCCCGGCCACAGGGAAGCTGCTAGCCGGGAATTCTCTGCCTGGTTCTACCCGCTGCCCGGAACGCTACGCAGGGCAAAAGCGATTCTCGTCCTCCGTGCTTGCTTTTTCTCAGAAAGAGCCGTTGTATGCTTTTTCGCCAAAAACGCGTTTTTGGGCGAAAACGTGTACGTTTGCACTTCCCAGCCACAGGAAAGCTGCTAGCCGGGAATTCTCTGCCTGGTTCTACCCGCTGCCCGGAACGCTAGGCAGGGCAAAAGCGATTCTCGTCCTCCGTGCTTGCTTTTTCTCAGAAAGAGCCGTGGTGTGCGTTTTCCCCGGAAAACGCGTTTTCGGCCGAAAACGTGTACGTTTGCACTTCCCCGCCACAGGGAAGCTGCTAGCCGGGAATTCTCTGCCTGGTTCTACCCGCTGCCCGGAACGCTACGCAGGGCAAAAGCGATTCTCGTCCTCCGTGCTTGCTTTTTCTCAGAAAGAGCCGTGGTGTGCGTTTTCGCCGAAAACGCGTTTTTGGCCGAAAACCTGTACGTTTGCACTTCCCAGCCACAGGGAAGCTGCTAGCCGGGAATTCTCTGCCTGGTTCTACCCGCTGCCCGGAACGCTACGCAGGGCAAAAGCGATTCTCGTCCTCCGTGCTTACTTTTCTCAGAAAGAGCCGTTGTGTGCTTTTTCGACGAAAACGCGTTTTTGGCCGAAAACGTGTACGTTTGCACTTCCCCGCCACAGGGAAGCTGCTAGCCGGGAATTCTCTGCCTGGTTCTACCCGCTGCCCGGAACGCTAGGCAGGGCAAAAGCGATTCTCGTCCTCCGTGCTTGCTTTTTCTCAGAAAGAGCCGTGGTGTGCGTTTTCGCCGGAAAATGCGTTTTCGGCCGAAAACGTGTACGTTTGCACTTCCCGGCCACAGGGAAGCTGCTAGCCGGGAATTCTCTGCCTGGTTCTACCCGCTGCCAGGAACGCTACGCAGGGCAAAAGCGATTCTCGTCCTCCGTGCTTGCTTTTTCTCAGAAAGAGCCGTGGTGTGCGTTTTCGCCGGAAAACGCGTTTTCGGCCGAAAACGTGTACGTTTGCACTTCCCCGCCACAGGGAAGCTGCTAGCCGGGAATTCTCTGCCTGGTTCTACCCGCTGCCCGGAACGCTACGCAGGGCAAAAGCGATTCTCGTCCTCCGTGCTTGCTTTTTCTCAGAAAGAGCCGTGGTGTGCGTTTTCGCCGGAAAACGCGTTTTCGGCCGAAAACGTGTACGTTTGCACTTCCCGGCCACAGGGAAGCTGCTAGCCGGGAATTCTCTGCCTGGTTCTACCCGCTGCCCGGAACGCTACGCAGGGCAAAAGCCATTCTCGTCCTCCGTGCTTGCTTTTTCTCAGAAAGAGCCGTGGTGTGCGTTTTCGCCGGAAAACGCGTTTTTGGCCGAAAACCTGTACGTTTGCACTTCCCCGCCACAGGGAAGGTGGTAGCCGGGAATTCTCTGCCTGGTTCTACCCGCTGCCCGGAACGCTACGCAGGGCAAAAGCGATTCTCGTCCTCCGTGCTTGCTTTTTCTCAGAAAGAGCCGTGGTGTGCTTTTTCGCCAAAAACGCGTTTTTGGCCGAAAACGTGTACGTTTGCACTTCCCAGCCACAGGAAACCTGCTAGCCGGGAATTCTCTGCCTGGTTCTACCCGCTGCCCGGAACGCTACGCAGGGCAAAAGCGATTCTCGTCCTCCGTGCTTGCTTTTTCTCAGAAAGAGCCGTGGTGTGCGTTTTCGCCGGAAAACGCGTTTTCGGCCGAAAACGTGTACGTTTGCACTTCCCCGCCACAGGGAAGCTGCTAGCCGGGAATTCTCTGCCTGGTTCTACCCGCTGCCCGGAACGCTACGCAGGGCAAAAGCGATTCTCGTCCTCCGTGCTTGCTTTTTCTCAGAAAGAGCCGTTGTATGCTTTTTCGCCAAAAACGCGTTTTCGGCCGAAAACGTGTACGTTTGCACTTCCCAGCCACAGGAAAGCTGCTAGCCGGGAATTCTCTGCCTGGTTCTACCCGCTGCCCGGAACGCTAGGCAGGGCAAAAGCGATTCTCGTCCTCCGTGCTTGCTTTTTCTCAGAAAGAGCCGTGGTGTGCGTTTTCCCCGGAAAACGCGTTTTCGGCCGAAAACGTGTACGTTTGCACTTCCCCGCCACAGGGAAGCTGCTAGCCGGGAATTCTCTGCCTGGTTCTACCCGCTGCCCGGAACGCTACGCAGGGCAAAAGCGATTCTCGTCCTCCGTGCTTGCTTTTTCTCAGAAAGAGCCGTGGTGTGCGTTTTCGCCGGAAAACGCGTTTTCGGCCGAAAACGTGTACGTTTGCACTTCCCGGCCATAGGGAAGCTGCTAGCCGGGAATTCTCTGCCTGGTTCTACCCGCTGCCCGGAACGCTACGCAGGGCAAAAGCGATTCTCGTCCTCCGTGCTTTCTTTTTCTCAGAAAGAGCCGTTGTATGCTTTTTCGCCAAAAACGCGTTTTTGGCCGAAAACGTGTACGTTTGCACTTCCCAGCCACAGGAAAGCTGCTAGCCGGGAATTCTCTGCCTGGTTCTACCCGCTGCCCGGAACGCTAGGCAGGGCAAAAGCGATTCTCGTCCTCCGTGCTTGCTTTTTCTCAGAAAGAGCCGTGGTGTGCGTTTTCCCCGGAAAACGCGTTTTCGGCCGAAAACGTGTACGTTTGCACTTCCCCGCCACAGGGAAGCTGCTAGCCGGGAATTCTCTGCCTGGTTCTACCCGCTGCCCGGAACGCTACGCAGGGCAAAAGCGATTCTCGTCCTCCGTGCTTGCTTTTTCTCAGAAAGAGCCGTGGTGTGCGTTTTCGCCGGAAAACGCGTTTTCGGCCGAAAACGTGTACGTTTGCACTTCCCCGCCACAGGGAAGGTGGTAGCCGGGAATTCTCTGCCTGGTTCTACCCGCTGCCCGGAACGCTACGCAGGGCAAAAGCGATTCTCGTCCTCCGTGCTTGCTTTTTCTCAGAAAGAGCCGTGGTGTGCGTTTTCGCCGGAAAACGCGTTTTCGGCCGAAAACGTGTACGTTTGCACTTCCCAGCCACAGGGAAGCTGCTAGCCGGGAATTCTCTGCCTGGTTCTACCCGCTGCCCGGAACGCTACGCAGGGCAAAAGCGATTCTCGTCCTCCGTGCTTGCTTTTTCTCAGAAAGAGCCGTGGTGTGCGTTTTCGCCGGAAAACGCGTTTTCGGCCGAAAACGTGTACGTTTGCACTTCCCCGCCACAGGGAAGCTGCTAGCCGGGAATTCTCTGCCTGGTTCTACCCGCTGCCCGGAACGCTACGCAGGGCAAAAGCGATTCTCGTCCTCCGTGCTTGCTTTTTCTCAGAAAGAGCCGTTGTATGCTTTTTCGCCAAAAACGCGTTTTTGGCCGAAAACGTGTACGTTTGCACTTCCCAGCCACAGGAAAGCTGCTAGCCGGGAATTCTCTGCCTGGTTCTACCCGCTGCCCGGAACGCTAGGCAGGGCAAAAGCGATTCTCGTCCTCCGTGCTTGCTTTTTCTCAGAAAGAGCCGTGGTGTGCGTTTTCCCCGGAAAACGCGTTTTCGGCCGAAAACGTGTACGTTTGCACTTCCCAGCCACAGGGAAGCTGCTAGCCGGGAATTCTCTGCCTGGTTCTACCCGGTGCCCGGAACGCTACGCAGGGCAAAAGCGATTCTCGTCCTCCGTGCTTGCTTTTTCTCAGAAAGAGCCGTGGTGTGCGTTTTCGCCGGAAAACGCGTTTTCGGCCGAAAACGTGTACGTTTGCACTTCCCGGCCACAGGGAAGCTGCTAGCCGGGAATTCTCTGCCTGGTTCTACCCGCTGCCCAGAACGCTACGCAGGGCAAAAGCGATTCTCGTCCTCCGTGCTTGCTTTTTCTCAGAAAGAGCCGTGGTGTGCGTTTTCGCCGAAAACGCGTTTTCGGCCGAAAACGTGTACGTTTGCACTTCCCCGCCACAGGGAAGCTGCTAGCCGGGAATTCTCTGCCTGGTTCTACCCGCTGCCCGGAACGCTACGCAGGGCAAAAGCGATTCTCGTCCTCCGTGCTTGCTTTTTCTCAGAAAGAGCCGTGGTGTGCGTTTTCGCCGAAAACGCGTTTTTGGCTGAAAACGTGTACGTTTGCACTTCCCAGCCACAGGGAAGCTGCTAGCCGGGAATTCTCTGCCTGGTTCTACCCGCCGCCCGGAACGCTACGCAGGGCAAAAGCGATTCTCGTCCTCCGTGCTTGCTTTTTCTCAGAAAGAGCCGTTGTGTGCTTTTTCGCCGAAAACGCGTTTTTGGCCGAAAACGTGTACGTTTGCACTTCCCCGCCACAGGAAAGCTGCTAGCCGGGAATTCTCTGCCTGGTTCTACCCGCTGCCCGGAACGCTACGCAGGGCAAAAGCGATTCTCGTCCTCCGTGCTTGCTTTTTCTCAGAAAGAGCCGTGGTGTGCGTTTTCGCCGGAAAATGCGTTTTCGGCCGAAAACGTGTACGTTTGCACTTCCCGGCCACAGGGAAGCTGCTAGCCGGGAATTCTCTGCCTGGTTCTACCCGCTGCCCGGAACGCTAGGCAGGGCAAAAGCGATTCTCGTCCTCCGTGCTTGCTTTTTCTCAGAAAGAGCCGTGGTGTGCGTTTTCGCCGGAAAACGCGTTTTCGGCCGAAAACCTGTACGTTTGCACTTCCCCGCCACAGGGAAGCTGCTAGCCGGGAATTCTCTGCCTGGTTCTACCCGCTGCCCGGAACGCTACGCAGGGCAAAAGCGATTCTCGTCCTCCGTGCTTGCTTTTTCTCAGAAAGAGCCGTGGTGTGCGTTTTCGCCGGAAAACGCGTTTTCGGCCGAAAACGTGTACGTTTGCACTTCCCCGCCACAGGGAAGCTGCTAGCCGGGAATTCTCTGCCTGGTTCTACCCGCTGCCCGGAACGCTACGCAGGGCAAAAGCGATTCTCGTCCTCCGTGCTTGCTTTTTCTCAGAAAGAGCCGTTGTATGCTTTTTCGCCAAAAACGCGTTTTTGGCCGAAAACGTGTACGTTTGCACTTCCCAGCCACAGGAAAGCTGCTAGCCGGGAATTCTCTGCCTGGTTCTACCCGCTGCCCGGAACGCTACGCAGGGCAAAAGCGATTCTCGTCCTCCGTGCTTGCTTTTTCTCAGAAAGAGCCGTGGTGTGCGTTTTCCCCGGAAAACGCGTTTTCGGCCGAAAACGTGTACGTTTGCACTTCCCCGCCACAGGGAAGCTGCTAGCCGGGAATTCTCTGCCTGGTTCTACCCGGTGCCCGGAACGCTACGCAGGGCAAAAGCGGTTCTCGTCCTCCGTGCTTGCTTTTTCTCAGAAAGAGCCGTGGTGTGCGTTTTCGCCGGAAAACGCGTTTTCGGCCGAAAACGTGTACGTTTGCACTTCCCGGCCACAGGGAAGCTGCTAGCCGGGAATTCTCTGCCTGGTTCTACCCGCTGCCCGGAACGCTAGGCAGGGCAAAAGCGATTCTCGTCCTCCGTGCTTGATTTTTCTCAGAAAGAGCCGTGGTGTGCGTTTTCGCCGGAAAACGCGTTTTCGGCCGAAAACGTGTACGTTTGCACTTCCCAGCCACAGGGAAGCTGCTAGCCGGGAATTCTCTGCCTGGTTCTACCCGCTGCCCGGAACGCTACGCAGGGCAAAAGCGATTCTCGTCCTCCGTGCTTGCTTTTTCTCAGAAAGAGCCGTGGTGTGCGTTTTCGCCGGAAAACGCGTTTTCGGCCGAAAACGTGTACGTTTGCACTTCCCCGCCACAGGGAAGCTGCTAGCCGGGAATTCTCTGCCTGGTTCTACCCGCTGCCCGGAACGCTACGCAGGGCAAAAGCGATTCTCGTCCTCCGTGCTTGCTTTTTCTCAGAAAGAGCCGTGGTGTGCGTTTTCGCCGAAAACGCGTTTTCGGCCGAAAACGTGTACGTTTGCACTTCCCCGCCACAGGGAAGCTGCTAGCCGGGAATTCTCTGCCTGGTTCTACCCGCTGCCCGGAACGCTACGCAGGGCAAAAGCGATTCTCGTCCTCCGTGCTTGCTTTTTCTCAGAAAGAGCCGTGGTGTGCGTTTTCGCCGAAAACGCGTTTTTGGCTGAAAACGTGTACGTTTGCACTTCCCAGCCACAGGGAAGCTGCTAGCCGGGAATTCTCTGCCTGGTTCTACCCGCTGCCCGGAACGCTACGCAGGGCAAAAGCGATTCTCGTCCTCCGTGCTTGCTTTTTCTCAGAAAGAGTTGTGGTATGCTTTTTCGCCGAAAACGCGTTTTTGGCCGAAAACGTGTACGTTTGCACTTCCCCGCCTCAGGGAAGCTGCTAGCCGGGAATTCTCTGCCTGGTTCTACCCGCTGCCCGGAACGCTACGCAGGGCAAAAGCGATTCTCGTCCTCCGTGCTTGCTTTTTCTCAGAAAGAGCCGTGGTGTGCGTTTTCGCCGAAAACGCGTTTTCGGCCGAAAACGTGTACGTTTGCACTTCCCAGCCACAGGGAAGCTGCTAGCCGGGAATTCTCTGCCTGGTTCTACCCGCTGCCCGGAACGCTACGCAGGGCAAAAGCGATTCTCGTCCTCCGTGCTTACTTTTCTCAGAAAGAGCCGTTGTGTGCTTTTTCGCCGAAAACGCGTTTTTGGCCGAAAACGTGTACGTTTGCACTTCCCCGCCACAGGAAAGCTGCTAGCCGGGAATTCTCTGCCTGGTTCTACCCGCTGCCCGGAACGCTAGGCAGGGCAAAAGCGATTCTCGTCCTCCGTGCTTGCTTTTTCTCAGAAAGAGCCGTGGTGTGCGTTTTCGCCGGAAAATGCGTTTTCGGCCGAAAACGTGTACGTTTGCACTTCCCGGCCACAGGGAAGCTGCTAGCCGGGAATTCTCTGCCTGGTTCTACCCGCTGCCAGGAACGCTACGCAGGGCAAAAGCGATTCTCGTCCTCCGTGCTTGCTTTTTCTCAGAAAGAGCCGTGGTGTGCGTTTTCGCCGGAAAACGTGTTTTCGGCCGAAAACGTGTACGTTTGCACTTCCCCGCCACAGGGAAGCTGCTAGCCGGGAATTCTCTGCCTGGTTCTACCCGCTGCCCGGAACGCTAGGCAGGGCAAAACCGATTCTCGTCCTCCGTGCTTGCTTTTTCTCAGAAAGAGCCGTGGTGTGCGTTTTCCCCGGAAAACGCGTTTTCGGCCGAAAACGTGTACGTTTGCACTTCCCCGCCACAGGGAAGCTGCTAGCCGGGAATTCTCTGCCTGGTTCTACCCGCTGCCCGGAACGCTACGCAGGGCAAAAGCGATTCTCGTCCTCCGTGCTTGCTTTTTCTCAGAAAGAGCCGTGGTGTGCGTTTTCGCCGAAAACGCGTTTTCGGCCGAAAACGTGTACGTTTGCACTTCCCAGCCACAGGGAAGCTGCTAGCCGGGAATTCTCTGCCTGGTTCTACCCGCTGCCCGGAACGCTACGCAGGGCAAAAGCGATTCTCGTCCTCCGTGCTTACTTTTCTCAGAAAGAGCCGTTGTGTGCTTTTTCGCCGAAAACGCGTTTTTGGCCGAAAACGTGTACGTTTGCACTTCCCCGCCACAGGAAAGCTGCTAGCCGGGAATTCTCTGCCTGGTTCTACCCGCTGCCCGGAACGCTAGGCAGGGCAAAAGCGATTCTCGTCCTCCGTGCTTGCTTTTTCTCAGAAAGAGCCGTGGTGTGCGTTTTCGCCGGAAAACGCGTTTTCGGCCGAAAACGTGTACGTTTGCACTTCCCGGCCACAGGGAAGCTGCTAGCCGGGAATTCTCTGCCTGGTTCTACCCGCTGCCAGGAACGCTACGCAGGGCAAAAGCGATTCTCGTCCTCCGTGCTTGCTTTTTCTCAGAAAGAGCCGTGGTGTGCGTTTTCGCCGGAAAACGCGTTTTCGGCCGAAAACGTGTACGTTTGCACTTCCCCGCCACAGGGAAGCTGCTAGCCGGGAATTCTCTGCCTGGTTCTACCCGCTGCCCGGAACGCTAGGCAGGGCAAAACCGATTCTCGTCCTCCGTGCTTGCTTTTTCTCAGAAAGAGCCGTGGTGTGCGTTTTCCCCGGAAAATGCGTTTTCGGCCGAAAACGTGTACGTTTGCACTTCCCCGCCACAGGGAAGCTGCTAGCCGGGAATTCTCTGCCTGGTTCTACCCGGTGCCCGGAACGCTACGCAGGGCAAAAGCGATTCTCGTCCTCCGTGCTTGCTTTTTCTCAGAAAGAGCCGTGGTGTGCGTTTTCGCCGAAAACGCGTTTTTGGCTGAAAACGTGTACGTTTGCACTTCCCAGCCACAGGGAAGCTGCTAGCCGGGAATTCTCTGCCTGGTTCTACCCGCTGCCCGGAACGCTACGCAGGGCAAAAGCGATTCTCGTCCTCCGTGCTTGCTTTTTCTCAGAAAGAGTTGTGGTATGCTTTTTCGCCGAAAACGCGTTTTTGGCCGAAAACGTGTACGTTTGCACTTCCCCGCCTCAGGGAAGCTGCTAGCCGGGAATTCTCTGCCTGGTTCTACCCGCTGCCCGGAACGCTACGCAGGGCAAAAGCGATTCTCGTCCTCCGTGCTTGCTTTTTCTCAGAAAGAGCCGTGGTGTGCGTTTTCGCCGAAAACGCGTTTTCGGCCGAAAACGTGTACGTTTGCACTTCCCAGCCACAGGGAAGCTGCTAGCCGGGAATTCTCTGCCTGGTTCTACCCGCTGCCCGGAACGCTACGCAGGGCAAAAGCGATTCTCGTCCTCCGTGCTTACTTTTCTCAGAAAGAGCCGTTGTGTGCTTTTTCGCCGAAAACGCGTTTTTGGCCGAAAACGTGTACGTTTGCACTTCCCCGCCACAGGAAAGCTGCTAGCCGGGAATTCTCTGCCTGGTTCTACCCGCTGCCCGGAACGCTAGGCAGGGCAAAAGCGATTCTCGTCCTCCGCGCTTGCTTTTTCTCAGAAAGAGCCGTGGTGTGCGTTTTCGCCGGAAAATGCGTTTTCGGCCGAAAACGTGTACGTTTGCACTTCCCGGCCACAGGGAAGCTGCTAGCCGGGAATTCTCTGCCTGGTTCTACCCGCTGCCCGGAACGCTACGCAGGGCAAAAGCGATTCTCGTCCTCCGTGCTTGCTTTTTCTCAGAAAGAGCCGTGGTGTGCGTTTTCGCCGGAAAACGTGTTTTCGGCCGAAAACGTGTACGTTTGCACTTCCCCGCCACAGGGAAGCTGCTAGCCGGGAATTCTCTGCCTGGTTCTACCCGCTGCCCGGAACGCTAGGCAGGGCAAAACCGATTCTCGTCCTCCGTGCTTGCTTTTTCTCAGAAAGAGCCGTGGTGTGCGTTTTCCCCGGAAAACGCGTTTTCGGCCGAAAACGTGTACGTTTGCACTTCCCCGCCACAGGGAAGCTGCTAGCCGGGAATTCTCTGCCTGGTTCTACCCGCTGCCCGGAACGCTACGCAGGGCAAAAGCGATTCTCGTCCTCCGTGCTTGCTTTTTCTCAGAAAGAGCCGTGGTGTGCGTTTTCGCCGGAAAACGCGTTTTCGGCCGAAAACGTGTACGTTTGCACTTCCCGGCCACAGGGAAGCTGCTACCCGGGAATTCTCTGCCTGGTTCTACCCGCTGCCCGGAACGCTACGCAGGGCAAAAGCGATTCTCGTCCTCCGTGCTTGCTTTTTCTCAGAAAGAGCCGTGGTGTGCGTTTTCGCCGAAAACGCGTTTTCGGCCGAAAACGTGTACGTTTGCACTTCCCCGCCACAGGGAAGCTGCTAGCCGGGAATTCTCTGCCTGGTTCTACCCGCTGCCCGGAACGCTACGCAGGGCAAAAGCGATTCTCGTCCTCCGTGCTTGCTTTTTCTCAGAAAGAGCCGTGGTGTGCGTTTTCGCCGAAAACGCGTTTTTGGCCGAAAACGTGTACGTTTGCACTTCCCCGCCACAGGGAAGCTGCTAGCCGGGAATTCTCTGCCTGGTTCTACCCGCTGCCCGGAACGCTACGCAGGGCAAAAGCGATTCTCGTCCTCCGTGCTTGCTTTTTCTCAGAAAGAGTTGTGGTATGCTTTTTCGCCGAAAACGCGTTTTTGGCCGAAAACGTGTACGTTTGCACTTCCCAGCCACATGGAAGCTGCTAGCCGGGAATTCTCTGCCTGGTTCTACCCGCTGCCCGGAACGCTAGGCAGGGCAAAAGCGATTCTCGTCCTCCGTGCTTGATTTTTCTCAGAAAGAGCCGTGGTGTGCGTTTTCGCCGGAAAACGCGTTTTCGGCCGAAAACGTGTACGTTTGCACTTCCCCGCCACAGGGAAGCTGCTAGCCGGGAATTCTCTGCCTGGTTCTACCCGCTGCCCGGAACGCTACGCAGGGCAAAAGCGATTCTCGTCCTCCGTCCTTGCTTTTTCTCAGAAAGAGCCGTGGTGTGCGTTTTCGCCGGAAAACGCGTTTTCGGCCGAAAACGTGTACGTTTGCACTTCCCGGCCACAGGGAAGCTGCTACCCGGGAATTCTCTGCCTGGTTCTACCCGCTGCCCGGAACGCTACGCAGGGCAAAAGCGATTCTCGTCCTCCGTGCTTGCTTTTTCTCAGAAAGAGCCGTTGTATGCTTTTTCGCCAAAAACGAGTTTTTGGCCGAAAACGTGTACGTTTGCACTTCCCCGCCACAGGGAAGCTGCTAGCCGGGAATTCTCTGCCTGGTTCTACCCGCTGCCCGGAACGCTACGCAGGGTAAAAGCGATTCTCGTCCTCCGTGCTTGCTTTTTCTCAGAAAGAGCCGTGGTGTGCGTTTTCGCCGAAAACGCGTTTTCGGCCGAAAACGTGTACGTTTGCACTTCCCCGCCACAGGGAAGCTGCTAGCCGGGAATTCTCTGCCTGGTTCTACCCGCTGCCCGGAACGCTACGCAGGGCAAAAGCGATTCTCGTCCTCCGTGCTTGCTTTTTCTCAGAAAGAGCCGTGGTGTGCGTTTTCGCCGAAAACGCGTTTTTGGCCGAAAACGTGTACGTTTGCACTTCCCCGCCACAGGGAAGCTGCTAGCCGGGAATTCTCTGCCTGGTTCTACCCGCTGCCCGGAACGCTACGCAGGGCAAAAGCGATTCTCGTCCTCCGTGCTTGCTTTTTCTCAGAAAGAGTTGTGGTATGCTTTTTCGCCGAAAACGCGTTTTTGGCCGAAAACGTGTACGTTTGCACTTCCCCGCCACAGGGAAGCTGCTAGCCGGGAATTCTCTGCCTGGTTCTACCCGCTGCCCGGAACGCTACGCAGGGCAAAAGCGATTCTCGTCCTCCGTGCTTGCTTTTTCTCAGAAAGAGCCGTGGTGTGCGTTTTCGCCGAAAACGCATTTTTGGCCGAAAACGTGTACGTTTGCACTTCCCAGCCACATGGAAGCTGCTAGCCGGGAATTCTCTGCCTGGTTCTACCCGCTGCCCGGAACGCTAGGCAGGGCAAAAGCGATTCTCGTCCTCCGTGCTTGCTTTTTCTCAGAAAGAGCCGTGGTGTGCGTTTTCGCCGGAAAACGCGTTTTCGGCCGAAAACGTGTACGTTTGCACTTCCCGGCCACAGGGAAGCTGCTAGCCGGGAATTCTCTGCCTGGTTCTACCCGCTGCCAGGAACGCTACGCAGGGCAAAAGCGATTCTCGTCCTCCGTGCTTGCTTTTTCTCAGAAAGAGCCGTGGTGTGCGTTTTCGCCGGAAAACGCATTTTCGGCCGAAAACGTGTACGTTTGCACTTCCCCGCCACAGGGAAGCTGCTAGCCGGGAATTCTCTGCCTGGTTCTACCCGCTGCCCGGAACGCTACGCAGGGCAAAAGCGATTCTCGTCCTCCGTGCTTGCTTTTTCTCAGAAAGAGCCGTGGTGTGCGTTTTCGCCGGAAAACGCGTTTTCGGCCGAAAACGTGTACGTTTGCACTTCCCAGCCACAGGGAAGCTGCTAGCCGGGAATTCTCTGCCTGGTTCTACCCGCTGCCCGGAACGCTACGCAGGGCAAAAGCGATTCTCGTCCTCCGTGCTTGCTTATTCTCAGAAAGAGCCGTGGTGTGCGTTTTCGCCGGAAACGCGTTCTAGGCCGAAAACGTGTACGTTTGCACTTCCCAGCCACAGGGAAGCTGCTAGCCGGGAATTCTCTGCCTGGTTCTACCCGCTGCCCGGAACGCTACGCAGGGCAAAAGCGATTCTCGTCCTCCGTGCTTGCTTTTTCTCAGAAAGAGCCGTGGTGTGCGTTTTCGCCGGAAAACGCGTTTTCGGCCGAAAACGTGTACGTTTGCACTTCCCCGCCACAGGGAAGGTGGTAGCCGGGAATTCTCTGCCTGGTTCTACCCGCTGCCCGGAACGCTACGCAGGGCAAAAGCGATTCTCGTCCTCCGTGCTTGCTTTTTCTCAGAAAGAGCCGTGGTGTGCGTTTTCGCCGGAAAACGCGTTTTCGGCCGAAAACGTGTACGTTTGCACTTCCCCGCCACAGGGAAGGTGCTAGCCGGGAATTCTCTGCCTGGTTCTACCCGCTGCCCGGAACGCTACGCAGGGCAAAAGCGATTCTCGTCCTCCGTGCTTGCTTTTTCTCAGAAAGAGCCGTGGTGTGCGTTTTCGCCGAAAACGCGTTTTTGGCCGAAAACGTGTACGTTTGCACTTCCCAGCCACAGGGAAGCTGCTAGCCGGGAATTCTCTGCCTGGTTCTACCCGCTGCCCGGAACGCTACGCAGGGCAAAAGCGATTCTCGTCCTCCGTGCTTACTTTTCTCAGAAAGAGCCGTTGTGTGCTTTTTCGCCGAAAACGCGTTTTTGGCCGAAAACGTGTACGTTTGCACTTCCCCGCCACAGGAAAGCTGCTAGCCGGGAATTCTCTGCCTGGTTCTACCCGCTGCCCGGAACGCTAGGCAGGGCAAAAGCGATTCTCGTCCTCCGTGCTTGCTTTTTCTCAGAAAGAGCCGTGGTGTGCGTTTTCGCCGGAAAATGCGTTTTCGGCCGAGAACGTGTACGTTTGCACTTCCCGGCCACAGGGAAGCTGCTAGCCGGGAATTCTCTGCCTGGTTCTACCCGCTGCCAGGAACGCTACGCAGGGCAAAAGCGATTCTCGTCCTCCGTGCTTGCTTTTTCTCAGAAAGAGCCGTGGTGTGCGTTTTCGCCGGAAAACGCGTTTTCGGCCGAAAACGTGTACGTTTGCACTTCCCAGCCACAGGGAAGCTGCTAGCCGGGAATTCTCTGCCTGGTTCTACCCGCTGCCCGGAACGCTACGCAGGGCAAAAGCGATTCTCGTCCTCCGTGCTTGCTTTTTCTCAGAAAGAGCCGTGGTGTGCGTTTTCGCCGGAAAACGCGTTTTCGGCCGAAAACGTGTACGTTTGTACTTCCCGGCCACAGGGAAGCTGCTAGCCGGGAATTCTCTGCCTGGTTCTACCCGCTGCCCGGAACGCTACGCATGGCAAAAGCCATTCTCGTCCTCCGTGCTTGCTTTTTCTCAGAAAGAGCCGTGGTGTGCGTTTTCGCCGGAAAACGCGTTTTTGGCCGAAAACCTGTACGTTTGCACTTCCCCGCCACAGGGAAGCTGCTAGCCGGGAATTCTCTGCCTGGTTCTACCCGCTGCCCGGAACGCTACGCAGGGCAAAAGCGATTCTCGTCCTCCGTGCTTGCTTTTTCTCAGAAAGAGCCGTTCTGTGCTTTTTCGCCAAAAACGCGTTTTCGGCCGAAAACGTGTACGTTTGCACTTCCCCGCCACAGGGAAGCTGCTAGCCGGGAATTCTCTGCCTGGTTCTACCCGCTGCCCGGAACGCTACGCAGGGCAAAAGCGATTCTCGTCCTCCGTGCTTGCTTTTTCTCAGAAAGAGCCGTGGTGTGCGTTTTCGCCGAAAACGCGTTTTTGGCTGAAAACGTGTACGTTTGCACTTCCCAGCCACAGGGAAGCTGCTAGCCGGGAATTCTCTGCCTGGTTCTACCCGCTGCCCGGAACGCTACGCAGGGCAAAAGCGATTCTCGTCCTCCGTGCTTGCTTTTTCTCAGAAAGAGTTGTGGTATGCTTTTTCGCCGAAAACGCGTTTTTGGCCGAAAACGTGTACGTTTGCACTTCCCAGCCACAGGGAAGCTGCTAGCCGGGAATTCTCTGCCTGGTTCTACCCGCTGCCCGGAACGCTACGCAGGGCAAAAGCGATTCTCGTCCTCCGTGCTTGCTTTTTCTCAGAAAGAGTTGTGGTATGCTTTTTCGCCGAAAACGCGTTTTTGGCCGAAAACGTGTACGTTTGCACTTCCCCGCCTCAGGGAAGCTGCTAGCCGGGAATTCTCTGCCTGGTTCTACCCGCTGCCCGGAACGCTACGCAGGGCAAAAGCGATTCTCGTCCTCCGTGCTTGCTTTTTCTCAGAAAGAGCCGTGGTGTGCGTTTTCGCCGGAAAACGCGTTTTCGGCCGAAAACGTGTACGTTTGCACTTCCCCGCCACAGGGAAGCTGCTAGCCGGGAATTCTCTGCCTGGTTCTACCCGCTGCCCGGAACGCTACGCAGGGCAAAAGCGATTCTCGTCCTCCGTGCTTACTTTTCTCAGAAAGAGCCGTTGTGTGCTTTTTCGCCGAAAACGCGTTTTTGGCCGAAAACGTGTACGTTTGCACTTCCCCGCCACAGGAAAGCTGCTAGCCGGGAATTCTCTGCCTGGTTCTACCCGCTGCCCGGAACGCTACGCAGGGCAAAAGCGATTCTCGTCCTCCGTGCTTGCTTTTTCTCAGAAAGAGCCGTGGTGTGCGTTTTCGCCGGAAAACGCGTTTTCGGCCGAAAACGTGTACGTTTGCACTTCCCCGCCACAGGGAAGCTGCTAGCCGGGAATTCTCTGCCTGGTTCTACCCGCTGCCCGGAACGCTACGCAGGGCAAAAGCGGTTCTCGTCCTCCGTGCTTGCTTTTTCTCAGAAAGAGCCGTGGTGTGCGTTTTCGCCGGAAAATGCGTTTTCGGCCGAAAACGTGTACGTTTGTACTTCCCGGCCACAGGGAAGCTGCTAGCCGGGAATTCTCTGCCTGGTTCTACCCGCTGCCCGGAACGCTACGCAGGGCAAAAGCGATTCTCGTCCTCCGTGCTTGCTTTTTCTCAGAAAGAGCCGTGGTGTGCGTTTTCGCCGGAAAACGCGTTTTCGGCCGAAAACGCGTACGTTTGCACTTCCCCGCCACAGGGAAGCTGCTAGCCGGGAATTCTCTGCCTGGTTCTACCCGCTGCCCGGAACGCTACGCAGGGCAAAAGCGATTCTCGTCCTCCGTGCTTGCTTTTTCTCAGAAAGAGCCGTGGTGTGCGTTTTCCCCGGAAAACGCGTTTTCGGCCGAAAACGTGTACGTTTGCACTTCCCCGCCACAGGGAAGCTGCTAGCCGGGAATTCTCTGCCTGGTTCTACCCGGTGCCCGGAACGCTACGCAGGGCAAAAGCGATTCTCGTCCTCCGTGCTTGCTTTTTCTCAGAAAGAGCCGTGGTGTGCGTTTTCGCCGGAAAACGCGTTTTCGGCCGAAAACGTGTACGTTTGCACTTCCCGGCCACAGGGAAGCTGCTAGCCGGGAATTCTCTGCCTGGTTCTACCCGCTGCCCGGAACGCTACGCAGGGCAAAAGCGATTCTCGTCCTCCGTGCTTGCTTTTTCTCAGAAAGAGCCGTTGTATGCTTTTTCGCCAAAAACGCGTTTTTGGCCGAAAACGTGTACGTTTGCACTTCCCCGCCACAGGGAAGCTGCTAGCCGGGAATTCTCTGCCTGGTTCTACCCGCTGCCCAGAACGCTACGCAGGGCAAAAGCGATTCTCGTCCTCCGTGCTTGCTTTTTCTCAGAAAGAGCCGTGGTGTGCGTTTTCGCCGAAAACGCGTTTTCGGCCGAAAACGTGTACGTTTGCACTTCCCCGCCACAGGGAAGCTGCTAGCCGGGAATTCTCTGCCTGGTTCTACCCGCTGCCCGGAACGCTACGCAGGGCAAAAGCGATTCTCGTCCTCCGTGCTTGCTTTTTCTCAGAAAGAGCCGTGGTGTGCGTCTTCGCCGAAAACGCGTTTTTGGCCGAAAACGTGTACGTTTGCACTTCCCAGCCACAGGAAAGCTGCTAGCCGGGAATTCTCTGCCTGGTTCTACCCGCTGCCCGGAACGCTACGCAGGGCAAAAGCGATTCTCGTCCTCCGTGCTTGCTTTTTCTCAGAAAGAGTTGTGGTATGCTTTTTCGCCGAAAACGCGTTTTTGGCCGAAAACGTGTACGTTTGCACTTCCCCGCCACAGGGAAGCTGCTAGCCGGGAATTCTCTGCCTGGTTCTACCCGCTGCCCGGAACGCTACGCAGGGCAAAAGCGATTCTCGTCCTCCGTGCTTGCTTTTTCTCAGAAAGAGCCGTGGTGTGCGTTTTTGCCGGAAAATGCGTTTTCGGCCGAAAACGTGTACGTTTGCACTTCCCGGCCACAGGGAAGCTGCTACCCGGGAATTCTCTGCCTGGTTCTACCCGCTGCCCGGAACGCTACGCAGGGCAAAAGCGATTCTCGTCCTCCGTGCTTGCTTTTTCTCAGAAAGAGCCGTTGTATGCTTTTTCGCCAAAAACGCGTTTTTGGCCGAAAACGTGTACGTTTGCACTTCCCCGCCACAGGGAAGCTGCTAGCCGGGAATTCTCTGCCTGGTTCTACCCGCTGCCCGGAACGCTAGGCAGGGCAAAAGCGATTCTCGTCCTCCGTGCTTGCTTTTTCTCAGAAAGAGCCGTGGTGTGCGTTTTTGCCGGAAAATGCGTTTTCGGCCGAAAACGTGTACGTTTGCACTTCCCCGCCACAGGGAAGCTGCTACCCGGGAATTCTCTGCCTGGTTCTACCCGCTGCCCGAAACGCTACGCAGGGCAAAAGCCATTCTCGTCCTCCGTGCTTGCTTTTTCTCAGAAAGAGCCGTGGTGTGCGTTTTCGCCGGAAAATGCGTTTTCGGCCGAAAACGTGTACGTTTGCACTTCCCAGCCACAGGGAAGCTGCTAGCCGGGAATTCTCTGCCTGGTTCTACCCGCTGCCCGGAACGCTACGCAGGGCAAAAGCGATTCTCGTCCTCCGTGCTTGCTTTTTCTCAGAAAGAGCCGTGGTGTGCGTTTTCGCCGGAAAACGCGTTTTCGGCCGAAAACGTGTACGTTTGCACTTCCCAGCCACAGGGAAGCTGCTAGCCGGGAATTCTCTGCCTGGTTCTACCCGCTGCCCGGAACGCTACGCAGGGCAAAAGCGATTCTCGTCCTCCGTGCTTGCTTTTTCTCAGAAAGAGCCGTGGTGTGCGTTTTCCCCGGAAAACGCGTTTTCGGCCGAAAACGTGTACGTTTGCACTTCCCCGCCACAGGGAAGCTGCTAGCCGGGAATTCTCTGCCTGGTTCTACCCGCTGCCCGGAACGCTACGCAGGGCAAAAGCGATTCTCGTCCTCCGTGCTTGCTTTTTCTCAGAAAGAGCCGTGGTGTGCGTTTTCGCCGAAAACGCGTTTTTGGCCGAAAACGTGTACGTTTGCACTTCCCAGCCACAGGGAAGCTGCTAGCCGGGAATTCTCTGCCTGGTTCTACCCGCTGCCCGGAACGCTAGGCAGGGCAAAAGCGATTCTCGTCCTCCGTGCTTGCTTTTTCTCAGAAAGAGTTGTGGTATGCTTTTTCGCCGAAAACGCGTTTTTGGCCGAAAACGTGTACGTTTGCACTTCCCCGCCACAGGGAAGCTGCTAGCCGGGAATTCTCTGCCTGGTTCTACCCGCTGCCCGGAACGCTACGCAGGGCAAAAGCGATTCTCGTCCTCCGTGCTTGCTTTTTCTCAGAAAGAGCCGTGGTGTGCGTTTTCACCGGAAAACGCGTTTTCGGCCGAAAACGTGTACGTTTGCACTTCCCCGCCACAGGGAAGCTGCTAGCCGGGAATTCTCTGCCTGGTTCTACCCGCTGCCCGGAACGCTACGCAGGGCAAAAGCGATTCTCGTCCTCCGTGCTTGCTTTTTCTCAGAAAGAGCCGTGGTGTGCGTTTTCGCCGGAAAATGCGTTTTCGGCCGAAAACGTGTACGTTTGCACTTCCCGGCCACAGGGAAGCTGCTAGCCGGGAATTCTCTGCCTGGTTCTACCCGCTGCCCGGAACGCTACGCAGGGCAAAAGCCATTCTCGTCCTCCGTGCTTGCTTTTTCTCAGAAAGAGCCGTGGTGTGCGTTTTCGCCGGAAAACGCGTTTTCGGCCGAAAACGTGTACGTTTGCACTTCCCCGCCACAGGGAAGCTGCTAGCCGGGAATTCTCTGCCTGGTTCTACCCGCTGCCCGGAACGCTACGCAGGGCAAAAGCGATTCTCGTCCTCCGTGCTTGCTTTTTCTCAGAAAGAGCCGTTGTATGCTTTTTCGCCAAAAACGCGTTTTTGGCCGAAAACGTGTACGTTTGCACTTCCCCGCCACAGGAAAGCTGCTAGCCGGGAATTCTCTGCCTGGTTCTACCCGCTGCCCGGAACGCTACGCAGGGCAAAAGCGATTCTCGTCCTCCGTGCTTGCTTTTTCTCAGAAAGAGCCGTGGTGTGCGTTTTCCCTGGAAAACGCGTTTTCGGCCGAAAACGTGTACGTTTGCACTTCCCCGCCACAGGAAAGCTGCTAGCCGGGAATTCTCTGCCTGGTTCTACCCGCTGCCCGGAACGCTACGCAGGGCAAAAGCGATTCTCGTCCTCCGTGCTTGCTTTTTCTCAGAAAGAGCCGTGGTGTGCGTTTTCGCCGGAAAACGCGTTTTCGGCCGAAAACGTGTACGTTTGCACTTCCCCGCCACAGGGAAGCTGCTAGCCGGGAATTCTCTGCCTGGTTCTAGCCGCTGCCCGGAACGCTACGCAGGGCAAAAGCCATTCTCGTCCTCCGTGCTTGCTTTTTCTCAGAAAGAGCCGTGGTGTGCGTTTTCGCCGGAAAATCCGTTTTCGGCCGAAAACGTGTACGTTTGCACTTCCCCGCCACAGGGAAGCTGCTAGCCGGGAATTCTCTGCCTGGTTCTACCCGCTGCCCGGAACGCTACGCAGGGCAAAAGCGATTCTCGTCCTCCGTGCTTGCTTTTTCTCAGAAAGAGCCGTGGTGTGCGTTTTCGCCGGAAAACGCGTTTTCGGCCGAAAACGTGTACGTTTGCACTTCCCCGCCACAGGGAAGCTGCTAGCCGGGAATTCTCTGCCTGGTTCTACCCGCTGCCCGGAACGCTAGGCAGGGCAAAAGCGATTCTCCTCCTCCGTGCTTGCTTTGTCTCAGAAAGAGCCGTGGTGTGCGTTTTCCCCGGAAAACGCGTTTTCGGCCGAAAACGTGTACGTTTGCACTTCCCCGCCACAGGGAAGCTGCTAGCCGGGAATTCTCTGCCTGGTTCTACCCGCTGCCCGGAACGCTAGGCAGGGCAAAAGCGATTCTCGTCCTCCGTGCTTGCTTTTTCTCAGAAAGAGCCGTGGTGTGCGTTTTCCCCGGAAAACGCGTTTTCGGCCGAAAACGTGTACGTTTGCACTTCCCCGCCACAGGGAAGCTGCTAGCCGGGAATTCTCTGCCTGGTTCTACCCGCTGCCCGGAACGCTACGCAGGGCAAAAGCGATTCTCGTCCTCCGTGCTTGCTTTTTCTCAGAAAGAGCCGTGGTGTGCGTTTTCGCCGGAAAATGCGTTTTCGGCCGAAAACGTGTACGTTTGCACTTCCCGGCCACAGGGAAGCTGCTAGCCGGGAATTCTCTGCCTGGTTCTACCCGCTGCCCGGAACGCTACGCAGGGCAAAAGCGATTCTCGTCCTCCGTGCTTGCTTTTTCTCAGAAAGAGCCGTGGTGTGCGTTTTCGCCGGAAAACGCGTTTTCGGCCGAAAACGTGTACGTTTGCACTTCCCCGCCACAGGGAAGCTGCTAGCCGGGAATTCTCTGCCTGGTTCTACCCGCTGCCCGGAACGCTACGCAGGGCAAAAGCGATTCTCGTCCTCCGTGCTTGCTTTTTCTCAGAAAGAGCCGTGGTGTGCGTTTTCGCCGGAAAACGCGTTTTCGGCCGAAAACGTGTACGTTTGCACTTCCCGGCCACAGGGAAGCTGCTAGCCGGGAATTCTCTGCCTGGTTCTACCAGCTGCCCGGAACGCTACGCAGGGCAAAAGCGATTCTCGTCCTCCGTGCTTGCTTTTTCTCAGAAAGAGCCGTGGTGTGCGTTTTCCCCGGAAAACGCGTTTTCGGCCGAAAACGCGTACGTTTGCACTTCCCCGCCACAGGGAAGCTGCTAGCCGGGAATTCTCTGCCTGGTTCTACCCGCTGCCCGGAACGCTACGCAGGGCAAAAGCGATTCTCGTCCTCCGTGCTTGCTTTTTCTCAGAAAGAGCCGTGGTGTGCGTTTTCGCCGGAAAACGCGTTTTCGGCCGAAAACGTGTACGTTTGCACTTCCCCGCCACAGGGAAGCTGCTAGCCGGGAATTCTCTGCCTGGTTCTACCCGCTGCCCGGAACGCTACGCAGGGCAAAAGCGATTCTCGTCCTCCGTGCTTGCTTTTTCTCAGAAAGAGCCGTGGTGTGCGTTTTCGCCGGAAAATGCGTTTTCGGCCGAAAACGTGTACGTTTGCACTTCCCCGCCACAGGGAAGCTGCTAGCCGGGAATTCTCTTCCTGGTTCTACCCGCTGCCCGGAACGCTACGCAGGGCAAAAGCGATTCTCGTCCTCCGTGCTTGCTTTTTCTCAGAAAGAGCCGTGGTGTGCGTTTTCCCCGGAAAACGCGTTTTCGGCGAAAACGTGTACGTTTGCACTTCCCGGCCACAGGGAAGATGCTAGCCGGGAATTCTCTGCCTGGTTCTACCCGCTGCCCGGAACGCTACGCAGGGCAAAAGCGATTCTCGTCCTCCGTGCTTGCTTTTTCTCAGAAAGAGCCGTGGTGTGCGTTTTCGCCTGAAAACGCGTTTTCGGCCGAAAACATGTACGTTTGCACTTCCCCGCCACAGGGAGGCTGCTAGCCGGGAATTCTCTGCCTGGTTCTACCCGCTGCCCGGAATACTACGCAGGGCAAAAGCGATTCTCGTCCTCCGTGCTTGCTTTTTCTCAGAAAGAGCCGTGGTGTGCGTTTTCGCCGGAAAACGCGTTTTCGGCCGAAAACGTGTACGTTTGCACTTCCCAGCCACAGGGAAGCTGCTAGCCGGGAATTCTCTGCCTGGTTCTACCAGCTGCCCGGAACGCTACGCAGGGCAAAAGCGATTCTCGTCCTCCGTGCTTGCTTTTTCTCAGAAAGAGCCGTGGTGTGCTTTTTCGCCGAAAACGCGTTATCGGCCGAAAACGTGTACGTTTGCACTTCCCCGCCACAGGGAAGCTGCTAGCCGTGAATTCTCTGCCTGGTTCTACCCGCTGCCCGGAACGCTAGGCAGGGCAAAAGCGATTCTCGTCCTCCGTGCTTGCTTTTTCTCAGAAAGAGCCGTGGTGTGCGTTTTCGCCGGAAAACGCGTTTTCGGCCGAAAACGTGTACGTTTGCACTTCCCCGCCACAGGGAAGCTGCTAGCCGGGAATTCTCTGCCTGGTTCTACCCGCTGCCCGGAACGCTACGCAGGGCAAAAGCGATTCTCGTCCTCCGTGCTTGCTTTTTCTCAGAAAGAGCCGTGGTGTGCGTTTTCGCCGGAAAACGCGTTTTCGGCCGAAAACGTGTACATTTGCACTTCCCCGCCACAGGGAAGCTGCTATCCGGGAATTCTCTGCCTGGTTCTACCCGCTGCCCGGAACGCTACGCAGGGCAAAAGCGATTCTCGTCCTCCGTGCTTGCTTTTTCTCAGAAAGAGCCGTGGTGTGCGTTTTCGCCGGAAAACGCGTTTTCGGCCGAAAACGTGTACGTTTGCACTTCCCCGCCACAGGGAAGCTGCTAGCCGGGAATTCTCTGCCTGGTTCTACCCGCTGCCCGGAACGCTACGCAGGGCAAAAGCGATTCTCGTCCTCCGTGCTTGCTTTTTCTCAGAAAGAGCCGTGGTGTGCGTTTTCGCCGGAAAACGCGTTTTCGGGCGAAAACGTGTACGTTTGCACTTCCCGGCCACAGGGAAGCTGCTAGCCGGGAATTCTCTGCCTGGTTCTACCCGCTGCCCGGAACGCTACGCAGGGCAAAAGCGATTCTCGTCCTCCGTGCTTGCTTTTTCTCAGAAAGAGCCGTGGTGTGCGTTTTCGCCTGAAAACGCGTTTTCGGCCGAAAACGTGTACGTTTGCACTTCCCCGCCACAGGGAAGCTGCTAGCCGGGAATTCTCTGCCTGGTTCTACCCGCTGCCCGGAACGCTACGCAGGGCAAAAGCGATTCTCGTCCTCCGTGCTTGCTTTTTCTCAGAAAGAGCCGTGGTGTGCGTTTTCGCCGGAAAACGCGTTTTCGGCCGAAAACGTGTACGTTTGCACTTCCCAGCCACAGGGAAGCTGCTAGCCGGGAATTCTCTGCCTGGTTCTACCAGCTGCCCGGAACGCTACGCAGGGCAAAAGCGATTCTCGTCCTCCGTGCTTGCTTTTTCTCAGAAAGATCCGTGGTGTGCTTTTTCGCCGAAAACGCGTTTTCGGCCGAAAACGTGTACGTTTGCACTTCCCCGCCACAGGGAAGCTGCTAGCCGGGAATTCTCTGTTTGGTTCTACCCGCTGCCCGGAACGCTACGCAGGGCAAAAGCGATTCTCGTCCTCCGTGCTTGCTTTTTCTCAGAAAGAGCCGTGGTGTGCGTTTTCGCCAAAAACGCGTTTTCGGCCGAAAACGTGTACGTTTGCACTTCCCGGCCACAGGGAAGCTGCTAGCCGGGAATTCTCTGCCTGGTTCTACCCGCTGCCCGGAACGCTACGCAGGGCAAAAGCGATTCTCGTCCTCCGTGCTTGCTTTTTCTCAGAAAGAGCCGTGGTGTGCGTTTTCGCCGGAAAACGCGTTTTCGGCCGAAAACGTGTACGTTTGCACTTCCCAGCCACAGGGAAGCTGCTAGCCGGGAATTCTCTGCCTGGTTCTACCCGCTGCCCGGAACGCTACGCAGGGCAAAAGCGATTCTCGTCCTCCGTGCTTGCTTTTTCTCAGAAAGAGCCGTGGTGTGCGTTTTCGCCGGAAAACGCGTTTTCGGCCGAAAACGTGTACGTTTGCACTTCCCGGCCACAGGGAAGCTGCTAGCCGGGAATTCTCTGCCTCGTTCTACCCGCTGCCCGGAACGCTACGCAGGGCAAAAGCGATTCTCGTCCTCCGTGCTTGCTTTTTCTCAGAAAGAGCCGTGGTGTGCGTTTTCGCCGGAAAACGCGTTTTCGGCGAAAACGTGTACGTTTGCACTTCCCCGCCACAGGGAAGCTGCTAGCCGGGAATTCTCTGCCTGGTTCTACCCGCTGCCCGGAACGCTACGCAGGGCAAAAGCGATTCTCGTCCTCCGTGCTTGCTTTTTCTCAGAAAGAGCCGTGGTGTGCGTTTTCGCCGGAAAACGCGTTTTCGGCCGAAAACGTGTACGTTTGCACTTCCCCGCCACAGGGAAGGTGCTAGCCGGGAATTCTCTGCCTGGTTCTACCCGCTGCCCGGAACGCTACGCAGGGCAAAAGCGATTCTCGTCCTCCGTGCTTGCTTTTTCTCAGAAAGAGCCGTGGTGTGCGTTTTCGCCGGAAAACGCGTTTTCGGCCGAAAACGTGTACGTTTGCACTTCCCGGCCACAGGGAAGCTGCTAGCCGGGAATTCTCTGCCTGGTTCTACCCGCTGCCCGGAACGCTACGCAGGGCAAAAGCGATTCTCGTCCTCCGTGCTTGCTTTTTCTCAGAAAGAGCCGTGGTGTGCGTTTTCGCCGGAAAACGCGTTTTCGGCCGAAAACGTGTACGTTTGCACTTCCCAGCCACAGGGAAGCTGCTAGCCGGGAATTCTCTGCCTGGTTCTACCCGCTGCCCGGAACGCTACGCAGGGCAAAAGCGATTCTCGTCCTCCGTGCTTGCTTTTTCTCAGAAAGAGCCGTGGTGTGCGTTTTCGCCGGAAAACGCGTTTTCGGCCGAAAACCTGTACGTTTGCACTTCCCCGCCACAGGGAAGCTGCTAGCCGGGAATTCTCTGCCTGGTTCTACCCGCTGCCCGGAACGCTACGCAGGGCAAATGCGATTCTCGTCCTCCATGCTTACTTTTTCTCAGAAAGAGCCGTGGTGTGCGTTTTCGCCGGAAAACGCGTTTTCGGCCGAAAACGTGTACGTTTGCACTTCCCCGCCACAGGGAAGGTGCTAGCCGGGAATTCTCTGCCTGGTTCTACCCGATGCCCGGAACGCTACGCAGGGCAAAAGCGATTCTCGTCCTCCGTGCTTGCTTTTTCTCAGAAAGAGCCGTGGTGTGCGTTTTCGCCGGAAAACGCGTTTTCGGCCGAAAACGTGTACGTTTGCACTTCCCCGCCACAGGGAAGGTGCTAGCCGGGAATTCTCTGCCTGGTTCTACCCGCTGCCCGGAACGCTACGCAGGGCAAAAGCGATTCTCGTCCTCCGTGCTTGCTTTTTCTCAGAAAGAGCCGTGGTGTGCGTTTTCGCCGGAAAACGCGTTTTCGGCCGAAAACGTGTACGTTTGCACTTCCCCGCCACAGGGAAGCTGCTAGCCGGGAATTCTCTGCCTGGTTCTACCCGCTGCCCGGAACGCTACGCAGGGCAAAAGCGATTCTCGTCCTCCGTGCTTGCTTTTTCTCAGAAAGAGCCGTAGTATGCTTTTTCGCCGAAAACGCGTTTTTGGCCGAAAACGTGTACGTTTGCACTTCCCAGCCACAGGAAAGCTGCTAGCCGGGAATTCTCTGCCTGGTTCTACCCGCTGCCCGGAACGCTAGGCAGGGCAAAAGCGATTCTCGTCCTCCGTGCTTGCTTTTTCTCAGAAAGAGCCGTGGTGTGCGTTTTCGCCGGAAAACGCGTTTTCGGCCGAAAACGTGTACGTTTGCACTTCCCCGCCACAGGGAAGCTGCTAGCCGGGTTTTCTCTGCCTGGTTCTACCCGCTGCCCGGAACGCTACGCAGGGCAAAAGCGGTTCTCGTCCTCCATGCTTGCTTTTTCTCAGAAAGAGCCGTGGTGTGCGTTTTCGCCTGAAAACGCGTTTTCGGCCGAAAACGTGTACGTTTGCACTTCCCAGCCACAGGGAAGCTGCTAGCCGGGAATTCTCTGCCTGGTTCTACCCGCTGCCCGGAACGCTACGCAGGGCAAAAGCGATTCTCGTCCTCCGTGCTTACTTTTCTCAGAAAGAGCCGTTGTGTGCTTTTTCGCCGAAAACGCGTTTTTGGCCGAAAACGTGTACGTTTGCACTTCCCAGCCACAGGAAAGCTGTTAGCCGGTAATTCTCTGCCTGGTTCTACCCGCTGCCCGGAACGCTAGGCAGGGCAAAACGATTCTCGTCCTCCGTGCTTGCTTTTTCTCAGAAAGAGCCGTGGTGTGCGTTTTCCCCGGAAAACGCGTTTTCGGCAGAAAACGTGTACGTTTGCACTTCCCGGCCACAGGGAAGCTGCTAGCCGTGAATTCTCTGCCTGGTTCTACCCGCTGCCCGGAACGCTACGCAGGGCAAAAGCGATTCTCGTCCTCCGTGCTTGCTTTTTCTCAGAAAGAGCCGTGGTGTGCGTTTTCGCCGGAAAATGCGTTTTCGGCCGAAAACGTGTACGTTTGCACTTCCCCGCCACAGGGAAGCTGCTAGCCGGGAATTCTCTGCCTGGTTCTACCCGCTGCCCGGAACGCTACGCAGGGCAAAAGCGATTCTCGTCCTCCGTGCTTGCTTTTTCTCAGAAAGAGCCGTGGTGTGCGTTTTCGCCGGAAAACGCGTTTTCGGCCGAAAACGTGTACGTTTGCACTTCCCCGCCACAGGGAAGCTGCTAGCCGGGAATTCTCTGCCTGGTTCTACCCGCTGCCCGGAACGCTACGCAGGGCAAAAGCGATTCTCGTCCTCCGTGCTTGCTTTTTCTCAGAAAGAGCTGTGGTGTGCGTTTTCGCCGGAAAATGCGTTTTCGGCCGAAAACGTGTACGTTTGCACTTCCCCGCCACAGGGAAGGTGCTAGCCGGGAATTCTCTGCCTGGTTCTACCCGCTGCCCGGAACGCTACGCAGGGCAAAAGCGATTCTCGTCCTCCGTGCTTGCTTTTTCTCAGAAAGAGCCGTGGTGTGCGTTTTCGCCGGAAAACGCGTTTTCGGCCGAAAACGTGTACGTTTGCACTTCCCGGCCACAGGGAAGCTGCTAGCCGGGAATTCTCTGCCTGGTTCTACCCGCTGCCCGGAACGCTACGCAGGGCAAAAGCGATTCTCGTCCTCCGTGCTTGCTTTTTCTCAGAAAGAGCCGTGGTGTGCGTTTTCGCCGGAAAACGCGTTTTCGGCCGAAAACGTGTACGTTTGCACTTCCCAGCCACAGGGAAGCTGCTAGCCGGGAATTCTCTGCCTGGTTCTACCCGCTGCCCGGAACGCTACGCAGGGCAAAAGCGATTCTCGTCCTCCGTGCTTGCTTTTTCTCAGAAAGAGCCGTGGTGTGCGTTTTCGCCGGAAAACGCGTTTTCGGCCGAAAACCTGTACGTTTGCACTTCCCCGCCACAGGGAAGCTGCTAGCCGGGAATTCTCTGCCTGGTTCTACCCGCTGCCCGGAACGCTACGCAGGGCAAATGCGATTCTCGTCCTCCGTGCTTACTTTTTCTCAGAAAGAGCCGTGGTGTGCGTTTTCGCCGAAAACGCGTTTTCGGCCGAAAACGTGTACGTTTCCACTTCCCAGCCACAGGGAAGCTGCTAGCCGGGAATTCTCTGCCTGGTTCTACCCGCTGCCCGGAACGCTACGCAGGGCAAAAGCGATTCTCGTCCTCCGTGCTTACTTTTCTCAGAAAGAGCCGTTGTGTGCTTTTTCGCCGAAAAGGAGTTTTTGGCCGAAAACGTGTACGTTTGCACTTCCCAGCCACAGGAAAGCTGCTAGCCGGGAATTCTCTGCCTGGTTCTACCCGCTGCCCGGAACGCTAGGCAGGGCAAAAGCGATTCTCGTCCTCCGTGCTTGCTTTTTCTCAGAAAGAGCCGTGGTGTGCGTTTTCGCCGGAAAATGCGTTTTCGACCGAAAACGTGTACGTTTGCACTTCCCCGCCACAGGGAAGCTGCTAGCCGGGAATTCTCTGCCTGGTTCTACCCGCTGCCCGGAACGCTACGCAGGGCAAAAGCGATTCTCGTCCTCCGTGCTTGCTTTTTCTCAGAAAGAGCCGTGGTGTGCGTTTTCGCCGGAAAACGCGTTTTCGGCCGAAAACGTGTACGTTTGCACTTCCCCGCCACAGGGAAGGTGCTAGCCGGGAATTCTCTGCCTGGTTCTACCCGCTGCCCGGAACGCTACGCAGGGCAAAAGCGATTCTCGTCCTCCCTGCTTGCTTTTTCTCAGAAAGAGCCGTGGTGTGCGTTTTCGCCGGAAAACGCGTTTTCGGCCGAAAACGTGTACGTTTGCACTTCCCCGCCACAGGGAAGCTGCTAGCCGGGAATTCTCTGCCTGCTTCTACCCGCTGCCCGGAACGCTACGCAGGGCAAAAGCGATTCTCGTCCTCCGTGCTTGCTTTTTCTCAGAAAGAGCCGTGGTGTGCGTTTTCGCCGGAAAACGCGTTTTCGGCCGAAAACGTGTACGTTTGCACTTCCCCGCCACAGGGAAGCTGCTAGCCTGGAATTCTCTGCCTGGTTCCACCCGCTGCCCGGAACACTACGCAGGGCAAAAGCGATTCTCGTCCTCCGTGCTTGCTTTTTCTCAGAAAGAGCCGTGGTGTGCGTTTTCGCCGGAAAACGCGTTTTCGGCCGAAAACGTGTACGTTTGCACTTCCCCGCCACAGGGAAGCTGCTAGCCGGGAATTCTCTGCCTGGTTCTACCCGCTGCCCGGAACGCTACGCAGGGCAAAAGCGATTCTCGTCCTCCGTGCTTGCTTTTTCTCAGAAAGAGCCGTGGTGTGCTTTTTCGCCATAAGCGCGTTTTTGGACGAAAACGTGTACGTTTGCACTTCCCAGCCACAGGGAAGGTGCTAGCCGTGAATTCTTTGCCTGGTTCTACCCGCTGCCCGGAACGCTACGCAGGGCAAAAGCGATTCTCGTCCTCCGTGCTTGCTTTTTCTCAGAAAGAGCCGTGGTGTGCGTTTTCGCCTGAAAACGCGTTTTCGGCCGAAAACGTGTACGTTTGCACTTCCCCGCCACAGGGAAGCTGCTAGCCGGGAATTCTCTGCCTGGTTCTACCCGCTGCCCGGAAGGCTACGCAGGGCAAAAGCGATTCTCGTCCTCCGTGCTTGTTTTTCTCAGAAAGAGCCGTGGTGTGCGTTTTCGCCGGAAAACGCGTTTTCGGCCGAAAACGTGTACGTTTGCACTTCCCGGCCACAGGGAAGCTGCTAGCCGGGAATTCTCTGCCTGGTTCTACCCGCTGCCCGGAACGCTACGCAGGGCAAAAGCGATTCTCGTCCTCCGTGCTTGCTTTTTCTCAGAAAGAGCCGTGGTGTGCTTTTTCGCCGAAAACGCGTTATCGGCCGAAAACGTGTACGTTTGCACTTCCCCGCCACAGGGAAGCTGCTAGCCGTGAATTCTCTGCCTGGTTCTACCCGCTGCCCGGAACGCTACGCAGGGCAAAAGCGATTCTCGTCCTCCGTGCTTGCTTTTTCTCAGAAAGAGCCGTGGTGTGCGTTTTCGCCGGAAAACGCGTTTTCGGGCGAAAACGTGTACGTTTGCACTTCCCGGCCACAGGGAAGCTGCTAGCCGGGAATTCTCTGCCTGGTTCTACCCGCTGCCCGGAACGCTACGCAGGGCAAAAGCGATTCTCGTCCTCCGTGCTTGCTTTTTCTCAGAAAGAGCCGTGGTGTGCGTTTTCGCCGGAAAACACGTTTTCGGCCGAAAACGTGTACGTTTGCACTTCCCGGCCACAGGGAAGCTGCTAGCCGTGAATTCTCTGCCTGGTTCTACCCGCTGCCCGGAACGCTACGCAGGGCAAAAGCGATTCTCGTCCTCCGTGCTTGCTTTTTCTCAGAAAGAGCCGTGGTGTGCGTTTTCGCCGGAAAACGCGTTTTCGGCCGAAAACGTGTACGTTTGCACTTCCCCGCCACAGGGAAGCTGCTAGACGGGAATTCTCTGCCTGGTTCTACCCGCTGCCCGGAACGCTACGCAGGGCAAAAGCGATTCTCGTCCTCCGTGCTTGCTTTTTCTCAGAAAGAGCCGTGGTGTGCGTTTTCGCCGGAAAACGCGTTTTCGGCCGAAAACGTGTACGTTTGCACTTCCCCGCCACAGGGAAGCTGCTAGCCGGGAATTCTCTGCCTGGTTCTACCCGCTGCCCGGAACGCTACGCAGGGCAAAAGCGATTCTCGTCCTCCCTGCTTGCTTTTTCTCAGAAAGAGCCGTGGTGTGCGTTTTCGCCGGAAAACGCGTTTTCGGCCGAAAACGTGTACGTTTGCACTTCCCCGCCACAGGGAAGCTGCTAGCCGGGAATTCTCTGCCTGCTTCTACCCGCTGCCCGGAACGCTACGCAGGGCAAAAGCGATTCTCGTCCTCCGTGCTTGCTTTTTCTCAGAAAGAGCCGTGGTGTGCGTTTTCGCCGGAAAACGCGTTTTCGGCCGAAAACGTGTACGTTTGCACTTCCCCGCCACAGGGAAGCTGCTAGCCTGGAATTCTCTGCCTGGTTCCACCCGCTGCCCGGAACACTACGCAGGGCAAAAGCGATTCTCGTCCTCCGTGCTTGCTTTTTCTCAGAAAGAGCCGTGGTGTGCGTTTTCGCCGGAAAACGCGTTTTCGGCCGAAAACGTGTACGTTTGCACTTCCCCGCCACAGGGAAGCTGCTAGCCGTGAATTCTCTGCCTGGTTCTACCCGCTGCCCGGAACGCTACGCAGGGCAAAAGCGATTCTCGTCCTCCGTGCTTGCTTTTTCTCAGAAAGAGCCGTGGTGTGCTTTTTCGCCATAAGCGCGTTTTTGGACGAAAACGTGTACGTTTGCACTTCCCAGCCACAGGGAAGGTGCTAGCCGTGAATTCTTTGCCTGGTTCTACCCGCTGCCCGGAACGCTACGCAGGGCAAAAGCGATTCTCGTCCTCCGTGCTTGCTTTTTCTCAGAAAGAGCCGTGGTGTGCGTTTTCGCCTGAAAACGCGTTTTCGGCCGAAAACGTGTACGTTTGCACTTCCCCGCCACAGGGAAGCTGCTAGCCGGGAATTCTCTGCCTGGTTCTACCCGCTGCCCGGAACGCTACGCAGGGCAAAAGCGATTCTCGTCCTCCGTGCTTGTTTTTCTCAGAAAGAGCCGTGGTGTGCGTTTTCGCCGGAAAACGCGTTTTCGGCCGAAAACGTGTACGTTTGCACTTCCCGGCCACAGGGAAGCTGCTAGCCGGGAATTCTCTGCCTGGTTCTACCCGCTGCCCGGAACGCTACGCAGGGCAAAAGCGATTCTCGTCCTCCGTGCTTGCTTTTTCTCAGAAAGAGCCGTGGTGTGCTTTTTCGCCGAAAACGCGTTATCGGCCGAAAACGTGTACGTTTGCACTTCCCCGCCACAGGGAAGCTGCTAGCCGTGAATTCTCTGCCTGGTTCTACCCGCTGCCCGGAACGCTACGCAGGGCAAAAGCGATTCTCGTCCTCCGTGCTTGCTTTTTCTCAGAAAGAGCCGTGGTGTGCGTTTTCGCCGGAAAACGCGTTTTCGGCCGAAAACGTGTACGTTTGCACTTCCCCGCCACAGGGAAGCTGCTAGCCGGGAATTCTCTGCCTGGTTCTACCCGCTGCCCGGAACGCTACGCAGGGCAAAAGCGATTCTCGTCCTCCCTGCTTGCTTTTTCTCAGAAAGAGCCGTGGTGTGCGTTTTCGCCGGAAAACGCGTTTTCGGCCGAAAACGTGTACGTTTGCACTTCCCCGCCACAGGGAAGCTGCTAGCCGGGAATTCTCTGCCTGCTTCTACCCGCTGCCCGGAACGCTACGCAGGGCAAAAGCGATTCTCGTCCTCCGTGCTTGCTTTTTCTCAGAAAGAGCCGTGGTGTGCGTTTTCGCCGGAAAACGCGTTTTCGGCCGAAAACGTGTACGTTTGCACTTCCCCGCCACAGGGAAGCTGCTAGCCTGGAATTCTCTGCCTGGTTCCACCCGCTGCCCGGAACACTACGCAGGGCAAAAGCGATTCTCGTCCTCCGTGCTTGCTTTTTCTCAGAAAGAGCCGTGGTGTGCGTTTTCGCCGGAAAACGCGTTTTCGGCCGAAAACGTGTACGTTTGCACTTCCCCGCCACAGGGAAGCTGCTAGCCGTGAATTCTCTGCCTGGTTCTACCCGCTGCCCGGAACGCTACGCAGGGCAAAAGCGATTCTCGTCCTCCGTGCTTGCTTTTTCTCAGAAAGAGCCGTGGTGTGCTTTTTCGCCATAAGCGCGTTTTTGGACGAAAACGTGTACGTTTGCACTTCCCAGCCACAGGGAAGGTGCTAGCCGTGAATTCTTTGCCTGGTTCTACCCGCTGCCCGGAACGCTACGCAGGGCAAAAGCGATTCTCGTCCTCCGTGCTTGCTTTTTCTCAGAAAGAGCCGTGGTGTGCGTTTTCGCCTGAAAACGCGTTTTCGGCCGAAAACGTGTACGTTTGCACTTCCCCGCCACAGGGAAGCTGCTAGCCGGGAATTCTCTGCCTGGTTCTACCCGCTGCCCGGAACGCTACGCAGGGCAAAAGCGATTCTCGTCCTCCGTGCTTGTTTTTCTCAGAAAGAGCCGTGGTGTGCGTTTTCGCCGGAAAACGCGTTTTCGGCCGAAAACGTGTACGTTTGCACTTCCCGGCCACAGGGAAGGTGCTAGCCGGGAATTCTCTGCCTGGTTCTACCCGCTGCCCGGAACGCTACGCAGGGCAAAAGCGATTCTCGTCCTCCGTGCTTGCTTTTTCTCAGAAAGAGCCGTGGTGTGCTTTTTCGCCGAAAACGCGTTATCGGCCGAAAACGTGTACGTTTGCACTTCCCCGCCACAGGGAAGCTGCTAGCCGTGAATTCTCTGCCTGGTTCTACCCGCTGCCCGGAACGCTACGCAGGGCAAAAGCGATTCTCGTCCTCCGTGCTTGCTTTTTCTCAGAAAGAGCCGTGGTGTGCGTTTTCGCCGGAAAACGCGTTTTCGGGCGAAAACGTGTACGTTTGCACTTCCCGGCCACAGGGAAGCTGCTAGCCGGGAATTCTCTGCCTGGTTCTACCCGCTGCCCGGAACGCTACGCAGGGCAAAAGCGATTCTCGTCCTCCGTGCTTGCTTTTTCTCAGAAAGAGCCGTGGTGTGCGTTTTCGCCGGAAAACACGTTTTCGGCCGAAAACGTGTACGTTTGCACTTCCCGGCCACAGGGAAGCTGCTAGCCGTGAATTCTCTGCCTGGTTCTACCCGCTGCCCGGAACGCTACGCAGGGCAAAAGCGATTCTCGTCCTCCGTGCTTGCTTTTTCTCAGAAAGAGCCGTGGTGTGCGTTTTCGCCGGAAAACGCGTTTTCGGCCGAAAACGTGTATGTTTGCACTTCCCGGCCACAGGGAAGCTGCTAGCCGGGAATTCTCTGCCTGGTTCTACCCGCTGCCCGAAACGCTACGCAGGGCAAAGGCGATTCTCGTCCTCCGTGCTTGCTTTTTCTCAGAAAGAGCCGTGGTGTGCGTTTTCGCCGGAAAACGCGTTTTCGGCCGAAAACGTGTACGTTTGCACTTCCCCGCCACAGGGAAGCTGCTAGCCGGGAATTCTCTGCCTGGTTCTACCCGCTGCCCGGAACGCTACGCAGGGCAAAAGCGATTCTCGTCCTCCGTGCTTGCTTTTTCTCAGAAAGAGCCGTGGTGTGCGTTTTCGCCGGAAAACGCGTTTTCGGCCGAAAACGTGTACGTTTGCACTTCCCCGCCACAGGGAAGCTGCTAGCCGGGAATTCTCTGCCTGGTTCTACCCGCTGCCCGGAACGCTACGCAGGGCAAAAGCGATTCTCGTCCTCCGTGCTTGCTTTTTCTCAGAAAGAGCCGTAGTATGCTTTTTCGCCGAAAACGCGTTTTTGGCCGAAAACGTGTACGTTTGCACTTCCCAGCCACAGGAAAGCTGCTAGCCGGGAATTCTCTGCCTGGTTCTACCCGCTGCCCGGAACGCTAGGCAGGGCAAAAGCGATTCTCGTCCTCCGTGCTTGCTTTTTCTCAGAAAGAGCCGTGGTGTGCGTTTTCCCCGGAAAACGCGTTTTCGGCCGAAAACGTGTACGTTTGCATTTCCCGGCCACAGGGAAGCTGCTAGCCGGGAATTCTCTGCCTGGTTCTACCCGCTGCCCGAAACGCTACGCAGGGCAAAGGGGATTCTCGTCCTCCGTGCTTGCTTTTTCTCAGAAAGAGCCGTGGTGTGCGTTTTCGCCGGAAAACGCATTTTCGGCCGAAAACGTGTACGTTTGCACTTCCCAGCCACAGGGAAGCTGCTAGCCGGGAATTCTCTGCCTGGTTCTACCCGCTGCCCGGAACGCTACGCAGGGCAAAAGCGATTCTCGTCCTCCGTGCTTGCTTTTTCTCAGAAAGAGCCGTGGTGTGCGTTTTCGCCGGAAAACGCGTTTTCGGCCGAAAACGTGTACGTTTGCACTTCCCGGCCACAGGGAAGCTGCTAGCCGGGAATTCTCTGCCTGGTTCTACCCGCTGCCCGGAACGCTACGCAGGGCAAAAGCGATTCTCGTCCTCCGTGCTTGCTTTTTCTCAGAAAGAGCCGTGGTGTGCGTTTTCGCCAGAAAACGCGTTTTCGGCGAAAACGTGTACGTTTGCACTTCCCGGCCACAGGGAAGCTGCTAGCCGGGAATTCTCTGCCTGGTTCTACCCGCTGCCCGGAACGCTACGCAGGGCAAAAGCGATTCTCGTCCTCCGTGCTTGCTTTTTCTCAGAAAGAGCCGTGGTGTGCGTTTTCGCCGGAAAACGCGTTTTCGGCCGAAAACGTGTACGTTTGCACTTCCCAGCCACAGGAAAGCTGCTAGCCGGGAATTCTCTGCCTGGTTCTACCCGCTGCCCGGAACGCTAGGCAGGGCAAAAGCGATTCTCGTCCTCCGTGCTTGCTTTTTCTCAGAAAGAGCCGTGGTGTGCGTTTTCCCCGGAAAACGCGTTTTCGGCCGAAAACGTGTACGTTTGCATTTCCCGGCCACAGGGAAGCTGCTAGCCGGGAATTCTCTGCCTGGTTCTACCCGCTGCCCGAAACGCTACGCAGGGCAAAGGCGATTCTCGTCCTCCGTGCTTGCTTTTTCTCAGAAAGAGCCGTGGTGTGCGTTTTCGCCGGAAAACGCGTTTTCGGCCGAAAACGTGTACGTTTGCACTTCCCGGCCACAGGGAAGCTGCTAGCCGGGAATTCTCTGCCTGGTTCTACCCGCTGCCCGGAACGCTACGCAGGGCAAAAGCGATTCTCGTCCTCCGTGCTTGCTTTTTCTCAGAAAGAGCCGTGGTGTGCGTTTTCGCCGGAAAACGCGTTTTCGGCCGAAAACGTGTACGTTTGCACTTCCCGGCCACAGGGAAGCTGCTAGCCGGGAATTCTCTGCCTGGTTCTACCCGCTGCCCGAAACGCTACGCAGGGCAAAGGCGATTCTCGTCCTCCGTGCTTGCTTTTTCTCAGAAAGAGCCGTGGTGTGCGTTTTCGCCGGAAAACGCGTTTTCGGCCGAAAACGTGTACGTTTGCACTTCCCCGCCACAGGGAAGCTGCTAGCCGGGAATTCTCTGCCTGGTTCTACCCGCTGCCCGGAACGCTACGCAGGGCAAAAGCGATTCTCGTCCTCCGTGCTTGCTTTTTCTCAGAAAGAGCCGTGGTGTGCGTTTTCCCCGGAAAACGCGTTTTCGGCCGAAAACGTGTACGTTTGCACTTCCCGGCCACAGGGAAGCTGCTAGCCGGGAATTCTCTGCCTGGTTCTACCCGCTGCCCGGAACGCTACGCAGGGCAAAAGCGATTCTCGTCCTCCGTGCTTGCTTTTTCTCAGAAAGAGCTGTGGTGTGCGTTTTCGCCGGAAAACGCGTTTTCGGCCGAAAACCTGTACGTTTGCACTTCCCCGCCACAGGGAAGCTGCTAGCCGGGAATTCTCTGCCTGGTTCTACCCGCTGCCCGGAACGCTACGCAGGGCAAATGCGATTCTCGTCCTCCGTGCTTACTTTTTCTCAGAAAGAGCCGTGGTGTGCGTTTTCGCCGAAAACGCGTTTTCGGCCGAAAACGTGTACGTTTCCACTTCCCAGCCACAGGGAAGCTGCTAGCCGGGAATTCTCTGCCTGGTTCTACCCGCTGCCCGGAACGCTACGCAGGGCAAAAGCGATTCTCGTCCTCCGTGCTTACTTTTCTCAGAAAGAGCCGTTGTGTGCTTTTTCGCCGAAAAGGAGTTTTTGGCCGAAAACGTGTACGTTTGCACTTCCCAGCCACAGGAAAGCTGCTAGCCGGGAATTCTCTGCCTGGTTCTACCCGCTGCCCGGAACGCTAGGCAGGGCAAAAGCGATTCTCGTCCTCCGTGCTTGCTTTTTCTCAGAAAGAGCCGTGGTGTGCGTTTTCGCCGGAAAACATGTTTTCGGCCGAAAACGTGTACGTTTGCACTTCCCGGCCACAGGGAAGCTGCTAGCCGTGAATTCTCTGCCTGGTTCTACCCGCTGCCCGGAACGCTACGCAGGGCAAAAGCGATTCTCGTCCTCCGTGCTTGCTTTTTCTCAGAAAGAGCCGTGGTGTGCGTTTTCGCCGGAAAACGCGTTTTCGGCCGAAAACGTGTACGTTTGCACTTCCCCGCCACAGGGAAGCTGCTAGACGGGAATTCTCTGCCTGGTTCTACCCGCTGCCCGGAACGCTACGCAGGGCAAAAGCGATTCTCGTCCTCCGTGCTTGCTTTTTCTCAGAAAGAGCCGTGGTGTGCGTTTTCGCCGGAAAACACGTTTTCGGCCGAAAACGTGTACGTTTGCACTTCCCCGCCACAGGGAAGCTGCTAGCCGGGAATTCTCTGCCTGGTTCTACCCGCTGCCCGGAACGCTACGCAGGGCAAAAGCGATTCTCGTCCTCCCTGCTTGCTTTTTCTCAGAAAGAGCCGTGGTGTGCGTTTTCGCCGGAAAACGCGTTTTCGGCCGAAAACGTGTACGTTTGCACTTCCCCGCCACAGGGAAGCTGCTAGCCGGGAATTCTCTGCCTGCTTCTACCCGCTGCCCGGAACGCTACGCAGGGCAAAAGCGATTCTCGTCCTCCGTGCTTGCTTTTTCTCAGAAAGAGCCGTGGTGTGCGTTTTCGCCGGAAAACGCGTTTTCGGCCGAAAACGTGTACGTTTGCACTTCCCCGCCACAGGGAAGCTGCTAGCCTGGAATTCTCTGCCTGGTTCCACCCGCTGCCCGGAACACTACGCAGGGCAAAAGCGATTCTCGTCCTCCGTGCTTGCTTTTTCTCAGAAAGAGCCGTGGTGTGCGTTTTCGCCGGAAAACGCGTTTTCGGCCGAAAACGTGTACGTTTGCACTTCCCCGCCACAGGGAAGCTGCTAGCCGTGAATTCTCTGCCTGGTTCTACCCGCTGCCCG
Source organism: Athene noctua (assembly GCF_965140245.1). Classification (NCBI taxonomy): domain Eukaryota; kingdom Metazoa; phylum Chordata; class Aves; order Strigiformes; family Strigidae; genus Athene; species Athene noctua. Next base: position 66,409 of record NW_027437545.1, read on the forward strand.
GAACGCTACGCAGGGCAAAAGCGATTCTCGTCCTCCGTGCTTGCTTTTTCTCAGAAAGAGCCGTGGTGTGCGTTTTCGCCTGAAAACGCGTTTTCGGCCGAAAACGTGTACGTTTGCACTTCCCCGCCACAGGGAAGCTGCTAGCCGGGAATTCTCTGCCTGGTTCTACCCGCTGCCCGGAACGCTACGCAGGGCAAAAGCGATTCTCGTCCTCCGTGCTTGCTTTTTCTCAGAAAGAGCCGTGGTGTGCGTTTTCGCCGGAAAACGCGTTTTCGGCCGAAAACGTGTACGTTTGCACTTCCCGGCCACAGGGAAGCTGCTAGCCGGGAATTCTCTGCCTGGTTCTACCCGCTGCCCGGAACGCTACGCAGGGCAAAAGCGATTCTCGTCCTCCGTGCTTGCTTTTTCTCAGAAAGAGCCGTGGTGTGCTTTTTCGCCGAAAACGCGTTATCGGCCGAAAACGTGTACGTTTGCACTTCCCCGCCACAGGGAAGCTGCTAGCCGTGAATTCTCTGCCTGGTTCTACCCGCTGCCCGGAACGCTACGCAGGGCAAAAGCGATTCTCGTCCTCCGTGCTTGCTTTTTCTCAGAAAGAGCCGTGGTGTGCGTTTTCGCCGGAAAACGCGTTTTCGGGCGAAAACGTGTACGTTTGCACTTCCCGGCCACAGGGAAGCTGCTAGCCGGGAATTCTCTGCCTGGTTCTACCCGCTGCCCGGAACGCTACGCAGGGCAAAAGCGATTCTCGTCCTCCGTGCTTGCTTTTTCTCAGAAAGAGCCGTGGTGTGCGTTTTCGCCGGAAAATACGTTTTCGGCCGAAAACGTGTACGTTTGCACTTCCCGGCCACAGGGAAGCTGCTAGCCGTGAATTCTCTGCCTGGTTCTACCCGCTGCCCGGAACGCTACGCAGGGCAAAAGCGATTCTCGTCCTCCGTGCTTGCTTTTTCTCAGAAAGAGCCGTGGTGTGCGTTTTCGCCGGAAAACGCGTTTTCGGCCGAAAACGTGTACGTTTGCACTTCCCCGCCACAGGGAAGCTGCTAGACGGGAATTCTCTGCCTGGTTCTACCCGCTGCCCGGAACGCTACGCAGGGCAAAAGCGATTCTCGTCCTCCGTGCTTGCTTTTTCTCAGAAAGAGCCGTGGTGTGCGTTTTCGCCGGAAAACGCGTTTTCGGCCGAAAACGTGTACGTTTGCACTTCCCGGCCACAGGGAAGCTGCTAGCCGGGAATTCTCTGCCTGGTTCTACCCGCTGCCCGGAACGCTACGCAGGGCAAAAGCGATTCTCGTCCTCCGTGCTTGCTTTTTCTCAGAAAGAGCCGTGGTGTGCGTTTTCGCCGGAAAACGCGTTTTCGGCCGAAAACGTGTACGTTTGCACTTCCCGGCCACAGGGAAGCTGCTAGCCGGGAATTCTCTGCCTGGTTCTACCCGCTGCCCGAAACGCTACGCAGGGCAAAGGCGATTCTCGTCCTCCGTGCTTGCTTTTTCTCAGAAAGAGCCGTGGTGTGCGTTTTCGCCGGAAAACGCGTTTTCGGCCGAAAACGTGTACGTTTGCACTTCCCCGCCACAGGGAAGCTGCTAGCCGGGAATTCTCTGCCTGGTTCTACCCGCTGCCCGGAACGCTACGCAGGGCAAAAGCGATTCTCGTCCTCCGTGCTTGCTTTTTCTCAGAAAGAGCCGTGGTGTGCGTTTTCGCCGGAAAACGCGTTTTCGGCCGAAAACGTGTACGTTTGCACTTCCCCGCCACAGGGAAGCTGCTAGCCGGGAATTCTCTGCCTGGTTCTACCCGCTGCCCGGAACGCTACGCAGGGCAAAAGCGATTCTCGTCCTCCGTGCTTGCTTTTTCTCAGAAAGAGCCGTAGTATGCTTTTTCGCCGAAAACGCGTTTTTGGCCGAAAACGTGTACGTTTGCACTTCCCAGCCACAGGAAAGCTGCTAGCCGGGAATTCTCTGCCTGGTTCTACCCGCTGCCCGGAACGCTAGGCAGGGCAAAAGCGATTCTCGTCCTCCGTGCTTGCTTTTTCTCAGAAAGAGCCGTGGTGTGCGTTTTCCCCGGAAAACGCGTTTTCGGCCGAAAACGTGTACGTTTGCATTTCCCGGCCACAGGGAAGCTGCTAGCCGGGAATTCTCTGCCTGGTTCTACCCGCTGCCCGAAACGCTACGCAGGGCAAAGGGGATTCTCGTCCTCCGTGCTTGCTTTTTCTCAGAAAGAGCCGTGGTGTGCGTTTTCGCCGGAAAACGCGTTTTCGGCCGAAAACGTGTACGTTTGCACTTCCCAGCCACAGGGAAGCTGCTAGCCGGGAATTCTCTGCCTGGTTCTACCCGCTGCCCGGAACGCTACGCAGGGCAAAAGCGATTCTCGTCCTCCGTGCTTGCTTTTTCTCAGAAAGAGCCGTGGTGTGCGTTTTCGCCGGAAAACGCGTTTTCGGCCGAAAACGTGTACGTTTGCACTTCCCAGCCACAGGAAAGCTGCTAGCCGGGAATTCTCTGCCTGGTTCTACCCGCTGCCCGGAACGCTAGGCAGGGCAAAAGCGATTCTCGTCCTCCGTGCTTGCTTTTTCTCAGAAAGAGCCGTGGTGTGCGTTTTCGCCGGAAAACGCGTTTTCGGCCGAAAACGTGTACGTTTGCACTTCCCCGCCACAGGGAAGGTGCTAGCCGGGAATTCTCTGCCTGGTTCTACCCGCTGCCCGGAACGCTACGCAGGGCAAAAGCGATTCTCGTCCTCCGTGCTTGCTTTTTCTCAGAAAGAGCCGTGGTGTGCGTTTTCGCCGGAAAATGCATTTTCGGGCGAAAACGTGTACGTTTGCACTTCCCGGCCACAGGGAAGCTGCTAGCCGAGAATTCTCTGCCTGGTTCTACCCGCTGCCCGGAACGCTACGCAGGGCAAAAGCGATTCTCGTCCTCCGTGCTTGCTTTTTCTCAGAAAGAGCCGTAGTATGCTTTTTCGCCGAAAACGCGTTTTTGGCCGAAAACGTGTACGTTTGCACTTCCCAGCCACAGGAAAGCTGTTAGCCGGGAATTCTCTGCCTGGTTCTACCCGCTGCCCGGAACGCTAGGCAGGGCAAAAGCGATTCTCGTCCTCCGTGCTTGCTTTTTCTCAGAAAGAGCCGTGGTGTGCGTTTTCGCCGGAAAACGCGTTTTCGGCCGAAAACGTGTACGTTTGCACTTCCCCGCCACAGGGAAGGTGCTAGCCGGGAATTCTCTGCCTGGTTCTACCCGCTGCCCGGAACGCTACGCAGGGCAAAAGCGATTCTCGTCCTCCGTGCTTGCTTTTTCTCAGAAAGAGCCGTGGTGTGCGTTTTCGCCGGAAAATGCATTTTCGGCCGAAAACGTGTACGTTTGCACTTCCCGGCCACAGGGAAGCTGCTAGCCGGGAATTCTCTGCCTGGTTCTACCCGCTGCCCGGAACGCTACGCAGGGCAAAAGCGATTCTCGTCCTCCGTGCTTGCTTTTTCTCAGAAAGAGCCGTGGTGTGCGTTTTCGCCGGAAAACGCGTTTTTGGCCGAAAACGTGTACGTTTGCACTTCCCAGCCACAGGAAAGCTGCTAGCCGGGAATTCTCTGCCTGGTTCTACCCGCTGCCCGGAACGCTAGGCAGGGCAAAAGCGATTCTCGTCCTCCGTGCTTGCTTTTTCTCAGAAAGAGCCGTGGTGTGCGTTTTCCCCGGAAAACGCGTTTTCGGCCGAAAACGTGTACGTTTGCATTTCCCGGCCACAGGGAAGCTGCTAGCCGGGAATTCTCTGCCTGGTTCTACCCGCTGCCCGAAACGCTACGCAGGGCAAAGGGGATTCTCGTCCTCCGTGCTTGCTTTTTCTCAGAAAGAGCCGTGGTGTGCGTTTTCGCCGGAAAACGCGTTTTCGGCCGAAAACGTGTACGTTTGCACTTCCCAGCCACAGGGAAGCTGCTAGCCGGGAATTCTCTGCCTGGTTCTACCCGCTGCCCGGAACGCTACGCAGGGCAAAAGCGATTCTCGTCCTCCGTGCTTGCTTTTTCTCAGAAAGAGCCGTGGTGTGCGTTTTCGCCAGAAAACGCGTTTTCGGCGAAAACGTGTACGTTTGCACTTCCCGGCCACAGGGAAGCTGCTAGCCGGGAATTCTCTGCCTGGTTCTACCCGCTGCCCGGAACGCTACGCAGGGCAAAAGCGATTCTCGTCCTCCGTGCTTGCTTTTTCTCAGAAAGAGCCGTGGTGTGCGTTTTCGCCGGAAAACGCGTTTTCGGCCGAAAACGTGTACGTTTGCACTTCCCAGCCACAGGAAAGCTGCTAGCCGGGAATTCTCTGCCTGGTTCTACCCGCTGCCCGGAACGCTAGGCAGGGCAAAAGCGATTCTCGTCCTCCGTGCTTGCTTTTTCTCAGAAAGAGCCGTGGTGTGCGTTTTCCCCGGAAAACGCGTTTTCGGCCGAAAACGTGTACGTTTGCATTTCCCGGCCACAGGGAAGCTGCTAGCCGAGAATTCTCTGCCTGGTTCTACCCGCTGCCCGGAACGCTACGCAGGGCAAAAGCGATTCTCGTCCTCCGTGCTTGCTTTTTCTCAGAAAGAGCCGTAGTATGCTTTTTCGCCGAAAACGCGTTTTTGGCCGAAAACGTGTACGTTTGCACTTCCCAGCCACAGGAAAGCTGCTAGCCGGGAATTCTCTGCCTGGTTCTACCCGCTGCCCGGAACGCTAGGCAGGGCAAAAGCGATTCTCGTCCTCCGTGCTTGCTTTTTCTCAGAAAGAGCCGTGGTGTGCGTTTTCCCCGGAAAACGCGTTTTCGGCCGAAAACGTGTACGTTTGCATTTCCCGGCCACAGGGAAGCTGCTAGCCGGGAATTCTCTGCCTGGTTCTACCCGCTGCCCGAAACGCTACGCAGGGCAAAGGGGATTCTCGTCCTCCGTGCTTGCTTTTTCTCAGAAAGAGCCGTGGTGTGCGTTTTCGCCGGAAAACGCGTTTTCGGCCGAAAACGTGTACGTTTGCACTTCCCGGCCACAGGGAAGCTGCTAGCCGGGAATTCTCTGCCTGGTTCTACCCGCTGCCCGGAACGCTACGCAGGGCAAAAGCGATTCTCGTCCTCCGTGCTTGCTTTTTCTCAGAAAGAGCCGTGGTGTGCGTTTTCGCCAGAAAACGCGTTTTCGGCGAAAACGTGTACGTTTGCACTTCCCGGCCACAGGGAAGCTGCTAGCCGGGAATTCTCTGCCTGGTTCTACCCGCTGCCCGGAACGCTACGCAGGGCAAAAGCGATTCTCGTCCTCCGTGCTTGCTTTTTCTCAGAAAGAGCCGTGGTGTGCGTTTTCGCCGGAAAACGCGTTTTCGGCCGAAAACGTGTACGTTTGCACTTCCCGGCCACAGGGAAGCTGCTAGCCGGGAATTCTCTGCCTGGTTCTACCCGCTGCCCGAAACGCTACGCAGGGCAAAGGCGATTCTCGTCCTCCGTGCTTGCTTTTTCTCAGAAAGAGCCGTGGTGTGCGTTTTCGCCGGAAAACGCGTTTTCGGCCGAAAACGTGTACGTTTGCACTTCCCCGCCACAGGGAAGCTGCCAGCCGGGAATTCTCTGCCTGGTTCTACCCGCTGCCCGGAACGCTACGCAGGGCAAAAGCGATTCTCGTCCTCCGTGCTTGCTTTTTCTCAGAAAGAGCCGTGGTGTGCGTTTTCGCCGGAAAACGCGTTTTCGGCCGAAAACGTGTACGTTTGCACTTCCCCGCCACAGGGAAGCTGCTAGCCGGGAATTCTCTGCCTGGTTCTACCCGCTGCCCGGAACGCTACGCAGGGCAAAAGCGATTCTCGTCCTCCGTGCTTGCTTTTTCTCAGAAAGAGCCGTGGTGTGCGTTTTCGCCGGAAAACGCGTTTTCGGCCGAAAACGTGTACGTTTGCACTTCCCCGCCACAGGGAAGCTGCTAGCCGGGAATTCTCTGCCTGGTTCTACCCGCTGCCCGGAACGCTACGCAGGGCAAAAGCGATTCTCGTCCTCCGTGCTTGCTTTTTCTCAGAAAGAGCCGTAGTATGCTTTTTCGCCGAAAACGCGTTTTTGGCCGAAAACGTGTACGTTTGCACTTCCCAGCCACAGGAAAGCTGCTAGCCGGGAATTCTCTGCCTGGTTCTACCCGCTGCCCGTTACGCTAGGCAGGGCAAAAGCGATTCTCGTCCTCCGTGCTTGCTTTTTCTCAGAAAGAGCCGTGGTGTGCGTTTTCCCCGGAAAACGCGTTTTCGGCCGAAAACGTGTACGTTTGCATTTCCCGGCCACAGGGAAGCTGCTAGCCGGGAATTCTCTGCCTGGTTCTACCCGCTGCCCGAAACGCTACGCAGGGCAAAGGGGATTCTCGTCCTCCGTGCTTGCTTTTTCTCAGAAAGAGCCGTGGTGTGCGTTTTCGCCGGAAAACGCGTTTTCGGCCGAAAACGTGTACGTTTGCACTTCCCCGCCACAGGGAAGGTGCTAGCCGGGAATTCTCTGCCTGGTTCTACCCGCTGCCCGGAACGCTACGCAGGGCAAAAGCGATTCTCGTCCTCCGTGCTTGCTTTTTCTCAGAAAGAGCCGTGGTGTGCGTTTTCGCCGGAAAATGCATTTTCGGGCGAAAACGTGTACGTTTGCACTTCCCGGCCACAGGGAAGCTGCTAGCCGAGAATTCTCTGCCTGGTTCTACCCGCTGCCCGGAACGCTACGCAGGGCAAAAGCGATTCTCGTCCTCCGTGCTTGCTTTTTCTCAGAAAGAGCCGTAGTATGCTTTTTCGCCGAAAACGCGTTTTTGGCCGAAAACGTGTACGTTTGCACTTCCCAGCCACAGGAAAGCTGTTAGCCGGGAATTCTCTGCCTGGTTCTACCCGCTGCCCGGAACGCTACGCAGGGCAAAAGCGATTCTCGTCCTCCGTGCTTGCTTTTTCTCAGAAAGAGCCGTGGTGTGCGTTTTCGCCGGAAAATGCATTTTCGGGCGAAAACGTGTACGTTTGCACTTCCCGGCCACAGGGAAGCTGCTAGCCGAGAATTCTCTGCCTGGTTCTACCCGCTGCCCGGAACGCTACGCAGGGCAAAAGCGATTCTCGTCCTCCGTGCTTGCTTTTTCTCAGAAAGAGCCGTAGTATGCTTTTTCGCCGAAAACGCGTTTTCGGCCGAAAACGTGTACGTTTGCACTTCCCAGCCACAGGAAAGCTGTTAGCCGGGAATTCTCTGCCTGGTTCTACCCGCTGCCCGGAACGCTAGGCAGGGCAAAAGCGATTCTCGTCCTCCGTGCTTGCTTTTTCTCAGAAAGAGCCGTGGTGTGCGTTTTCGCCGGAAAACGCGTTTTCGGCCGAAAACGTGTACGTTTGCACTTCCCCGCCACAGGGAAGCTGCTAGCCGGGAATTCTCTGCCTGGTTCTACCCGCTGCCCGGAACGCTACGCAGGGCAAAAGCGATTCTCGTCCTCCGTGCTTGCTTTTTCTCAGAAAGAGCCGTGGTGTGCGTTTTCGCCGGAAAATGCATTTTCGGGCGAAAACGTGTACGTTTGCACTTCCCGGCCACAGGGAAGCTGCTAGCCGGGAATTCTCTGCCTGGTTCTACCCGCTGCCCGGAACGCTACGCAGGGCAAAAGCGATTCTCGTCCTCCGTGCTTGCTTTTTCTCAGAAAGAGCCGTAGTATGCTTTTTCGCCGAAAACGCGTTTTCGGCCGAAAACGTGTACGTTTGCACTTCCCAGCCACAGGAAAGCTGTTAGCCGGGAATTCTCTGCCTGGTTCTACCCGCTGCCCGGAACGCTAGGCAGGGCAAAAGCGATTCTCGTCCTCCGTGCTTGCTTTTTCTCAGAAAGAGCCGTGGTGTGCGTTTTCCCCGGAAAACGAGTTTTCGGCAGAAAACGTGTACGTTTGCACTTCCCGGCCACAGGGAAGCTGCTAGCCGTGAATTCTCTGCCTGGTTCTACCCGCTGCCCGGAACGCTACGCAGGGCAAAAGCGATTCTCGTCCTCCGTGCTTGCTTTTTCTCAGAAAGAGCCGTGGTGTGCGTTTTCGCCGGAAAACGCGTTTTCGGCCGAAAACGTGTACGTTTGCACTTCCCCGCCACAGGGAAGGTGCTAGCCGGGAATTCTCTGCCTGGTTCTACCCGCTGCCCGGAACGCTACGCAGGGCAAAAGCGATTCTCGTCCTCCGTGCTTGCTTTTTCTCAGAAAGAGCCGTGGTGTGCGTTTTCGCCTGAAAACGCGTTTTTGGCCGAAAACGTGTACGTTTGCACTTCCCGGCCACAGGGAAGCTGCTAGCCGGGAATTCTCTGCCTGGTTCTACCCGCTGCCCGGAACGCTAGGCAGGGCAAAAGCGATTCTCGTCCTCCGTGCTTGCTTTTTCTCAGAAAGAGCCGTGGTGTGCGTTTTCCCCGGAAAACGCGTTTTCGGCCGAAAACGTGTACGTTTGCATTTCCCGGCCACAGGGAAGCTGCTAGCCGGGAATTCTCTGCCTGGTTCTACCCGCTGCCCGAAACGCTACGCAGGGCAAAGGGGATTCTCGTCCTCCGTGCTTGCTTTTTCTCAGAAAGAGCCGTGGTGTGCGTTTTCGCCGGAAAACGCGTTTTCGGCCGAAAACGTGTACGTTTGCACTTCCCCGCCACAGGGAAGCTGCTAGCCGGGAATTCTCTGCCTGGTTCTACCCGCTGCCCGGAACGCTACGCAGGGCAAAAGCGATTCTCGTCCTCCGTGCTTGCTTTTTCTCAGAAAGAGCCGTGGTGTGCGTTTTCGCCGAAAATGCATTTTCGGGTGAAAACGTGTACGTTTGCACTTCCCGGCCACAGGGAAGCTGCTAGCCGTGAATTCTCTGCCTGGTTCTACCCGCTGCCCGGAACGCTACGCAGGGCAAAAGCGATTCTCGTCCTCCGTGCTTGCTTTTTCTCAGAAAGAGCCGTAGTATGCTTTTTCGCCGAAAACGCGTTTTTGGCCGAAAACGTGTACGTTTGCACTTCCCAGCCACAGGAAAGCTGTTAGCCGGGAATTCTCTGCCTGGTTCTACCCGCTGCCCGGAACGCTAGGCAGGGCAAAAGCGATTCTCGTCCTCCGTGCTTGCTTTTTCTGAGAAAGAGCCGTGGTGTGCGTTTTCGCCGGAAAACGCGTTTTCGGCAGAAAACGTGTACGTTTGCACTTCCCGGCCACAGGGAAGCTGCTAGCCGTGAATTCTCTGCCTGGTTCTACCCGCTGCCCGGAACGCTACGCAGGGCAAAAGCGATTCTCGTCCTCCGTGCTTGCTTTTTCTCAGAAAGAGCCGTGGTGTGCGTTTTCGCCGGAAAACGCGTTTTCGGCCGAAAACGTGTACGTTTGCACTTCCCCGCCACAGGGAAGCTGCTAGCCGGGAATTCTCTGCCTGGTTCTACCCGCTGCCCGGAACGCTACGCAGGGCAAAAGCGATTCTCGTCCTCCGTGCTTGCTTTTTCTCAGAAAGAGCCGTGGTGTGCGTTTTCGCCGGAAAATGCGTTTTCGGCCGAAAACGTGTACTTTTGCACTTCCCCGCCACAGGGAAGCTGCTAGCCGGGAATTCTCTGCCTGGTTCTACCCGCTGCCCGGAACGCTACGCAGGGCAAAAGCGATTCTCGTCCTCCCTGCTTGCTTTTTCTCAGAAAGAGCCGTGGTGTGCGTTTTCGCCGGAAAACGCGTTTTCGGCCGAAAACGTGTACGTTTGCACTTCCCCGCCACAGGGAAGATGCTAGCCGGGAATTCTCTGCCTGGTTCTACCCGCTGCCCGGAACGCTACGCAGGGCAAAAGCGATTCTCGTCCTCCGTGCTTGCTTTTTCTCAGAAAGAGCCGTGGTGTGCGTTTTCGCCGGAAAATGCGTTTTCGGACGAAAACGTGTACGTTTGCACTTCCCGGCCACAGGGAAGCTGCTAGCCGGGAATTCTCTGCCTGGTTCTACCCGCTGCCCGGAACGCTACGCAGGGCAAAAGCGATTCTCGTCCTCCGTGCTTGCTTTTTCTCAGAAAGAGCCGTGGTGTGCGTTTTTGCCGGAAAACGCGTTTTCGGCCGAAAACGTGTACGTTTGCACTTCCCCGCCACAGGGAAGGTGCTAGCCGGGAATTCTCTGCCTGGTTCTACCCGCTGCCCGGAACGCTACGCAGGGCAAAAGCGATTCTCGTCCTCCGTGCTTGCTTTTTCTCAGAAAGAGCCGTGGTGTGCGTTTTCGCGGGAAAAAGCGTTTTCGGCCGAAAACGTGTACGTTTGCACTTCCCCGCCACAGGGAAGCTGCTAGCCGGGAATTCTCTGCCTGGTTCTACCCGCTGCCCGGAACGCTACGCAGGGCAAAAGCGATTCTCGTCCTCCGTGCTTGCTTTTTCTCAGAAAGAGCCGTGGTGTGCGTTTTCGCCGGAAAACGCGTTTTCGGCCGAAAACGTGTACGTTTGCACTTCCCGGCCACAGGGAAGCTGCTAGCCGGGAATTCTCTGCCTGGTTCTACCCGCTGCCCGAAACGGTACGCAGGGCAAAGGCGATTCTCGTCCTCCGTGCTTGCTTTTTCTCAGAAAGAGCCGTGGTGTGCGTTTTCGCCGGAAAACGCGTTTTCGGCCGAAAACGTGTACGTTTGCACTTCCCCGCCACAGGGAAGCTGCTAGCCGTGAATTCTCTGCCTGGTTCTACCCGCTGCCCGGAACGCTATGCAGGGCAAAAGCGATTCTCGTCCTCCGTGCTTGCTTTTTCTCAGAAAGAGCCGTGGTGTGCGTTTTCGCCGGAAAACGCGTTTTCGGCCGAAAACGTGTACGTTTGCACTTCCCCGCCACAGGGAAGCTGCTAGCCGGGAATTCTCTGCCTGGTTCTACCCGCTGCCCGGAACGCTATGCAGGGCAAAAGCGATTCTCGTCCTCCGTGCTTGCTTTTTCTCAGAAAGAGCCGTGGTGTGCGTTTTCGCCTGAAAACGCGTTTTTGGCCGAAAACGTGTACGTTTGCACTTCCCCGCCACAGGGAAGCTGCTAGCCGTGAATTCTCTGCCTGGTTCTACCCGCTGCCCGGAACGCTACGCAGGGCAAAAGCGATTCTCGTCCTCCGTGCTTGCTTTTTCTCAGAAAGAGCCGTGGTGTGCGTTTTCGCCGGAAAACGCGTTTTCGGCCGAAAACGTGTACGTTTGCACTTCCCGGCCACAGGGAAGCTGCTAGCCGGGAATTCTCTGCCTGGTTCTACCCGCTGCCCGGAACGCTACGCAGGGCAAAAGCGATTCTCGTCCTCCGTGCTTGCTTTTTCTCAGAAAGAGCCGTGGTGTGCGTTTTCGCCGGAAAACGCGTTTTCGGCCGAAAACGTGTACGTTTGCACTTCCCGGCCACAGGAAAGCTGCTAGCCGGGAATTCTCTGCCTGGTTCTACCCGCTGCCCGGAACGCTAGGCAGGGCAAAAGCGATTCTCGTCCTCCGTGCTTGCTTTTTCTCAGAAAGAGCCGTGGTGTGCGTTTTCGCCGGAAAACGCGTTTTCGGCCGAAAACGTGTACGTTTGCACTTCCCCGCCACAGGGAAGATGCTAGCCGGGAATTCCCTGCCTGGTTCTACCCGCTGCCCGGAACGCTACGCAGGGCAAAAGCGATTCTCGTCCTCCGTGCTTGCTTTTTCTCAGAAAGAGCCGTGGTGTGCGTTTTCGCCGGAAAATGCGTTTTCGGGCGAAAACGTGTACGTTTGCACTTCCCGGCCACAGGGAAGCTGCTAGCCGGGAATTCTCTGCCTGGTTCTACCCGCTGCCCGGAACGCTACGCAGGGCAAAAGCGATTCTCGTCCTCCGTGCTTGCTTTTTCTCAGAAAGAGCCGTGGTGTGCGTTTTTGCCGGAAAACAAGTTTTCGGCCGAAAACGTGTACGTTTGCACTTCCCCGCCACAGGGAAGGTGCTAGCCGGGAATTCTCTGCCTGGTTCTACCCGCTGCCCGGAACGCTACGCAGGGCAAAAGCGATTCTCGTCCTCCGTGCTTGCTTTTTCTCAGAAAGAGCCGTGGTGTGCGTTTTCGCCGGAAAACGCGTTTTCGGCCGAAAACGTGTACGTTTGCACTTCCCCGCCACAGGGAAGCTGCTAGCCGGGAATTCTCTGCCTGGTTCTACCCGCTGCCCGGAACGCTACGCAGGGCAAAAGCGATTCTCGTCCTCCGTGCTTGCTTTTTCTCAGAAAGAGCCGTGGTGTGCGTTTTCGCCGGAAAACGCGTTTTCGGCCGAAAACGCGTACGTTTGCACTTCCCCGCCACAGGGAAGCTGCTAGCCGGGAATTCTCTGCCTGGTTCTACCCGCTGCCCGGAACGCTACGCAGGGCAAAAGCGATTCTCGTCCTCCGTGCTTGCTTTTTCTCAGCAAGAGTTGTGGTATGGTTTTTCGCCGAAAACGCGTTTTTGGCCGAAAACGTGTACGTTTGCACTTCCCAGCCACAGGAAAGCTGCTAGCCGGGAATTCTCTGCCTGGTTCTACGCGCTGCCCGGAACGCTACGCAGGGCAAAAGCGATTCTCGTCCTCCGTGCTTGCTTTTTCTCAGAAAGAGCCGTGGTGTGCGTTTTCGCCGGAAAACGCGTTTTCGGCCGAAAACGTGTACGTTTGCACTTCCCGGCCACAGGGAAGCTGCTAGCCGGGAATTCTCTGCCTGGTTCTACCCGCTGCCCGAAACGGTACGCAGGGCAAAGGCGATTCTCGTCCTCCGTGCTTGCTTTTTCTCAGAAAGAGCCGTGGTGTGCGTTTTCGCCGGAAAACGCGTTTTCGGCCGAAAACGTGTACGTTTGCACTTCCCCGCCACAGGGAAGGTGCTAGCCGGGAATTCTCTGCCTGGTTCTACCCGCTGCCCGGAACGCTACGCAGGGCAAAAGCGATTCTCGTCCTCCGTGCTTGCTTTTTCTCAGAAAGAGCCGTGGTGTGCGTTTTCGCCGGAAAACGCGTTTTCGGCCGAAAACGTGTACGTTTGCACTTCCCGGCCACAGGGAAGCTGCTAGCCGGGAATTCTCTGCCTGGTTCTACCCGCTGCCCGGAACGCTACGCAGGGCAAAAGCGATTCTCGTCCTCCGTGCTTGCTTTTTCTCAGAAAGAGCCGTGGTGTGCGTTTTCACCTGAAAACGCGTTTTCGGCCGAAAACGTGTACGTTTGCACTTCCCCGCCACAGGGAAGCTGCTAGCCGGGAATTCTCTGCCTGGTTCTACCCGCTGCCCGGAACGCTACGCAGGGCAAAAGCGATTCTCGTCCTCCGTGCTTGTTTTTCTCAGAAAGAGCCGTGGTGTGCGTTTTCGCCGGAAAACGCGTTTTCGGCCGAAAACGTGTACGTTTGCACTTCCCCGCCACAGGGAAGCTGCTAGCCGGGAATTCTCTGCCTGGTTCTACCCGCTGCCCGGAACGCTACGCAGGGCAAAAGCGATTCTCGTCCTCCGTGCTTGCTTTTTCTCAGAAAGAGCCGTGGTGTGCTTTTTCGCCGAAAACGCGTTATCGGCCGAAAACGTGTACGTTTGCACTTCCCCGCCACAGGGAAGCTGCTAGCCGGGAATTCTCTGCCTGGTTCTACCCGCTGCCCGGAACGCTACGCAGGGCAAAAGCGATTCTCGTCCTCCGTGCTTGCTTTTTCTCAGAAAGAGCCGTGGTGTGCGTTTTCGACGGAAAACGCGTTTTCGGCCGAAAACGTGTACGTTTGCACTTCCCCGCCACAGGGAAGCTGCTAGCCGTGAATTCTCTGCCTGGTTCTACCCGCTGCCCGGAACGCTACGCAGGGCAAAAGCGATTCTCGTCCTCCGTGCTTGCTTTTTCTCAGAAAGAGCCGTGGTGTGCGTTTTCGCCGGAAAATGCATTTTCGGGCGAAAACGTGTACGTTTGCACTTCCCGGCCACAGGGAAGCTGCTAGCCGGGAATTCTCTGCCTGGTTCTACCCGCTGCCCGGAACGCTACGCAGGGCAAAAGCGATTCTCGTCCTCCGTGCTTGCTTTTTCTCAGAAAGAGCCGTAGTATGCTTTTTCGCCGAAAACGCGTTTTTGGCCGAAAACGTGTACGTTTGCACTTCCCAGCCACAGGAAAGCTGCTAGCCGGGAATTCTCTGCCTGGTTCTACCCGCTGCCCGGAACGCTAGGCAGGGCAAAAGCGATTCTCGTCCTCCGTGCTTGCTTTTTCTCAGAAAGAGCCGTGGTGTGCGTTTTCGCCGGAAAACGCGTTTTCGGCCGAAAACGTGTACGTTTGCACTTCCCCGCCACAGGGAAGCTGCTAGCCGGGTATTCTCTGCCTGGTTCTACCCGCTGCCCGGAACGCTACGCAGGGCAAAAGCGGTTCTCGTCCTCCGTGCTTGCTTTTTCTCAGAAAGAGCCGTGGTGTGCGTTTTCGCCGGAAAACGCGTTTTCGGCCGAAAACGTGTACGTTTGCACTTCCCAGCCACAGGGAAGCTGCTAGCCGGGAATTCTCTGCCTGGTTCTACCCGCTGCCCGGAACGCTACGCAGGGCAAAAGCGATTCTCGTCCTCCGTGCTTACTTTTCTCAGAAAGAGCCGTGGTGTGCGTTTTCGCCGAAAACGCGTTTTTGGCCGAAAACGTGTACGTTTGCACTTCCCAGCCACAGGAAAGCTGTTAGCCGGGAATTCTCTGCCTGGTTCTACCCGCTGCCCGGAACGCTAGGCAGGGCAAAAGCGATTCTCGTCCTCCGTGCTTGCTTTTTCTCAGAAAGAGCCGTGGTGTGCGTTTTCGCCGGAAAACGCGTTTTCGGCCGAAAACGTGTACGTTTGCACTTCCCCGCCACAGGGAAGCTGCTAGCCGGGAATTCTCTGCCTGGTTCTACCCGCTGCCCGAAACGGTACGCAGGGCAAAGGCGATTCTCGTAATCCGTGCTTGCTTTTTCTCAGAAAGAGCCGTGGTGTGCGTTTTCGACGGAAAACGCGTTTTCGGCCGAAAACGTGTACGTTTGCACTTCCCCGCCACAGGGAAGCTGCTAGCCGGGAATTCTCTGCCTGGTTCTACCCGCTGCCCGGAACGCTACGCAGGGCAAAAGCGATTCTCGTCCTCCGTGCTTGCTTTTTCTCAGAAAGAGCCGTGGTGTGCGTTTTCGCCGGAAAACGCGTTTTCGGCCGAAAACGTGTACGTTTGCACTTCCCCGCCACAGGGAAGCTGCTAGCCGGGAATTCTCTGCCTGGTTCTACCCGCTGCCCGGAACGCTACGCAGGGCAAAGGCGATTCTCGTCCTCCGTGCTTGCTTTTTCTCAGAAAGAGCCGTGGTGTGCGTTTTCGCCGGAAAACGCGTTTTCGGCCGAAAACGTGTACGTTTGCAATTCCCGGCCACAGGGAAGCTGCTAGCCGGGAATTCTCTGCCTGGTTCTACCCGCTGCCCGGAACGCTACGCAGGGCAAAAGCGATTCTCGTCCTCCGTGCTTGCTTTTTCTCAGAAAGAGCCGTGGTGTGCGTTTTCGCCGGAAAACGCGTTTTCGGCCGAAAACGTGTACGTTTGCACTTCCCAGCCACAGGGAAGCTGCTAGCCGGGAATTCTCTGCCTGGTTCTACCCGCTGCCCGGAACGCTACGCAGGGCAAAAGCGATTCTCGTCCTCCGTGCTTGCTTTTTCTCAGAAAGAGCCGTGGTGTGCGTTTTCGACGGAAAACGCGTTTTCGGCCGAAAACGTGTACGTTTGCACTTCCCCGCCACAGGGAAGCTGCTAGCCGTGAATTCTCTGCCTGGTTCTACCCGCTGCCCGGAACGCTACGCAGGGCAAAAGCGATTCTCGTCCTCCGTGCTTGCTTTTTCTCAGAAAGAGCCGTGGTGTGCGTTTTCGCCGGAAAACGCGTTTTCGGCCGAAAACGTGTACGTTTGCACTTCCCGGCCACAGGGAAGCTGCTAGCCGGGAATTCTCTGCCTGGTTCTACCCGCTGCCCGGAACGCTACGCAGGGCAAAAGCGATTCTCGTCCTCCGTGCTTGCTTTTTCTCAGAAAGAGCCGTGGTGTGCGTTTTCGCCGGAAAACGCGTTTTCGGCCGAAAACGTGTACGTTTGCACTTCCCCGCCACAGGGAAGGTGCTAGCCGGGAATTCTCTGCCTGGTTCTACCCGCTGCCCGGAACGCTACGCAGGGCAAAAGCGATTCTCGTCCTCCGTGCTTGCTTTTTCTCAGAAAGAGCCGTGGTGTGCGTTTTCGCCGAAAAATGCGTTTTCGGCCGAAAACGTGTACGTTTGCACTTCCCGGCCACAGGGAAGCTGCTAGCCGGGAATTCTCTGCCTGGTTCTACCCGCTGCCCGGAACGCTACGCAGGGCAAAAGCGATTCTCGTCCTCCGTGCTTGCTTTTTCTCAGAAAGAGCCGTGGTGTGCGTTTTCGCCGGAAAACGCGTTTTCGGCCGAAAACGTGTACGTTTGCACTTCCCCGCCACAGGGAAGCTGCTAGCCGGGAATTCTCTGCCTGGTTCTACCCGCTGCCCGGAACGCTACGCAGGGCAAAAGCGATTCTCGTCCTCCGTGCTTGCTTTTTCTCAGAAAGAGCCGTAGTATGCTTTTTCGCCGAAAACGCGTTTTTGGCCGAAAACGTGTACGTTTGCACTTCCCAGCCACAGGAAAGCTGCTAGCCGGGAATTCTCTGCCTGGTTCTACCCGCTGCCCGGAACGCTAGGCAGGGCAAAAGCGATTCTCGTCCTCCGTGCTTGCTTTTTCTCAGAAAGAGCCGTGGTGTGCGTTTTCGCCGGAAAACGCGTTTTCGGCCGAAAACGTGTACGTTTGCACTTCCCCGCCACAGGGAAGCTGCTAGCCGGTAATTCTCTGCCTGGTTCTACCCGCTGCCCGGAACGCTACGCAGGGCAAAAGCGGTTCTCGTCCTCCGTGCTTGCTTTTTCTCAGAAAGAGCCGTGGTGTGCGTTTTCGCCGGAAAACGCGTTTTCGGCCGAAAACGTGTACGTTTGCACTTCCCAGCCACAGGGAAGCTGCTAGCCGGGAATTCTCTGCCTGGTTCTACCCGCTGCCCGGAACGCTACGCAGGGCAAAAGCGATTCTCGTCCTCCGTACTTACTTTTCTCAGAAAGAGTTGTGGTATGCTTTTTCGCCGAAAACGCGTTTTTGGCCGAAAACGTGTACGTTTGCACTTCCCAGCCACAGGAAAGCTGCTAGCCGGGAATTCTCTGCCTGGTTCTACCCGCTGCCCGGAACGCTACGCAGGGCAAAAGCGATTCTCGTCCTCCGTGCTTGCTTTTTCTCAGAAAGAGCCGTGGTGTGCGTTTTCCCGGGAAAACGCGTTTTCGGCCGAAAACGTGTACGTTTGCACTTCCCGGCCACAGGGAAGCTGCTAGCCGGGAATTCTCTGCCTGGTTCTACCCGCTGCCCGAAACGGTACGCAGGGCAAAGGCGATTCTCGTCCTCCGTGCTTGCTTTTTCTCAGAAAGAGCCGTGGTGTGCGTTTTCGCCGGAAAACGCGTTTTCGGCCGAAAACGTGTACGTTTGCACTTCCCCGCCACAGGGAAGGTGCTAGCCGGGAATTCTCTGCCTGGTTCTACCCGCTGCCCGGAACGCTACGCAGGGCAAAAGCGATTCTCGTCCTCCGTGCTTGCTTTTTCTCAGAAAGAGCCGTGGTGTGCGTTTTCGCCGGAAAACGCGTTTTCGGCCGAAAACGTGTACGTTTGCACTTCCCGGCCACAGGGAAGCTGCTAGCCGGGAATTCTCTGCCTGGTTCTACCCGCTGCCCGGAACGCTACGCAGGGCAAAAGCGATTCTCGTCCTCCGTGCTTGCTTTTTCTCAGAAAGAGCCGTGGTGTGCGTTTTCACCTGAAAACGAGTTTTCGGCCGAAAACGTGTACGTTTGCACTTCCCCGCCACAGGGAAGCTGCTAGCCGCGAATTCTCTGCCTGGTTCTACCCGCTGCCCGGAACGCTACGCAGGGCAAAATCGATTCTCGTCCTCCGTGTTTACTTTTCTCAGAAAGAGCCGTTGTGTGCTTTTTCGCCGAAAACGCGTTTTTGGCCGAAAACGTGTACGTTTGCACTTCCCAGCCACAGGAAAGCTGTTAGCCGGGAATTCTCTGCCTGGTTCTACCCGCTGCCCGGAACGCTAGGCAGGGCAAAAGCGATTCTCGTCCTCCGTGCTTGCTTTTTCTCAGAAAGAGCCGTGGTGTGCGTTTTCCCCGGAAAACGCGTTTTCGGCAGAAAACGTGTACGTTTGCACTTCCCGGCCACAGGGAAGCTGCTAGCCGGGAATTCTCTGCCTGGTTCTACCCGCTGCCCGGAACGCTACGCAGGGCAAAAGCGATTCTCGTCCTCCGTGCTTGCTTTTTCTCAGAAAGAGCCGTGGTGTGCGTTTTCGCCGGAAAACGCGTTTTCGGCCGAAAACGTGTACGTTTGCACTTCCCCGCCACAGGGAAGCTGCTAGCCGGGAATTCTCTGCCTGGTTCTACCCGCTGCCCGAAACGCTACGCAGGGCAAAGGGGATTCTCGTCCTCCGTGCTTGCTTTTTCTCAGAAAGAGCCGTGGTGTGCGTTTTCGCCGGAAAACGCGTTTTCGGCCGAAAACGTGTACGTTTGCACTTCCCCGCCACAGGGAAGCTGCTAGCCGGGAATTCTCTGCCTGGTTCTACCCGCTGCCCGGAACGCTACGCAGGGCAAAAGCGGTTCTCGTCCTCCGTGCTTGCTTTTTCTCAGAAAGAGCCGTGGTGTGCGTTTTCGCCGGAAAACGCGTTTTCGGCCGAAAACGTGTACGTTTGCACTTCCCCGCCACAGGGAAGCTGCTAGCCGGGAATTCTCTGCCTGGTTCTACCCGCTGCCCGGAACGCTACGCAGGGCAAAAGCGATTCTCGTCCTCCGTGCTTGCTTTTTCTCAGAAAGAGCCGTGGTGTGCGTTTTCGCCGGAAAATGCATTTTCGGGCGAAAACGTGTACGTTTGCACTTCCCGGCCACAGGGAAGCTGCTAGCCGGGAATTCTCTGCCTGGTTCTACCCGCTGCCCGGAACGCTACGCAGGGCAAAAGCGATTCTCGTCCTCCGTGCTTGCTTTTTCTCAGAAAGAGCCGTAGTATGCTTTTTCGCCGAAAACGCGTTTTTGGCCGAAAACGTGTACGTTTGCACTTCCCAGCCACAGGAAAGCTGCTAGCCGGGAATTCTCTGCCTGGTTCTACCCGCTGCCCGGAACGCTAGGCAGGGCAAAAGCGATTCTCGTCCTCCGTGCTTGCTTTTTCTCAGAAAGAGCCGTGGTGTGCGTTTTCGCCGGAAAACGCGTTTTCGGCCGAAAACGTGTACGTTTGCACTTCCCAGCCACAGGGAAGCTGCTAGCCGCGAATTCTCTGCCTGGTTCTACCCGCTGCCCGGAACGCTACGCAGGGCAAAATCGATTCTCGTCCTCCGTGCTTACTTTTCTCAGAAAGAGCCGTTGTGTGCTTTTTCGCCGAAAACGCGTTTTTGGCCGAAAACGTGTACGTTTGCACTTCCCAGCCACAGGAAAGCTGTTAGCCGGGAATTCTCTGCCTGGTTCTACCCGCTGCCCGGAACGCTAGGCAGGGCAAAAGCGATTCTCGTCCTCCGTGCTTGCTTTTTCTCAGAAAGAGCCGTGGTGTGCGTTTTCCCCGGAAAACGCGTTTTCGGCAGAAAACGTGTACGTTTGCACTTCCCCGCCACAGGGAAGCTGCTAGCCGGGAATTCTCTGCCTGGTTCTACCCGCTGCCCGGAACGCTACGCAGGGCAAAAGCGATTCTCGTCCTCCGTGCTTGCTTTTTCTCAGAAAGAGCCGTGGTGTGCGTTTTCCCAGGAAAACGCGTTTTCGGCCGAAAACGTGTACATTTGCACTTCCCCGCCACAGGGAAGCTGCTAGCCGGGAATTCTCTGCCTGGTTCTACCCGCTGCCCGGAACGCTACGCAGGGCAAAAGCGATTCTCGTCCTCCGTGCTTGCTTTTTCTCAGAAAGAGCCGTGGTGTGCGTTTTCGCCGGAAAATGCGTTTTCGGCCGAAAACGTGTACGTTTGCACTTCCCCGCCACAGGGAAGCTGCTAGCCGGGAATTCTCTGCCTGGTTCTACCCGCTGCCCGGAACGCTACGCAGGGCAAAAGCGATTCTCGTCCTCCGTGCTTGCTTTTTCTCAGAAAGAGCCGTGGTGTGCGTTTTCGCCGGAAAACGCGTTTTCGGCCGAAAACGTGTACGTTTGCACTTCCCCGCCACAGGGAAGGTGCTAGCCGGGAATTCTCTGCCTGGTTCTACCCGCTGCCCGTTACGCTACGCAGGGCAAAAGCGATTCTCGTCGTCCGTGCTTGCTTTTTCTCAGAAAGAGCCGTGGTGTGCGTTTTCGCCGAAAACGCGTTTTTGGCCGAAAACGTGTACGTTTGCACTTCCCAGCCACAGGGAAGCTGCTAGCCGGGAATTCTCTGCCTGGTTCTACCCGCTGCCCGGAACGCTACGCAGGGCAAAAGCGATTCTCGTCCTCCGTGCTTGCTTTTTCTCAGCAAGAGTTGTGGTATGCTTTTTCGCCGAAAACGCGTTTTTGGCCGAAAACGTGTACGTTTGCACTTCCCAGCCACAGGAAAGCTGCTAGCCGGGAATTCTCTGCCTGGTTCTACCCGCTGCCCGGAACGCTACGCAGGGCAAAAGCGATTCTCGTCCTCCGTGCTTGCTTTTTCTCAGAAAGAGCCGTGGTGTGCGTTTTCGCCGGAAAACGCGTTTTCGTCCGAAAACCTGTACGTTTGCACTTCCCCGCCACAGGGAAGCTGCTAGCCGGGAATTCTCTGCCTGGTTCTACCCGCTGCCCGGAACGCTACGCAGGGCAAATGCGATTCTCGTCCTCCGTGCTTACTTTTTCTCAGAAAGAGCCGTGGTGTGCGTTTTCGCCGGAAAACGCGTTTTTGGCCGAAAACGTGTACGTTTCCACTTCCCAGCCACAGGGAAGCTGCTAGCCGGGAATTCTCTGCCTGGTTCTACCCGCTGCCCGGAACGCTACGCAGGGCAAAAGCGATTCTCGTCCTCCGTGCTTACTTTTCTCAGAAAGAGCCGTTGTGTGCTTTTTCGCCAAAAAGGCGTTTTTGGCCGAAAACGTGTACGTTTGCACTTCCCCGCCACAGGGAAGCTGCTAGCCGGGAATTCTCTGCCTGGTTCTACCCGCTGCCCGGAACGCTAGGCAGGGCAAAAGCGATTCTCGTCCTCCGTGCTTGCTTTTTCTCAGAAAGAGCCGTGGTGTGCGTTTTCCCCGGAAAACGCGTTTTCGGCAGAAAACGTGTACGTTTGCACTTCCCGGCCACAGGGAAGCTGCTAGCCGTGAATTCTCTGCCTGGTTCTACCCGCTGCCCGGAACGCTACGCAGGGCAAAAGCGATTCTCGTCCTCCGTGCTTGCTTTTTCTCAGAAAGAGCCGTGGTGTGCGTTTTCGCCGGAAAATGCGTTTTCGGCCGAAAACGTGTACGTTTGCACTTCCCCGCCACAGGGAAGCTGCTAGCCGGGAATTCTCTGCCTGGTTCTACCCGCTGCCCGGAACGCTACGCAGGGCAAAAGCGATTCTCGTCCTCCGTGCTTGCTTTTTCTCAGAAAGAGCCGTGGTGTGCGTTTTCCCCGGAAAACGCGTTTTCGGCCGAAAACGTGTACGTTTGCACTTCCCCGCCACAGGGAAGCTGCTAGCCGGGAATTCTCTGCCTGGTTCTACCCGCTGCCCGGAACGCTACGCAGGGCAAAAGCGATTCTCGTCCTCCGTGCTTGCTTTTTCTCAGAAAGAGCCGTGGTGTGCGTTTTCCCCGGAAAACGCGTTTTCGGCCGAAAACGTGTACGTTTGCACTTCCCCGCCACAGGGAAGCTGCTAGCCGGGAATTCTCTGCCTGGTTCTACCCGCTGCCCGGAACGCTACGCAGGGCAAAAGCGATTCTCGTCCTCCGTGCTTGCTTTTTCTCAGAAAGAGCCGTGGTGTGCGTTTTCGCCGGAAAATGCGTTTTCGGCCGAAAACGTGTACGTTTGCACTTCCCCGCCACAGGGAAGCTGCTAGCCGGGAATTCTCTGCCTGGTTCTACCCGCTGCCCGGAACGCTACGCAGGGCAAAAGCGATTCTCGTCCTCCGTGCTTGCTTTTTCTCAGAAAGAGCCGTGGTGTGCGTTTTTGCCGGAAAACGCGTTTTCGGCCGAAAACGTGTACGTTTGCACTTCCCCGCCACAGGGAAGGTGCTAGCCGGGAATTCTCTGCCTGGTTCTACCCGCTGCCCGTTACGCTACGCAGGGCAAAAGCGATTCTCGTCGTCCGTGCTTGCTTTTTCTCAGAAAGAGCCGTGGTGTGCGTTTTCGCCGAAAACGCGTTTTTGGCCGAAAACGTGTACGTTTGCACTTCCCAGCCACAGGGAAGCTGCTAGCCGGGAATTCTCTGCCTGGTTCTACCCGCTGCCCGGAACGCTACGCAGGGCAAAAGCGATTCTCGTCCTCCGTGCTTGCTTTTTCTCAGCAAGAGTTGTGGTATGCTTTTTCGCCGAAAACGCGTTTTTGGCCGAAAACGTGTACGTTTGCACTTCCCAGCCACAGGAAAGCTGCTAGCCGGGAATTCTCTGCCTGGTTCTACCCGCTGCCCGGAACGCTACGCAGGGCAAAAGCGATTCTCGTCCTCCGTGCTTGCTTTTTCTCAGAAAGAGCCGTGGTGTGCGTTTTCGCCGGAAAACGCGTTTTCGTCCGAAAACCTGTACGTTTGCACTTCCCCGCCACAGGGAAGCTGCTAGCCGGGAATTCTCTGCCTGGTTCTACCCGCTGCCCGGAACGCTACGCAGGGCAAAAGCGATTCTCGTCCTCCGTGCTTACTTTTCTCAGAAAGAGCCGTTGTGTGCTTTTTCGCCAAAAAGGCGTTTTTGGCCGAAAACGTGTACGTTTGCACTTCCCAGCCACAGGAAAGCTGCTAGCCGGGAATTCTCTGCCTGGTTCTACCCGCTGCCCGGAACGCTACGCAGGGCAAAAGCGATTCTCGTCCTCCGTGCTTACTTTTCTCAGAAAGAGCCGTTGTGTGCTTTTTCGCCAAAAAGGCGTTTTTGGCCGAAAACGTGTACGTTTGCACTTCCCAGCCACAGGAAAGCTGCTAGCCGGGAATTCTCTGCCTGGTTCTACCCGCTGCCCGGAACGCTACGCAGGGCAAAAGCGATTCTCGTCCTCCGTGCTTACTTTTCTCAGAAAGAGCCGTTGTGTGCTTTTTCGCCAAAAAGGCGTTTTCGGCCGAAAACGTGTACGTTTGCACTTCCCCGCCACAGGGAAGCTGCTAGCCGGGAATTCTCTGCCTGGTTCTACCCGCTGCCCGGAACGCTACGCAGGGCAAAAGCGATTCTCGTCCTCCGTGCTTGCTTTTTCTCAGAAAGAGCCGTGGTGTGCGTTTTCGCCGGAAAACGCGTTTTCGGCCGAAAACGTGTACGTTTGCACTTCCCGGCCACAGGGAAGCTGCTAGCCGGGAATTCTCTGCCTGGTTCTACCCGCTGCCCGGAACGCTACGCAGGGCAAAAGCGATTCTCGTCCTCCGTGCTTGCTTTTTCTCAGAAAGAGCCGTGGTGTGCGTTTTCGCCGGAAAACGCGTTTTCGGCCGAAAACGTGTACGTTTGCACTTCCCCGCCACAGGGAAGCGGCTAGCCGGGAATTCTCTGCCTGGTTCTACCCGCTGCCCGGAACGCTACGCAGGGCAAAAGCGATTCTCGTCCTCCGTGCTTGCTTTTTCTCAGAAAGAGCCGTGGTGTGCGTTTTCGCCGGAAAACGCGTTTTCGGCCGAAAACGTGTACGTTTGCACTTCCCAGCCACAGGGAAGCTGCTAGCCGTGAATTCTCTGCCTGGTTCTACCCGCTGCCCGGAACGCTACGCAGGGCAAAAGCGATTCTCGTCCTCCGTGCTTGCTTTTCCTCAGAAAGAGCCGTGGTGTGCGTTTTCGCCGAAAACGCGTTTTTGGCAGAAAACGTGTACGTTTGCACTTCCCAGCCACAGGGAAGCTGCTAGCCGGGAATTCTCTGCCTGGTTCTACCCGCTGCCCGGAACGCTACGCAGGGCAAAAGCGATTCTCGTCCTCCGTGCTTGCTTTTTCTCAGAAAGAGCCGTGGTGTGCGTTTTCGCCGAAAACGCGTTTTCGGCCGAAAACGTGTACGTTTGCACTTCCCAGCCACAGGGAAGCTGCTAGCCGGGAATTCTCTGCCTGGTTCTACCCGCTGCCCGTTACGCTACGCAGGGCAAAAGCGATTCTCGTCCTCCGTTCTTGCTTTTTCTCAGAAAGAGCCGTGGTGTGCGTTTTCGCCGGAAAACGCGTTTTCGGCCGAAAACGTGTACGTTTGCACTTCCCAGCCACAGGGAAGCTGCTAGCCGGGAATTCTCTGCCTGGTTCTACCCGCTGCCCGGAACGCTACGCAGGGCAAAAGCGATTCTCGTCCTCCGTGCTTGCTTTTTCTCAGAAAGAGCCGTGGTGTGCGTTTTCGCCGGAAAAAGCGTTTTCGGCCGAAAACGTGTACGTTTGCACTTCCCGGCCACAGAGAAGGTGCTAGCCGGGAATTCTCTGCCTGGTTCTACCCGCTGCCCGGAACGCTACGCAGGGCAAAGGCGATTCTCGTCCTCCGTGCTTGCTTTTTCTCAGAAAGAGCCGTGGTGTGCGTTTTCGCCGGAAAACGCGTTTTCGGCCGAAAACGTGTACGTTTGCACTTCCCCGCCACAGGGAAGCTGCTAGCCGGGAATTCTCTGCCTGGTTCTACCCGCTGCCCGGAACGCTACGCAGGGCAAAAGCGATTCTCGTCCTCCGTGCTTGCTTTTTCTCAGAAAGAGCCGTGGTGTGCGTTTTCGCCGGAAAACGCGTTTTCGGCCGAAAACGTGTACGTTTGCACTTCCCGGCCACAGGGAAGCTGCTAGCCGGGAATTCTCTGCCTGGTTCTACCCGCTGCCCGGAACGCTACGCAGGGTAAAAGCGATTCTCGTCCTCCGTGCTTGCTTTTTCTCAGAAAGAGCCGTGGTGTGCGTTTTCGCCGGAAAACGCGTTTTTGGCCGAAAACGTGTACGTTTGCACTTCCCCGCCACAGGGAAGCTGCTAGCCGGGAATTCTCTGCCTGGTTCTACCCGCTGCCCGGAAGGCTACGCAGGGCAAAAGCGATTCTCGTCCTCCGTGCTTGCTTTTTTCTCAGAAAGAGCCGTGGTGTGCGTTTTCGCCGGAAAACGCGTTTTCGGCCGAAAACGTGTACGTTTGCACTTCCCGGCCACAGGGAAGCTGCTAGCCGGGAATTCTCTGCCTGGTTCTACCCGCTGCCCGGAACGCTACGCAGGGCAAAAGCTATTCTCGCCCTCCGTGCTTGCTTTTTCTCAGAAAGAGCCGTGGTGTGCGTTTTCGCCGGAAAACGCGTTTTCGGCTGAAAACGTGTACGTTTGCACTTCCCCGCCACAGGGAAGCTGCTAGCCGGGAATTCTCTGCCTGGTTCTACCCGCTGCCCGGAACGCTACGGAGGGCAAAAGCGATTCTCGTCCTCCGTGCTTGCTTTTTCTCAGAAAGAGCCGTGGTGTGCGTTTTCCCCGGAAAACGCGTTTTCGGCCGAAAACGTGTACGTTTGCACTTCCCCGCCACAGGGAAGCTGCTAGCCGGGAATTCTCTGCCTGGTTCTACCCGCTGCCCGGAACGCTACGCAGGGCAAAAGCGATTCTCGTCCTCCGTGCTTGCTTTTTCTCAGAAAGAGCCGTGGTGTGCGTTTTCGCCGAAAACGCGTTTTCGGCCGAAAACGTGTACGTTTGCAATTACCGGCCACAGGGAAGCTGCTAGCCGGGAATTCTCTGCCTGGTTCTACCCGCTGCCCGGAACGCTACGCAGGGCAAAAGCGATTCTCGACCTCCGTGATTGCTTTTTCTCAGAAAGAGCCGCGGTGTGCGTTTTCGCCGGAAAACGCGTTTTCGGCCGAAAACGTGAACGTTTGCACTTCCCAGCCACAGGGAAGCTGCTAGCCGGGAATTCTCTGCCTGGTTCTACCCGCTGCCCGGAAGGCTACGCAGGGCAAAAGCGATTCTCGTCCTCCGTGCTTGCTTTTTCTCAGAAAGAGCCGTGGTGTGCGTTTTCGCCGGAAAACGCGTTTTCGGCCGAAAACGTGTACGTTTGCACTTCCCCGCCACAGGGAAGGTGCTAGCCGGGAATTCTCTGCCTGGTTCTACCCGCTGCCCGGAAGGCTACGCAGGGCAAAAGCGATTCTCGTCCTCCGTGCTTGCTTTTTCTCAGAAAGAGCCGTGGTGTGCGTTTTCGCCGGAAAACGCGTTTTCGGCCGAAAACGTGTACGTTTGCACTTCCCCGCCACAGGGAAGCTGCTAGCCGGGAATTCTCTGCCTGGTTCTACCCGCTGCCCGGAAGGCTACGCAGGGCAAAAGAGATTCTCGTCCTCCGTGCTTGCTTTTTCTCAGAAAGAGCCGTGGTGTGCGTTTTCGCCGGAAAACGCGTTTTCGGCCGAAAACGTGTACGTTTGCACTTCCCCGCCACAGGGAAGGTGCTAGCCGGGAATTCTCTGCCTGGTTCTACCCGCTGCCCGGAACGCTACGCAGGGCAAAAGCGATTCTCGTCCTCCGTGCTTGCTTTTTCTCAGAAAGAGCCGTTGTGTGCTTTTTCGCCGAAAACGCGTTTTTGGCCGAAAACGTGTACGTTTGCAATTCCCAGCCACAGAGAAGGTGCTAGCCGGGAATTCTCTGCCTGGTTCTACCCGCTGCCCGGAAGGCTACGCAGGGCAAAAGAGATTCTCGTCCTCCGTGCTTGCTTTTTCTCAGAAAGAGCCGTGGTGTGCGTTTTCGCCGGAAAACGCGTTTTCGGCCGAAAACGTGTACGTTTGCACTTCCCCGCCACAGGGAAGGTGCTAGCCGGGAATTCTCTGCCTGGTTCTACCCGCTGCCCGGAACGCTACGCAGGGCAAAAGCGATTCTCGTCCTCCGTGCTTGCTTTTTCTCAGAAAGAGCCGTGGTGTGCTTTTTCGCCGAAAACGCGTTTTTGGCCGAAAACGTGTACGTTTGCAATTCCCAGCCACAGAGAAGGTGCTAGCCGGGAATTCTCTGCCTGGTTCTACCCGCTGCCCGGAAGGCTACGCAGGGCAAAAGCGATTCTCGTCCTCCGTGCTTGCTTTTTCTCAGAAAGAGCCGTGGTGTGCGTTTTCGCCGGAAAACGCGTTTTCGGCCGAAAACGTGTACGTTTGCACTTCCCCGCCACAGGGAAGCTGCTAGCCGGGAATTCTTGCCTGGTTCTACCCGCTGCCCGGAAGGCTACGCAGGGCAAAAGCGATTCTCGTCCTCCGTGCTTGCTTTTTCTCAGAAAGAGCCGTGGTGTGCGTTTTCGCCGGAAAACGCGTTTTCGGCTGAAAACGTGTACGTTTGCACTTCCCGGCCACAGGGAAGCTGCTAGCCGGGAATTCTCTGCCTGGTTCTACCCGCTGCCCGGAACGCTACGCAGGGCAAAAGCGATTCTCGTCCTCCGTGCTTGCTTTTTCTCAGAAAGAGCCGTGGTGTGCGTTTTCGCCGGAAAACGCGTTTTCGGCCGAAAACGTGTACGTTTGCACTTCCCGGCCACAGGGAAGCTGCTAGCCGGGAATTCTCTGCCTGGTTCTACCCGCTGCCCGGAAGGCTACGCAGGGCAAAAGCGATTCTCGTCCTCCGTGCTTGCTTTTTCTCAGAAAGAGCCGTGGTGTGCGTTTTCGCCGGAAAACGCGTTTTCGGCTGAAAACGTGTACGTTTGCACTTCCCGGCCACAGGGAAGCTGCTAGCCGGGAATTCTCTGCCTGGTTCTACCCGCTGCCCGGAACGCTACGCAGGGCAAAAGCGATTCTCGTCCTCCGTGCTTGCTTTTTCTCAAAAAGAGCCGTGGTGTGCGTTTTCGCCGGAAAACGCGTTTTCGGCCGAAAACGTGAACGTTTGCACTTCCCAGCCACAGGGAAGCTGCTAGCCGGGAATTCTCTGCCTGGTTCTACCCGCTGCCCGGAACGCTACGCAGGGCAAAAGCGATTCTCGTCCTCCGTGCTTGCTTTTTCTCAGAAAGAGCCGTGGTGTGCGTTTTCGCCGGAAAACGCGTTTTCGGCCGAAAACGTGTACGTTTGCACTTCCCCGCCACAGGGAAGCTGCTAGCCGGGAATTCTCTGCCTGGTTCTACCCGCTGCCCGGAACGCTACGCAGGGCAAAAGCGATTCTCGTCCTCCGTGCTTGCTTTTTCTCAAAAAGAGCCGTGGTGTGCGTTTTCGCCGGAAAACGCGTTTTCGGCCGAAAACGTGTACGTTTGCACTTCCCCGCCACAGGGAAGCTGCTAGCCGGGAATTCTCTGCCTGGTTCTACCCGCTGCCCGGAACGCTACGCAGGGCAAAAGCGATTCTCGTCCTCCGTGCTTGCTTTTTCTCAAAAAGAGCCGTGGTGTGCGTTTTCGCCGGAAGACGCGTTTTTGGCCGAAAACGTGTACGTTTGCACTTCCCAGCCACAGGGAAGCTGCTAGCCGGGAATTCTCTGCCTGGTTCTACCCGCTGCCCGGAACGCTACGCAGGGCAAAAGCGATTCTCGTCCTCCGTGCTTGCTTTTTCTCAGAAAGAGCCGTGGTGTGCGTTTTCGCCGGAAAACGCGTTTTTGGCCGAAAACGTGTACGTTTGCACTTCCCAGCCACAGGGAAGGTGCTAGCCGGGAATTCTCTGCCTGGTTCTACCCGCTGCCCGGAACGCTACGCAGGGCAAAAGCGATTCTCGTCCTCCGTGCTTGCTTTTTCTCAGAAAGAGCCGTGGTGTGCGTTTTCGCCGGAAAACGCGTTTTCGGCCGAAAACGTGTACGTTTGCACTTCCCCGCCACAGGGAAGGTGCTAGCCGGGAATTCTCTGCCTGGTTCTACCCGCTGCCCGGAAGGCTACGCAGGGCAAAAGCGATTCTCGTCCTCCGTGCTTGCTTTTTTCTCAGAAAGAGCCGTGGTGTGCGTTTTCGCCGGAAAACGCGTTTTCGGCCGAAAACGTGTACGTTTGCACTTCCCGGCCACAGGGAAGCTGCTAGCCGGGAATTCTCTGCCTGGTTCCACCCGCTGCCCGGAACGCTACGCAGGGCAAAAGCTATTCTCGCCCTCCGTGCTTGCTTTTTCTCAGAAAGAGCCGTGGTGTGCGTTTTCGCCGGAAAACGCGTTTTCGGCTGAAAACGTGTACGTTTGCACTTCCCCGCCACAGGGAAGCTGCTAGCCGGGAATTCTCTGCCTGGTTCTACCCGCTGCCCGGAACGCTACGGAGGGCAAAAGCGATTCTCGTCCTCCGTGCTTGCTTTTTCTCAGAAAGAGCCGTGGTGTGCGTTTTCCCCGGAAAACGCGTTTTCGGCCGAAAACGTGTACGTTTGCACTTCCCCGCCACAGGGAAGCTGCTAGCCGGGAATTCTCTGCCTGGTTCTACCCGCTGCCCGGAACGCTACGCAGGGCAAAAGCGATTCTCGTCCTCCGTGCTTGCTTTTTCTCAGAAAGAGCCGTGGTGTGCGTTTTCGCCGAAAACGCGTTTTCGGCCGAAAACGTGTACGTTTGCAATTCCCGGCCACAGGGAAGCTGCTAGCCGGGAATTCTCTGCCTGGTTCTACCCGCTGCCCGGAACGCTACGCAGGGCAAAAGCGATTCTCGTCCTCCGTGCTTGCTTTTTCTCAGAAAGAGCCGCGGTGTGCGTTTTCGCCGGAAAACGCGTTTTCGGCCGAAAACGTGAACGTTTGCACTTCCCAGCCACAGGGAAGCTGCTAGCCGGGAATTCTCTGCCTGGTTCTACCCGCTGCCCGGAAGGCTACGCAGGGCAAAAGCGATTCTCGTCCTCCGTGCTTGCTTTTTCTCAGAAAGAGCCGTGGTGTGCGTTTTCGCCGGAAAACGCGTTTTCGGCCGAAAACGTGTACGTTTGCACTTCCCCGCCACAGGGAAGCTGCTAGCCGGGAATTCTCTGCCTGGTTCTACCCGCTGCCCGGAAGGCTACGCAGGGCAAAAGCGATTCTCGTCCTCCGTGCTTGCTTTTTCTCAGAAAGAGCCGTGGTGTGCGTTTTCGCCGGAAAACGCGTTTTCGGCCGAAAACGTGTACGTTTGCACTTCCCCGCCACAGGGAAGCTGCTAGCCGGGAATTCTCTGCCTGGTTCTACCCGCTGCCCGGAAGGCTACGCAGGGCAAAAGAGATTCTCGTCCTCCGTGCTTGCTTTTTCTCAGAAAGAGCCGTGGTGTGCGTTTTCGCCGGAAAACGCGTTTTCGGCCGAAAACGTGTACGTTTGCACTTCCCCGCCACAGGGAAGGTGCTAGCCGGGAATTCTCTGCCTGGTTCTACCCGCTGCCCGGAACGCTACGCAGGGCAAAAGCGATTCTCGTCCTCCGTGCTTGCTTTTTCTCAGAAAGAGCCGTGGTGTGCTTTTTCGCCGAAAACACGTTTTTGGCCGAAAACGTGTACGTTTGCAATTCCCAGCCACAGAGAAGGTGCTAGCCGGGAATTCTCTGCCTGGTTCTACCCGCTGCCCGGAAGGCTACGCAGGGCAAAAGCGATTCTCGTCCTCCGTGCTTGCTTTTTCTCAGAAAGAGCCGTGGTGTGCGTTTTCGCCGGAAAACGCGTTTTCGGCCGAAAACGTGTACGTTTGCACTTCCCGGCCACAGGGAAGCTGCTAGCCGGGAATTCTCTGCCTGGTTCTACCCGCTGCCCGGAAGGCTACGCAGGGCAAAAGCGATTCTCGTCCTCCGTGCTTGCTTTTTCTCAGAAAGAGCCGTGGTGTGCGTTTTCGCCGGAAAACGCGTTTTCGGCTGAAAACGTGTACGTTTGCACTTCCCGGCCACAGGGAAGCTGCTAGCCGGGAATTCTCTGCCTGGTTCTACCCGCTGCCCGGAAGGCTACGCAGGGCAAAAGCGATTCTCGTCCTCCGTGCTTGCTTTTTCTCAGAAAGAGCCGTGGTGTGCGTTTTCGCCGGAAAACGCGTTTTCGGCCGAAAACGTGTACGTTTGCACTTCCCGGCCACAGGGAAGCTGCTAGCCGGGAATTCTCTGCCTGGTTCTACCCGCTGCCCGGAAGGCTACGCAGGGCAAAAGCGATTCTCGTCCTCCGTGCTTGCTTTTTCTCAGAAAGAGCCGTGGTGTGCGTTTTCGCCGGAAAACGCGTTTTCGGCTGAAAACGTGTACGTTTGCACTTCCCGGCCACAGGGAAGCTGCTAGCCGGGAATTCTCTGCCTGGTTCTACCCGCTGCCCGGAACGCTACGCAGGGCAAAAGCGATTCTCGTCCTCCGTGCTTGCTTTTTCTCAGAAAGAGCCGTGGTGTGCGTTTTCGCCGGAAAACGCGTTTTTGGCCGAAAACGTGTACGTTTGCACTTCCCCGCCACAGGGAAGGTGCTAGCCGTGAATTCTCTGCCTGGTTCTACCCGCTGCCCGGAAGGCTACGCAGGGCAAAAGCGATTCTCGTCCTCCGTGCTTGCTTTTTCTCAGAAAGAGCCGTGGTGTGCGTTTTCGCCGGAAAACGCGTTTTTGGCCGAAAACGTATACGTTTGCACTTCCCCGCCACAGGGAAGGTGCTAGCCGTGAATTCTCTGCCTGGTTCTACCCGCTGCCCGGAAGGCTACGCAGGGCAAAAGAGATTCTCGTCCTCCGTGCTTGCTTTTTCTCAGAAAGAGCCGTGGTGTGCGTTTTCGCCGGAAAACGCGTTTTCGGCCGAAAACGTGTACGTTTGCACTTCCCCGCCACAGGGAAGGTGCTAGCCGGGAATTCTCTGCCTGGTTCTACCCGCTGCCCGGAACGCTACGCAGGGCAAAAGCGATTCTCGTCCTCCGTGCTTGCTTTTTCTCAGAAAGAGCCGTGGTGTGCTTTTTCGCCGAAAACACGTTTTTGGCCGAAAACGTGTACGTTTGCAATTCCCAGCCACAGAGAAGGTGCTAGCCGGGAATTCTCTGCCTGGTTCTACCCGCTGCCCGGAAGGCTACGCAGGGCAAAAGCGATTCTCGTCCTCCGTGCTTGCTTTTTCTCAGAAAGAGCCGTGGTGTGCGTTTTCGCCGGAAAACGCGTTTTCGGCCGAAAACGTGTACGTTTGCACTTCCCGGCCACAGGGAAGCTGCTAGCCGGGAATTCTCTGCCTGGTTCTACCCGCTGCCCGGAAGGCTACGCAGGGCAAAAGCGATTCTCGTCCTCCGTGCTTGCTTTTTCTCAGAAAGAGCCGTGGTGTGCGTTTTCGCCGGAAAACGCGTTTTCGGCCGAAAACGTGTACGTTTGCACTTCCCGGCCACAGGGAAGCTGCTAGCCGGGAATTCTCTGCCTGGTTCTACCCGCTGCCCGGAAGGCTACACAGGGCAAAAGCGATTCTCGTCCTCCGTGCTTGCTTTTTCTCAGAAAGAGCCGTGGTGTGCGTTTTCGCCGGAAAACGCGTTTTCGGCTGAAAACGTGTACGTTTTCACTTCCCGGCCACAGGGAAGCTGCTAGCCGGGAATTCTCTGCCTGGTTCTACCCGCTGCCCGGAAGGCTACGCAGGGCAAAAGCGATTCTCGTCCTCCGTGCTTGCTTTTTCTCAGAAAGAGCCGTGGTGTGCGTTTTCGCCGGAAAACGCGTTTTCGGCCGAAAACGTGTACGTTTGCACTTCCCGGCCACAGGGAAGCTGCTAGCCGGGAATTCTCTGCCTGGTTCTACCCGCTGCCCGGAAGGCTACGCAGGGCAAAAGCGATTCTCGTCCTCCGTGCTTGCTTTTTCTCAGAAAGAGCCGTGGTGTGCGTTTTCGCCGGAAAACGCGTTTTCGGCTGAAAACGTGTACGTTTGCACTTCCCGGCCACAGGGAAGCTGCTAGCCGGGAATTCTCTGCCTGGTTCTACCCGCTGCCCGGAACGCTACGCAGGGCAAAAGCGATTCTCGTCCTCCGTGCTTGCTTTTTCTCAGAAAGAGCCGTGGTGTGCGTTTTCGCCGGAAAACGCGTTTTTGGCCGAAAACGTGTACGTTTGCACTTCCCCGCCACAGGGAAGGTGCTAGCCGTGAATTCTCTGCCTGGTTCTACCCGCTGCCCGGAACGCTACGCAGGGCAAAAGCGATTCTCGTCCTCCGTGCTTGCTTTTTCTCAGAAAGAGCCGTGGTGTGCGTTTTCGCCGGAAAACGCGTTTTTGGCCGAAAACGTATACGTTTGCACTTCACCGCCACAGGGAAGGTGCTAGCCGTGAATTCTCTGCCTGGTTCTACCCGCTGCCCGGAAGGCTACGCAGGGCAAAAGCGATTCTCGTCCTCCGTGCTTACTTTTTCTCAGAAAGAGCCGTGGTGTGCGTTTTCGCCGGAAAAGGCGTTTTTGGCCGAAAACGTGTACGTTTGCACTTCCCCGCCACAGGGAAGGTGCTAGCCGGGAATTCTCTGCCTGGTTCTACCCGCTGCCCGGAAGGCTACGCAGGGCAAAAGCGATTCTCGTCCTCCGTGCTTGCTTTTTCTCAGATAGAGCCGTGGTGTGTTTTTTCCCCGAAAACGCGTTTTTGGCCGAAAACGTGTACGTTTGCACTTCCCAGCCACAGAGAAGGTGCTAGCCGGGAATTCTCTGCCTGGTTCTACCCGCTGCCCGGAACGCTAAGCAGGGCAAAAGCGATTCTCGTCCTCCGTGCTTGCTTTTTCTCAGAAAGAGCAGTGGTGTGCGTTTTCGCCGGAAAACGCGTTTTTGGCCGAAAACGTGTACGTTTGCACTTCCCAGCCACAGTGAAGGTGCTAGCCGGGAATTCTCTGCCTGGTTCTACCCGCTGCCCGGAACGCTACGCAGGGCAAAAGCGATTCTCGTCCTCCGTGCTTGCTTTTTCTCAGAAAGAGCCGTGGTGTGCGTTTTCGCCGGAAAACGCGTTTTCGGCCGAAAACGTGTACGTTTGCACTTCCCCGCCACAGGGAAGCTGCTAGCCGGGAATTCTCTGCCTGGTTCTACCCGCTGCCCGGAACGCTACGCAGGGCAAAAGCGATTCTCGTCCTCCGTGCTTGCTTTTTCTCAGAAAGAGCCGTGGTGTGCGTTTTCGCCGGAAAACGCGTTTTCGGCCGAAAACGTGTACGTTTGCACTTCCCGGCCACAGGGAAGCTGCTAGCCGGGAATTCTCTGCCTGGTTCTACCCGCTGCCCGGAACGCTACGCAGGGCAAAAGCGATTCTCGTCCTCCGTGCTTGCTTTTTCTCAGAAAGAGCCGTGGTGTGCGTTTTCGTCGGAAAACGCGTTTTCGGCCGAAAACGTGTACGTTTGCACTTCCCCGCCACAGGGAAGCTGCTAGCCGGTAATTCTCTGCCTGGTTCTACCCGCTGCCCGGAAGGCTACGCAGGGCAAAAGCGATTCTCGTCCTCCGTGCTTGCTTTTTCTCAGAAAGAGCCGTGGTGTGCGTTTTCGCGGGAAAACGCGTTTTCGGCCGAAAACGTGTACGTTTGCACTTCCCGGCCACAGGGAAGCTGCTAGCCGGGAATTCTCTGCCTGGTTCTACCCGCTGCCCGGAACGCTACGCAGGGCAAAAGCGATTCTCGTCCTCCGTGCTTGCTTTTTCTCAGAAAGAGCCGTGGTGTGCGTTTTCGCCGGAAAACGCGTTTTTGGCCGAAAACGTGTACGTTTGCACTTCCCGGCCACAGGGAAGGTGCTAGCCGTGAATTCTCAGCCTGGTTCTACCCGCTGCCCGGAAGGCTACGCAGGGCAAAAGCGATTCTCGTCCTCCGTGCTTGCTTTTTCTCAGAAAGAGCCGTGGTGTGCGTTTTCGCCGGAAAACGCGTTTTTGGCCGAAAACGTGTACGTTTGCACTTCCCCGCCACAGGGAAGGTGCTAGCCGGGAATTCTCTGCCTGGTTCTACCCGCTGCCCGGAAGGCTACGCAGGGCAAAAGCGATTCTCGTCCTCCGTGCTTGCTTTTTCTCAGAAAGAGCCGTGGTGTGCGTTTTCGCCGGAAAACGCGTTTTTGGCCGAAAACGTGTACGTTTGCACTTCCCCGCCACAGGGAAGGTGCTAGCCGGGAATTCTCTGCCTGGTTCTACCCGCTGCCCGGAAGGCTACGCAGGGCAAAAGCGATTCTCGTCCTCCGTGCT
The DNA here is from genome assembly GCF_965140245.1 of Athene noctua. Lineage (NCBI taxonomy): Eukaryota > Metazoa > Chordata > Aves > Strigiformes > Strigidae > Athene > Athene noctua. Next base: position 101,130 of record NW_027437545.1, read on the forward strand.
TGCTTTTTCTCAGAAAGAGCCGTGGTGTGCGTTTTCGCCAGAAAACGCGTTTTCGGCCGAAAACGTGTACGTTTGCACTTCCCCGCCACAGGGAAGCTGCTAGCCGGGAATTCTCTGCCTGGTTCTACCCGCTGCCCGGAACGCTACGCAGGGCAAAAGCGATTCTCGTCCTCCGTGCTTGCTTTTTCTCAGAAAGAGCCGTGGTGTGCTTTTTCGCCGAAAACGTGTTTTTGGCCGAAAACGTGTACGTTTGCACTTCCCAGCCACAGAGAAGGTGCTAGCCGGGAATTCTCTGCCTGGTTCTACCCGCTGCCCGGAACTCTAAGCAGGGCAAAAGCGATTCTCGTCCTCCGTGCTTGCTTTTTCTCAGAAAGAGCCGTGGTGTGCGTTTTCGCCGGAAAACGCGTTTTCGGCCGAAAACGTGTACGTTTGCACTTCCCAGCCACAGGGAAGGTGCTAGCCGGGAATTCTCTGCCTGGTTCTACCCGCTGCCCGGAACGCTACGCAGGGCAAAAGCGATGTTCGTCCTCCGTGCTTGCTTTTTCTCAGAAAGAGCCGTGGTGTGCGTTTTCGCCGGAAAACGCGTTTTCGGCCGAAAACGTGTACGTTTGCACTTCCCAGCCACAGGGAAGCTGCTAGCCGGGAATTCTCTGCCTGGTTCTACCCGCTGCCCGGAACGCTACGCAGGGCAAAAGCGATTCTCGTCCTCCGTGCTTGCTTTTTCTCAGAAAGAGCCGTGGTGTGCGTTTTCGCCGGAAAACGCGTTTTCGGCCGAAAACGTGTACGTTTGCACTTCCCCGCCACAGGGAAGCTGCTAGCCGGGAATTCTCTGCCTGGTTCTACCCGGTGCCCGGAACGCTACGCAGGGCAAAAGCGATTCTCGTCCTCCGTGCTTGCTTTTTCTCAGAAAGAGCCGTGGTGTGCGTTTTCGCCGGAAAACGCGTTTTCGGCCGAAAACGTGTACGTTTGCACTTCCCCGCCACAGGGAAGCTGCTAGCCGGGAATTCTCTGCCTGGTTCTACCCGCTGCCCGGAACGCTACGCAGGGCAAAAGCGATTCTCGTCCTCCGTGCTTGCTTTTTCTCAGAAAGAGCCGTGGTGTGCGTTTTCGCCGAAAAGGAGTTTTTGGCCGAAAACGTGTACGTTTGCACTTCCCAGCCACAGGGAAGGTGCTAGCCGGGAATTCTCTGCCTGGTTCTACCCGCTGCCCGGAAGGCTACGCAGGGCAAAAGCGATTCTCGTCCTCCGTGCTTGCTTTTTCTCAGAAAGAGCCGTGGTGTGCGTTTTCGCCGGAAAACGCGTTTTCGGCCGAAAACGTGTACGTTTGCACTTCCCCGCCACAGGGAAGCTGCTAGCCGGGAATTCTCTGCCTGGTTCTACCCGCTGCCCGGAAGGCTACGCAGGGCAAAAGCGATTCTCGTCCTCCGTGCTTGCTTTTTCTCAGAAAGAGCCGTGGTGTGCGTTTTCGCCGGAAAACGCGTTTTCGGCTGAAAACGTGTACGTTTGCACTTCCCGGCCACAGGGAAGCTGCTAGCCGGGAATTCTCTGCCTGGTTCTACCCGCTGCCCGGAACGCTACACAGGGCAAAAGCGATTCTCGTCCTCCGTGCTTGCTTTTTCTCAGAAAGAGCCGTGGTGTGCGTTTTCGCCGGAAAACGCGTTTTTGGCCGAAAACGTGTACGTTTGCACTTCCCCGCCACAGGGAAGGTGCTAGCCGTGAATTCTCTGCCTGGTTCTACCCGCTGCCCGGAAGGCTACGCAGGGCAAAAGCGATTCTCGTCCTCCGTGCTTGCTTTTTCTCAGAAAGAGCCGTGGTGTGCGTTTTCGCCGGAAAACGCGTTTTTGGCCGAAAACGTGTACGTTTGCACTTCCCCGCCACAGGGAAGGTGCGAGCCGGGAATTCTCTGCCTGGTTCTACCCGCTGCCCGGAACGCTACGCAGGGCAAAAGCGATTCTCGTCCTCCGTGCTTGCTTTTTTCAGAAAGAGCCGTGGTGTGCGTTTTCGACGGAAAACGCGTTTTCGGCCGAAAACGTGTACGTTTGCACTTCCCCGCCACAGGGAAGCTGCTAGCCGGGAATTCTCTGCCTGGTTCGACCCGCTGCCCGGAACGCTACGCAGGGCAAAAGCGATTCTCGTCCTCCGTGCTTGCTTTTTCTCAGAAAGAGCCGTGGTGTGCGTTTTCGCCGGAAAACGCGTTTTCGGCCGAAAACGTGTACGTTTGCACTTCCCCGCCACAGGGAAGCTGCTAGCCGGTAATTCTCTGCCTGGTTCTACCCGCTGCCCGGAAGGCTACGCAGGGCAAAAGCGATTCTCGTCCTCCGTGCTTGCTTTTTCTCAGAAAGAGCCGTGGTGTGCGTTTTCGCCGGAAAACGCGTTTTCGGCCGAAAACGTGTACGTTTGCACTTCCCGGCCACAGGGAAGCTGCTAGCCGGGAATTCTCTGCCTGGTTCTACCCGCTGCCCGGAACGCTACGCAGGGCAAAAGCGATTCTCGTCCTCCGTGCTTGCTTTTTCTCAGATAGAGCCGTGGTGTGCTTTTTCGCCGAAAACGCGTTTTTGGCCGAAAACGTGTACGTTTGCACTTCCCAGCCACAGAGAAGGTGCTAGCCGGGAATTCTCTGCCTGGTTCTACCCGCTGCCCGGAACGCTAAGCAGGGGAAAAGCGATTCTCGTCCTCCGTGCTTGCTTTTTCTCAGAAAGAGCCGTGGTGTGCGTTTTCGCCGGAAAACTCGTTTTTGGCCGAAAACGTGTACGTTTGCACTTCCCAGCCACAGGGAAGGTGCTAGCCGGGAATTCTCTGCCTGGTTCTACCCGCTGCCCGGAACGCTACGCAGGGCAAAAGCGATTCTCGTCCTCCGTGCTTGCTTTTTCTCAGAAAGAGCCGTGGTGTGCGTTTTCGCCGGAAAACGCGTTTTCGGCCGAAAACGTGTACGTTTGCACTTCCCCGCCACAGGGAAGCTGCTAGCCGGGAATTCTCTGCCTGGTTCTACCCGCTGCCCGGAACGCTACGCAGGGCAAAAGCGATTCTTGTCCTCCGTGCTTGCTTTTTCTCAGAAAGAGCCGTGGTGTGCTTTTTCGCCGAAAACGCGTTTTTGGCCGAAAACGTGTACGTTTGCACTTCCCAGCCACAGAGAAGGTGCTAGCCGGGAATTCTCTGCCTGGTTCTACCCGCTGCCCGGAACTCTAAGCAGGGCAAAAGCGATTCTCGTCCTCCGTGCTTGCTTTTTCTCAGAAAGAGCCGTGGTGTGCGTTTTCGCCGGAAAACGCGTTTTCGGCCGAAAACGTGTACGTTTGCACTTCCCAGCCACAGGGAAGGTGCTAGCCGGGAATTCTCTGCCTGGTTCTACCCGCTGCCCGGAACGCTACGCAGGGCAAAAGCGATTCTCGTCCTCCGTGCTTGCTTTTTCTCAGAAAGAGCCGTGGTGTGCGTTTTCGCCGGAAAACGCGTTTTCGGCCGAAAACGTGTACGTTTGCACTTCCCCGCCACAGGGAAGCTGCTAGCCGGGAATTCTCTGCCTGGTTCGACCCGCTGCCCGGAACGCTACGCAGGGCAAAAGCGATTCTCGTCCTCCGTGCTTGCTTTTTCTCAGAAAGAGCCGTGGTGTGCGTTTTCGCCGGAAAACGCGTTTTCGGCCGAAAACGTGTACGTTTGCACTTCCCCGCCACAGGGAAGCTGCTAGCCGGTAATTCTCTGCCTGGTTCTACCCGCTGCCCGGAAGGCTACGCAGGGCAAAAGCGATTCTCGTCCTCCGTGCTTGCTTTTTCTCAGAAAGAGCCGTGGTGTGCGTTTTCGCCGGAAAACGCGTTTTCGGCCGAAAACGTGTACGTTTGCACTTCCCGGCCACAGGGAAGCTGCTAGCCGGGAATTCTCTGCCTGGTTCTACCCGCTGCCCGGAACGCTACGCAGGGCAAAAGCGATTCTCGTCCTCCGTGCTTGCTTTTTCTCAGAAAGAGCCGTGGTGTGCGTTTTCGCCGGAAAACGCGTTTTTGGCCGAAAACGTGTACGTTTGCACTTCCCCGCCACAGGGAAGGTGCTAGCCGTGAATTCTCTGCCTGGTTCTACCCGCTGCCCGGAAGGCTACGCAGGGCAAAAGCGATTCTCGTCCTCCGTGCTTGCTTTTTCTCAGAAAGAGCCGTGGTGTGCGTTTTCGCCGGAAAACGCGTTTTTGGCCGAAAACGTGTACGTTTGCACTTCCCGGCCACAGGGAAGCTGCTAGCCGGGAATTCTCTGCCTGGTTCTACCCGCTGCCCGGAACGCTACGCAGGGCAAAAGCGATTCTCGTCCTCCGTGCTTGCTTTTTCTCAGAAAGAGCCGTGGTGTGCGTTTTCGCCGGAAAACGCGTTTTTGGCCGAAAACGTGTACGTTTGCACTTCCCCGCCACAGGGAAGGTGCTAGCCGTGAATTCTCTGCCTGGTTCTACCCGCTGCCCGGAACGCTACGCAGGGCAAAAGCGATTCTCGTCCTCCGTGCTTGCTTTTTCTCAGATAGAGCCGTGGTGTGCTTTTTCGCCGAAAACGCGTTTTTGGCCGAAAACGTGTACGTTTGCACTTCCCAGCCACAGAGAAGGTGCTAGCCGGGAATTCTCTGCCTGGTTCTACCCGCTGCCCGGAACGCTAAGCAGGGCAAAAGCGATTCTCGTCCTCCGTGCTTGCTTTTTCTCAGAAAGAGCCGTGGTGTGCGTTTTCGCCGGAAAACTCGTTTTTGGCCGAAAACGTGTACGTTTGCACTTCCCAGCCACAGGGAAGGTGCTAGCCGGGAATTCTCTGCCTGGTTCTACCCGGTGCCCGGAACGCTACGCAGGGCAAAAGCGATTCTCGTCCTCCGTGCTTGCTTTTTCTCAGAAAGAGCCGTGGTGTGCGTTTTCGCCGGAAAACGCGTTTTCGGCCGAAAACGTGTACGTTTGCACTTCCCCGCCACAGGGAAGCTGCTAGCCGGGAATTCTCTGCCTGGTTCTACCCGCTGCCCGGAACGCTACGCAGGGCAAAAGCGATTCTTGTCCTCCGTGCTTGCTTTTTCTCAGAAAGAGCCGTGGTGTGCTTTTTCGCCGAAAACGCGTTTTTGGACGAAAACGTGTACGTTTGCACTTCCCAGCCACAGAGAAGGTGCTAGCCGGGAATTCTCTGCCTGGTTCTACCCGCTGCCCGGAACTCTAAGCAGGGCAAAAGCGATTCTCGTCCTCCGTGCTTGCTTTTTCTCAGAAAGAGCCGTGGTGTGCGTTTTCGCCGGAAAACGCGTTTTCGGCCGAAAACGTGTACGTTTGCACTTCCCAGCCACAGGGAAGGTGCTAGCCGGGAATTCTCTGCCTGGTTCTACCCGCTGCCCGGAACGCTACGCAGGGCAAAAGCGATTCTCGTCCTCCGTGCTTGCTTTTTTCAGAAAGAGCCGTGGTGTGCGTTTTCGCCGGAAAACGCGTTTTCGGCCGAAAACGTGTACGTTTGCACTTCCCGGCCACAGGGAAGGTGCTAGCCGGGAATTCTCTGCCTGGTTCTACCCGCTGCCCGGAACGCTACGCAGGGCAAAAGCGATTCTCGTCCTCCGTGCTTGCTTTTTCTCAGAAAGAGCCGTGGTGTGCGTTTTCGCCGGAAAACGCGTTTTCGGCCGAAAACGTGTACGTTTGCACTTCCCCGCCACAGGGAAGCCGCTAGCCGGTAATTCTCTGCCTGGTTCTACCCGCTGCCCGGAAGGCTACGCAGGGCAAAAGCGATTCTCGTCCTCCGTGCTTGCTTTTTCTCAGAAAGAGCCGTGGTGTGCCTTTTCGCCGGAAAACGCGTTTTCGGCTGAAAACGTGTACGTTTGCACTTCCCCGCCACAGGGAAGCTGCTAGCCGGGAATTCTCTGCCTGGTTCTACCCGCTGCCCGGAACGCTACGCAGGGCAAAAGCGATTCTTGTCCTCCGTGCTTGCTTTTTCTCAGAAAGAGCCGTGGTGTGCTTTTTCGCCGAAAACGCGTTTTTGGACGAAAACGTGTACGTTTGCACTTCCCAGCCACAGAGAAGGTGCTAGCCGGGAATTCTCTGCCTGGTTCTACCCGCTGCCCGGAACTCTAAGCAGGGCAAAAGCGATTCTCGTCCTCCGTGCTTGCTTTTTCTCAGAAAGAGCCGTGGTGTGCGTTTTCGCCGGAAAACGCGTTTTCGGCCGAAAACGTGTACGTTTGCACTTCCCAGCCACAGGGAAGGTGCTAGCCGGGAATTCTCTGCCTGGTTCTACCCGCGGCCCGGAACGCTACGCAGGGCAAAAGCGATTCTCGTCCTCCGTGCTTGCTTTTTTCAGAAAGAGCCGTGGTGTGCGTTTTCGCCGGAAAACGCGTTTTCGGCCGAAAACGTGTACGTTTGCACTTCCCGGCCACAGGGAAGGTGCTAGCCGGGAATTCTCTGCCTGGTTCTACCCGCTGCCCGGAACGCTACGCAGGGCAAAAGCGATTCTCGTCCTCCGTGCTTGCTTTTTCTCAGAAAGAGCCGTGGTGTGCGTTTTCGCCGGAAAACGCGTTTTCGGCCGAAAACGTGTACGTTTGCACTTCCCCGCCACAGGGAAGCCGCTAGCCGGTAATTCTCTGCCTGGTTCTACCCGCTGCCCGGAAGGCTACGCAGGGCAAAAGCGATTCTCGTCCTCCGTGCTTGCTTTTTCTCAGAAAGAGCCGTGGTGTGCCTTTTCGCCGGAAAACGCGTTTTCGGCTGAAAACGTGTACGTTTGCACTTCCCGGCCACAGGGAAGCTGCTAGCCGGGAATTCTCTGCCTGGTTCTACCCGCTGCCCGGAACGCTACACAGGGCAAAAGCGATTCTCGTCCTCCGTGCTTGCTTTTTCTCAGAAAGAGCCGTGGTGTGCGTTTTCGCCGGAAAACGCGTTTTTGGCCGAAAACGTGTACGTTTGCACTTCCCCGCCACAGGGAAGGTGCTAGCCGTGAATTCTCTGCCTGGTTCTACCCGCTGCCCGGAAGGCTACGCAGGGCAAAAGCGATTCTCGTCCTCCGTGCTTGCTTTTTCTCAGAAAGAGCCGTGGTGTGCGTTTTCGCCGGAAAACGCGTTTTTGGCCGAAAACGTGTACGTTTGCACTTCCCCGCCACAGGGAAGGTGCTAGCCGGGAATTCTCTGCCTGGTTCTACCCGCTGCCCGGAACGCTACGCAGGGCAAAAGCGATTCTCGTCCTCCGTGCTTGCTTTTTCTCAGAAAGAGCCGTGGTGTGCGTTTTCGCCGGAAAACGCGTTTTTGGCCGAAAACGTGTACGTTTGCACTTCCCCGCCACAGGGAAGGTGCTAGCCGTGAATTCTCTGCCTGGTTCTACCCGCTGCCCGGAAGGCTACGCAGGGCAAAAGCGATTCTCGTCCTCCGTGCTTGCTTTTTCTCAGATAGAGCCGTGGTGTGCTTTTTCGCCGAAAACGCGTTTTTGGCCGAAAACGTGTACGTTTGCACTTCCCAGCCACAGGGAAGGTGCTAGCCGGGAATTCTCTGCCTGGTTCTACCCTCTGCCCGGAACGCTACGCAGGGCAAAAGCGATTCTCGTCCTCCGTGCTTGCTTTTTCTCAGAAAGAGCCGTGGTGTGCGTTTTCGCCGGAAAACGCGTTTTCGGCCGAAAACGTGTACGTTTGCACTTCCCCGCCACAGGGAAGCCGCTAGCCGGTAATTCTCTGCCTGGTTCTACCCGCTGCCCGGAAGGCTACGCAGGGCAAAAGCGATTCTCGTCCTCCGTGCTTGCTTTTTCTCAGAAAGAGCCGTGGTGTGCCTTTTCGCCGGAAAACGCGTTTTCGGCTGAAAACGTGTACGTTTGCACTTCCCCGCCACAGGGAAGCTGCTAGCCGGGAATTCTCTGCCTGGTTCTACCCGCTGCCCGGAACGCTACGCAGGGCAAAAGCGATTCTTGTCCTCCGTGCTTGCTTTTTCTCAGAAAGAGCCGTGGTGTGCTTTTTCGCCGAAAACGCGTTTTTGGACGAAAACGTGTACGTTTGCACTTCCCAGCCACAGAGAAGGTGCTAGCCGGGAATTCTCTGCCTGGTTCTACCCGCTGCCCGGAACTCTAAGCAGGGCAAAAGCGATTCTCGTCCTCCGTGCTTGCTTTTTCTCAGAAAGAGCCGTGGTGTGCGTTTTCGCCGGAAAACGCGTTTTCGGCCGAAAACGTGTACGTTTGCACTTCCCAGCCACAGGGAAGGTGCTAGCCGGGAATTCTCTGCCTGGTTCTACCCGCGGCCCGGAACGCTACGCAGGGCAAAAGCGATTCTCGTCCTCCGTGCTTGCTTTTTTCAGAAAGAGCCGTGGTGTGCGTTTTCGCCGGAAAACGCGTTTTCGGCCGAAAACGTGTACGTTTGCACTTCCCGGCCACAGGGAAGGTGCTAGCCGGGAATTCTCTGCCTGGTTCTACCCGCTGCCCGGAACGCTACGCAGGGCAAAAGCGATTCTCGTCCTCCGTGCTTGCTTTTTCTCAGAAAGAGCCGTGGTGTGCGTTTTCGCCGGAAAACGCGTTTTCGGCCGAAAACGTGTACGTTTGCACTTCCCCGCCACAGGGAAGCCGCTAGCCGGTAATTCTCTGCCTGGTTCTACCCGCTGCCCGGAAGGCTACGCAGGGCAAAAGCGATTCTCGTCCTCCGTGCTTGCTTTTTCTCAGAAAGAGCCGTGGTGTGCCTTTTCGCCGGAAAACGCGTTTTCGGCTGAAAACGTGTACGTTTGCACTTCCCGGCCACAGGGAAGCTGCTAGCCGGGAATTCTCTGCCTGGTTCTACCCGCTGCCCGGAACGCTACACAGGGCAAAAGCGATTCTCGTCCTCCGTGCTTGCTTTTTCTCAGAAAGAGCCGTGGTGTGCGTTTTCGCCGGAAAACGCGTTTTTGGCCGAAAACGTGTACGTTTGCACTTCCCCGCCACAGGGAAGGTGCTAGCCGTGAATTCTCTGCCTGGTTCTACCCGCTGCCCGGAAGGCTACGCAGGGCAAAAGCGATTCTCGTCCTCCGTGCTTGCTTTTTCTCAGAAAGAGCCGTGGTGTGCGTTTTCGCCGGAAAACGCGTTTTTGGCCGAAAACGTGTACGTTTGCACTTCCCCGCCACAGGGAAGGTGCTAGCCGTGAATTCTCTGCCTGGTTCTACCCGCTGCCCGGAAGGCTACGCAGGGCAAAAGCGATTCTCGTCCTCCGTGCTTGCTTTTTCTCAGATAGAGCCGTGGTGTGCTTTTTCGCCGAAAACGCGTTTTTGGCCGGAAACGTGTACGTTTGCACTTCCCAGCCACAGGGAAGGTGCTAGCCGGGAATTCTCTGCCTGGTTCTACCCTCTGCCCGGAACGCTACGCAGGGCAAAAGCGATTCTCGTCCTCCGTGCTTGCTTTTTCTCAGAAAGAGCCGTGGTGTGCGTTTTCGCCGGAAAACGCGTTTTCGGCCGAAAACGTGTACGTTTGCACTTCCCCGCCACAGGGAAGCTGCTAGCCGGGAATTCTCTGCCTGGTTCTACCCGCTGCCCGGAACGCTACGCAGGGCAAAAGCGATTCTCGTCCTCCGTGCTTGCTTTTTCTCAGAAAGAGCCGTGGTGTGCTTTTTCGCCGAAAACGCGTTTTTGGCCGAAAACGTGTACGTTTGCACTTCCCAGCCACAGAGAAGGTGCTAGCCGGGAATTCTCTGCCTGGTTCTACCCGCTGCCCGGAACTCTAAGCAGGGCAAAAGCGATTCTCGTCCTCCGTGCTTGCTTTTTCTCAGAAAGAGCCGTGGTGTGCGTTTTCGCCGTAAAACGCGTTTTCGGCCGAAAACGTGTACGTTTGCACTTCCCAGCCACAGGGAAGGTGCTAGCCGGGAATTCTCTGCCTGGTTCTACCCGCTGCCCGGAACGCTACGCAGGGCAAAAGCGATTCTCGTCCTCCGTGCTTGCTTTTTCTCAGAAAGAGCCGTGGTGTGCTTTTTCGCCGAAAATGCGTTTTCGGCCGAAAACGTGTACGTTTGCACTTCCCAGCCACAGGGAAGCTGCTAGCCGGGAATTCTCTGCCTGGTTCTACCCGCTGCCCGGAACGCTACGCAGGGCAAAAGCGATTCTCGTCCTCCGTGCTTGCTTTTTCTCAGAAAGAGCCGTGGTGTGCGTTTTCGCCGAAAAGGAGTTTTTGGCCGAAAACGTGTACGTTTGCACTTCCCAGCCACAGGGAAGGTGCTAGCCGGGAATTCTCTGCCTGGTTCTACCCGCTGCCCGGAAGGCTACGCAGGGCAAAAGCGATTCTCGTCCTCCGTGCTTGCTTTTTTCAGAAAGAGCCGTGGTGTGCGTTTTCGACGGAAAACGCGTTTTCGGCCGAAAACGTGTACGTTTGCACTTCCCCGCCACAGGGAAGCTGCTAGCCGGGAATTCTCTGCCTGGTTCGACCCGCTGCCCGGAACGCTACGCAGGGCAAAAGCGATTCTCGTCCTCCGTGCTTGCTTTTTCTCAGAAAGAGCCGTGGTGTGCGTTTTCGCCGGAAAACGCGTTTTCGGCCGAAAACGTGTACGTTTGCACTTCCCCGCCACAGGGAAGCTGCTAGCCGGGAATTCTCTGCCTGGTTCTACCCGCTGCCCGGAAGGCTACGCAGGGCAAAAGCGATTCTCGTCCTCCGTGCTTGCTTTTTCTCAGAAAGAGCCGTAGTGTGCGTTTTCGCCGGAAAACGCGTTTTCGGCCGAAAACGTGTACGTTTGCACTTCCCCGCCACAGGGAAGCTGCTAGCCGGGAATTCTCTGCCTGGTTCTACCCGCTGCCCGGAACGCTACGCAGGGCAAAAGCGATTCTCGTCCTCCGTGCTTGCTTTTTCTCAGAAAGAGCCGTGGTGTGCGTTTTCGCCGGAAAACGCGTTTTTGGCCGAAAACGTGTACGTTTGCACTTCCCCGCCACAGGGAAGCTGCTAGCCGGGAATTCTCTGCCTGGTTCTACCCGCTGCCCGGAAGGCTACGCAGGGCAAAAGCGATTCTCGTCCTCCGTGCTTGCTTTTTCTCAGAAAGAGCCGTGGTGTGCGTTTTCGCCGGAAAACGCGTTTTTGGCCGAAAACGTGTACGTTTGCACTTCCCCGCCACAGGGAAGGTGCTAGCCGGGAATTCTCTGCCTGGTTCTACCCGCTGCCCGGAACGCTACGCAGGGCAAAAGCGATTCTCGTCCTCCGTGCTTGCTTTTTCTCAGAAAGAGCCGTGGTGTGCGTTTTCGCCGGAAAACGCGTTTTTGGCCGAAAACGTGTACGTTTGCACTTCCCCGCCACAGGGAAGCTGCTAGCCGGGAATTCTCTGCCTGGTTCTACCCGCTGCCCGGAAGGCTACGCAGGGCAAAAGCGATTCTCTTCCTCCGTGCTTGCTTTTTCTCAGATAGAGCCGTGGTGTGCTTTTTCGCCGAAAACGCGTTTTTGGCCGAAAACGTGTACGTTTGCACTTCCCAGCCACAGGGAAGGTGCTAGCCGGGAATTCTCTGCCTGGTTCTACCCTCTGCCCGGAACGCTACGCAGGGCAAAAGCGATTCTCGTCCCCCGTGCTTGCTTTTTCTCAGAAAGAGCCGTGGTGTGCGTTTTCGCCGGAAAACGCGTTTTCGGCCGAAAACGTGTACGTTTGCACTTCCCCGCCACAGGGAAGCTGCTAGCCGGGAATTCTCTGCCTGGTTCTACCCGCTGCCCGGAACGCTACGCAGGGCAAAAGCGATTCTCGTCCTCCGTGCTTGCTTTTTCTCAGAAAGAGCCGTGGTGTGCGTTTTCGCCGGAAAACGCGTTTTCGGCCGAAAACGTGTACGTTTGCACTTCCCAGCCACAGGGAAGCTGCTAGCCGGGAATTCTCTGCCTGGTTCTACCCGCTGCCCGGAACGCTACGCAGGGCAAAAGCGATGCTCGTCCTCCGTGCTTGCTTTTTCTCAGAAAGAGCCGTGGTGTGCGTTTTCGCCGGAAAACGCGTTTTCGGCCGAAAACGTGTACGTTTGCACTTCCCCGCCACAGGGAAGCTGCTAGCCGGGAATTCTCTGCCTGGTTCTACCCGCTGCCCGGAACGCTACGCAGGGCAAAAGCGATTCTCGTCCTCCGTGCTTGCTTTTTCTCAGAAAGAGCCGTGGTGTGCGTTTTCGCCGGAAAACGAGTTTTCGGCCGAAAACGTGTACGTTTGCACTTCCCCGCCACAGGGAAGCTGCTAGCCGGGAATTCTCTGCCTGGTTCTACCCGCTGCCCGGAACGCTACGCAGGGCAAAAGCGATTCTCGTCCTCCGTGCTTGCTTTTTCTCAGAAAGAGCCGTGGTGTGCTTTTTCGCCGAAAATGCGTTTTCGGCCGAAAACGTGTACGTTTGCACTTCCCAGCCACAGGGAAGCTGCTAGCCGGGAATTCTCTGCCTGGTTCTACCCGCTGCCCGGAACGCTACGCAGGGCAAAAGCGATTCTCGTCCTCCGTGCTTGCTTTTTCTCAGAAAGAGCCGTGGTGTGCGTTTTCGCCGAAAAGGAGTTTTTGGCCGAAAACGTGTACGTTTGCACTTCCCAGCCACAGGGAAGGTGCTAGCCGGGAATTCTCTGCCTGGTTCTACCCGCTGCCCGGAAGGCTACGCAGGGCAAAAGCGATTCTCGTCCTCCGTGCTTGCTTTTTTCAGAAAGAGCCGTGGTGTGCGTTTTCGACGGAAAACGCGTTTTCGGCCGAAAACGTGTACGTTTGCACTTCCCCGCCACAGGGAAGCTGCTAGCCGGGAATTCTCTGCCTGGTTCGACCCGCTGCCCGGAACGCTACGCAGGGCAAAAGCGATTCTCGTCCTCCGTGCTTGCTTTTTCTCAGAAAGAGCCGTGGTGTGCGTTTTCGCCGGAAAACGCGTTTTCGGCCGAAAACGTGTACGTTTGCACTTCCCCGCCACAGGGAAGCTGCTAGCCGGGAATTCTCTGCCTGGTTCTACCCGCTGCCCGGAAGGCTACGCAGGGCAAAAGCGATTCTCGTCCTCCGTGCTTGCTTTTTCTCAGAAAGAGCCGTAGTGTGCGTTTTCGCCGGAAAACGCGTTTTCGGCCGAAAACGTGTACGTTTGCACTTCCCCGCCACAGGGAAGCTGCTAGCCGGGAATTCTCTGCCTGGTTCTACCCGCTGCCCGGAACGCTACGCAGGGCAAAAGCGATTCTCGTCCTCCGTGCTTGCTTTTTCTCAGAAAGAGCCGTGGTGTGCGTTTTCGCCGGAAAACGCGTTTTTGGCCGAAAACGTGTACGTTTGCACTTCCCCGCCACAGGGAAGGTGCTAGCCGTGAATTCTCTGCCTGGTTCTACCCGCTGCCCGGAAGGCTACGCAGGGCAAAAGCGATTCTCGTCCTCCGTGCTTGCTTTTTCTCAGAAAGAGCCGTGGTGTGCGTTTTCGCCGGAAAACGCGTTTTTGGCCGAAAACGTGTACGTTTGCACTTCCCCGCCACAGGGAAGGTGCTAGCCGGGAATTCTCTGCCTGGTTCTACCCGCTGCCCGGAACGCTACGCAGGGCAAAAGCGATTCTCGTCCTCCGTGCTTGCTTTTTCTCAGAAAGAGCCGTGGTGTGCGTTTTCGCCGGAAAACGCGTTTTCGGCCGAAAACGTGTACGTTTGCACTTCCCCGCCACAGGGAAGCTGCTAGCCGGGAATTCTCTGCCTGGTTCTACCCGCTGCCCGGAACGCTACGCAGGGCAAAAGCGATTCTCGTCCTCCGTGCTTGCTTTTTCTCAGAAAGAGCCGTGGTGTGCGTTTTCGCCGGAAAACGCGTTTTCGGCCGAAAACGTGTACGTTTGCACTTCCCAGCCACAGGGAAGCTGCTAGCCGGGAATTCTCTGCCTGGTTCTACCCGCTGCCCGGAACGCTACGCAGGGCAAAAGCGATGCTCGTCCTCCGTGCTTGCTTTTTCTCAGAAAGAGCCGTGGTGTGCGTTTTCGCCGGAAAACGCGTTTTCGGCCGAAAACGTGTACGTTTGCACTTCCCCGCCACAGGGAAGCTGCTAGCCGGGAATTCTCTGCCTGGTTCTACCCGCTGCCCGGAACGCTACGCAGGGCAAAAGCGATTCTCGTCCTCCGTGCTTGCTTTTTCTCAGAAAGAGCCGTGGTGTGCTTTTTCGCCGAAAACGCGTTTTTGGCCGAAAACGTGTACGTTTGCACTTCCCAGCCACAGGGAAGGTGCTAGCCGGGAATTCTCTGCCTGGTTCTACCCGCTGCCCGGAACGCTACGCAGGGCAAAAGCGATTCTCGTCCTCCGTGCTTGCTTTTTCTCAGAAAGAGCCGTGGTGTGCGTTTTCGACGGAAAAACGCGTTTTCGGCCGAAAACGTGTACGTTTGCACTTCCCCGCCACAGGGAAGCTGCTAGCCGGGAATTCTCTGCCTGGTTCTACCCGCTGCCCGGAACGCTACGCAGGGCAAAAGCGATTCTCGTCCTCCGTGCTTGCTTTTTCTCAGAAAGAGCCGTGGTGTGCGTTTTCGCCGGAAAACGCGTTTTCGGCCGAAAACGTGTACGTTTGCACTTCCCGGCCACAGGGAAGCTGCTAGCCGGGAATTCTCTGCCTGGTTCTACCCGCTGCCCGGAACGCTACGCAGGGCAAAAGCGATTCTCGTCCTCCGTGCTTGCTTTTTCTCAGAAAGAGCCGTGGTGTGCGTTTTCGCCGGAAAACGCGTTTTCGGCCGAAAACGTGTACGTTTGCACTTCCCCGCCACAGGGAAGCTGCTAGCCGGTAATTCTCTGCCTGGTTCTACCCGCTGCCCGGAAGGCTACGCAGGGCAAAAGCGATTCTCGTCCTCCGTGCTTGCTTTTTCTCAGAAAGAGCCGTGGTGTGCGTTTTCGCCGGAAAACGCGTTTTCGGCCGAAAACGTGTACGTTTGCACTTCCCGGCCACAGGGAAGCTGCTAGCCGGGAATTCTCTGCCTGGTTCTACCCGCTGCCCGGAACGCTACGCAGGGCAAAAGCGATTCTCGTCCTCCGTGCTTGCTTTTTCTCAGAAAGAGCCGTGGTGTGCGTTTTCGCCGGAAAACGCGTTTTTGGCCGAAAACGTGTACGTTTGCACTTCCCCGCCACAGGGAAGGTGCTAGCCGTGAATTCTCTGCCTGGTTCTACCCGCTGCCCGGAAGGCTACGCAGGGCAAAAGCGATTCTCGTCCTCCGTGCTTGCTTTTTCTCAGATAGAGCCGTGGTGTGCTTTTTCGCCGAAAACGCGTTTTTGGCCGAAAACGTGTACGTTTGCACTTCCCAGCCACAGAGAAGGTGCTAGCCGGGAATTCTCTGCCTGGTTCTACCCGCTGCCCGGAACGCTAAGCAGGGCAAAAGCGATTCTCGTCCTCCGTGCTTGCTTTTTCTCAGAAAGAGCCGTGGTGTGCGTTTTCGCCGGAAAACGCGTTTTTGGCCGAAAACGTGTACGTTTGCACTTCCCAGCCACAGGGAAGGTGCTAGCCGGGAATTCTCTGCCTGGTTCTACCCGCTGCCCGGAACGCTACGCAGGGCAAAAGCGATTCTCGTCCTCCGTGCTTGCTTTTTCTCAGAAAGAGCCGTGGTGTGCGTTTTCGCCGGAAAACGCGTTTTCGGCCGAAAACGTGTACGTTTGCACTTCCCCGCCACAGGGAAGCTGCTAGCCGGGAATTCTCTGCCTGGTTCTACCCGCTGCCCGGAACGCTACGCAGGGCAAAAGCGATTCTCGTCCTCCGTGCTTGCTTTTTCTCAGAAAGAGCCGTGGTGTGCTTTTTCGCCGAAAACGCGTTTTTGGCCGAAAACGTGTACGTTTGCACTTCCCAGCCACAGAGAAGCTGCTAGCCGGGAATTCTCTGCCTGGTTCTACCCGCTGCCCGGAACTCTAAGCAGGGCAAAAGCGATTCTTGTCCTCCGTGCTTGCTTTTTCTCAGAAAGAGCCGTGGTGTGCGTTTTCGCCGGAAAACGCGTTTTCGGCCGAAAACGTGTACGTTTGCACTTCCCAGCCACAGGGAAGGTGCTAGCCGGGAATTCTCTGCCTGGTTCTACCCGCTGCCCGGAACGCTACGCAGGGCAAAAGCGATGCTCGTCCTCCGTGCTTGCTTTTTCTCAGAAAGAGCCGTGGTGTGCGTTTTCGCCGGAAAACGCGTTTTCGGCCGAAAACGTGTACGTTTGCACTTCCCAGCCACAGGGAAGCTGCTAGCCGGGAATTCTCTGCCTGGTTCTACCCGCTGCACGGAACGCTACGCAGGGCAAAAGCGATTCTCGTCCTCCGTGCTTGCTTTTTCTCAGAAAGAGCCGTGGTGTGCGTTTTCGCCGGAAAACGCGTTTTCGGCCGAAAACGTGTACGTTTGCACTTCCCCGCCACAGGGAAGCTGCTAGCCGGGAATTCTCTGCCTGGTTCTACCCGCTGCCCGGAACGCTACGCAGGGCAAAAGCGATTCTCGTCCTCCGTGCTTGCTTTTTCTCAGAAAGAGCCGTGGTGTGCGTTTTCGCCGGAAAACGAGTTTTCGGCCGAAAACGTGTACGTTTGCACTTCCCCGCCACAGGGAAGCTGCTACCCGGGAATTCTCTGCCTGGTTCTACCCGCTGCCCGGAACGCTACGCAGGGCAAAAGCGATTCTCGTCCTCCGTGCTTGCTTTTTCTCAGAAAGAGCCGTGGTGTGCTTTTTCGCCGAAAATGCGTTTTCGGCCGAAAACGTGTACGTTTGCACTTCCCAGCCACAGGGAAGCTGCTAGCCGGGAATTCTCTGCCTGGTTCTACCCGCTGCCCGGAACGCTACGCAGGGCAAAAGCGATTCTCGTCCTCCGTGCTTGCTTTTTCTCAGAAAGAGCCGTGGTGTGCGTTTTCGCCGAAAAGGAGTTTTTGGCCGAAAACGTGTACGTTTGCACTTCCCAGCCACAGAGAAGGTGCTAGCCGGGAATTCTCTGCCTGGTTCTACCCGCTGCCCGGAAGGCTACGCAGGGCAAAAGCGATTCTCGTCCTCCGTGCTTGCTTTTTCTCAGAAAGAGCCGTGGTGTGCGTTTTCGCCGGAAAACGCGTTTTCGGCCGAAAACGTGTACGTTTGCACTTCCCCGCCACAGGGAAGCTGCTAGCCGGGAATTCTCTGCCTGGTTCTACCCGCTGCCCGGAACGCTACACAGGGCAAAAGCGATTCTCGTCCTCCGTGCTTGCTTTTTCTCAGAAAGAGCCGTGGTGTGCGTTTTCGCCGGAAAACGCGTTTTTGGCCGAAAACGTGTACGTTTGCACTTCCCCGCCACAGGGAAGCTGCTAGCCGGGAATTCTCTGCCTGGTTCTACCCGCTGCCCGGAACGCTACGCAGGGCAAAAGCGATTCTCGTCCTCCGTGCTTGCTTTTTTCAGAAAGAGCCGTGGTGTGCGTTTTCGCCGGAAAACGCGTTTTCGGCCGAAAACGTGTACGTTTGCACTTCCCGGCCACAGGGAAGCTGCTAGCCGGGAATTCTCTGCCTGGTTCTACCCGCTGCCCGGAACGCTACGCAGGGCAAAAGCGATTCTCGTCCTCCGTGCTTGCTTTTTCTCAGAAAGAGCCGTGGTGTGCGTTTTCGCCGGAAAACGCGTTTTCGGCCGAAAACGTGTACGTTTGCACTTCCCCGCCACAGGGAAGCTGCTAGCAGGTAATTCTCTGCCTGGTTCTACCCGCTGCCCGGAAGGCTACGCAGGGCAAAAGCGATTCTCGTCCTCCGTGCTTGCTTTTTCTCAGAAAGAGCCGTGGTGTGCGTTTTCGCCGGAAAACGCGTTTTCGGCCGAAAACGTGTACGTTTGCTCTTCCCGGCCACAGGGAAGCTGCTAGCCGGGAATTCTCTGCCTGGTTCTACCCGCTGCCCGGAACGCTACGCAGGGCAAAAGCGATTCTCGTCCTCCGTGCTTGCTTTTTCTCAGAAAGAGCCGTGGTGTGCGTTTTCGCCGGAAAACGCGTTTTTGGCCGAAAACGTGTACGTTTGCACTTCCCCGCCACAGGGAAGGTGCTAGCCGTGAATTCTCTGCCTGGTTCTACCCGCTGCCCGGAAGGCTACGCAGGGCAAAAGCGATTCTCGTCCTCCGTGCTTGCTTTTTCTCAGTAAGAGCCGTGGTGTGCGTTTTCGCCGGAAAACGCGTTTTTGGCCGAAAACGTGTACGTTTGCACTTCCCCGCCACAGGGAAGGTGCTAGCCGGGAATTCTCTGCCTGGTTCTACCCGCTGCCCGGAACGCTACGCAGGGCAAAAGCGATTCTCGTCCTCCGTGCTTGCTTTTTCTCAGAAAGAGCCGTGGTGTGCGTTTTCGCCGGAAAACGCGTTTTCGGCCGAAAACGTGTACGTTTGCACTTCCCCGCCACAGGGAAGGTGCTAGCCGTGAATTCTCTGCCTGGTTCTACTCGCTGCCCGGAACGCTACGCAGGGCAAAAGCGATTCTCGTCCTCCGTGCTTGCTTTTTCTCAGATAGAGCCGTGGTGTGCTTTTTTGCCGAAAACGCGTTTTTGGCCGAAAACGTGTACGTTTGCACTTCCCAGCCACAGAGAAGGTGCTAGCCGGGAATTCTCTGCCTGGTTCTACCCGCTGCCCGGAACGCTAAGCAGGGCAAAAGCGATTCTCGTCCTCCGTGCTTGCTTTTTCTCAGAAAGAGCCGTGGTGTGCGTTTTCGCCGGAAAACGCGTTTTTGGCCGAAAACGTGTACGTTTGCACTTCCCAGCCACAGGGAAGGTGCTAGCCGGGAATTCTCTGCCTGGTTCTACCCGCTGCCCGGAACGCTACGCAGGGCAAAAGCGATTCTCGTCCTCCGTGCTTGCTTTTTCTCAGAAAGAGCCGTGGTGTGCGTTTTCGCCGGAAAACGCGTTTTCGGCCGAAAACGTGTACGTTTGCACTTCCCCGCCACAGGGAAGCTGCTAGCCGGGAATTCTCTGCCTGGTTCTACCCGCTGCCCGGAACGCTACGCAGGGCAAAAGCGATTCTCGTCCTCCGTGCTTGCTTTTTCTCAGAAAGAGCCGTGGTGTGCTTTTTCGCCGAAAACGCGTTTTTGGCCGAAAACGTGTACGTTTGCACTTCCCAGCCACAGAGAAGCTGCTAGCCGGGAATTCTCTGCCTGGTTCTACCCGCTGCCCGGAACTCTAAGCAGGGCAAAAGCGATTCTCGTCCTCCGTGCTTGCTTTTTCTCAGAAAGAGCCGTGGTGTGCGTTTTCGCCGGAAAACGCGTTTTCGGCCGAAAACGTGTACGTTTGCACTTCCCAGCCACAGGGAAGGTGCTAGCCGGGAATTCTCTGCCTGGTTCTACCCGCTGCCCGGAACGCTACGCAGGGCAAAAGCGATGCTCGTCCTCCGTGCTTGCTTTTTCTCAGAAAGAGCCGTGGTGTGCGTTTTCGCCGGAAAACGCGTTTTCGGCCGAAAACGTGTACGTTTGCACTTCCCAGCCACAGGGAAGCTGCTAGCCGGGAATTCTCTGCCTGGTTCTACCCGCTGCCCGGAACGCTACGCAGGGCAAAAGCGATTCTCGTCCTCCGTGCTTGCTTTTTCTCAGAAAGAGCCGTGGTGTGCGTTTTCGCCGGAAAACGCGTTTTCGGCCGAAAACGTGTACGTTTGCACTTCCCCGCCACAGGGAAGCTGCTAGCCGGGAATTCTCTGCCTGGTTCTACCCGCTGCCCGGAACGCTACGCAGGGCAAAAGCGATTCTCGTCCTCCGTGCTTGCTTTTTCTCAGAAAGAGCCGTGGTGTGCGTTTTCGCCGGAAAACGAGTTTTCGGCCGAAAACGTGTACGTTTGCACTTCCCCGCCACAGGGAAGCTGCTAGCCGGGAATTCTCTGCCTGGTTCTACCCGCTGCCCGGAACGCTACGCAGGGCAAAAGCGATTCTCGTCCTCCGTGCTTGCTTTTTCTCAGAAAGAGCCGTGGTGTGCTTTTTCGCCGAAAATGCGTTTTCGGCCGAAAACGTGTACGTTTGCACTTCCCAGCCACAGGGAAGCTGCTAGCCGGGAATTCTCTGCCTGGTTCTACCCGCTGCCCGGAACGCTACGCAGGGCAAAAGCGATTCTCGTCCTCCGTGCTTGCTTTTTCTCAGAAAGAGCCGTGGTGTGCGTTTTCGCCGGAAAACGCGTTTTCGGCCGAAAACGTGTACGTTTGCACTTCCCCGCCACAGGGAAGCTGCTAGCCGGGAATTCTCTGCCTGGTTCTACCCGCTGCCCGGAAGGCTACGCAGGGCAAAAGCGATTCTCGTCCTCCGTGCTTGCTTTTTCTCAGAAAGAGCCGTGGTGTGCGTTTTCGCCGGAAAACGCGTTTTCGGCCGAAAACGTGTACGTTTGCACTTCCCGGCCACAGGGAAGCTGCTAGCCGGGAATTCTCTGCCTGGTTCTACCCGCTGCCCGGAACGCTACGCAGGGCAAAAGCGATTCTCGTCCTCCGTGCTTGCTTTTTCTCAGAAAGAGCCGTGGTGTGCGTTTTCGCCGGAAAACGCGTTTTTGGCCGAAAACGTGTACGTTTGCACTTCCCCGCCACAGGGAACGTGCTAGCCGTGAATTCTCTGCCTGGTTCTACCCGCTGCCCGGAACGCTACGCAGGGCAAAAGCGATTCTCGTCCTCCGTGCTTGCTTTTTCTCAGAAAGAGCCGTGGTGTGCGTTTTCGCCGGAAAACGCGTTTTCGGCCGAAAACGTGTACGTTTGCACTTCCCCGCCACAGGGAAGCTGCTAGCCGGGAATTCTCTGCCTGGTTCTACCCGCTGCCCGGAACGCTACGCAGGGCAAAAGCGATTCTCGTCCTCCGTGCTTGCTTTTTCTCAGAAAGAGCCGTGGTGTGCGTTTTCGCCGGAAAACGCGTTTTTGGCCGAAAACGTGTACGTTTGCACTTCCCCGCCACAGGGAAGGTGCTAGCCGTGAATTCTCTGCCTGGTTCTACCCGCTGCCCGGAAGGCTACGCAGGGCAAAAGCGATTCTCGTCCTCCGTGCTTGCTTTTTCTCAGAAAGAGCCGTGGTGTGCGTTTTCGCCGGAAAACGCGTTTTTGGCCGAAAACGTGTACGTTTGCACTTCCCCGCCACAGGGAAGGTGCTAGCCGGGAATTCTCTGCCTGGTTCTACCCGCTGCCCGGAACGCTACGCAGGGCAAAAGCGATTCTCGTCCTCCGTGCTTGCTTTTTCTCAGAAAGAGCCGTGGTGTGCGTTTTCGCCGGAAAACGCGTTTTTGGCCGAAAACGTGTACGTTTGCACTTCCCCGCCACAGGGAAGGTGCTAGCCGGGAATTCTCTGCCTGGTTCTACCCGCTGCCCGGAAGGCTACGCAGGGCAAAAGCGATTCTCGTACTCCGTGCTTGCTTTTTCTCAGAAAGAGCCGTGGTGTGCTTTTTCGCCGAAAACGCGTTTTTGGCCGAAAACGTGTACGTTTGCACTTCCTAGCCACAGAGAAGGTGCTAGCCGGGAATTCTCTGCCTGGTTCTACCCGCTGCCCGGAACGCTAAGCAGGGCAAAAGCGATTCTCGTCCTCCGTGCTTGCTTTTTCTCAGAAAGAGCCGTGGTGTGCGTTTTCGCCGGAAAACGCGTTTTTGGCCGAAAACGTGTACGTTTGCACTTCCCAGCCACAGGGAAGGTGCTAGCCGGGAATTCTCTGCCTGGTTCTACCCGCTGCCCGGAACGCTACGCAGGGCAAAAGCGATTCTCGTCCTCCGTGCTTGCTTTTTCTCAGAAAGAGCCGTGGTGTGCGTTTTCGCCGGAAAACGCGTTTTCGGCCGAAAACGTGTACGTTTGCACTTCCCCGCCACAGGGAAGCTGCTAGCCGGGAATTCTCTGCCTGGTTCTACCCGCTGCCCGGAACGCTACGCAGGGCAAAAGCGATTCTCGTCCTCCGTGCTTGCTTTTTCTCAGAAAGAGCCGTGGTGTGCTTTTTCGCCGAAAACGCGTTTTTGGCCGAAAACGTGTACGTTTGCACTTCCCAGCCACAGAGAAGGTGCTAGCCGGGAATTCTCTGCCTGGTTCTACCCGCTGCCCGGAACTCTAAGCAGGGCAAAAGCGGTTCTCGTCCTCCGTGCTTGCTTTTTCTCAGAAAGAGCCGTGGTGTGCGTTTTCGCCGGAAAACGCGTTTTCGGCCGAAAACGTGTACGTTTGCACTTCCCAGCCACAGGGAAGGTGCTAGCCGGGAATTCTCTGCCTGGTTCTACCCGCTGCCCGGAACGCTACGCAGGGCAAAAGCGATTCTCGTCCTCCGTGCTTGCTTTTTCTCAGAAAGAGCCGTGGTGTGCGTTTTCGCCGGAAAACGCGTTTTCGGCCGAAAACGTGTACGTTTGCACTTCCCCGCCACAGGGAAGCTGCTAGCCGGGAATTCTCTGCCTGGTTCTACCCGCTGCCCGGAACGCTACGCAGGGCAAAAGCGATTCTCGTCCTCCGTGCTTGCTTTTTCTCAGAAAGAGCCGTGGTGTGCGTTTTCGCCGGAAAACGCGTTTTCGGCCGAAAACGTGTACGTTTGCACTTCCCGGCCACAGGGAAGCTGGTAGCCGGGAATTCTCTGCCTGGTTCTACCCGCTGCCCGGAACGCTACGCAGGGCAAAAGCGATTCTCGTCCTCCGTGCTTGCTTTTTCTCAGAAAGAGCCGTGGTGTGCGTTTTCGCCGGAAAACGCGTTTTCGGCCGAAAACGTGTACGTTTGCACTTCCCCGCCACAGGGAAGCTGCTAGCCGGTAATTCTCTGCCTGGTTCTACCCGCTGCCCGGAAGGCTACGCAGGGCAAAAGCGATTCTCGTCCTCCGTGCTTGCTTTTTCTCAGAAAGAGCCGTGGTGTGCGTTTTCGCCGGAAAACGCGTTTTCGGCCGAAAACGTGTACGTTTGCACTTCCCGGCCACAGGGAAGCTGCTAGCCGGGAATTCTCTGCCTGGTTCTACCCGCTGCCCGGAAGGCTACGCAGGGCAAAAGCGATTCTCGTCCTCCGTGCTTGCTTTTTCTCAGAAAGAGCCGTGGTGTGCGTTTTCGCCGGAAAACGCGTTTATGGCCGAAAACGTGTACGTTTGCACTTCCCCGCCACAGGGAAGGTGCTAGCCGGTAATTCTCTGCCTGGTTCTACCCGCTGCCCGGAACGCTACGCAGGGCAAAAGCGATTCTCGTCCTCCGTGCTTGCTTTTTCTCAGAAAGAGCCGTGGTGTGCGTTTTCGCCGGAAAACGCGTTTTTGGCCGAAAACGTGTACGTTTGCACTTCCCCGCCACAGGGAAGGTGCTAGCCGTGAATTCTCTGCCTGGTTCTACCCGCTGCCCGGAAGGCTACGCAGGGCAAAAGCGATTCTCGTCCTCCGTGCTTGCTTTTTCTCAGATAGAGCCGTGGTGTGCTTTTTCGCCGAAAACGCGTTTTTGGCCGAAAACGTGTACGTTTGCACTTCCCAGCCACAGAGAAGGTGCTAGCCGGGAATTCTCTGCCTGGTTCTACCCGCTGCCCGGAACGCTAAGCAGGGCAAAAGCGATTCTCGTCCTCCGTGCTTGCTTTTTCTCAGAAAGAGCCGTGGTGTGCGTTTTCGCCGGAAAACGCGTTTTCGGCCGAAAACGTGTACGTTTGCACTTCCCAGCCACAGGGAAGGTGCTAGCCGGGAATTCTCTGCCTGGTTCTACCCGCTGCCCGGAACGCTACGCAGGGCAAAAGCGATTCTCGTCCTCCGTGCTTGCTTTTTCTCAGAAAGAGCCGTGGTGTGCGTTTTCGCCGGAAAACTCGTTTTCGGCCGAAAACGTGTACGTTTGCACTTCCCCGCCACAGGGAAGCTGCTAGCCGGGAATTCTCTGCCTGGTTCTACCCGCTGCCCGGAACGCTACGCAGGGCAAAAGCGATTCTCGTCCTCCGTGCTTGCTTTTTCTCAGAAAGAGCCGTGGTGTGCTTTTTCGCCGAAAACGCGTTTTTGGCCGAAAACGTGTACGTTTGCACTTCCCAGCCACAGAGAAGGTGCTAGCCGGGAATTCTCTGCCTGGTTCTACCCGCTGCCCGGAACTCTAAGCAGGGCAAAAGCGATTCTCGTCCTCCGTGCTTGCTTTTTCTCAGAAAGAGCCGTGGTGTGCGTTTTCGCCGGAAAACGCGTTTTCGGCCGAAAACGTGTACGTTTGCACTTCCCAGCCACAGGGAAGGTGCTAGCCGGGAATTCTCTGCCTGGTTCTACCCGCTGCCCGGAACGCTACGCAGGGCAAAAGCGATTCTCGTCCTCCGTGCTTGCTTTTTCTCAGAAAGAGCTGTGGTGTGCGTTTTCGCCGGAAAACGCGTTTTCGGCCGAAAACGTGTACGTTTGCACTTCCCCGCCACAGGGAAGCTGCTAGCCGGGAATTCTCTGCCTGGTTCTACCAGCTGCCCGGAAGGCTACGCAGGGCAAAAGCGATTCTCGTCCTCCGTGCTTGCTTTTTCTCAGAAAGAGCCGTGGTGTGCGTTTTCGCCGGAAAACGCGTTTTCGGCTGAAAACGTGTACTTTTGCACTTCCCGGCCACAGGGAAGCTGCTAGCCGGGAATTCTCTGCCTGGTTCTACCCGCTGCCCGGAACGCTACACAGGGCAACAGCGATTCTCGTCCTCCGTGCTTGCTTTTTCTCAGAAAGAGCCGTGGTGTGCGTTTTCGCCGGAAAACGCGTTTTTGGCCGAAAACGTGTACGTTTGCACTTCCCCGCCACAGGGAAGGTGCTAGCCGTGAATTCTCTGCCTGGTTCTACCCACTGCCCGGAAGGCTACGCAGGGCAAAAGCGATTCTCGTCCTCCGTGCTTGCTTTTTCTCAGAAAGAGCCGTGGTGTGCGTTTTCGCCGGAAAACGCGTTTTTGGCCGAAAACGTGTACGTTTGCACTTCCCAGCCACAGGGAAGCTGCTAGCCGGGAATTCTCTGCCTGGTTCTACCCGCTGCCCGGAAGGCTACGCAGGGCAAAAGCGATTGTCGTCCTCCGTGCTTGCTTTTTCTCAGAAAGAGCCGTGGTGTGCGTTTTCGCCGGAAAACGCGTTTTCGGCCGAAAACGTGTACGTTTGCACTTCCCGGCCACAGGGAAGCTGCTAGCCGGGAATTCTCTGCCTGGTTCTACCCGCTGCCCGGAACGCTACGCAGGGCAAAATCGATTCTCGTCCTCCGTGCTTGCTTTTTCTCAGAAAGAGCCGTGGTGTTCGTTTTCGCCGGAAAACGCGTTTTCGGCCGAAAATGTGTACGTTTGCACTTCCCCGCCACAGGGAAGCTGCTAGCCGGGAATTCTCTGCCTGGTTCTACCCGCTGCCCGGAAGGCTACGCAGGGCAAAAGCGATTGTCGTCCTCCGTGCTTGCTTTTTCTCAGAAAGAGCCGTGGTGTGCGTTTTCGCCGGAAAACGCGTTTTCGGCCGAAAACGTGTACGTTTGCACTTCCCGGCCACAGGGAAGCTGCTAGCCGGGAATTCTCTGCCTGGTTCTACCCGCTGCCCGGAACGCTACGCAGGGCAAAAGCGATTCTCGTCCTCCGTGCTTGCTTTTTCTCAGAAAGAGCCGTGGTGTGCGTTTTCGCCGGAAAACGCGTTTTCGGCCGAAAACGTGTACGTTTGCACTTCCCGGCCACAGGGAAGCTGCTAGCCGGGAATTCTCTGCCTGGTTCTACCCGCTGCCCGGAACGCTACGCAGGGCAAAAGCGATTCTCGTCCTCCGTGCTTGCTTTTTCTCAGAAAGAGCCGTGGTGTGCGTTTTCGCCGGAAAACGCGTTTTTTGGCCGAAAACGTGTACGTTTGCACTTCCCCGCCACAGGGAAGGTGCTAGCCGTGAATTCTCTGCCTGGTTCTACCCGCTGCCCGGAAGGCTACGCAGGGCAAAAGCGATTCTCGTCCTCCGTGCTTGCTTTTTCTCAGAAAGAGCCGTGGTGTGCGTTTTCGCCGAAAACGCGTTTTTGGCCGAAAACGTGTACGTTTGCACTTCCCCGCCACAGGGAAGGTGCTAGCCGGGAATTCTCTGCCTGGTTCTACCCGCTGCCCGGAACGCTACGCAGGGCAAAAGCGATTCTCGTCCTCCGTGCTTGCTTTTTCTCAGAAAGAGCCGTGGTGTGCGTTTTCGCCGGAAAACGCGTTTTTGGCCGAAAACGTGTACGTTTGCACTTCCCCGCCACAGGGAAGGTGCTAGCCGTGAATTCTCTGCCTGGTTCTACCCGCTGCCCGGAAGGCTACGCAGGGCAAAAGCGATTCTCGTCCTCCGTGCTTGCTTTTTCTCAGATAGAGCCGTGGTGTGCTTTTTCGCCGAAAACGCGTTTTTGGCCGAAAACGTGTACGTTTGCACTTCCCAGCCACAGAGAAGGTGCTAGCCGGGAATTCTCTGCCTGGTTCTACCCGCTGCCCGGAACGCTACGCAGGGCAAAAGCGATTCTCGTCCTCCGTGCTTGCTTTTTCTCAGAAAGAGCCGTGGTGTGCGTTTTCGCCGGAAAACGCGTTTTCGGCCGAAAACGTGTACGTTTGCACTTCCCCGCCACAGGGAAGCTGCTAGCCGGGAATTCTCTGCCTGGTTCTACCCGCTGCCCGGAACGCTACGCAGGGCAAAAGCGATTCTCGTCCTCCGTGCTTGCTTTTTCTCAGAAAGAGCCGTGGTGTGCGTTTTCGCCGGAAAACGCGTTTTCGGCCGAAAACGTGTACGTTTGCACTTCCCCGCCACAGGGAAGCTGCTAGCCGGGAATTCTCTGCCTGGTTCTACCCGCTGCCCGGAACGCTACGCAGGGCAAAAGCGATTCTCGTCCTCCGTGCTTGCTTTTTCTCAGAAAGAGCCGTGGTGTGCGTTTTCGCCGGAAAACGAGTTTTCGGCCGAAAACGTGTACGTTTGCACTTCCCCGCCACAGGGAAGCTGCTAGCCGGGAATTCTCTGCCTGGTTCTACCCGCTGCCCGGAACGCTACGCAGGGCAAAAGCGATTCTCGTCCTCCGTGCTTGCTTTTTCTCAGAAAGAGCCGTGGTGTGCTTTTTCGCCGAAAATGCGTTTTCGGCCGAAAACGTGTACGTTTGCACTTCCCCGCCACAGGGAAGCTGCTAGCCGGGAATTCTCTGCCTGGTTCTACCCGCTGCCCGGAACGCTACGCAGGG
The DNA here is from genome assembly GCF_965140245.1 of Athene noctua. NCBI lineage: Eukaryota > Metazoa > Chordata > Aves > Strigiformes > Strigidae > Athene > Athene noctua. Next base: position 127,918 of record NW_027437545.1, read on the forward strand.
CAAAAGCGATTCTCGTCCTCCGTGCTTGCTTTTTCTCAGATAGAGCCGTGGTGTGCTTTTTCGCCGAAAACGCGTTTTTGGCCGAAAACGTGTACGTTTGCACTTCCCAGCCACAGGGAAGGTGCTAGCCGGGAATTCTCTGCCTGGTTCTACCCGCTGCCCGGAACGCTACGCAGGGCAAAAGCGATTCTCGTCCTCCGTGCTTGCTTTTTCTCAGAAAGAGCCGTGGTGTGCGTTTTCGCCGGAAAACGCGTTTTCGGCCGAAAACGTGTACGTTTGCACTTCCCGGCCACAGGGAAGCTGCTAGCCGGGAATTCTCTGCCTGGTTCTACCCGCTGCCCGGAACGCTACGCAGGGCAAAAGCGATTCTCGTCCTCCGTGCTTGCTTTTTCTCAGAAAGAGCCGTGGTGTGCTTTTTCGCCGAAAACGCGTTTTTGGCCGAAAACGTGTACGTTTGCACTTCCCAGCCACAGAGAAGGTGCTAGCCGGGAATTCTCTGCCTGGTTCTACCCGCTGCCCGGAACTCTAAGCAGGGCAAAAGCGATTCTCGTCCTCCGTGCTTGCTTTTTCTCAGAAAGAGCCGTGGTGTGCGTTTTCGCCGGAAAACGCGTTTTCGGCCGAAAACGTGTACGTTTGCACTTCCCAGCCACAGGGAAGCTGCTAGCCGGGAATTCTCTGCCTGGTTCTAACCGCTGCCCGGAACGCTACGCAGGGCAAAAGCGATTCTCGTCCTCCGTGCTTGCTTTTTCTCAGAAAGAGCCGTGGTGTGCGTTTTCGCCGGAAAACGCGTTTTCGGCCGAAAACGTGTACGTTTGCACTTCCCCGCCACAGGGAAGCTGCTAGCCGGGAATTCTCTGCCTGGTTCTACCCGCTGCCCGGAACGCTACGCAGGGCAAAAGCGATTCTCGTCCTCCGTGCTTGCTTTTTCTCAGAAAGAGCCGTGGTGTGCGTTTTCGCCGGAAAACGAGTTTTCGGCCGAAAACGTGTACGTTTGCACTTCCCCGCCACAGGGAAGCTGCTAGCCGGGAATTCTCTGCCTGGTTCTACCCGCTGCCCGGAACGCTACGCAGGGCAAAAGCGATTCTCGTCCTCCGTGCTTGCTTTTTCTCAGAAAGAGCCGTGGTGTGCTTTTTCGCCGAAAATGCGTTTTCGGCCGAAAACGTGTACGTTTGCACTTCCCAGCCACAGGGAAGCTGCTAGCCGGGAATTCTCTGCCTGGTTCTACCCGCTGCCCGGAACGCTACGCAGGGCAAAAGCGATTCTCGTCCTCCGTGCTTGCTTTTTCTCAGAAAGAGCCGTGGTGTGCGTTTTCGCCGAAAAGGAGTTTTTGGCCGAAAACGTGTACGTTTGCACTTCCCAGCCACAGGGAAGGTGCTAGCCGGGAATTCTCTGCCTGGTTCTACCCGCTGCCCGGAAGGCTACGCAGGGCAAAAGCGATTCTCGTCCTCCGTGCTTGCTTTTTCTCAGAAAGAGCCGTGGTGTGCGTTTTCGCCGGAAAACGCGTTTTCGGCCGAAAACGTGTACGTTTGCACTTCCCCGCCACAGGGAAGCTGCTAGCCGTGAATTCTCTGCCTGGTTCTACCCGCTGCCCGGAAGGCTACGCAGGGCAAAAGCGATTCTCGTCCTCCGTGCTTGCTTTTTCTCAGAAAGAGCCGTGGTGTGCGTTTTCGCCGGAAAACGCGTTTTTGGCCGAAAACGTGTACGTTTGCACTTCCCCGCCACAGGGAAGGTGCGAGCCGGGAATTCTCTGCCTGGTTCTACCCGCTGCCCGGAACGCTACGCAGGGCAAAAGCGATTCTCGTCCTCCGTGCTTGCTTTTTTCAGAAAGAGCCGTGGTGTGCGTTTTCGACGGAAAACGCGTTTTCGGCCGAAAACGTGTACGTTTGCACTTCCCCGCCACAGGGAAGCTGCTAGCCGGGAATTCTCTGCCTGGTTCGACCCGCTGCCCGGAACGCTACGCAGGGCAAAAGCGATTCTCGTCCTCCGTGCTTGCTTTTTCTCAGAAAGAGCCGTGGTGTGCGTTTTCGCCGGAAAACGCGTTTTCGGCCGAAAACGTGTACGTTTGCACTTCCCGGCCACAGGGAAGCTGCTAGCCGGTAATTCTCTGCCTGGTTCTACCCGCTGCCCGGAAGGCTACGCAGGGCAAAAGCGATTCTCGTCCTCCGTGCTTGCTTTTTCTCAGAAAGAGCCGTGGTGTGCGTTTTCGCCGGAAAACGCGTTTTCGGCCGAAAACGTGTACGTTTGCACTTCCCGGCCACAGGGAAGCTGCTAGCCGGGAATTCTCTGCCTGGTTCTACCCGCTGCCCGGAACGCTACGCAGGGCAAAAGCGATTCTCGTCCTCCGTGCTTGCTTTTTCTCAGAAAGAGCCGTGGTGTGCGTTTTCGCCGGAAAACGCGTTTTTGGCCGAAAACGTGTACGTTTGCACTTCCCCGCCACAGGGAAGGTGCTAGCCGTGAATTCTCTGCCTGGTTCTACCCGCTGCCCGGAAGGCTACGCAGGGCAAAAGCGATTCTCGTCCTCCGTGCTTGCTTTTTCTCAGAAAGAGCCGTGGTGTGCTTTTTCGCCGAAAACGCGTTTTTGGCCGAAAACGTGTATGTTTGCACTTCCCGGCCACAGAGAAGGTGCTAGCCGGGAATTCTCTGCCTGGTTCTACCCGCTGCCCGGAACGCTACGCAGGGCAAAAGCGATTCTCGTCCTCCGTGCTTGCTTTTTCTCAGAAAGAGCCGTGGTGTGCGTTTTCGCCGGAAAACGCGTTTTCGGCCGAAAACGTGTACGTTTGCACTTCCCCGCCACAGGGAAGGTGCTAGCCGTGAATTCTCTGCCTGGTTCTACCCGCTGCCCGGAAGGCTACGCAGGGCAAAAGCGATTCTCGTCCTCCGTGCTTGCTTTTTCTCAGAAAGAGCCGTGGTGTGCGTTTTCGCCGGAAAACGCGTTTTTGGCCGAAAACGTGTACGTTTGCACTTCCCCGCCACAGGGAAGGTGGTAGCCGTGAATTCTCTGCCTGGTTCTACCCGCTGCCCGGAAGGCTACGCAGGGCAAAAGCGATTCTCGTCCTCCGTGCTTGCTTTTTCTCAGAAAGAGCCGTGGTGTGCGTTTTCGCCGTAAAACGCGTTTTCGGCCGAAAACGTGTACGTTTGCACTTCCCAGCCACAGGGAAGGTGCTAGCCGGGAATTCTCTGCCTGGTTCTACCCGCTGCCCGGAACGCTACGCAGGGTAAAAGCGATTCTCGTCCTCCGTGCTTGCTTTTTCTCAGAAAGAGCCGTGGTGTGCGTTTTCGCCGGAAAACGCGTTTTTGGCCGAAAACGTGTACGTTTGCACTTCCCCGCCACAGGGAAGCTGCTAGCCGGGAATTCTCTGCCTGGTTCTACCCGCTGCCCGGAAGGCTACGCAGGGCAAAAGCGATGCTCGTCCTCCGTGCTTGCTTTTTCTCAGAAAGAGCCGTGGTGTGCGTTTTCGCCGGAAAACGCGTTTTCGGCCGAAAACGTGTACGTTTGCACTTCCCAGCCACAGGGAAGCTGCTAGCCGGGAATTCTCTGCCTGGTTCTACCCGCTGCCCGGAACGCTACGCAGGGCAAAAGCGATTCTCGTCCTCCGTGCTTGCTTTTTCTCAGAAAGAGCCGTGGTGTGCGTTTTCGCCGGAAAACGCGTTTTCGGCCGAAAACGTGTACGTTTGCACTTCCCCGCCACAGGGAAGCTGCTAGCCGGGAATTCTCTGCCTGGTTCTACCCGCTGCCCGGAACGCTACGCAGGGCAAAAGCGATTCTCGTCCTCCGTGCTTGCTTTTTCTCAGAAAGAGCCGTGGTGTGCGTTTTCGCCGGAAAACGAGTTTTCGGACGAAAACGTGTACGTTTGCACTTCCCCGCCACAGGGAAGCTGCTAGCCGGGAATTCTCTGCCTGGTTCTACCCGCTGCCCGGAACGCTACGCAGGGCAAAAGCGATTCTCGTCCTCCGTGCTTGCTTTTTCTCAGAAAGAGCCGTGGTGTGCGTTTTCGCCGAAAATGCGTTTTCGGCCGAAAACGTGTACGTTTGCACTTCCCAGCCACAGGGAAGCTGCTAGCCGGGAATTCTCTGCCTGGTTCTACCCGCTGCCCGGAACGCTACGCAGGGCAAAAGCGATTCTCGTCCTCCGTGCTTGCTTTTTCTCAGAAAGAGCCGTGGTGTGCGTTTTCGCCGGAAAACGAGTTTTCGGCCGAAAACGTGTACGTTTGCACTTCCCCGCCACAGGGAAGCTGCTAGCCGGGAATTCTCTGCCTGGTTCTACCCGCTGCCCGGAACGCTACGCAGGGCAAAAGCGATTCTCGTCCTCCGTGCTTGCTTTTTCTCAGAAAGAGCCGTGGTGTGCGTTTTCGCCGAAAATGCGTTTTCGGCCGAAAACGTGTACGTTTGCACTTCCCGGCCACAGGGAAGCTGCTAGCCGGGAATTCTCTGCCTGGTTCGACCCGCTGCCCGGAACGCTACGCAGGGCAAAAGCGATTCTCGTCCTCCGTGCTTGCTTTTTCTCAGAAAGAGCCGTGGTGTGCGTTTTCGCCGGAAAACGCGTTTTCGGCCCAAAACGTGTACGTTTGCACTTCCCCGCCACAGGGAAGCTGCTAGCCGGGAATTCTCTGCCTGGTTCTACCCGCTGCCCGGAACGCTACGCAGGGCAAAAGCGATTCTCGTCCTCCGTGCTTGCTTTTTCTCAGAAAGAGCCGTGGTGTGCGTTTTCGCCGGAAAACGCGTTTTCGGCCGAAAACGTGTACGTTTGCACTTCCCCGCCACAGGGAAGCTGCTAGCCGGGAATTCTCTGCCTGGTTCGACCCGCTGCCCGGAACGCTACGCAGGGCAAAAGCGATTCTCGTCCTCCGTGCTTGCTTTTTCTCAGAAAGAGCCGTGGTGTGCGTTTTCGCCAGAAAACGCGTTTTCGGCCAAAAACGTGTACGTTTGCACTTCCCCGCCACAGGGAAGGTGCCAGCCGCGAATTCTCTGCCTGGTTCTACCCGCTGCCCGGAACGCTACGCAGGGCAAAAGCGATTCTCATCCTCCGTGCTTGCTTTTTCTCAGAAAGAGCCGTGGTGTGCGTTTTCGCCGGAAAACGCGTTTTCGGCCGAAAACGTGTACGTTTGCACTTCCCCGCCACAGGGAAGCTGCTAGCCGGGAATTCTCTGCCTGGTTCTACCCGCTGCCCGGAACGCTACGCAGGGCAAAAGCGATTCTCGTCCTCCGTGCTTGCTTTTTCTCAGAAAGAGCCGTGGTGTGCGTTTTCGCCGGAAAACGCGTTTTCGGCCGAAAACGTGTACGTTTGCACTTCCCCGCCACAGGGAAGCTGCTAGCCGGGAATTCTCTGCCTGGTTCTACCCGCTGCCCGGAACGCTACGCAGGGCAAAAGCGATTCTCGTCCTCCGTGCTTGCTTTTTCTCAGAAAGAGCTGTGGTGTGCTTTTTCGCCGAAAACGCGTTTTCGGCCGAAAACGTGTACGTTTGCACTTCCCCGCCACAGGGAAGCTGCTAGCCGGGAATTCTCTGCCTGGTTCTACCCGCTGCCCGGAACGCTACGCAGGGCAAAAGCGATTCTCGTCCTCCGTGCTTGCTTTTTCTCAGAAAGAGCCGTGGTGTGCGTTTTCGCCGGAAAACGCGTTTTCGGCCGAAAACGTGTACGTTTGCACTTCCCCGCCACAGGGAAGCTGCTAGCCGGGAATTCTCTGCCTGGTTCTACCCGCTGCCCGGAACGCTACGCAGGGCAAAAGCGATTCTCGTCCTCCGTGCTTGCTTTTTCTCAGAAAGAGCCGTGGTGTGCGTTTTCGCCGGAAAACGCGTTTTCGGCCGAAAACGTGTACGTTTGCACTTCCCGGCCACAGGGAAGCTGCTAGCCGGGAATTCTCTGCCTGGTTCTACCCGCTGCCCGGAACGCTACGCAGGGCAAAAGCGATTCTCGTCCTCCGTGCTTCCTTTTTCTCAGAAAGAGCCGTGGTGTGCGTTTTCGCCGGAAAACGCGTTTTTGGCCGAAAACGTGTACGTTTGCACTTCCCCGCCACAGGGAAGCTGCTAGCCGGGAATTCTCTGCCTGGTTCTACCCGCTGCCCGGAACGCTACGCAGGGCAAAAGCGATTCTCGTCCTCCGTGCTTGCTTTTTCTCAGAAAGAGCCGTGGTGTGCGTTTTCGCCGGAAAACGCGTTTTCGGCCGAAAACGTGTACGTTTGCACTTCCACGCCACAGGGAAGCTGCTAGCCGGGAATTCTCTGCCTGGTTCTACCCGCTGCCCGGAACGCTACGCAGGGCAAAAGCGATTCTCGTCCTCCGTGCTTGCTTTTTCTCAGAAAGAGCTGTGGTGTGCTTTTTCGCCGAAAACGCGTTTTCGGCCGAAAACGTGTACGTTTGCACTTCCCCGCCACAGGGAAGCTGCTAGCCGGGAATTCTCTGCCTGGTTCTACCCGCTGCCCGGAACGCTAAGCAGGGCAAAAGCGATTCTCGTCCTCCGTGCTTGCTTTTTCTCAGAAAGAGCCGTAGTGTGCGTTTTCAACGGAAAACGCGTTTTCGGCCGAAAACGTGTACGTTTGCACTTCCCCGCCACAGGGAAGGTGCTAGCCGGGAATTCTCTGCCTGGTTCTACCCGCTGCCCGGAACGCTACGCAGGGCAAAAGCGATTCTCGTCCTCCGTGCTTGCTTTTTCTCAGAAAGAGCCGTGGTGTGCGTTTTCGCCGGAAAACGCGTTTTCGGCCGAAAACGTGTACGTTTGCACTTCCCGGCCACAGGGAAGCTGCTAGCCGGGAATTCTCTGCCTGGTTCTACCCGCTGCCCGGAACGCTACGCAGGGCAAAAGCGATTCTCGTCCTCCGTGCTTCCTTTTTCTCAGAAAGAGCCGTGGTGTGCGTTTTCGCCGGAAAACGCGTTTTTGGCCGAAAACGTGTACGTTTGCACTTCCCCGCCACAGGGAAGCTGCTAGCCGGGAATTCTCTGCCTGGTTCTACCCGCTGCCCGGAACGCTACGCAGGGCAAAAGCGATTCTCGTCCTCCGTGCTTGCTTTTTCTCAGAAAGAGCCGTGGTGTGCGTTTTCGCCGGAAAACGCGTTTTCGGCCGAAAACGTGTACGTTTGCACTTCCACGCCACAGGGAAGCTGCTAGCCGGGAATTCTCTGCCTGGTTCTACCCGCTGCCCGGAACGCTACGCAGGGCAAAAGCGATTCTCGTCCTCCGTGCTTGCTTTTTCTCAGAAAGAGCCGTGGTGTGCGTTTTCGCCGGAAAACGCGTTTTCGGCCGAAAACGTGTACGTTTGCACTTCCCCGCCACAGGGAAGCTGCTAGCCGGGAATTCTCTGCCTGGTTCTACCCGCTGCCCGGAACGCTACGCAGGGCAAAAGCGATTCTCGTCCTCCGTGCTTGCTTTTTCTCAGAAAGAGCCGTAGTGTGCGTTTTCAACGGAAAACGCGTTTTCGGCCGAAAACGTGTACGTTTGCACTTCCCCGCCACAGGGAAGGTGCTAGCCGGGAATTCTCTGCCTGGTTCTACCCGCTGCCCGGAACGCTACGCAGGGCAAAAGCGATTCTCGTCCTCCGTGCTTGCTTTTTCTCAGAAAGAGCCGTGGTGTGCGTTTTCGCCGGAAAACGCGTTTTCGGCCGAAAACGTGTACGTTTGCACTTCCCGGCCACAGGGAAGCTGCTAGCCGGGAATTCTCTGCCTGGTTCTACCCGGTGCCCGGAACGCTACGCAGGGCAAAAGCGATTCTCGTCCTCCGTGCTTGCTTTTTCTCAGAAAGAGCCGTGGTGTGCGTTTTCGCCGGAAAACGCGTTTTTGGCCGAAAACGTGTACGTTTGCACTTCCCCGCCACAGGGAAGCTGCTAGCCGGGAATTCTCTGCCTGGTTCTACCCGCTGCCCGGAACGCTACGCAGGGCAAAAGCGATTCTCGTCCTCCGTGCTTGCTTTTTCTCAGAAAGAGCCGTGGTGTGCGTTTTCGCCGGAAAACGCGTTTTCGGCCGAAAACGTGTACGTTTGCACTTCCCCGCCACAGGGAAGCTGCTAGCCGGGAATTCTCTGCCTGGTTCTACCCGCTGCCCGGAACGCTACGCAGGGCAAAAGCGATTCTCGTCCTCCGTGCTTGCTTTTTCTCAGAAAGAGCCGTGGTGTGCGTTTTCGCCGGAAAACGCGTTTTCGGCCGAAAACGTGTACGTTTGCACTTCCCCGCCACAGGGAAGCTGCTAGCCGGGAATTCTCTGCCTGGTTCTACCCGCTGCCCGGAACGCTACGCAGGGCAAAAGCGATTCTCGTCCTCCGTGCTTGCTTTTTCTCAGAAAGAGCCGTAGTGTGCGTTTTCGCCGGAAAACGCGTTTTTGGCCGAAAACGTGTACGTTTGCACTTCCCCGCCACAGGGAAGCTGCTAGCCGTGAATTCTCTGCCTGGTTCTACCCGCTGCCCGGAACGCTACGCAGGGCAAAAGCGATTCTCGTCCTCCGTGCTTGCTTTTTCTCAGAAAGAGCCGTGGTGTGCGTTTTCGCCGGAAAACGCGTTTTCGGCCGAAAACGTGTACGTTTGCACTTCCCCGCCACAGGGAAGCTGCTAGCCGGGAATTCTCTGCCTGGTTCTACCCGCTGCCCGGAACGCTACGCAGGGCAAAAGCGATTCTAGTCCTCCGTGCTTGCTTTTTCTCAGAAAGAGCCGTAGTGTGCGTTTTCGCCGGAAAACGCGTTTTCGGCCGAAAACGTGTACGTTTGCACTTCCCCGCCACAGGGAAGCTGCTAGCCGGGAATTCTCTGCCTGGTTCTACCCGCTGCCCGGAACGCTACGCAGGGCAAAAGCGATTCTCGTCCTCCGTGCTTGCTTTTTCTCAGAAAGAGCCGTGGTGTGCGTTTTCGCCGGAAAACGCGTTTTCAGCCGAAAACGTGTACGTTTGCACTTCCCCGCCACAGGGAAGCTGCTAGCCGGGAATTCTCTGCCTGGTTCTACCCGCTGCCCGGAACGCTACGCAGGGCAAAAGCGATTCTCGTCCTCCGTGCTTGCTTTTTCTCAGAAAGAGCCGTGGTGTGCGTTTTCGCCGGAAAACGCGTTTTCGGCCGAAAACGTGTACGTTTGCACTTCCCCGCCACAGGGAAGCTGCTAGCCGGGAATTCTCTGCCTGGTTCTACCCGCTGCCCGGAACGCTACGCAGGGCAAAAGCGATTCTCGTCCTCCGTGCTTGCTTTTTCTCAGAAAGAGCTGTGGTGTGCTTTTTCGCCGAAAACGCGTTTTCGGCCGAAAACGTGTACGTTTGCACTTCCCCGCCACAGGGAAGCTGCTAGCCGGGAATTCTCTGCCTGGTTCTACCCGCTGCCCGGAACGCTAAGCAGGGCAAAAGCGATTCTCGTCCTCCGTGCTTGCTTTTTCTCAGAAAGAGCCGTGTTGTGCGTTTTCGCCGAAAACGCGTTTTCGGCCGAAAACGTGTACGTTTGCACTTCCCCGCCACAGGGAAGCTGCTAGCCGGGAATTCTCTGCCTGGTTCTACCCGCTGCCCGGAACGCTACGCAGGGCAAAAGCGATTCTCGTCCTCCGTGCTTGCTTTTTCTCAGAAAGAGCCGTGGTGTGCGTTTTCGCCGGAAAACGCGTTTTCGGCCGAAAACGTGTACGTTTGCACTTCCCCGCCACAGGGAAGCTGCTAGCCGGGAATTCTCTGCCTGGTTCTACCCGCTGCCCGGAACGCTACGCAGGGCAAAAGCGATTCTCGTCCTCCGTGCTTGCTTTTTCTCAGAAAGAGCCGTGGTGTGCGTTTTCGCCGGAAAACGCGTTTTCGGCCGAAAACGTGTACGTTTGCACTTCCCCGCCACAGGGAAGCTGCTAGCCGGGAATTCTCTGCCTGGTTCTACCCGCTGCCCGGAACGCTACGCAGGGCAAAAGCGATTCTCGTCCTCCGTGCTTGCTTTTTCTCAGAAAGAGCCGTGGTGTGCGTTTTCGCCGGAAAACGCGTTTTCGGCCGAAAACGTTTACGTTTGCACTTCCCCGCCACAGGGAAGCTGCTAGCCGGGAATTCTCTGCCTGGTTCTACCCGCTGCCCGGAACGCTACGCAGGGCAAAAGCGATTCTCGTCCTCCGTGCTTGCTTTTTCTCAGAAAGAGCCGTGGTGTGCGTTTTCGCCGGAAAACGCGTTTTCGGCCGAAAACGTGTACGTTTGCACTTCCCCGCCACAGGGAAGCTACTAGCCGGGAATTCTCTGCCTGGTTCTACCCGCTGCCCGGAACGCTACGCAGGGCAAAAGCGATTCTCGTCCTCCGTGCTTGCTTTTTCTCAGAAAGACCCGTGGTGTGCGTTTTCGCCGGAAAACGCGTTTTCGGCCGAAAACGTGTACGTTTGCACTTCCCCGCCACAGGGAAGCTGCTAGCCGGGAATTCTCTGCCTGGTTCTACCCGCTGCCCGGAACGCTACGCAGGGCAAAAGCGATTCTCGTCCTCCGTGCTTGCTTTTTCTCAGAAAGAGCCGTGGTGTGCGTTTTCGCCGAAAACGCGTTTTTGGCCGAAAACGTGTACGTTTGCACTTCCCGGCCACAGGGAAGCTGCTAGCCGGAAATTCTCTGCCTGGTTCTACCCGCTGCCCGGAACGCTACGCAGGGCAAAAGCGATTCTCGTCCTCCGTGCTTGCTTTTTCTCAGAAAGAGCCGTGGTGTGCGTTTTCGCCGGAAAACGCGTTTTCGGCCGAAAACGTGTACGTTTGCACTTCCCTGCCACAGGGAAGCTGCTAGCCGGGAATTCTCTGCCTGGTTCTACCCGCTGCCCGGAACGCTACGCAGGGCAAAATCGATTCTCGTCCTCCATGCTTGCTTTTTCTCAGAAAGAGCCGTGGTGTGCGTTTTCGCCGGAAAACGCGTTTTCGGCCGAAAACGTGTACGTTTGCACTTCCCCGCCACAGGGAAGCTGCTAGCCGGGAATTCTCTGCCTGGTTCTACCCGCTGCCCGGAACGCTACGCAGGGCAAAAGCGATTCTCGTCCTCCGTGCTTGCTTTTTCTCAGAAAGAGCCGTGGTGTGCGTTTTCGCCGGAAAACGCGTTTTCGGCCGAAAACGTGTACGTTTGCACTTCCCCGCCACAGGGAAGCTGCTAGCCGGGAATTCTCTGCCTGGTTCTACCCGCTGCCCGGAACGCTACGCAGGGCAAAAGCGATTCTCGTCCTCCGTGCTTGCTTTTTCTCAGAAAGAGCCGTGGTGTGCGTTTTCGCCGCAAAACGCGTTTTCGGCCGAAAACGTGTACGTTTGCACTTCCCCGCCACAGGGAAGCTGCTAGCCGGGAATTCTCTGCCTGGTTCTACCCGCTGCCCGGAACGCTACGCAGGGCAAAAGCGATTCTCGTCCTCCGTGCTTGCTTTTTCTCAGAAAGAGCTGTGGTGTGCTTTTTCGCCGAAAACGCGTTTTCGGCCGAAAACGTGTACGTTTGCACTTCCCCGCCACAGGGAAGCTGCTAGCCGGGAATTCTCTGCCTGGTTCTACCCGCTGCCCGGAACGCTAAGCAGGGCAAAAGCGATTCTCGTCCTCCGTGCTTGCTTTTTCTCAGAAAGAGCCGTGGTGTGCGTTTTCGCCGAAAACGCGTTTTCGGCCGAAAACGTGTACGTTTGCACTTCCCCGCCACAGGGAAGCTGCTAGCCGGGAATTCTCTGCCTGGTTCTACCCGCTGCCCGGAACGCTACGCAGGGCAAAAGCGATTCTCGTCCTCCGTGCTTGCTTTTTCTCAGAAAGAGCCGTGGTGTGCGTTTTCGCCGGAAAACGCGTTTTCGGCCGAAAACGTGTACGTTTGCACTTCCCCGCCACAGGGAAGCTGCTAGCCGGGAATTCTCTGCCTGGTTCTACCCCCTGCCCGGAACGCTACGCAGGGCAAAAGCGATTCTCGTCCTCCGTGCTTGCTTTTTCTCAGAAAGAGCCGTGGTGTGCGTTTTCGCCGGAAAACGCGTTTTCGGCCGAAAACGTGTACGTTTGCACTTCCCCGCCACAGGGAAGCTGCTAGCCGGGAATTCTCTGCCTGGTTCTACCCGCTGCCCGGAACGCTACGCAGGGCAAAAGCGATTCTCGTCCTCCGTGCTTGCTTTTTCTCAGAAAGAGCCGTGGTGTGCGTTTTCGCCGGAAAACGCGTTTTCGGCCGAAAACGTGTACGTTTGCACTTCCCGGCCACAGGGAAGCTGCTAGCCGGGAATTCTCTGCCTGGTTCTACCCGCTGCCCGGAACGCTACGCAGGGCAAAAGCGATTCTCGTCCTCCGTGCTTGCTTTTTCTCAGAAAGAGCCGTGGTGTGCGTTTTCGCCGGAAAACGCGTTTTCGGCCGAAAACGTGAACGTTTGCACTTCCCCGCCACAGGGAAGCTGCTAGCCGGGAATTCTCTGCCTGGTTCTACCCGCTGCCCGGAACGCTACGCAGGGCAAAAGCGATTCTCGTCCTCCATGCTTGCTTTTTCTCAGAAAGAGCCGTGGTGTGCGTTTTCGCCGGAAAACGCGTTTTCGGCCGAAAACGTGTACGTTTGCACTTCCCCGCCACAGGGAAGCTGCTAGCCGGGAATTCTCTGCCTGGTTCTACCCGCTGCCCGGAACGCTACGCAGGGCAAAAGCGATTCTCGTCCTCCGTGCTTGCTTTTTCTCAGAAAGAGCCGTGGTGTGCGTTTTCGCCGGAAAACGCGTTTTCGGCCGAAAACGTGTACGTTTGCACTTCCCCGCCACAGGGAAGCTGCTAGCCGGGAATTCTCTGCCTGGTTCTACCCGCTGCCCGGAACGCTACGCAGGGCAAAAGCGATTCTCGTCCTCCGTGCTTGCTTTTTCTCAGAAAGAGCCGTGGTGTGCGTTTTCGCCGGAAAACGCGTTTTCGGCCGAAAACGTGTACGTTTGCACTTCCCCGCCACAGGGAAGCTGCTAGCCGGGAATTCTCTGCCTGGTTCTACCCGCTGCCCGGAACGCTACGCAGGGCAAAAGCGATTCTCGTCCTCCGTGCTTGCTTTTTCTCAGAAAGAGCCGTGGTGTGCGTTTTCGCCGGAAAACGCGTTTTCGGCCGAAAACGTGTACGTTTGCACTTCCCCGCCACAGGGAAGCTGCTAGCCGGGAATTCTCTGCCTGGTTCTACCCGCTGCCCGGAACGCTACGCAGGGCAAAAGCGATTCTCGTCCTCCGTGCTTGCTTTTTCTCAGAAAGAGCCGTGGTGTGCGTTTTCGCCGGAAAACGCGTTTTTGGCCGAAAACGTGTACGTTTGCACTTCCCCGCCACAGGGAAGCTGCTAGCCGGGAATTCTCTGCCTGGTTCTACCCGCTGCCCGGAACGCTACGCAGGGCAAAAGCGATTCTCGTCCTCCGTGCTTGCTTTTTCTCAGAAAGAGCCGTGGTGTGCGTTTTCGCCACAAAACGCGTTTTCGGCCGAAAACGTGTACGTTTGCACTTCCACGCCACAGGGAAGCTGCTAGCCGGGAATTCTCTGCCTGGTTCTACCCGCTGCCCGGAACGCTACGCAGGGCAAAAGCGATTCTCGTCCTCCGTGCTTGCTTTTTCTCAGAAAGAGCCGTGGTGTGCGTTTTCGCCGGAAAACGCGTTTTCGGCCGAAAACGTGTACGTTTGCACTTCCCCGCCACAGGGAAGCTGCTAGCCGGGAATTCTCTGCCTGGTTCTACCCGCTGCCCGGAACGCTACGCAGGGCAAAAGCGATTCTCGTCCTCCGTGCTTGCTTTTTCTCAGAAAGAGCCGTAGTGTGCGTTTTCGCCGGAAAACGCGTTTTTGGCCGAAAACGTGTACGTTTGCACTTCCCCGCCACAGGGAAGCTGCTAGCCGTGAATTCTCTGCCTGGTTCTACCCGCTGCCCGGAACGCTACGCAGGGCAAAAGCGATTCTCGTCCTCCGTGCTTGCTTTTTCTCAGAAAGAGCCGTGGTGTGCGTTTTCGCCGGAAAACGCGTTTTCGGCCGAAAACGTGTACGTTTGCACTTCCCCGCCACAGGGAAGCTGCTAGCCGGGAATTCTCTGCCTGGTTCTACCCGCTGCCCGGAACGCTACGCAGGGCAAAAGCGATTCTAGTCCTCCGTGCTTGCTTTTTCTCAGAAAGAGCCGTAGTGTGCGTTTTCGCCGGAAAACGCGTTTTCGGCCGAAAACGTGTACGTTTGCACTTCCCCGCCACAGGGAAGCTGCTAGCCGGGAATTCTCTGCCTGGTTCTACCCCCTGCCCGGAACGCTACGCAGGGCAAAAGCGATTCTCGTCCTCCGTGCTTGCTTTTTCTCAGAAAGAGCCGTGGTGTGCGTTTTCGCCGGAAAACGCGTTTTCGGCCGAAAACGTGTACGTTTGCACTTCCCCGCCACAGGGAAGCTGCTAGCCGGGAATTCTCTGCCTGGTTCTACCCGCTGCCCGGAACGCTACGCAGGGCAAAAGCGATTCTCGTCCTCCGTGCTTGCTTTTTCTCAGAAAGAGCCGTGGTGTGCGTTTTCGGCGGAAAACGCGTTTTCGGCCAAAAACGTGTACGTTTGCACTTCCCCGCCACAGGGAAGCTGCTAGCCGGGAATTCTCTGCCTGGTTCTACCCGCTGCCCGGAACGCTACGCAGGGCAAAAGCGATTCTCGTCCTCCGTGCTTGCTTTTTCTCAGAAAGAGCCGTGGTGTGCGTTTTCGCCGGAAAACGCGTTTTCGGCCGAAAACGTGTACGTTTGCACTTCCCCGCCAGAGGGAAGCTGCTAGCCGGGAATTCTCTGCCTGGTTCTACCCGCTGCCCGGAACGCTACGCAGGGCAAAAGCGATTCTCGTCCTCCGTGCTTGCTTTTTCTCAGAAAGAGCCGTGGTGTGCGTTTTCGCCGGAAAACGCGTTTTCGGCCGAAAACGTGTACGTTTGCACTTCCCCGCCACAGGGAAGCTGCTAGCCGGGAATTCTCTGCCTGGTTCTACCCGCTGCCCGGAACGCTACGCAGGGCAAAAGCGATTCTCGTCCTCCGTGCTTGCTTTTTCTCAGAAAGAGCCGTGGTGTGCGTTTTCGCCGGAAAACGCGTTTTCGGCCGAAAACGTGTACGTTTGCACTTCCCCGCCACAGGGAAGCTGCTAGCCGGGAATTCTCTGCCTGGTTCTACCCGCTGCCCGGAACGCTACGCAGGGCAAAAGCGATTCTCGTCCTCCGTGCTTGCTTTTTCTCAGAAAGAGCTGTGGTGTGCTTTTTCGCCGAAAACGCGTTTTTGGCCGAAAACGTGTACGTTTGCACTTCCCGGCCACAGGGAAGCTGCTAGCCGGGAATTCTCTGCCTGGTTCTACCCGCTGCCCGGAACGCTAAGCAGGGCAAAAGCGATTCTCGTCCTCCGTGCTTGCTTTTTCTCAGAAAGAGCCGTGGTGTGCGTTTTCGCCGAAAACGCGTTTTTGGACGAAAACGTGTACGTTTGCACTTCCCAGCCACAGGGAAGGTGCTAGCCGCGAATTCTCTGCCTGGTTCTACCCGCTGCCCGGAACGCTACGCAGGGCAAAAGCGATTCTCGTCCTCCGTGCTTGCTTTTTCTCAGAAAGAGCCGTGGTGTGCGTTTTCGCCGGAAAACGCGTTTTCGGCCGAAAACGTGTACGTTTGCACTTCCCAGCCACAGGGAAGATGCTAGCCGGGAATTCTCTGCCTGGTTCTACCCGCTGCCCGGAACGCTACGCAGGGCAAAAGCGATTCTCGTCCTCCGTGCTTGCTTTTTCTCAGAAAGAGCCGTGGTGTGCGTTTTCGCCGGAAAACGCGTTTTTGGCCGAAAACGTGTACGTTTGCACTTCCCCACCACAGGGAAGGTGCTAGCCGGGAATTCTCTGCCTGGTTCTACCCGCTGCCCGGAACGCTACGCAGGGCAAAAGCGATTCTCGTCCTCCGTGCTTGCTTTTTCTCAGAAAGAGCCGTGGTGTGCGTTTTCGCCGAAAACGCGTTTTTGGCCGAAAACGTGTACGTTTGCACTTCCCAGCCACAGGGAAGGTGCCAGCCGCGAATTCTCCGCCTGGTTCTACCCGCTGCCCGGAACGCTACGCAGGGCAAAAGCGATTCTCGTCCTCCGTGCTTGCTTTTTCTCAGAAAGAGCCGTGGTGTGCGTTTTCGCCGGAAAACGCGTTTTTGGCCGAAAACGTGTACGTTTGCACTTCCCAGCCACAGGGAAGATGCTAGCCGGGAATTCTCTGCCTGGTTCTACCCGCTGCCCGGAACGCTACGCAGGGCAAAAGCGATTCTCGTCCTCCGTGCTTGCTTTTTCTCAGAAAGAGCCGTGGTGTGCGTTTTCGCCGGAAAACGCGTTTTTGGCCGAAAACGTGTACGTTTGCACTTCCCCGCCACAGGGAAGCTGCTAGCCGGGAATTCTCTGCCTGGTTCTACCCGCTGCCCGGAACGCTACGCAGGGCAAAAGCGATTCTCGTCCACCGTGCTTGCTTTTTCTCAGAAAGAGCCGTGGTGTGCTTTTTCGCCGAAACGTGTTTTCGGCCGAAAACGTGTAAGTTTGCACTTCCTCGCCACAGAGAAGGTGCTAGCCGGGAATTCTCTGCCTGCTTCTACCCGCTGCCCGGAACGCTACGCAGGGCAAAAGCGATTCTCGTCCTCCGTGCTTGCTTTTTCTCAGAAAGAGCCGTGGTGTGCGTTTTCGCCGGAAAACGCGTTTTTGGCCGAAAACGTGTACGTTTGCACTTCCACGCCACAGGGAAGGTGCTAGCCGGGAATTCTCTGCCTGGTTCTACCCGCTGCCCGGAACGCTACGCAGGGCAAAAGCGATTCTCGTCCTCCGTGCTTGCTTTTTCTCAGAAAGAGCCGTGGTGTGCGTTTTCGCCGGAAAACGCGTTTTCGGCCGAAAACGTGTACGTTTGCACTTCCCAGCCACAGGGAAGGTGCTAGCCGGGAATTCTCTGCCTGGTTCTACCCGCTGCCCGGAACGCTACGCAGGGCAAAAGCGATTCTCGTCCTCCGTGCTTGCTTTTTCTCAGAAAGAGCCGTGGTGTGCGTTTTCGCCGGAAAACGCGTTTTTGGCCGAAAACGTGTACGTTTGCACTTCCCCGCCACAGGGAAGGTGCTAGCCGGGAATTCTCTGCCTGGTTCTACCCGCTGCCCGGAACGCTACGCAGGGCAAAAGCGATTCTCGTCCTCCGTGCTTGCTTTTTCTCAGAAAGACCCGTGGTGTGCGTTTTCGCCGGAAAACGCGTTTTCGGCCGAAAACGTGTACGTTTGCACTTCCCCGCCACAGGGAAGCTGCTAGCCGTGAATTCTCTGCCTGGTTCTACCCGCTGCCCGGAACGCTACGCAGGGCAAAAGCGATTCTCGTCCTCCGTGCTTGCTTTTTCTCAGAAAGAGCCGTGGTGTGCGTTTTCGCCGGTAAACTCGTTTTTGGCCGAAAACGAGTACGTTTGCACTTCCCCGCCACAGGGAAGCTGCTAGCCGGGAATTCTCTGCCTGGTTCTACCCGCTGCCCGGAACGCTACGCAGGGCAAAAGCGATTCTCGTCCTCCGTGCTTGCTTTTTCTCAGAAAGAGCCGTGGTGTGCGTTTTCGCCGGAAAACGCGTTTTCGGCCGAAAACGTGTACGTTTGCACTTCCCCGCCACAGGGAAGCTGCTAGCCGGGAATTCTCTGCCTGGTTCTACCCGCTGCCCGGAACGCTAGGCAGGGCAAAAGCGATTCTCGTCCTCCGTGCTTGCTTTTTCTCAGAAAGAGCCGTGGTGTGCGTTTTCGCCGGAAAACGCGTTTTCGGCCGAAAACGTGTACGTTTGCACTTCCCCGCCACAGGGAAGCTGCTAGCCGGGAATTCTCTGCCTGGTTCTACCCGCTGCCCGGAACGCTACGCAGGGCAAAGGCGATTCTCGTCCTCCGTGCTTGCTTTTTCTCAGAAAGAGCCGTGGTGTGCTTTTTCGCCGAAAACGCATTTTCGGCCGAAAACGTGTACGTTTGCACTTCCCGGCCACAGGGAAGCTGCTAGCCGGGAATTCTCTGCCTGGTTCTACCCGCTGCCCGGAACGCTACGCAGGGCAAAAGCGATTCTCGTCCTCCGTGCTTGCTTTTTCTCAGAAAGAGCCGTGGTGTGCGTTTCCGCCGGAAAACGCGTTTTTGGCCGAAAACGTGTACGTTTGCACTTCCCAGCCACAGGGAAGCTGCTAGCCGGGAATTCTCTGCCTGGTTCTATCCGCTGCCCGGAACGCTACGCAGGGCAAAAGCGATTCTCGTCCTCCGTGCTTGCTTTTTCTCAGAGAGCCGTGGTGTGCGTTTTCGCCGGAAAACGCGTTTTCGGCCGAAAACGTGTACGTTTGCACTTCCCCGCCACAGGGAAGCTGCTAGCCGGGAATTCTCTGCCTGGTTCTACCCGCTGCCCGGAACGCTACGCAGGGCAAAAGCGATTCTCGTCCTCCGTGCTTGCTTTTTCTCAGAAAGAGCCGTGGTGTGCGTTTTCGCCGAAAACGCGTTTTTGGCCGAAAACGTGTACGTTTGCACTTCCCCGCCACAGGGAAGCTGCTAGCCGGGAATTCTCTGCCTGGTTCTGCCCGCTGCCCGGAACCCTACGCAGGGCAAAACCGATTCTCGTCCTCCGTGCTTGCTTTTTCTCAGAAAGAGCCGTGGTGTGCGTTTTCGCCGGAAAACGCGTTTTCGGCCGAAAACGTGTACGTTTGCACTTCCCCGCCACAGGGAAGCTGCTAGCCGGGAATTCTCTGCCTGGTTCTACCCGCTGCCCGGAACGCTACGCAGGGCAAAAGCGATTCTCGTCCTCCGTGCTTGCTTTTTCTCAGAAAGAGCCGTGGTGTGCGTTTTCGCCGGAAAACGCGTTTTCGGCCGAAAACGTGTACGTTTGCACTTCCCCGCCACAGGGAAGCTGCTAGCCGGGAATTCTCTGCCTGGTTCTACCCGCTGCCCGGAACGCTACGCAGGGCAAAAGCGATTCTCGTCCTCCGTGCTTGCTTTTTCTCAGAAAGAGCCGTGGTGTGCGTTTTCGCCGGAAAACGCGTTTTCGGCCGAAAACGTGTACGTTTGCACTTCCCCGCCACAGAGAAGCTGCTAGCCGGGAATTCTCTGCCTGGTTCTACCCACTGCCCGGAACGCTAAGCAGGGCAAAAGCGATTCTCGTCCTCCGTGCTTGCTTTTTCTCAGAAAGAGCCGTGGTGTGCGTTTTCGCCGAAAACGCGTTTTTGGCCGAAAACGTGTACGTTTGCACTTCCCAGCCACAGGGAAGGTGCTAGCCGCGAATTCTCTGCCTGGTTCTACCCGCTGCCCGGAACGCTACGCAGGGCAAAAGCGACTCTCGTCCTCCGTGCTTGCTTTTTCTCAGAAAGAGCCGTGGTGTGCGTTTTCGCCGGAAAACGCGTTTTTGGCCGAAAACGTGTACGTTTGCACTTCCCCACCACAGGGAAGCTGCTAGCCGTGAATTCTCTGCCTGGTTCTACCCGCTGCCCGGAACGCTACGCAGGGCAAAAGCGATTCTCGTCCTCCGTGCTTGCTTTTTCTCAGAAAGAGCCGTGGTGTGCGTTTTCGCCGAAAACGCGTTTTTGGCCGAAAACGTGTATGTTTGCACTTCCCCGCCACAGTGAAGGTGCTAGCCGGGAATTCTCTGCCTGGTTCTACCCGCTGCCCGGAACGCTACGCAGGGCAAAAGCGATTCTCGTCCTCCGTGCTTGCTTTTTCTCAGAAAGAGCCGTGGTGTGCGTTTTCGCCGGAAAACGCGTTTTCGGCCGAAAACGTGTACGTTTGCACTTCCCCGCCACAGGGAAGCTGCTAGCCGGGAATTCTCTGCCTGGTTCTACCCGCTGCCCGGAACGCTACGCAGGGCAAAAGCGATTCTCGTCCTCCGTGCTTGCTTTTTCTCAGAAAGAGCCGTGGTGTGCGTTTTCGCCGGAAAACGCGTTTTCGGCCGAAAACGTGTACGTTTGCACTTCCCCGCCACAGGGAAGCTGCTAGCCGGGAATTCTCTGCCTGGTTCTACCCGCTGCCCGGAACGCTACGCAGGGCAAAAGCGATTCTCGTCCTCCGTGCTTGCTTTTTCTCAGAAAGAGCTGTGGTGTGCTTTTTCGCCGAAAACGCGTTTTTGGCCGAAAACGTGTACGTTTGCACTTCCCGGCCACAGGGAAGCTGCTAGCCGGGAATTCTCTGCCTGGTTCTACCCGCTGCCCGGAACGCTAAGCAGGGCAAAAGCGATTCTCGTCCTCCGTGCTTGCTTTTTCTCAGAAAGAGCCGTGGTGTGCGTTTTCGCCGAAAACGCGTTTTTGGACGAAAACGTGTACGTTTGCACTTCCCAGCCACAGGGAAGCTGCTAGCCGGGAATTCTCTGCCTGGTTCTACCCGCTGCCCGGAACGCTACGCAGGGCAAAAGCGATTCTCGTCCTCCGTGCTTGCTTTTTCTCAGAAAGAGCCGTGGTGTGCGTTTTCGCCGGAAAACGCGTTTTCGGCCGAAAACGTGTACGTTTGCACTTCCCAGCCACAGGGAAGATGCTAGCCGGGAATTCTCTGCCTGGTTCTACCCGCTGCCCGGAACGCTACGCAGGGCAAAAGCGATTCTCGTCCTCCGTGCTTGCTTTTTCTCAGAAAGAGCCGTGGTGTGCGTTTTCGCCGGAAAACGCGTTTTTGGCCGAAAACGTGTACGTTTGCACTTCCCCACCACAGGGAAGGTGCTAGCCGGGAATTCTCTGCCTGGTTCTACCCGCTGCCCGGAACGCTACGCAGGGCAAAAGCGATTCTCGTCCTCCGTGCTTGCTTTTTCTCAGAAAGAGCCGTGGTGTGCGTTTTCGCCGAAAACGCGTTTTTGGCCGAAAACGTGTACGTTTGCACTTCCCAGCCACAGGGAAGGTGCCAGCCGCGAATTCTCCGCCTGGTTCTACCCGCTGCCCGGAACGCTACGCAGGGCAAAAGCGATTCTCGTCCTCCGTGCTTGCTTTTTCTCAGAAAGAGCCGTGGTGTGCGTTTTCGCCGGAAAACGCGTTTTTGGCCGAAAACGTGTACGTTTGCACTTCCCAGCCACAGGGAAGCTGCTAGCCGGGAATTCTCTGCCTGGTTCTACCCGCTGCCCGGAACGCTACGCAGGGCAAAAGCGATTCTCGTCCTCCGTGCTTGCTTTTTCTCAGAAAGAGCCGTGGTGTGCGTTTTCGCCGGAAAACGCGTTTTTGGCCGAAAACGTGTACGTTTGCACTTCCCCGCCACAGGGAAGCTGCTAGCCGGGAATTCTCTGCCTGGTTCTACCCGCTGCCCGGAACGCTACGCAGGGCAAAAGCGATTCTCGTCCTCCGTGCTTGCTTTTTCTCAGAAAGAGCCGTGGTGTGCTTTTTCGCCGAAACGTGTTTTCGGCCGAAAACGTGTAAGTTTGCACTTCCTCGCCACAGAGAAGGTGCTAGCCGGGAATTCTCTGCCTGGTTCTACCCGCTGCCCGGAACGCTACGCAGGGCAAAAGCGATTCTCGTCCTCCGTGCTTGCTTTTTCTCAGAAAGAGCCGTGGTGTGCGTTTTCGCCGGAAAACGCGTTTTTGGCCGAAAACGTGTACGTTTGCACTTCCACGCCACAGGGAAGGTGCTAGCCGGGAATTCTCTGCCTGGTTCTACCCGCTGCCCGGAACGCTACGCAGGGCAAAAGCGATTCTCGTCCTCCGTGCTTGCTTTTTCTCAGAAAGAGCCGTGGTGTGCGTTTTCGCCGGAAAACGCGTTTTCGTCCGAAAACGTGTACGTTTGCACTTCCCCGCCACAGGGAAGCTGCTAGCCGGGAATTCTCTGCCTGGTTCTGCCCGCTGCCCGGAACCCTACGCAGGGCAAAACCGATTCTCGTCCTCCGTGCTTGCTTTTTCTCAGAAAGAGCCGTGGTGTGCGTTTTCGCCGGAAAACGCGTTTTCGGCCGAAAACGTGTACGTTTGCACTTCCCCGCCACAGGGAAGCTGCTAGCCGGGAATTCTCTGCCTGGTTCTACCCGCTGCCCGGAACGCTACGCAGGGCAAAAGCGATTCTCGTCCTCCGTGCTTGCTTTTTCTCAGAAAGAGCCGTGGTGTGCGTTTTCGCCGGAAAACGCGTTTTCGGCCGAAAACGTGTACGTTTGCACTTCCCCGCCACAGGGAAGCTGCTAGCCGGGAATTCTCTGCCTGGTTCTACCCGCTGCCCGGAACGCTACGCAGGGCAAAAGCGATTCTCGTCCTCCGTGCTTGCTTTTTCTCAGAAAGAGCCGTGGTGTGCGTTTTCGCCGGAAAACGCGTTTTCGGCCGAAAACGTGTACGTTTGCACTTCCCAGCCACAGGGAAGATGCTAGCCGGGAATTCTCTGCCTGGTTCTACCCGCTGCCCGGAACGCTACGCAGGGCAAAAGCGATTCTCGTCCTCCGTGCTTGCTTTTTCTCAGAAAGAGCCGTGGTGTGCGTTTTCGCCGGAAAACGCGTTTTTGGCCGAAAACGTGTACGTTTGCACTTCCCCACCACAGGGAAGGTGCTAGCCGGGAATTCTCTGCCTGGTTCTACCCGCTGCCCGGAACGCTACGCAGGGCAAAAGCGATTCTCGTCCTCCGTGCTTTCTTTTTCTCAGAAAGAGCCGTGGTGTGCGTTTTCGCCGAAAACGCGTTTTTGGCCGAAAACGTGTACGTTTGCACTTCCCAGCCACAGGGAAGGTGCCAGCCGCGAATTCTCCGCCTGGTTCTACCCGCTGCCCGGAACGCTACGCAGGGCAAAAGCGATTCTCGTCCTCCGTGCTTGCTTTTTCTCAGAAAGAGCCGTGGTGTGCGTTTTCGCCGGAAAACGCGTTTTTGGCCGAAAACGTGTACGTTTGCACTTCCCAGCCACAGGGAAGCTGCTAGCCGGGAATTCTCTGCCTGGTTCTACCCGCTGCCCGGAACGCTACGCAGGGCAAAAGCGATTCTCGTCCTCCGTGCTTGCTTTTTCTCAGAAAGAGCCGTGGTGTGCGTTTTCGCCGGAAAACGCGTTTTTGGCCGAAAACGTGTACGTTTGCACTTCCCCGCCACAGGGAAGCTGCTAGCCGGGAATTCTCTGCCTGGTTCTACCCGCTGCCCGGAACGCTACGCAGGGCAAAAGCGATTCTCGTCCTCCGTGCTTGCTTTTTCTCAGAAAGAGCCGTGGTGTGCTTTTTCGCCGAAACGTGTTTTCGGCCGAAAACGTGTAAGTTTGCACTTCCTCGCCACAGAGAAGGTGCTAGCCGGGAATTCTCTGCCTGGTTCTACCCGCTGCCCGGAACGCTACGCAGGGCAAAAGCGATTCTCGTCCTCCGTGCTTGCTTTTTCTCAGAAAGAGCCGTGGTGTGCGTTTTCGCCGGAAAACGCGTTTTCGTCCGAAAACGTGTACGTTTGCACTTCCCCGCCACAGGGAAGCTGCTAGCCGGGAATTCTCTGCCTGGTTCTGCCCGCTGCCCGGAACCCTACGCAGGGCAAAACCGATTCTCGTCCTCCGTGCTTGCTTTTTCTCAGAAAGAGCCGTGGTGTGCGTTTTCGCCGGAAAACGCGTTTTCGGCCGAAAACGTGTACGTTTGCACTTCCCCGCCACAGGGAAGCTGCTAGCCGGGAATTCTCTGCCTGGTTCTACCCGCTGCCCGGAACGCTACGCAGGGCAAAAGCGATTCTCGTCCTCCGTGCTTGCTTTTTCTCAGAAAGAGCCGTGGTGTGCGTTTTCGCCGGAAAACGCGTTTTCGGCCGAAAACGTGTACGTTTGCACTTCCCCGCCACAGGGAAGCTGCTAGCCGGGAATTCTCTGCCTGGTTCTACCCGCTGCCCGGAACGCTACGCAGGGCAAAAGCGATTCTCGTCCTCCGTGCTTGCTTTTTCTCAGAAAGAGCCGTGGTGTGCGTTTTCGCCGGAAAACGCGTTTTCGGCCGAAAACGTGTACGTTTGCACTTCCCCGCCACAGGGAAGCTGCTAGCCGGGAATTCTCTGCCTGGTTCTACCCGCTGCCCGGAACGCTACGCAGGGCAAAGGCGATTCTCGTCCTCCGTGCTTGCTTTTTCTCAGAAAGAGCCGTGGTGTGCTTTTTCGCCGAAAACGCATTTTCGGCCGAAAACGTGTACGTTTGCACTTCCCGGCCACAGGGAAGCTGCTAGCCGGGAATTCTCTGCCTGGTTCTACCCGCTGCCCGGAACGCTACGCAGGGCAAAAGCGATTCTCGTCCTCCGTGCTTGCTTTTTCTCAGAAAGAGCCGTGGTGTGCGTTTTCGCCGGAAAACGCGTTTTCGGCCGAAAACGTGTACGTTTGCACTTCCCAGCCACAGGGAAGCTGCTAGCCGTGAATTCTCTGCCTGGTTCTACCCGCTGCCCGGAACGCTACGCAGGGCAAAAGCGATTCTCGTCCTTCGTGCTTGCTTTTTCTCAGAAAGAGCCGTGGTGTGCGTTTCCGCCGGAAAACGCGTTTTTGGCCGAAAACGTGTACGTTTGCACTTCCCAGCCACAGGGAAGCTGCTAGCCGGGAATTCTCTGCCTGGTTCTATCCGCTGCCCGGAACGCTACGCAGGGCAAAAGCGATTCTCGTCCTCCGTGCTTGCTTTTTCTCAGAAAGAGCCGTGGTGTGCGTTTTCGCCGGAAAACGCGTTTTCGGCCGAAAACGTGTACGTTTGCACTTCCCCGCCACAGGGAAGCTGCTAGCCGGGAATTCTCTGCCTGGTTCTACCCGCTGCCCGGAACGCTACGCAGGGCAAAATCGATTCTCGTCCTCCGTGCTTGCTTTTTCTCAGAAAGAGCAGTGGTGTGCGTTTTCGCCGGAAAACGCGTTTTCGGCCGAAAACGTGTACGTTTGCACTTCCCCGCCACAGGGAAGCTGCTAGCCGGGAATTCTCTGCCTGGTTCTACCCGCTGCCCGGAACGCTACGCAGGGCAAAAGCGATTCTCGTCCTCCGTGCTTGCTTTTTCTCAGAAAGAGCTGTGGTGTGCTTTTTCGCCGAAAACGCGTTTTTGGCCGAAAACGTGTACGTTTGCACTTCCCGGCCACAGGGAAGCTGCTAGCCGGGAATTCTCTGCCTGGTTCTACCCGCTGCCCGGAACGCTAAGCAGGGCAAAAGCGATTCTCGTCCTCCGTGCTTGCTTTTTCTCAGAAAGAGCCGTGGTGTGCGTTTTCGCCGAAAACGCGTTTTTGGCCGAAAACGTGTACGTTTGCACTTCCCAGCCACAGGGAAGGTGCTAGCCGCGAATTCTCTGCCTGGTTCTACCCGCTGCCCGGAACGCTACGCAGGGCAAAAGCGATTCTCGTCCTCCGTGCTTGCTTTTTCTCAGAAAGAGCCGTAGTGTGCGTTTTCGCCGGAAAACGCGTTTTCGGCCGAAAACGTGTACGTTTGCACTTCCCCGCCACAGGGAAGCTGCTAGCCGGGAATTCTCTGCCTGGTTCTACCCGGTGCCCGGAACGCTACGCAGGGCAAAAGCGATTCTCGTCCTCCGTGCTTGCTTTTTCTCAGAAAGAGCCGTGGTGTGCCTTTTCGCCGGAAAACGCGTTTTCGTCCGAAAACGTGTACGTTTGCACTTGCCCGCCACAGGGAAGCTGCTAGCCGGGAATTCTCTGCCTGGTTCTGCCCGCTGCCCGGAACCCTACGCAGGGCAAAACCGATTCTCGTCCTCCGTGCTTGCTTTTTCTCAGAAAGAGCCGTGGTGTGCGTTTTCGCCGGAAAACGCGTTTTCGGCCGAAAACGTGTACGTTTGCACTTCCCCGCCACAGGGAAGCTGCTAGCCGGGAATTCTCTGCCTGGTTCTACCCGCTGCCCGGAACGCTACGCAGGGCAAAAGCGATTCTCGTCCTCCGTGCTTGCTTTTTCTCAGAAAGAGCCGTGGTGTGCGTTTTCGCCGGAAAACGCGTTTTCGGCCGAAAACGTGTACGTTTGCACTTCCCCGCCACAGGGAAGCTGCTAGCCGGGAATTCTCTGCCTGGTTCTACCCGCTGCCCGGAACGCTACGCAGGGCAAAAGCGATTCTCGTCCTCCGTGCTTGCTTTTTCTCAGAAAGAGCCGTGGTGTGCGTTTTCGCCGGAAAACGCGTTTTCGGCCGAAAACTTGTACGTTTGCACTACCCCGCCACAGGGAAGCTGCTAGCCGGGAATTCTCTGCCTGGTTCTACCCGCTGCCCGGAACGCTACGCAGGGCAAAAGCGATTCTCGTCCTCCGTGCTTGCTTTTTCTCAGAAAGAGCTGTGGTGTGCTTTTTCGCCGAAAACGCGTTTTTGGCCGAAAACGTGTACGTTTGCACTTCCCGGCTACAGGGAAGCTGCTAGCCGGGAATTCTCTGCCTGGTTCTACCCGCTGCCCGGAACGCTAAACAGGGCAATAGCGATTCTCGTCCTCCGTGCTTGCTTTTTCTCAGAAAGAGCCGTGGTGTGCGTTTTCGCCGAAAACGCGTTTTTGGCCGAAAACGTGTACGTTTGCACTTCCCAGCCACAGGGAAGGTGCTAGCCGGGAATTCTCTGCCTGGTTCTACCCGCTGCCCGGAACGCTACGCAGGGCAAAAGCGACTCTCGTCCTCCGTGCTTGCTTTTTCTCAGAAAGAGCCGTGGTGTGCGTTTTCGCCGGAAAACGCGTTTTTGGCCGAAAACGTGTACGTTTGCACTTCCCCACCACAGGGAAGCTGCTAGCCGTGAATTCTCTGCCTGGTTCTACCCGCTGCCCGGAACGCTACGCAGGGCAAAAGCGATTCTCGTCCTCCGTGCTTGCTTTTTCTCAGAAAGAGCCGTGGTGTGCGTTTTCGCCGAAAACGCGTTTTTGGCCGAAAACGTGTACGTTTGCACTTCCCCGCCACAGTGAAGGTGCTAGCCGGGAATTCTCTGCCTGGTTCTACCCGCTGCCCGGAACGCTACGCAGGGCAAAAGCGATTCTCGTCCTCCGTGCTTGCTTTTTCTCAGAAAGAGCCGTGGTGTGCTTTTTCGCCGAAAACGTGTTTTCGGCCGAAAACGTGTACGTTTGCACTTCCCCGCCACAGAGAAGGTGCTAGCCGGGAATTCTCTGCCTGGTTCTACCCGCTGCCCGGAACGCTACGCAGGGCAAAAGCGATTCTCGTCCTCCGTGCTTGCTTTTTCTCAGAAAGAGCCGTGGTGTGCGTTTTCGCCGGAAAACGCGTTTTCGGCCGAAAACGTGTACGTTTGCACTTCCCCGCCACAGGGAAGCTGCTAGCCGGGAATTCTCTGCCTGGTTCTACCCGCTGCCCGGAAGGCTACGCAGGGCAAAAGCGATTCTCGTCCTCCGTGCTTGCTTTTTCTCAGAAAGAGCCGTGGTGTGCGTTTTCGCCGGAAAACGCGTTTTCGGCCGAAAACGTGTACGTTTGCACTTCCCGGCTACAGGGAAGCTGCTAGCCGGGAATTCTCTGCCTGGTTCTACCCGCTGCCCGGAACGCTAAGCAGGGCAAAAGCGATTCTCGTCCTCCGTGCTTGCTTTTTCTCAGAAAGAGCCGTGGTGTGCGTTTTCGCCGAAAACGCGTTTTTGGCCGAAAACGTGTACGTTTGCACTTCCCAGCCACAGGGAAGGTGCTAGCCGCGAATTCTCTGCCTGGTTCTACCCGCTGCCCGGAACGCTACGCAGGGCAAAAGCGATTCTCGTCCTCCGTGCTTGCTTTTTCTCAGAAAGAGCCGTGGTGTGCCTTTTCGCCGGAAAACGCGTTTTCGTCCGAAAACGTGTACGTTTGCACTTCCCCGCCACAGGGAAGCTGCTAGCCGGGAATTCTCTGCCTGGTTCTGCCCGCTGCCCGGAACCCTACGCAGGGCAAAACCGATTCTCGTCCTCCGTGCTTGCTTTTTCTCAGAAAGAGCCGTGGTGTGCGTTTTCGCCGGAAAACGCGTTTTCGGCCGAAAACGTGTACGTTTGCACTTCCCCGCCACAGGGAAGCTGCTAGCCGGGAATTCTCTGCCTGGTTCTACCCGCTGCCCGGAACGCTACGCAGGGCAAAAGCGATTCTCGTCCTCCGTGCTTGCTTTTTCTCAGAAAGAGCCGTGGTGTGCGTTTTCGCCGGAAAACGCGTTTTCGGCCGAAAACGTGTACGTTTGCAGTTCCCCGCCACAGGGAAGCTGCTAGCCGGGAATTCTCTGCCTGGTTCTACCCGCTGCCCGGAACGCTACGCAGGGCAAAAGCGATTCTCGTCCTCCGTGCTTGCTTTTTCTCAGAAAGAGCCGTGGTGTGCTTTTTCGCCGAAAACGCATTTTCGGCCGAAAACGTGTACGTTTGCACTTCCCGGCCACAGGGAAGCTGCTAGCCGGGAATTCTCTGCCTGGTTCTACCCGCTGCCCGGAACGCTACGCAGGGCAAAAGCGATTCTCGTCCTCCGTGCTTGCTTTTTCTCAGAAAGAGCCGTGGTGTGCGTTTTCGCCGGAAAACGCGTTTTCGGCCGAAAACGTGTACGTTTGCACTTCCCAGCCACAGGGAAGCTGCTAGCCGTGAATTCTCTGCCTGGTTCTACCCGCTGCCCGGAACGCTACGCAGGGCAAAAGCGATTCTCGTCCTCCGTGCTTGCTTTTTCTCAGAAAGAGCCGTGGTGTGCGTTTCCGCCGGAAAACGCGTTTTCGGCCGAAAACGTGTACGTTTGCACTTCCCAGCCACAGGGAAGCTGCTAGCCGGGAATTCTCTGCCTGGTTCTATCCGCTGCCCGGAAGGCTACGCAGGGCAAAAGCGATTCTCGTCCTCCGTGCTTGCTTTTTCTCAGAAAGAGCCGTGGTGTGCGTTTTCGCCGGAAAACGCGTTTTCGGCCGAAAACGTGTACGTTTGCACTACCCCGCCACAGGGAAGCTGCTAGCCGGGAATTCTCTGCCTGGTTCTACCCGCTGCCCGGAACGCTACGCAGGGCAAAAGCGATTCTCGTCCTCCGTGCTTGCTTTTTCTCAGAAAGAGCTGTGGTGTGCTTTTTCGCCGAAAACGCGTTTTTGGCCGAAAACGTGTACGTTTGCACTTCCCGGCTACAGGGAAGCTGCTAGCCGGGAATTCTCTGCCTGGTTCTACCCACTGCCCGGAACGCTAAGCAGGGCAAAAGCGATTCTCGTCCTCCGTGCTTGCTTTTTCTCAGAAAGAGCCGTGGTGTGCGTTTTCGCCGAAAACGCGTTTTTGGCCGAAAACGTGTACGTTTGCACTTCCCAGCCACAGGGAAGGTGCTAGCCGCGAATTCTCTGCCTGGTTCTACCCGCTGCCCGGAACGCTACGCAGGGCAAAAGCGACTCTCGTCCTCCGTGCTTGCTTTTTCTCAGAAAGAGCCGTGGTGTGCGTTTTCGCCGGAAAACGCGTTTTTGGCCGAAAACGTGTACGTTTGCACTTCCCCACCACAGGGAAGCTGCTAGCCGTGAATTCTCTGCCTGGTTCTACCCGCTGCCCGGAACGCTACGCAGGGCAAAAGCGATTCTCGTCCTCCGTGCTTGCTTTTTCTCAGAAAGAGCCGTGGTGTGCGTTTTCGCCGAAAACGCGTTTTTGGCCGAAAACGTGTATGTTTGCACTTCCCCGCCACAGTGAAGGTGCTAGCCGGGAATTCTCTGCCTGGTTCTACCCGCTGCCCGGAACGCTACGCAGGGCAAAAGCGATTCTCGTCCTCCGTGCTTGCTTTTTCTCAGAAAGAGCCGTGGTGTGCTTTTTCGCCGAAAACGTGTTTTCGGCCGAAAACGTGTACGTTTGCACTTCCCCGCCACAGAGAAGGTGCTAGCCGGGAATTCTCTGCCTGGTTCTACCCGCTGCCCGGAACGCTACGCAGGGCAAAAGCGATTCTCGTCCTCCGTGCTTGCTTTTTCTCAGAAAGAGCCGTGGTGTGCGTTTTCGCCGGAAAACGCGTTTTCGGCCGAAAACGTGTACGTTTGCACTTCCCGGCCACAGGGAAGGTGCTACCCGGGAATTCTCTGCCTGGTTCTACCCGCTGCCCGGAAGGCTACGCAGGGCAAAAGCGATTCTCGTCCTCCGTGCTTGCTTTTTCTCAGAAAGAGCCGTGGTGTGCGTTTTCGCCGGAAAACGCGTTTTCGGCCGAAAACGTGTACGTTTGCACTTGCCCGCCACAGGGAAGCTGCTAGCCGGGAATTCTCTGCCTGGTTCTACCCGCTGCCCGGAAGGCTACGCAGGGCAAAAGCGATTCTCGTCCTCCGTGCTTGCTTTTTCTCAGAAAGAGCCGTGGTGTGCGTTTTCGCCGGAAAACGCGTTTTCGGCCGAAAACGTGTACGTTTGCACTTCCCCGCCACAGGGAAGCTGCTAGCCGGGAATTCTCTGCCTGGTTCTACCCGCTGCCCGGAACGCTACGCAGGGCAAAAGCGATTCTCGTCCTCCGTGCTTGCTTTTTCTCAGAAAGAGCCGTGGTGTGCGTTTTCGCCGGAAAACGCGTTTTCGGCCGAAAACGTGTACGTTTGCACTTCCCCGCCACAGGGAAGCTGCTAGCCGTGAATTCTCTGCCTGGTTCTACCCGCTGCCCGGAACGCTACGCAGGGCAAAAGCGATTCTCGTCCTCCGTGCTTGCTTTTTCTCAGAAAGAGCCGTGGTGTGCGTTTTCGCCGGAAAACGCTTTTTCGGCCGAAAACGTGTACGTTTGCACTTCCCCGCCACAGGGAAGCTGCTAGCCGGGAATTCTCTGCCTGGTTCTACCCGCTGCCCGGAACGCTACGCAGGGCAAAAGCGATTCTCGTCCTCCGTGCTTGCTTTTTCTCAGAAAGAGCCGTGGTGTGCCTTTTCGCCGGAAAACGCGTTTTCGTCCGAAAACGTGTACGTTTGCACTTCCCCGCCACAGGGAAGCTGCTAGCCGGGAATTCTCTGCCTGGTTCTACCCGCTGCCCGGAACGCTACGCAGGGCAAAAGCGATTCTCGTCCTCCGTGCTTGCTTTTTCTCAGAAAGAGCCGTGGTGTGCGTTTCCGCCGGAAAACGCGTTTTCGGCCGAAAACGTGTACGTTTGCACTTCCCAGCCACAGGGAAGCTGCTAGCCGGGAATTCTCTGCCTGGTTCTATCCGCTGCCCGGAACGCTACGCAGGGCAAAAGCGATTCTCGTCCTCCGTGCTTGCTTTTTCTCAGAAAGAGCCGTGGTGTGCGTTTTCGCCGGAAAACGCGTTTTCGGCCGAAAACGTGTACGTTTGCACTTCCCCGCCACAGGGAAGCTGCTAGCCGGGAATTCTCTGCCTGGTTCTACCCGCTGCCCGGAACGCTACGCAGGGCAAAAGCGATTCTCGTCCTCCGTGCTTGCTTTTTCTCAGAAAGAGCCGTGGTGTGCGTTTTCGCCGGAAAACGCGTTTTCGGCCGAAAACTTGTACGTTTGCACTACCCCGCCACAGGGAAGCTGCTAGCCGGGAATTCTCTGCCTGGTTCTACCCGCTGCCCGGAACGCTACGCAGGGCAAAAGCGATTCTCGTCCTCCGTGCTTGCTTTTTCTCAGAAAGAGCTGTGGTGTGCTTTTTCGCCGAAAACGCGTTTTTGGCCGAAAACGTGTACGTTTGCACTTCCCGGCTACAGGGAAGCTGCTAGCCGGGAATTCTCTGCCTGGTTCTACCCGCTGCCCGGAACGCTAAGCAGGGCAAAAGCGATTCTCGTCCTCCGTGCTTGCTTTTTCTCAGAAAGAGCCGTGGTGTGCGTTTTCGCCGAAAACGCGTTTTTGGCCGAAAACGTGTACGTTTGCACTTCCCAGCCACAGGGAAGGTGCTAGCCGCGAATTCTCTGCCTGGTTCTACCCGCTGCCCGGAACGCTACGCAGGGCAAAAGCGATTCTCGTCCTCCGTGCTTGCTTTTTCTCAGAAAGAGCCGTAGTGTGCGTTTTCGCCGGAAAACGCGTTTTCGGCCGAAAACGTGTACGTTTGCACTTCCCCGCCACAGGGAAGCTGCTAGCCGGGAATTCTCTGCCTGGTTCTACCCGCTGCCCGGAACGCTACGCAGGGCAAAAGCGATTCTCGTCCTCCGTGCTTGCTTTTTCTCAGAAAGAGCCGTGGTGTGCGTTTTCGCCGGAAAACGCGTTTTCGGCCGAAAACGTGTACGTTTGCACTTCCCCGCCACAGGGAAGCTGCTAGCCGTGAATTCTCTGCCTGGTTCTACCCGCTGCCCGGAACGCTACGCAGGGCAAAAGCGATTCTCGTCCTCCGTGCTTGCTTTTTCTCAGAAAGAGCCGTGGTGTGCGTTTTCGCCGGAAAACGCTTTTTCGGCCGAAAACGTGTACGTTTGCACTTCCCCGCCACAGGGAAGCTGCTAGCCGGGAATTCTCTGCCTGGTTCTACCCGCTGCCCGGAACGCTACGCAGGGCAAAAGCGATTCTCGTCCTCCGTGCTTGCTTTTTCTCAGAAAGAGCCGTGGTGTGCGTTTTCGCCGGAAAACGCGTTTTGGGCCGAAAACGTGTACGTTTGCACTTCCCCGCCACAGGGAAGCTGCTAGCCGGGAATTCTCTGCCTGGTTCTACCCGATGCCCGGAACGCTACGCAGGGCAAAAGCGATTCTCGTCCTCCGTGCTTGCTTTTTCTCAGAAAGAGCCGTGGTGTGCGTTTTCGCCGGAAAACGCGTTTTCGCCGAAAACGTGTACGTTTGCACTTCCCCGCCACAGGGAAGCTGCTAGCCGGGAATTCTCTGCCTGGTTCTACCCGCTGCCCGGAACGCTACGCAGGGCAAAAGCGATTCTCGTCCTCCGTGCTTGCTTTTTCTCAGAAAGAGCCGTGGTGTGCGTTTTCGCCGGAAAACGCGTTTTCGGCCGAAAACGTGTAGGTTTGCACTTCCCCGCCACAGGGAAGCTGCTAGCCGGGAATTCTCTGCCTGGTTCTACCCGCTGCCCGGAACGCTACGCAGGGCAAAAGCGATTCTCGTCCTCCGTGCTTGCTTTTTCTCAGAAAGAGCCGTGGTGTGCGTTTTCGCCGGAAAACGCGTTTTTGGCCGAAAACGTGTACGTTTGCACTTCCCCGCCACAGGGAAGCTGCTAGCCGTGAATTCTCTGCCTGGTTCTACCCGCTGCCCGGAACGCTACGCAGGGCAAAAGCGATTCTCGTCCTCCGTGCTTGCTTTTTCTCAGAAAGAGCCGTGGTGTGCGTTTTCGCCGGAAAACGCGTTTTCGGCCGAAAACGTGTACGTTTGCACTTCCCCGCCACAGGGAAGCTGCTAGCCGGGAATTCTCTGCCTGGTTCTACCCGCTGCCCGGAACGCTACGCAGGGCAAAAGCGATTCTCGTCCTCCGTGCTTGCTTTTTCTCAGAAAGAGCTGTGGTGTGCTTTTTCGCCGAAAACGCGTTTTCGGCCGAAAACGTGTACGTTTGCACTTCCCGGCCACAGGGAAGCTGCTAGCCGGGAATTCTCTGCCTGGTTCTACCCGCTGCCCGGAACGCTAAGCAGGGCAAAAGCGATTCTCGTCCTCCGTGCTTGCTTTTTCTCAGAAAGAGCCGTGGTGTGCGTTTTCGCCGAAAACGCGTTTTTGGACGAAAACGTGTACGTTTGCACTTCCCAGCCACAGGGAAGGTGCTAGCCGCGAATTCTCTGCCTGGTTCTACCCGCTGCCCGGAACGCTACGCAGGGCAAAAGCGATTCTCGTCCTCCGTGCTTGCTTTTTCTCAGAAAGAGCCGTGGTGTGCGTTTTCGCCGGAAAACGCGTTTTTGGCCGAAAACGTGTACGTTTGCACTTCCCAGCCACAGGGAAGATGCTAGCCGGGAATTCTCTGCCTGGTTCTACCCGCTGCCCGGAACGCTACGCAGGGCAAAAGCGATTCTCGTCCTCCGTGCTTGCTTTTTCTCAGAAAGAGCCGTGGTGTGCGTTTTCGCCGGAAAACGCGTTTTCGGCCGAAAACGTGTACGTTTGCACTTCCCCGCCACAGGAAAGCTGCTAGCCGGGAATTCTCTGCCTGGTTCTACCCGCTGCCCGGAACGCTACGCAGGGCAAAAGCGATTCTCGTCCTCCGTGCTTGCTTTTTCTCAGAAAGAGCCGTGGTGTGCGTTTTCGCCGAAAACGCGTTTTTGGCCGAAAACGTGTACGTTTGCACTTCCCAGCCACAGGGAAGGTGCCAGCCGCGAATTCTCTGCCTGGTTCTACCCGCTGCCCGGAACGCTACGCAGGGCAAAAGCGATTCTCGTCCTCCGTGCTTGCTTTTTCTCAGAAAGAGCCGTGGTGTGCGTTTTCGCCGGAAAACGCGTTTTTGGCCGAAAACGTGTACGTTTGCACTTCCCAGCCACAGGGAAGATGCTAGCCGGGAATTCTCTGCCTGGTTCTACCCGCTGCCCGGAACGCTACGCAGGGCAAAAGCGATTCTCGTCCTCCGTGCTTGCTTTTTCTCAGAAAGAGCCGTGGTGTGCGTTTTCGCCGGAAAACGCGTTTTTGGCCGAAAACGTGTACGTTTGCACTTCCCCGCCACAGGGAAGCTGCTAGCCGGGAATTCTCTGCCTGGTTCTACCCGCTGCCCGGAACGCTACGCAGGGCAAAAGCGATTCTCGTCCTCCGTGCTTGCTTTTTCTCAGAAAGAGCCGTGGTGTGCGTTTTCGCCGGAAAACGCGTTTTTGGCCGAAAACGTGTACGTTTGCACTTCCCAGCCACAGGGAAGATGCTAGCCGGGAATTCTCTGCCTGGTTCTACCCGCTGCCCGGAACGCTACGCAGGGCAAAAGCGATTCTCGTCCTCCGTGCTTGCTTTTTCTCAGAAAGAGCCGTGGTGTGCGTTTTCGCCGGAAAACGCGTTTTTGGCCGAAAACGTGTACGTTTGCACTTCCCCGCCACAGGGAAGCTGCTAGCCGGGAATTCTCTGCCTGGTTCTACCCGCTGCCCGGAACGCTACGCAGGGCAAAAGCGATTCTCGTCCTCCGTGCTTGCTTTTTCTCAGAAAGAGCCGTGGTGTGCTTTTTCGCCGAAACGTGTTTTCGGCCGAAAACGTGTAAGTTTGCACTTCCTCGCCACAGAGAAGGTGCTAGCCGGGAATTCTCTGCCTGGTTCTACCCGCTGCCCGGAACGCTACGCAGGGCAAAACCGATTCTCGTCCTCCGTGCTTGCTTTTTCTCAGAAAGAGCCGTGGTGTGCGTTTTCGCCGGAAACCGCGTTTTCGGCCGAAAACGTGTACGTTTGCACTTCCCCGCCACAGGGAAGCTGCTAGCCGGGAATTCTCTGCCTGGTTCTACCCGCTGCCCGGAACGCTACGCAGGGCAAAAGCGATTCTCGTCCTCCGTGCTTGCTTTTTCTCAGAAAGAGCCGTGGTGTGCGTTTTCGCCGGAAAACGCGTTTTCGGCCGAAAACGTGTACGTTTGCACTTCCCCGCCACAGGGAAGCTGCTAGCCGGGAATTCTCTGCCTGGTTCTACCCGCTGCCCGGAACGCTACGCAGGGCAAAGGCGATTCTCGTCCTCCGTGCTTGCTTTTTCTCAGAAAGAGCCGTGGTGTGCTTTTTCGCCGAAAACGCATTTTCGGCCGAAAACGTGTACGTTTGCACTTCCCGGCCACAGGGAAGCTGCTAGCCGGGAATTCTCTGCCTGGTTCTACCCGCTGCCCGGAACGCTACGCAGGGCAAAAGCGATTCTCGTCCTCCGTGCTTGCTTTTTCTCAGAAAGAGCCGTGGTGTGCGTTTTCGCCGGAAAACGCGTTTTCGGCCGAAAACGTGTACGTTTGCACTTCCCAGCCACAGGGAAGCTGCTAGCCGGGAATTCTCTGCCTGGTTCTACCCGCTGCCCGGAACGCTACGCAGGGCAAAAGCGATTCTCGTCCTCCGTGCTTGCTTTTTCTCAGAAAGAGCCGTGGTGTGCGTTTCCGCCGGAAAACGCGTTTTCGGCCGAAAACGTGTACGTTTGCACTTCCCAGCCACAGGGAAGCTGCTAGCCGGGAATTCTCTGCCTGGTTCTACCCGCTGCCCGGAACGCTACGCAGGGCAAAAGCGATTCTCGTCCTCCGTGCTTGCTTTTTCTCAGAAAGAGCCGTGGTGTGCGTTTTCGCCGAAAACGCGTTTTTGGCCGAAAACGTGTACGTTTGCACTTCCCAGCCACAGGGAAGGTGCCAGCCGCGAATTCTCTGCCTGGTTCTACCCGCTGCCCGGAACGCTACGCAGGGCAAAAGCGATTCTCGTCCTCCGTGCTTGCTTTTTCTCAGAAAGAGCCGTGGTGTGCGTTTTCGCCGGAAAACGCGTTTTTGGCCGAAAACGTGTACGTTTGCACTTCCCAGCCACAGGGAAGATGCTAGCCGGGAATTCTCTGCCTGGTTCTACCCGCTGCCCGGAACGCTACGCAGGGCAAAAGCGATTCTCGTCCTCCGTGCTTGCTTTTTCTCAGAAAGAGCCGTGGTGTGCGTTTTCGCCGGAAAACGCGTTTTTGGCCGAAAACGTGTACGTTTGCACTTCCCCGCCACAGGGAAGCTGCTAGCCGGGAATTCTCTGCCTGGTTCTACCCGCTGCCCGGAACGCTACGCAGGGCAAAAGCGATTCTCGTCCTCCGTGCTTGCTTTTTCTCAGAAAGAGCCGTGGTGTGCTTTTTCGCCGAAACGTGTTTTCGGCCGAAAACGTGTAAGTTTGCTCTTCCTCGCCACAGAGAAGGTGCTAGCCGGGAATTCTCTGCCTGGTTCTACCCGCTGCCCGGAACGCTACGCAGGGCAAAACCGATTCTCGTCCTCCGTGCTTGCTTTTTCTCAGAAAGAGCCGTGGTGTGCGTTTTCGCCGGAAAACGCGTTTTCGGCCGAAAACGTGTACGTTTGCACTTCCCCGCCACAGGGAAGCTGCTAGCCGGGAATTCTCTGCCTGGTTCTACCCGCTGCCCGGAACGCTACGCAGGGCAAAAGCGATTCTCGTCCTCCGTGCTTGCTTTTTCTCAGAAAGAGCCGTGGTGTGCGTTTTCGCCGGAAAACGCGTTTTCGGCCGAAAACGTGTACGTTTGCACTTCCCCGCCACAGGGAAGCTGCTAGCCGGGAATTCTCTGCCTGGTTCTACCCGCTGCCCGGAACGCTACGCAGGGCAAAAGCGATTCTCGTCCTCCGTGCTTGCTTTTTCTCAGAAAGAGCCGTGGTGTGCGTTTTCGCCGGAAAACGCGTTTTCGGCCGAAAACGTGTACGTTTGCACTTCCCCGCCACAGGGAAGCTGCTAGCCGGGAATTCTCTGCCTGGTTCTACCCGCTGCCCGGAACGCTACGCAGGGCAAAGGCGATTCTCGTCCTCCGTGCTTGCTTTTTCTCAGAAAGAGCCGTGGTGTGCTTTTTCGCCGAAAACGCATTTTCGGCCGAAAACGTGTACGTTTGCACTTCCCGGCCACAGGGAAGCTGCTAGCCGGGAATTCTCTGCCTGGTTCTACCCGCTGCCCGGAACGCTACGCAGGGCAAAAGCGATTCTCGTCCTCCGTGCTTGCTTTTTCTCAGAAAGAGCCGTGGTGTGCGTTTTCGCCGGAAAACACGTTTTCGGCCGAAAACGTGTACGTTTGCACTTCCCAGCCACAGGGAAGCTGCTAGCCGGGAATTCTCTGCCTGGTTCTACCCGCTGCCCGGAACGCTACGCAGGGCAAAAGCGATTCTCGTCCTCCGTGCTTGCTTTTTCTCAGAAAGAGCCGTGGTGTGCGTTTCCGCCGGAAAACGCGTTTTCGGCCGAAAACGTGTACGTTTGCACTTCCCAGCCACAGGGAAGCTGCTAGCCGGGAATTCTCTGCCTGGTTCTATCCGCTGCCCGGAACGCTACGCAGGGCAAAAGCGATTCTCGTCCTCCGTGCTTGCTTTTTCTCAGAAAGAGCCGTGGTGTGCGTTTTCGCCGGAAAACGCGTTTTCGGCCGAAAACGTGTACGTTTGCACTTCCCCGCCACAGGGAAGCTGCTAGCCGGGAATTCTCTGCCTGGTTCTACCCGCTGCCCGGAACGCTACGCAGGGCAAAAGCGATTCTCGTCCTCCGTGCTTGCTTTTTCTCAGAAAGAGCCGTGGTGTGCGTTTTCGCCGGAAAACGCGTTTTCGGCCGAAAACGTGTACGTTTGCACTTCCCCGCCACAGGGAAGCTGCTAGCCGGGAATTCTCTGCCTGGTTCTACCCGCTGCCCGGAACGCTACGCAGGGCAAAAGCGATTCTCGTCCTCCGTGCTTGCTTTTTCTCAGAAAGAGCTGTGGTGTGCTTTTTCGCCGAAAACGCGTTTTTGGCCGAAAACGTGTACGTTTGCACTTCCCGGCTACAGGGAAGGTGCTAGCCGGGAATTCTCTGCCTGGTTCTACCCGCTGCCCGGAACGCTAAGCAGGGCAAAAGCGATTCTCGTCCTCCGTGCTTGCTTTTTCTCAGAAAGAGCCGTGGTGTGCGTTTTCGCCGAAAACGCGTTTTTGGCCGAAAACGTGTACGTTTGCACTTCCCAGCCACAGGGAAGGTGCTAGCCGCGAATTCTCTGCCTGGTTCTACCCGCTGCCCGGAACGCTACGCAGGGCAAAAGCGATTCTCGTCCTCCGTGCTTGCTTTTTCTCAGAAAGAGCCGTAGTGTGCGTTTTCGCCGGAAAACGCGTTTTCGGCCGAAAACGTGTACGTTTGCACTTCCCCGCCACAGGGAAGCTGCTAGCCGGGAATTCTCTGCCTGGTTCTACCCTCTGCCCGGAACGCTACGCAGGGCAAAAGCGATTCTCGTCCTCCGTGCTTGCTTTTTCTCAGAAAGAGCCGTGGTGTGCCTTTTCGCCGGAAAACGCGTTTTCGTCCGAAAACGTGTACGTTTGCACTTCCCCGCCACAGGGAAGCTGCTAGCCGGGAATTCTCTGCCTGGTTCTGCCCGCTGCCCGGAACCCTACGCAGGGCAAAACCGATTCTCGTCCTCCGTGCTTGCTTTTTCTCAGAAAGAGCCGTGGTGTGCGTTTTCGCCGGAAAACGCGTTTTCGGCCGAAAACGTGTACGTTTGCACTTCCCCGCCACAGGGAAGCTGCTAGCCGGGAATTCTCTGCCTGGTTCTACCCGCTGCCCGGAACGCTACGCAGGGCAAAAGCGATTCTCGTCCTCCGTGCTTGCTTTTTCTCAGAAAGAGCCGTGGTGTGCGTTTTCGCCGGAAAACGCGTTTTCGGCCGAAAACGTGTACGTTTGCACTTCCCCGCCACAGGGAAGATGCTAGCCGGGAATTCTCTGCCTGGTTCTACCCGCTGCCCGGAACGCTACGCAGGGCAAAAGCGATTCTCGTCCTCCGTGCTTGCTTTTTCTCAGAAAGAGCCGTGGTGTGCTTTTTCGCCGAAAACGCATTTTCGGCCGAAAACGTGTACGTTTGCACTTCCCGGCCACAGGGAAGCTGCTAGCCGGGAATTCTCTGCCTGGTTCTACCCGCTGCCCGGAACGCTACGCAGGGCAAAAGCGGTTCTCGTCCTCCGTGCTTGCTTTTTCTCAGAAAGAGCCGTGGTGTGCGTTTTCGCCGGAAAACGCGTTTTCGGCCTAAAACGTGTACGTTTGCACTTCCCAGCCACAGGGAAGCTGCTAGCCGTGAATTCTCTGCCTGGTTCTACCCGCTGCCCGGAACGCTACGCAGGGCAAAAGCGATTCTCGTCCTCCGTGCTTGCTTTTTCTCAGAAAGAGCCGTGGTGTGCGTTTCCGCCGGAAAACGCGTTTTCGGCCGAAAACGTGTACGTTTGCACTTCCCAGCCACAGGGAAGCTGCTAGCCGGGAATTCTCTGCCTGGTTCTATCCGCTGCCCGGAACGCTACGCAGGGCAAAAGCGATTCTCGTCCTCCGTGCTTGCTTTTTCTCAGAAAGAGCCGTGGTGTGCGTTTTCGCCGGAAAACGCGTTTTCGGCCGAAAACGTGTACGTTTGCACTTCCCCGCCACAGGGAAGCTGCTAGCCGGGAATTCTCTGCCTGGTTCTACCCGCTGCCCGGAACGCTACGCAGGGCAAAAGCGATTCTCGTCCTCCGTGCTTGCTTTTTCTCAGAAAGAGCCGTGGTGTGCGTTTTCGCCGGAAAACGCGTTTTCGGCCGAAAACGTGTACGTTTGCACTTCCCGGCCACAGGGAAGCTGCTAGCCGGGAATTCTCTGCCTGGTTCTACCCGCTGCCCGGAACGCTACGCAGGGCAAAAGCGATTCTCGTCCTCCGTGCTTGCTTTTTCTCAGAAAGAGCCGTGGTGTGCGTTTTCGCCGGAAAACGCGTTTTCGGCCGAAAACGTGTACGTTTGCACTTCCCAGCCACAGGGAAGATGCTAGCCGGGAATTCTCTGCCTGGTTCTACCCGCTGCCCGGAACGCTACGCAGGGCAAAAGCGACTCTCGTCCTCCGTGCTTGCTTTTTCTCAGAAAGAGCCGTGGTGTGCGTTTTCGCCGGAAAACGCGTTTTTGGCCGAAAACGTGTACGTTTGCACTTCCCCACCACAGGGAAGCTGCTAGCCGTGAATTCTCTGCCTGGTTCTACCCGCTGCCCGGAACGCTACGCAGGGCAAAAGCGATTCTCGTCCTCCGTGCTTGCTTTTTCTCAGAAAGAGCCGTGGTGTGCGTTTTCGCCGAAAACGCGTTTTTGGCCGAAAACGTGTACGTTTGCACTTCCCCGCCACAGTGAAGGTGCTAGCCGGGAATTCTCTGCCTGGTTCTACCCGCTGCCCGGAACGCTACGCAGGGCAAAAGCGATTCTCGTCCTCCGTGCTTGCTTTTTCTCAGAAAGAGCCGTGGTGTGCTTTTTCGCCGAAAACGTGTTTTCGGCCGAAAACGTGTACGTTTGCACTTCCCCGCCACAGAGAAGGTGCTAGCCGGGAATTCTCTGCCTGGTTCTACCCGCTGCCCGGAACGCTACGCAGGGCAAAAGCGATTCTCGTCCTCCGTGCTTGCTTTTTCTCAGAAAGAGCCGTGGTGTGCGTTTTCGCCGGAAAACGCGTTTTCGGCCGAAAACGTGTACGTTTGCACTTCCCGGCCACAGGGAAGGTGCTAGCCGGGAATTCTCTGCCTGGTTCTACCCGCTGCCCGGCAGGCTACGCAGGGCAAAAGCGATTCTCGTCCTCCGTGCTTGCTTTTTCTCCGAAAGAGCCGTGGTGTGCGTTTTCGCCGGAAAACGCGTTTTCGGCCGAAAACGTGTACGTTTGCACTTGCCCGCCACAGGGAAGCTGCTAGCCGGGAATTCTCTGCCTGGTTCTACCCGCTGCACGGAAGGCTACGCAGGGCAAAAGCGATTCTCGTCCTCCGTGCTTGCTTTTTCTCAGAAAGAGCCGTGGTGTGCGTTTTCGCCGGAAAACGCGTTTTCGGCCGAAAACGTGTACGTTTGCACTTCCCGGCCACAGGGAAGCTGCTAGCCGGGAATTCTCTGCCTGGTTCTACCCGCTGCCCGGAACGCTACGCAGGGCAAAAGCGATTCTCGTCCTCCGTGCTTGCTTTTTCTCAGAAAGAGCCGTGGTGTGCGTTTTCGCCGGAAAACGCGTTTTCGGCCGAAAACGTGTACGTTTGCACTTCCCCGCCACAGGGAAGGTGCTAGCCGTGAATTCTCTGCCTGGTTCTACCCGCTGCCCGGAAGGCTACGCAGGGCAAAAGCGATTCTCGTCCTCCGTGCTTGCTTTTTCTCAGAAAGAGCCGTGGTGTGCGTTTTCGCCGGAAAACGCGTTTTTGGCCGAAAACGTGTACGTTTGCACTTCCCCGCCACAGGGAAGGTGCTAGCCGGGAATTCTCTGCCTGGTTCTACCCGCTGCCCGGAACGCTACGCAGGGCAAAAGCGATTCTCGTCCTCCGTGCTTGCTTTTTCTCAGAAAGAGCCGTGGTGTGCGTTTTCGCCGGAAAACGCGTTTTCGGCCGAAAACGTGTACGTTTGCACTTCCCGGCCACAGGGAAGCTGCTAGCCGGGAATTCTCTGCCTGGTTCTACCCGCTGCCCGGAACGCTACGCAGGGCAAAAGCGATTCTCGTCCTCCGTGCTTGCTTTTTCTCAGAAAGAGCCGTGGTGTGCGTTTTCGCCGGAAAACGCGTTTTCGGCCGAAAACGTGTACGTTTGCACTTCCCCGCCACAGGGAAGCTGCTAGCCGGGAATTCTCTGCCTGGTTCTACCCGCTGCCTGGAAGGCTACGCAGGGCAAAAGCGATTCTCGTCCTCCGTGCTTGCTTTTTCTCAGAAAGAGCCGTGGTGTGCGTTTTCGCCGGAAAACGCGTTTTCGGCCGAAAACGTGTACGTTTGCACTTCCCCGCCACAGGGAAGGTGCTAGCCGGGAATTCTCTGCCTGGTTCTACCCGCTGCCCGGAACGCTACGCAGGGCAAAAGCGATTCTCGTCCTCCGTGCTTGCTTTTTCTCAGAAAGAGCCGTGGTGTGCGTTTTCGCCGGAAAACGCGTTTTCGGCCGAAAACGTGAACGTTTGCACTTCCCGGCCACAGGGAAGCTGCTAGCCGGGAATTCTCTGCCTGGTTCTACCCGCTGCCCGGAACGCTACGCAGGGCAAAAGCGATTCTCGTCCTCCGTGCTTGCTTTTTCTCAGAAAGAGCCGTGGTGTGCCTTTTCGCCGGAAAACGCGTTTTCGGCCGAAAACGTGTAAGTTTGCACTTCCCGGCCACAGGGAAGCTGCTAGCCGGGAATTCTCTGCCTGGTTCTACCCGCTGCCCGGAACGCTACGCAGGGCAAAAGCGATTCTCGTCCTCCGTGCTTGCTTTTTCTCAGAAAGAGCCGTGGTGTGCGTTTTCGCCGGAAAACGCGTTTTCGGCCGAAAACGTGAACGTTTGCACTTCCCCGCCACAGGAAAGCTGCTAGCCGGGAATTCTCTGCCTGGTTCTACCCGCTGCCCGGAACGCTACGCAGGGCAAAAGCGATTCTCGTCCTCCGTGCTTGCTTTTTCTCAGAAAGAGCCGTGGTGTGCTTTTTCGCCGAAAACGCGTTTTCGGGCGAAAACGTGTACGTTTGCACTTCCCAGCCACAGGGAAGGTGCTAGCCGGGAATTCTCTGCCTGGTTCTACCCGCTGCCCGGAACGCTACGCAGGGCAAAAGCGATTCTCGTCCTCCGTGCTTGCTTTTTCTCAGAAAGAGCCGTGGTGTGCGTTTTCGCCGGAAAACGCGTTTTTGGCCGAAAACCTGTACGTTTGCACTTCCCCGCCACAGGGAAGGTGCTAGCCGGGAATTCTCTGCCTGGTTCTACCCGCTGCCCGGAACGCTACGCAGGGCAAAAGCGATTCTCGTCCTCCGTGCTTGCTTTTTCTCAGAAAGAGCCGTGGTGTGCTTTTTCGCCGAAAACGCGTTTTTGGCCGAAAACGTGTACGTTTGCACTTCCCCGCCACAGGAAAGCTGCTAGCCGGGAATTCTCTGCCTGGTTCTACCCGCTGCCCGGAACGCTACGCAGGGCAAAAGCGATTCTCGTCCTCCGTGCTTGCTTTTTCTCAGAAAGAGCCGTGGTGTGCGTTTTCGCCGGAAAACGCGTTTTCGGCCGAAAACGTGTACGTTTGCACTTCCCCGCCACAGGGAAGCTGCTAGCCGGGAATTCTCTGCCTGGTTCTACCCGCTGCCAGGAACGCTACGCAGGGCAAAAGCGATTCTCGTCCTCCGTGCTTGCTTTTTCTCAGAAAGAGCCGTGGTGTGCGTTTTCGCCGAAAACGAGTTTTCGGCCGAAAACGTGTACGTTTGCACTTCCCAGCCACAGGGAAGCTGCTAGCCGGGAATTCTCTGCCTGGGTCTACCCGCTGCCCGGAACGCTACGCAGGGCAAAAGCGATTCTCGTTCTCCGTGCTTGCTTTTTCTCAGAAAGAGCCGTGGTGTGCGTTTCCGCCGGAAAACACGTTTTCGGCCGAAATCGTGTACGTTTGCACTTCCCCGCCACAGGGAAGCTGCTAGCCGGGAATTCTCTGCCTGGTTCTATCCGCTGCCCGGAACGCTACGCAGGGCAAAAGCGATTCTCGTCCTCCGTGCTTGCTTTTTCTCAGAAAGAGCCGTGGTGTGCTTTTTCGCCGAAAACGCGTTTTTGGCCGAAAACGTGTACGTTTGCACTTCCCTGCCACAGGGAAGGT
This sequence comes from Athene noctua, assembly GCF_965140245.1. Taxonomy (NCBI): domain Eukaryota; kingdom Metazoa; phylum Chordata; class Aves; order Strigiformes; family Strigidae; genus Athene; species Athene noctua. The sequence continues at coordinate 171,470 of NW_027437545.1, forward strand.
GCTAGCCGGGAATTCTCTGCCTGGTTCTACCCGCTGCCCGGAACGCTACGCAGGGCAAAAGCGATTCTCGTCCTCCGTGCTTGCTTTTTCTCAGAAAGATCCGTGGTGTGCGTTTTCGCCGGAAAACGCGTTTTTGGCCGAAAACGTGTACGTTAGCACTTCCCAGCCACAGGGAAGGTGCTAGCCGGGAATTCTCTGCCTCGTTCTACCCGCTGCCCGGAACGCTACGCAGGGCAAAAGCGATTCTCGTCCTCCGTGCTTGCTTTTTCTCAGAAAGAGCCGTGGTGTGCGTTTTCGCCGGAAAACGCGTTTTCGGCCGAAAACGTGTACGTTTGCACTTCCCGGCCACAGGGAAGCTGCTAGCCGGGAATTCTCTGCCTGGTTCTACCCGCTACCCGGAACGCTACGCAGGGCAAAAGCGATGCTCGTCCTCCGTGCTTGCTTTATCTCAGAAAGAGCCGTGGTGTGCGTTTTCGCCGGAAAACGCGTTTTTGTCCGAAAACGTGTACGTTTGCACTTCCCCGCCACAGGGAAGCTGCTAGCCGGGAATTCTCTGCCTGGTTCTACCCGCTGCCCGGAACGCTACGCAGGGCAAAAGCGATTCTCGTCCTCCGTGCTTGCTTTTTCTCAGAAAGAGCCGTGGTGTGCGTTTTCGCCAGAAAACACGTTTTTGTCCGAAAACGTGTACGTTTGCACTTCCCAGCCACAGGGAAGGTGCTAGCCGGGAATTCTCTGCCTGGTTCTACCCGCTGCCCGGAACGCTACGCAGGGCAAAAGCGATTCTCGTCCTCCGTGCTTGCTTTTTCTCAGAAAGAGCCGTGGTGTGCTTTTTCGCCGAAAACGCGTTTTTGGCCGAAAACGTGTACGTTTGCAATTCCCAGCCACAGAGAAGGTGCTAGCCGGGAATTCTCTGCCTGGTTCTACCCGCTGCCCGGAACGCTACGCAGGGCAAAAGCGATTCTCGTCCTCCGTGCTTGCTTTTTCTCAGAAAGAGCCGTGGTGTGCGTTTTCGCCGGAAAACGCGTTTTCGGCCGAAAACGTGTACGTTTGCACTTCCCCGCCACAGGGAAGCTGCTAGCCGGGAATTCTCTGCCTGGTTCTACCCGCTGCCCGGAACGCTACGCAGGGCAAAAGCGATTCTCGTCCTCCGTGCTTGCTTTTTCTCAGAAAGAGCCGTGGTGTGCGTTTTCGCCGGAAAACGCGTTTTTGGCCGAAAACGTGTACGTTTGCACTTCCCCGCCACAGGGAAGGTGCTAGCCGTGAATTCTCTGCCTGGTTCTACCGATGCCCGGAAGGCTACGCAGGGCAAAAGCGATTCTCGTCCTCCGTGCTTGCTTTTTCTCAGAAAGAACCGTGGTGTGCGTTTTCGCCGGAAAACGTGTTTTCGGCCGAAAACGTGTACGTTTGCACTTCCCCGCCACAGGGAAGCTGCTAGCCGGGAATTCTCTGCCTGGTTCTACCCGCTGCCCGGAACGCTACGCAGGGCAAAAGCGATTCTCGTCCTCCGTGCTTGCTTTTTCTCAGAAAGAGCCGTGGTGTGCGTTTTCGCCGGAAAACGCGTTTTCGGCCGAAAACGTGTACGTTTGCACTTCCCCGCCACAGGGAAGGTGCTAGCCGGGAATTCTCTGCCTGGTTCTACCCGCTGCCCGGAACGCTACGCAGGGCAAAAGCGATTCTCGTCCTCCGTGCTTGCTTTTTCTCAGAAAGAGCCGTGGCGTGCGTTTTCGCCGGAAAACGCGTTTTCGGCCGAAAACGTGTACGTTTGCACTTCCCCGCCACAGGGAAGGTGCTAGCCGTGAATTCTCTGCCTGGTTCTACCCGCTGCCCGGAAGGCTACGCAGGGCAAAAGCGATTCTCGTCCTCCGTGCTTGCTTTTTCTCAGAAAGAGCCGTGGTGTGCGTTTTCGCCGGAAAACGCGTTTTTGGCCGAAAACGTGTACGTTTGCACTTCCCCGCCACAGGGAAGGTGCTAGCCGGGAATTCTCTGCCTGGTTCTACCCGCTGCCCGGAACGCTACGCAGGGCAAAAGCGATTCTCGTCCTCCGTGCTTGCTTTTTCTCAGAAAGAGCCGTGGTGTGCGTTTTCGCCGGAAAACGCGTTTTCGGCCGAAAACGTGTACGTTTGCACTTCCCGGCCACAGGGAAGCTGCTAGCCGGGAATTCTCTGCCTGGTTCTACCCGCTGCCCGGAACGCTACGCAGGGCAAAAGCGATTCTCGTCCTCCGTGCTTGCTTTTTCTCAGAAAGAGCCGTGGTGTGCGTTTTCGCCGGAAAACGCGTTTTCGGCCGAAAACGTGTACGTTTGCACTTCCCCGCCACAGGGAAGCTGCTAGCCGGGAATTCTCTGCCTGGTTCTACCCGCTGCCTGGAAGGCTACGCAGGGCAAAAGCGATTCTCGTCCTCCGTGCTTGCTTTTTCTCAGAAAGAGCCGTGGTGTGCGTTTTCGCCGGAAAACGCGTTTTCGGCCGAAAACGTGTACGTTTGCACTTCCCCGCCACAGGGAAGGTGCTAGCCGGGAATTCTCTGCCTGGTTCTACCCGCTGCCCGGAACGCTACGCAGGGCAAAAGCGATTCTCGTCCTCCGTGCTTGCTTTTTCTCAGAAAGAGCCGTGGTGTGCGTTTTCGCCGGAAAACGCGTTTTCGGCCGAAAACGTGAACGTTTGCACTTCCCGGCCACAGGGAAGCTGCTAGCCGGGAATTCTCTGCCTGGTTCTACCCGCTGCCCGGAACGCTACGCAGGGCAAAAGCGATTCTCGTCCTCCGTGCTTGCTTTTTCTCAGAAAGAGCCGTGGTGTGCCTTTTCGCCGGAAAACGCGTTTTCGGCCGAAAACGTGTAAGTTTGCACTTCCCGGCCACAGGGAAGCTGCTAGCCGGGAATTCTCTGCCTGGTTCTACCCGCTGCCCGGAACGCTACGCAGGGCAAAAGCGATTCTCGTCCTCCGTGCTTGCTTTTTCTCAGAAAGAGCCGTGGTGTGCGTTTTCGCCGGAAAACGCGTTTTCGGCCGAAAACGTGAACGTTTGCACTTCCCCGCCACAGGAAAGCTGCTAGCCGGGAATTCTCTGCCTGGTTCTACCCGCTGCCCGGAACGCTACGCAGGGCAAAAGCGATTCTCGTCCTCCGTGCTTGCTTTTTCTCAGAAAGAGCCGTGGTGTGCTTTTTCGCCGAAAACGCGTTTTCGGGCGAAAACGTGTACGTTTGCACTTCCCAGCCACAGGGAAGGTGCTAGCCGGGAATTCTCTGCCTGGTTCTACCCGCTGCCCGGAACGCTACGCAGGGCAAAAGCGATTCTCGTCCTCCGTGCTTGCTTTTTCTCAGAAAGAGCCGTGGTGTGCGTTTTCGCCGGAAAACGCGTTTTTGGCCGAAAACCTGTACGTTTGCACTTCCCCGCCACAGGGAAGGTGCTAGCCGGGAATTCTCTGCCTGGTTCTACCCGCTGCCCGGAACGCTACGCAGGGCAAAAGCGATTCTCGTCCTCCGTGCTTGCTTTTTCTCAGAAAGAGCCGTGGTGTGCTTTTTCGCCGAAAACGCGTTTTTGGCCGAAAACGTGTACGTTTGCACTTCCCCGCCACAGGGAAGCTGCTAGCCGGGAATTCTCTGCCTGGTTCTACCCGCTGCCCGGAACGCTACGCAGGGCAAAAGCGATTCTCGTCCTCCGTGCTTGCTTTTTCTCAGAAAGAGCCGTGGTGTGCGTTTTCGCCGGAAAACGCGTTTTCGGCCGAAAACGTGTACGTTTGCACTTCCCCGCCACAGGAAAGCTGCTAGCCGGGAATTCTCTGCCTGGTTCTACCCGCTGCCCGGAACGCTACGCAGGGCAAAAGCGATTCTCGTCCTCCGTGCTTGCTTTTTCTCAGAAAGAGCCGTGGTGTGCGTTTTCGCCGGAAAACGCGTTTTCGGCCGAAAACGTGTACGTTTGCACTTCCCCGCCACAGGGAAGCTGCTAGCCGGGAATTCTCTGCCTGGTTCTACCCGCTGCCAGGAACGCTACGCAGGGCAAAAGCGATTCTCGTCCTCCGTGCTTGCTTTTTCTCAGAAAGAGCCGTGGTGTGCGTTTTCGCCGAAAACGAGTTTTCGGCCGAAAACGTGTACGTTTGCACTTCCCAGCCACAGGGAAGCTGCTAGCCGGGAATTCTCTGCCTGGGTCTACCCGCTGCCCGGAACGCTACGCAGGGCAAAAGCGATTCTCGTTCTCCGTGCTTGCTTTTTCTCAGAAAGAGCCGTGGTGTGCGTTTCCGCCGGAAAACACGTTTTCGGCCGAAATCGTGTACGTTTGCACTTCCCCGCCACAGGGAAGCTGCTAGCCGGGAATTCTCTGCCTGGTTCTATCCGCTGCCCGGAACGCTACGCAGGGCAAAAGCGATTCTCGTCCTCCGTGCTTGCTTTTTCTCAGAAAGAGCCGTGGTGTGCTTTTTCGCCGAAAACGCGTTTTTGGCCGAAAACGTGTACGTTTGCACTTCCCTGCCACAGGGAAGGTGCTAGCCGGGAATTCTCTGCCTGGTTCTACCCGCTGCCCGGAACGCTACGCAGGGCAAAAGCGATTCTCGTCCTCCGTGCTTGCTTTTTCTCAGAAAGATCCGTGGTGTGCGTTTTCGCCGGAAAACGCGTTTTTGGCCGAAAACGTGTACGTTAGCACTTCCCAGCCACAGGGAAGGTGCTAGCCGGGAATTCTCTGCCTCGTTCTACCCGCTGCCCGGAACGCTACGCAGGGCAAAAGCGATTCTCGTCCTCCGTGCTTGCTTTTTCTCAGAAAGAGCCGTGGTGTGCGTTTTCGCCGGAAAACGCGTTTTCGGCCGAAAACGTGTACGTTTGCACTTCCCGGCCACAGGGAAGCTGCTAGCCGGGAATTCTCTGCCTGGTTCTACCCGCTACCCGGAACGCTACGCAGGGCAAAAGCGATGCTCGTCCTCCGTGCTTGCTTTATCTCAGAAAGAGCCGTGGTGTGCGTTTTCGCCGGAAAACGCGTTTTTGTCCGAAAACGTGTACGTTTGCACTTCCCCGCCACAGGGAAGCTGCTAGCCGGGAATTCTCTGCCTGGTTCTACCCGCTGCCCGGAACGCTACGCAGGGCAAAAGCGATTCTCGTCCTCCGTGCTTGCTTTTTCTCAGAAAGAGCCGTGGTGTGCGTTTTCGCCAGAAAACACGTTTTTGTCCGAAAACGTGTACGTTTGCACTTCCCAGCCACAGGGAAGGTGCTAGCCGGGAATTCTCTGCCTGGTTCTACCCGCTGCCCGGAACGCTACGCAGGGCAAAAGCGATTCTCGTCCTCCGTGCTTGCTTTTTCTCAGAAAGAGCCGTGGTGTGCTTTTTCGCCGAAAACGCGTTTTTGGCCGAAAACGTGTACGTTTGCAATTCCCAGCCACAGGGAAGGTGCTAGCCGGGAATTCTCTGCCTGGTTCTACCCGCTGCCCGGAACGCTACGCAGGGCAAAAGCGATTCTCGTCCTCCGTGCTTGCTTTTTCTCAGAAAGAGCCGTGGTGTGCGTTTTCGCCGGAAAACGCGTTTTCGGCCGAAAACGTGTACGTTTGCACTTCCCCGCCACAGGGAAGCTGCTAGCCGGGAATTCTCTGCCTGGTTCTACCCGCTGCCCGGAACGCTACGCAGGGCAAAAGCGATTCTCGTCCTCCGTGCTTGCTTTTTCTCAGAAAGAGCCGTGGTGTGCGTTTTCGCCGGAAAACGCGTTTTTGGCCGAAAACGTGTACGTTTGCACTTCCCCGCCACAGGGAAGGTGCTAGCCGTGAATTCTCTGCCTGGTTCTACCGATGCCCGGAAGGCTACGCAGGGCAAAAGCGATTCTCGTCCTCCGTGCTTGCTTTTTCTCAGAAAGAACCGTGGTGTGCGTTTTCGCCGGAAAACGTGTTTTCGGCCGAAAACGTGTACGTTTGCACTTCCCCGCCACAGGGAAGCTGCTAGCCGGGAATTCTCTGCCTGGTTCTACCCGCTGCCCGGAACGCTACGCAGGGCAAAAGCGATTCTCGTCCTCCGTGCTTGCTTTTTCTCAGAAAGAGCCGTGGTGTGCGTTTTCGCCGGAAAACGCGTTTTCGGCCGAAAACGTGTACGTTTGCACTTCCCCGCCACAGGGAAGGTGCTAGCCGGGAATTCTCTGCCTGGTTCTACCCGCTGCCCGGAACGCTACGCAGGGCAAAAGCGATTCTCGTCCTCCGTGCTTGCTTTTTCTCAGAAAGAGCCGTGGCGTGCTTTTTCGTGAAAACGCGTTTTCGGCCGAAAACGTGTACGTTTGCACTTCCCAGCCACAGGGAAGGTGCTAGCCCGGAATTCTCTGCCTGGTTCTACCCGCTGCCCGGAACGCTACGCAGGGCAAAAGCGATTCTCGTCCTCCGTGCTTGCTTTTTCTCAGAAAGAGCCGTGGTGTGCTTTTTCGCCGAAAACGCGTTTTTGGCCGAAAACGTGTACGTTTGCAATTCCCAGCCACAGAGAAGGTGCTAGCCGGGAATTCTCTGCCTGGTTCTACCCGCTGCCCGGAACGCTACGCAGGGCAAAAGCGATTCTCGTCCTCCGTGCTTGCTTTTTCTCAGAAAGAGCCGTGGTGTGCGTTTTCGCCGGAAAACGCGTTTTTGGCCGAAAACCTGTACGTTTGCACTTCCCCGCCACAGGGAAGCTGCTAGCCGGTAATTCTCTGCCTGGTTCTACCCGCTGCCCGGAACGCTACGCAGGGCAAAAGCGATTCTCGTCCTCCGTGCTTGCTTTTTCTCAGAAAGAGCCGTGGTGTGCGTTTTCGCCGGAAAACGCATTTTCGGCCGAAAACGTGTACGTTTGCACTTCCCCGCCACAGGGAAGCTGCTAGCCGGGAATTCTCTGCCTGGTTCTACCCGCTGCCCGGAACGCTACGCAGGGCAAAAGCGATTCTCGTCCTCCGTGCTTGCTTTTTCTCAAAAAGAGCCGTGGTGTGCGTTTTCGCCGGAAAACGCGTTTTCGGCCGAAAACGTGAACGTTTGCACTTCCCAGCCACAGGGAAGCTGCTAGCCGGGAATTCTCTGCCTGGTTCTACCCGCTGCCCGGAACGCTACGCAGGGCAAAAGCGATTCTCGTCCTCCGTGCTTGCTTTTTCTCAGAAAGAGCCGTGGTGTGCGTTTTCGCCGGAAAACGCGTTTTCGGCCGAAAACGTGTACGTTTGCACTTCCCCGCCACAGGAAAGCTGCTAGCCGGGAATTCTCTGCCTGGTTCTACCCGCTGCCCGGAACGCTACGCAGGGCAAAAGCGATTCTCGTCCTCCGTGCTTGCTTTTTCTCAGATAGAGCCGTGGTGTGCTTTTTCGCCGAAAACGCGTTTTTGGCCGAAAACGTGTACGTTTGCACTTCCCAGTCACAGAGAAGGTGCTAGCCGGGAATTCTCTGCCTGGTTCTACCCGCTGCCCGGAACGCTACGCAGGGCAAAAGCGATTCTCGTCCTCCGTGCTTGCTTTTTCTCAGAAAGAGCCGTGGTGTGCGTTTTCGCCGGAAAACGCGTTTTTGGCCGAAAACGTGTACGTTTGCACTTCCCAGCCACAGGGAAGGTGCTAGCCGGGAATTCTCTGCCTGGTTCTACCCGCTGCCCGGAACGCTACGCAGGGCAAAAGCGATTCTCGTCCTCCGTGCTTGCTTTTTCTCAGAAAGAGCCGTGGTGTGCTTTTTCGCCGGAAAACGCGTTTTCGGCCGAAAACGTGTACGTTTGCACTTCCCCGCCACAGGAAAGCTGCTAGCCGGGAATTCTCTGCCTGGTTCTACCCGCTGCCCGGAACGCTACGCAGGGCAAAAGCGATTCTCGTCCTCCGTGCTTGCTTTTTCTCAGAAAGAGCCGTGGTGTGCTTTTTCGCCGAAAACGCGTTTTTGGCCGAAAACGTGTACGTTTGCACTTCCCAGCCACAGAGAAGGTGCTAGCCGGGAATTCTCTGCCTGGTTCTACCCGCTGCCCGGAACTCTAAGCAGGGCAAAAGCGATTCTCGTCCTCCGTGCTTGCTTTTTCTCAGAAAGAGCCGTAGTGTGCGTTTTCGCCGGAAAACGCGTTTTCGGCCGAAAACGTGTACGTTTGTACTTCCCCGCCACAGGAAAGCTGCTAGCCGGGAATTCTCTGCCTGGTTCTACCCGCTGCCCGGAACGCTACGCAGGGCAAAAGCGATTCTCGTCCTCCGTGCTAGCTTTTTCTCAGAAAGAGCCGTGGTGTGCGTTTTCGCCGGAAAACGCGTTTTTGGCCGAAAACGTGTACGTTTGCACTTCCCAGCCACAAGGAAGGTGCTAGCCGGGAATTCTCTGCCTGGTTCTACCCTCTGCCCGGAACGCTACGCAGGGCAAAAGCGGTTCTCGTCCTCCGTGCTTGCTTTTTCTCAGAAAGAGCCGTGGTGTGCGTTTTCGCCGGAAAACGCGTTTTCGGCCGAAAACGTGTACGTTTGCACTTCCCAGCCACAGAGAAGGTGCTAGCCGGGAATTCTCTGCCTGGTTCTACCCGCTGCCCGGAACGCTAAGCAGGGCAAAAGCGATTCTCGTCCTCGGTGCTTGCTTTTTCTCAGAAAGAGCCGTGGTGTGCGTTTTCGCCGGAAAACGCGTTTTTGGCCGAAAACGTGTACGTTTGCACTTCCCCGCCACAGGGAAGCTGCTAGCCGGGAATTCTCTGCCTGGTTCTACCCGCTGCCCGGAACGCTACGCAGGGCAAAAGCGATTCTCGTCCTCCGTGCTTGCTTTTTCTCAGAAAGAGCCGTGGTGTGCGTTTTCGCCGGAAAACGCGTTTTTGGCCGAAAACGTGTACGTTTGCACTTCCCAGCCACAGGGAAGGTGCTAGCCGGGAATTCTCTGCCTGGTTCTACCCGCTGCCCGGAACGCTACGCAGGGCAAAAGCGATTCTCGTCCTCCGTGCTTGCTTTTTCTCAGAAAGAGCCGTGGTGTGCGTTTTCGCCGGAAAACGCGTTTTCGGCCGAAAACGTGTATGTTTGCACTTCCCCGCCACAGGAAAGCTGCTAGCCGGGAATTCTCTGCCTGGTTCTACCCGCTGCCCGGAACGCTACGCAGGGCAAAAGCGATTCTCGTCCTCCGTGCTTGCTTTTTCTCAGAAAGAGCCGTGGTGTGCTTTTTCGCCGAAAACGCGTTTTTGGCCGAAAACGTGTACGTTTGCACTTCCCAGCCACAGAGAAGGTGCTAGCCGGGAATTCTCTGCCTGGTTCTACCCGCTGCCCGGAACTCTAAGCAGGGCAAAAGCGATTCTCGTCCTCCGTGCTTGCTTTTTCTCAGAAAGAGCCGTGGTGTGCGTTTTCGCCGGAAAACGCGTTTTTGGCCGAAAACGTGTACGTTTGCACTTCCCAGCCACAGGGAAGGTGCTAGCCGGGAATTCTCTGCCTGGTTCTACCCGCTGCCCGGAACGCTACGCAGGGCAAAAGCGATTCTCGTCCTCCGTGCTTGCTTTTTCTCAGAAAGAGCCGTGGTGTGCGTTTTCGCCGGAAAACGCGTTTTCGGCCGAAAACGTGTACGTTTGCAGTTCCCCGCCACAGGAAAGCTGCTAGCCGGGAATTCTCTGCCTGGTTCTACCCGCTGCCCGGAACGCTACGCAGGGCAAAAGCGATTCTCGTCCTCCGTGCTTGCTTTTTCTCAGAAAGAGCCGTGGTGTGCGTTTTCGCCGGAAAACGCGTTTTTGGCCGAAAACGTGTACGTTTGCACTTCCCAGCCACAGGGAAGGTGCTAGCCGGGAATTCTCTGCCTGGTTCTACCCGCTGCCCGGAACGCTACGCAGGGCAAAAGCGATTCTCGTCCTCCGTGCTTGCTTTTTCTCAGAAAGAGCCGTGGTGTGCTTTTTCGCCGGAAAACGCGTTTTCGGCCGAAAACGTGTACGTTTGCACTTCCCCGCCACAGGGAAGCTGCTAGCCGGGAATTCTCTGCCTGGTTCTACCCGCTGCCCGGAACGCTACGCAGGGCAAAAGCGATTCTCGTCCTCCGTGCTTGCTTTTTCTCAGAAAGAGCCGTGGTGTGCGTTTTCGCCGGAAAACGCGTTTTTGGCCGAAAACGTGTACGTTTGCACTTCCCAGCCACAGGGAAGATGCTAGCCGGGAATTCTCTGCCTGGTTCTACCCGCTGCCCGGAACGCTACGCAGGGCAAAAGCGATTCTCGTCCTCCGTGCTTGCTTTTTCTCAGAAAGAGCCGTGGTGTGCGTTTTCGCCGGAAAACTCGTTTTTGGCCGAAAACGTGTACGTTTGCACTTCCCCGCCACAGGGAAGCTGCTAGCCGGGAATTCTCTGCCTGGTTCTACCCGCTGCCCGGAACGCTACGCAGGGCAAAAGCGATTCTCGTCCTCCGTGCTTGCTTTTTCTCAGAAAGAGCCGTGGTGTGCTTTTTCGCCGAAACGTGTTTTCGGCCGAAAACGTGTAAGTTTGCACTTCCTCGCCACAGAGAAGGTGCTAGCCGGGAATTCTCTGCCTGGTTCTACCCGCTGCCCGGAACGCTACGCAGGGCAAAACCGATTCTCGTCCTCCGTGCTTGCTTTTTCTCAGAAAGAGCCGTGGTGTGCGTTTTCGCCGGAAAACGCATTTTCGGCCCAAAACGTGTACGTTTGCACTTCCCCGCCACAGGGAAGCTGCTAGCCGGGAATTCTCTGCCTGGTTCTACCCGCTGCCCGGAACGCTACGCAGGGCAAAAGCGATTCTCGTCCTCCGTGCTTGCTTTTTCTCAGAAAGAGCCGTGGTGTGCGTTTTCGCCGGAAAACGCGTTTTTGGCCGAAAACGTGTACGTTTGCACTTCCCCGCCACAGGGAAGCTACTAGCCGGGAATTCTCTGCCTGGTTCTACCCGCTGCCCGGAACGCTACGCAGGGCAAAAGCGATTCTCGTCCTCCGTGCTTGCTTTTTCTCAGAAAGAGCCGTGGTGTGCGTTTTCGCCGGAAAACGCGTTTTCGGCCGAAAACGTGTACGTTTGCACTTCCCCGCCACAGGGAAGCTGCTAGCCGGGAATTCTCTGCCTGGTTCTACCCGCTGCCCGGAACGCTACGCAGGGCAAAGGCGATTCTCGTCCTCCGTGCTTGCTTTTTCTCAGAAAGAGCCGTGGTGTGCTTTTTCGCCGAAACGTGTTTTCGGCCGAAAACGTGTAAGTTTGCACTTCCTCGCCACAGAGAAGGTGCTAGCCGGGAATTCTCTGCCTGGTTCTACCCGCTGCCCGGAACGCTACGCAGGGCAAAACCGATTCTCGTCCTCCGTGCTTGCTTTTTCTCAGAAAGAGCCGTGGTGTGCGTTTTCGCCGGAAAACGCATTTTCGGCCCAAAACGTGTACGTTTGCACTTCCCCGCCACAGGGAAGCTGCTAGCCGGGAATTCTCTGCCTGGTTCTACCCGCTGCCCGGAACGCTACGCAGGGCAAAAGCGATTCTCGTCCTCCGTGCTTGCTTTTTCTCAGAAAGAGCCGTGGTGTGCGTTTTCGCCGGAAAACGCGTTTTCGGCCGAAAACGTGTACGTTTGCACTTCCCCGCCACAGGGAAGCTGCTAGCCGGGAATTCTCTGCCTGGTTCTACCCGCTGCCCGGAACGCTACGCAGGGCAAAAGCGATTCTCGTCCTCCGTGCTTGCTTTTTCTCAGAAAGAGCCGTGGTGTGCGTTTTCGCCGGAAAACGCGTTTTCGGCCGAAAACGTGTACGTTTGCACTTCCCCGCCACAGGGAAGCTGCTAGCCGGGAATTCTCTGCCTGGTTCTACCCGCTGCCCGGAACGCTACGCAGGGCAAAGGCGATTCTCGTCCTCCGTGCTTGCTTTTTCTCAGAAAGAGCCGTGGTGTGCTTTTTCGCCGAAAACGCATTTTCGGCCGAAAACGTGTACGTTTGCACTTCCCGGCCACAGGGAAGCTGCTAGCCGGGAATTCTCTGCCTGGTTCTACCCGCTGCCCGGAACGCTACGCAGGGCAAAAGCGATTCTCGTCCTCCGTGCTTGCTTTTTCTCAGAAAGAGCTGTGGTGTGCTTTTTCGCCGAAAACGCGTTTTTGGCCGAAAACGTGTACGTTTGCACTTCCCGGCTACAGGGAAGCTGCTAGCCGGGAATTCTCTGCCTGGTTCTACCCGCTGCCCGGAACGCTAAGCAGGGCAAAAGCGATTCTCGTCCTCCGTGCTTGCTTTTTCTCAGAAAGAGCCGTGGTGTGCGTTTTCGCCGGAAAACGCGTTTTTGGCCGAAAACGTGTACGTTTGCACTTCCCAGCCACAGGGAAGGTGCTAGCCGCGAATTCTCTGCCTGGTTCTACCCGCTGCCCGGAACGCTACGCAGGGCAAAAGCGATTCTCGTCCTCCGTGCTTGCTTTTTCTCAGAAAGAGCCGTAGTGTGCGTTTTCGCCGGAAAACGCGTTTTCGGCCGAAAACGTGTACGTTTGCACTTCCCCGCCACAGGGAAGCTGCTAGCCGGGAATTCTCTGCCTGGTTCTACCCGGTGCCCGGAACGCTACGCAGGGCAAAAGCGATTCTCGTCCTCCGTTCTTGCTTTTTCTCTGAAAGAGCCGTGGTGTGCGTTTTCGCCGGAAAACGCGTTTTCGGCCGAAAACGTGTACGTTTGCACTTCCCCGCCACAGGGAAGCTGCTAGCCGGGAATTCTCTGCCTGGTTCTACCCGCTGCCCGGAACGCTACGCAGGGCAAAAGCGATTCTCGTCCTCCGTGCTTGCTTTTTCTCAGAAAGAGCCGTGGTGTGCTTTTTCGCCGAAAACGCATTTTCGGCCGAAAACGTGTACGTTTGCACTTCCCGGCCACAGGGAAGCTGCTAGCCGGGAATTCTCTGCCTGGTTCTACCCGCTGCCCGGAACGCTACGCAGGGCAAAAGCGGTTCTCGTCCTCCGTGCTTGCTTTTTCTCAGAAAGAGCCGTGGTGTGCGTTTTCGCCGGAAAACGCGTTTTCGGCCGAAAACGTGTACGTTTGCACTTCCCAGCCACAGGGAAGCTGCTAGCCGTGAATTCTCTGCCTGGTTCTACCCGCTGCCCGGAACGCTACGCAGGGCAAAAGCGATTCTCGTCCTCCGTGCTTGCTTTTTCTCAGAAAGAGCCGTGGTGTGCGTTTCCGCCGGAAAACGCGTTTTCGGCCGAAAACGTGTACGTTTGCACTTCCCAGCCACAGGGAAGCTGCTAGCCGGGAATTCTCTGCCTGGTTCTATCCGCTGCCCGGAACGCTACGCAGGGCAAAAGCGATTCTCGTCCTCCGTGCTTGCTTTTTCTCAGAAAGAGCCGTGGTGTGCGTTTTCGCCGGAAAACGCGTTTTCGGCCGAAAACGTGTACGTTTGCACTTCCCGGCCACAGGGAAGCTGCTAGCCGGGAATTCTCTGCCTGGTTCTACCCGCTGCCCGGAACGCTACGCAGGGCAAAAGCGATTCTCGTCCTCCGTGCTTGCTTTTTCTCAGAAAGAGCCGTGGTGTGCGTTTTCGCCGGAAAACGCGTTTTCGGCCGAAAACGTGTACGTTTGCACTTCCCCGCCACAGGAAAGCTGCTAGCCGGGAATTCTCTGCCTGGTTCTACCCGCTGCCCGGAACGCTACGCAGGGCAAAAGCGATTCTCGTCCTCCGTGCTTCCTTTTTCTCAGAAAGAGCTGTGGTGTGCTTTTTCGCCGAAAACGCGTTTTTGGCCGAAAACGTGTACGTTTGCACTTCCCGGCTACAGGGAAGCTGCTAGCCGGGAATTCTCTGCCTGGTTCTACCCGCTGCCCGGAACGCTAAGCAGGGCAAAAGCGATTCTCGTCCTCCGTGCTTGCTTTTTCTCAGAAAGAGCCGTGGTGTGCGTTTTCGCCGGAAAACGCGTTTTCGGCCGAAAACGTGTACGTTTGCACTTGCCCGCCACAGGGAAGCTGCTAGCCGGGAATTCTCTGCCTGGTTCTACCCGCTGCACGGAAGGCTACGCAGGGCAAAAGCGATTCTCGTCCTCCGTGCTTGCTTTTTCTCAGAAAGAGCTGTGGTGTGCTTTTTCGCCGAAAACGCGTTTTTGGCCGAAAACGTGTACGTTTGCACTTCCCCGCCACAGGGAAGCTGCTAGCCGTGAATTCTCTGCCTGGTTCTACCCGCTGCCCGGAAGGCTACGCAGGGCAAAAGCGATTCTCGTCCTCCGTGCTTGCTTTTTCTCAGAAAGAGCCGTGGTGTGCGTTTTCGCCGGAAAACGCATTTTCGGCCCAAAACGTGTACGTTTGCACTTCCCCGCCACAGGGAAGCTGCTAGCCGGGAATTCTCTGCCTGGTTCTACCCGCTGCCCGGAACGCTACGCAGGGCAAAAGCGATTCTCGTCCTCCGTGCTTGCTTTTTCTCAGAAAGAGCCGTGGTGTGCGTTTTCGCCGGAAAACGCGTTTTCGGCCGAAAACGTGTACGTTTGCACTTCCCCGCCACAGGGAAGCTGCTAGCCGGGAATTCTCTGCCTGGTTCTACCCGCTGCCCGGAACGCTACGCAGGGCAAAAGCGATTCTCGTCCTCCGTGCTTGCTTTTTCTCAGAAAGAGCCGTGGTGTGCGTTTTCGCCGGAAAACGCGTTTTCGGCCGAAAACGTGTACGTTTGCACTTCCCCGCCACAGGGAAGCTGCTAGCCGGGAATTCTCTGCCTGGTTCTACCCGCTGCCCGGAACGCTACGCAGGGCAAAGGCGATTCTCGTCCTCCGTGCTTGCTTTTTCTCAGAAAGAGCCGTGGTGTGCTTTTTCGCCGAAAACGCATTTTCGGCCGAAAACGTGTACGTTTGCACTTCCCGGCCACAGGGAAGCTGCTAGCCGGGAATTCTCTGCCTGGTTCTACCCGCTGCCCGGAACGCTACGCAGGGCAAAAGCGATTCTCGTCCTCCGTGCTTGCTTTTTCTCAGAAAGAGCTGTGGTGTGCTTTTTCGCCGAAAACGCGTTTTTGGCCGAAAACGTGTACGTTTGCACTTCCCGGCTACAGGGAAGCTGCTAGCCGGGAATTCTCTGCCTGGTTCTACCCGCTGCCCGGAACGCTAAGCAGGGCAAAAGCGATTCTCGTCCTCCGTGCTTGCTTTTTCTCAGAAAGAGCCGTGGTGTGCGTTTTCGCCGGAAAACGCGTTTTTGGCCGAAAACGTGTACGTTTGCACTTCCCAGCCACAGGGAAGGTGCTAGCCGCGAATTCTCTGCCTGGTTCTACCCGCTGCCCGGAACGCTACGCAGGGCAAAAGCGATTCTCGTCCTCCGTGCTTGCTTTTTCTCAGAAAGAGCCGTAGTGTGCGTTTTCGCCGGAAAACGCGTTTTCGGCCGAAAACGTGTACGTTTGCACTTCCCCGCCACAGGGAAGCTGCTAGCCGGGAATTCTCTGCCTGGTTCTACCCGGTGCCCGGAACGCTACGCAGGGCAAAAGCGATTCTCGTCCTCCGTGCTTGCTTTTTCTCAGAAAGAGCCGTGGTGTGCCTTTTCGCCGGAAAACGCGTTTTCGTCCGAAAACGTGTACGTTTGCACTTCCCCGCCACAGGGAAGCTGCTAGCCGGGAATTCTCTGCCTGGTTCTGCCCGCTGCCCGGAACCCTACGCAGGGCAAAACCGATTCTCGTCCTCCGTGCTTGCTTTTTCTCAGAAAGAGCCGTGGTGTGCGTTTTCGCCGGAAAACGCGTTTTCGGCCGAAAACGTGTACGTTTGCACTTCCCCGCCACAGGGAAGCTGCTAGCCGGGAATTCTCTGCCTGGTTCTACCCGCTGCCCGGAACGCTACGCAGGGCAAAAGCGATTCTCGTCCTCCGTTCTTGCTTTTTCTCTGAAAGAGCCGTGGTGTGCGTTTTCGCCGGAAAACGCGTTTTCGGCCGAAAACGTGTACGTTTGCACTTCCCCGCCACAGGGAAGCTGCTAGCCGGGAATTCTCTGCCTGGTTCTACCCGCTGCCCGGAACGCTACGCAGGGCAAAAGCGATTCTCGTCCTCCGTGCTTGCTTTTTCTCAGAAAGAGCCGTGGTGTGCTTTTTCGCCGAAAACGCATTTTCGGCCGAAAACGTGTACGTTTGCACTTCCCGGCCACAGGGAAGCTGCTAGCCGGGAATTCTCTGCCTGGTTCTACCCGCTGCCCGGAACGCTACGCAGGGCAAAAGCGGTTCTCGTCCTCCGTGCTTGCTTTTTCTCAGAAAGAGCCGTGGTGTGCGTTTTCGCCGGAAAACGCGTTTTCGGCCGAAAACGTGTACGTTTGCACTTCCCAGCCACAGGGAAGCTGCTAGCCGTGAATTCTCTGCCTGGTTCTACCCGCTGCCCGGAACGCTACGCAGGGCAAAAGCGATTCTCGTCCTCCGTGCTTGCTTTTTCTCAGAAAGAGCCGTGGTGTGCGTTTCCGCCGGAAAACGCGTTTTCGGCCGAAAACGTGTACGTTTGCACTTCCCAGCCACAGGGAAGCTGCTAGCCGGGAATTCTCTGCCTGGTTCTATCCGCTGCCCGGAACGCTACGCAGGGCAAAAGCGATTCTCGTCCTCCGTGCTTGCTTTTTCTCAGAAAGAGCCGTGGTGTGCGTTTTCGCCGGAAAACGCGTTTTCGGCCGAAAACGTGTACGTTTGCACTTCCCGGCCACAGGGAAGCTGCTAGCCGGGAATTCTCTGCCTGGTTCTACCCGCTGCCCGGAACGCTACGCAGGGCAAAAGCGATTCTCGTCCTCCGTGCTTGCTTTTTCTCAGAAAGAGCCGTGGTGTGCGTTTTCGCCGGAAAACGCGTTTTCGGCCGAAAACGTGTACGTTTGCACTTCCCCGCCACAGGAAAGCTGCTAGCCGGGAATTCTCTGCCTGGTTCTACCCGCTGCCCGGAACGCTACGCAGGGCAAAAGCGATTCTCGTCCTCCGTGCTTCCTTTTTCTCAGAAAGAGCTGTGGTGTGCTTTTTCGCCGAAAACGCGTTTTTGGCCGAAAACGTGTACGTTTGCACTTCCCGGCTACAGGGAAGCTGCTAGCCGGGAATTCTCTGCCTGGTTCTACCCGCTGCCCGGAACGCTAAGCAGGGCAAAAGCGATTCTCGTCCTCCGTGCTTGCTTTTTCTCAGAAAGAGCCGTGGTGTGCGTTTTCGCCGGAAAACGCGTTTTCGGCCGAAAACGTGTACGTTTGCACTTGCCCGCCACAGGGAAGCTGCTAGCCGGGAATTCTCTGCCTGGTTCTACCCGCTGCACGGAAGGCTACGCAGGGCAAAAGCGATTCTCGTCCTCCGTGCTTGCTTTTTCTCAGAAAGAGCTGTGGTGTGCTTTTTCGCCGAAAACGCGTTTTTGGCCGAAAACGTGTACGTTTGCACTTCCCCGCCACAGGGAAGCTGCTAGCCGTGAATTCTCTGCCTGGTTCTACCCGCTGCCCGGAAGGCTACGCAGGGCAAAAGCGATTCTCGTCCTCCGTGCTTGCTTTTTCTCAGAAAGAGCCGTGGTGTGCGTTTTCGCCGGAAAACGCGTTTTTGGCCGAAAACGTGTACGTTTGCACTTCCCCGCCACAGGGAAGGTGCTAGCCGGGAATTCTCTGCCTGGTTCTACCCGCTGCCCGGAACGCTACGCAGGGCAAAAGCGATTCTCGTCCTCCGTGCTTGCTTTTTCTCAGAAAGAGCCGTGGTGTGCGTTTTCGCCGGAAAACGCGTTTTCGGCCGAAAACGTGTACGTTTGCACTTCCCGGCCACAGGGAAGCTGCTAGCCGGGAATTCTCTGCCTGGTTCTACCCGCTGCCCGGAACGCTACGCAGGGCAAAAGCGATTCTCGTCCTCCGTGCTTGCTTTTTCTCAGAAAGAGCTGTGGTGTGCGTTTTCGCCGGAAAACGCGTTTTCGGCCGAAAACGTGTACGTTTGCACTTCCCCGCCACAGGGAAGCTGCTAGCCGGGAATTCTCTGCCTGGTTCTACCCGCTGCCTGGAAGGCTACGCAGGGCAAAAGCGATTCTCGTCCTCCGTGCTTGCTTTTTCTCAGAAAGAGCCGTGGTGTGCGTTTTCGCCGGAAAACGCGTTTTCGGCCGAAAACGTGTACGTTTGCACTTCCCAGCCACAGGGAAGGTGCTAGCCGGGAATTCTCTGCCTGGTTCTACCCGCTGCCCGGAACGCTACGCAGGGCAAAAGCGATTCTCGTCCTCCGTGCTTGCTTTTTCTCAGAAAGAGCCGTGGTGTGCGTTTTCGCCGGAAAACGCGTTTTCGGCCGAAAACGTGAACGTTTGCACTTCCCGGCCACAGGGAAGCTGCTAGCCGGGAATTCTCTGCCTGGTTCTACCCGCTGCCCGGAACGCTACGCAGGGCAAAAGCGATTCTCGTCCTCCGTGCTTGCTTTTTCTCAGAAAGAGCCGTGGTGTGCGTTTTCGCCGGAAAACGCGTTTTCGGCCGAAAACGTGTAAGTTTGCACTTCCCGGCCACAGGGAAGCTGCTAGCCGGGAATTCTCTGCCTGGTTCTACCCGCTGCCCGGAACGCTACGCAGGGCAAAAGCGATTCTCGTCCTCCGTGCTTGCTTTTTCTCAGAAAGAGCCGTGGTGTGCGTTTTCGCCGGAAAACGCGTTTTCGGCCGAAAACGTGAACGTTTGCACTTCCCCGCCACAGGAAAGCTGCTAGCCGGGAATTCTCTGCCTGGTTCTACCCGCTGCCCGGAACGCTACGCAGGGCAAAAGCGATTCTCGTCCTCCGTGCTTGCTTTTTCTCAGAAAGAGCCGTGGTGTGCTTTTTCGCCGAAAACGCGTTTTCGGGCGAAAACGTGTACGTTTGCACTTCCCAGCCACAGGGAAGCTGCTAGCCGGGAATTCTCTGCCTGGTTCTACCCGCTGCCCGGAACGCTACGCAGGGCAAAAGCGATTCTCGTCCTCCGTGCTTGCTTTTTCTCAGAAAGAGCCGTGGTGTGCGTTTTCGCCGGAAAACGCGTTTTTGGCCGAAAACCTGTACGTTTGCACTTCCCCGCCACAGGGAAGGTGCTAGCCGGGAATTCTCTGCCTGGTTCTACCCGCTGCCCGGAACGCTACGCAGGGCAAAAGCGATTCTCGTCCTCCGTGCTTGCTTTTTCTCAGAAAGAGCCGTGGTGTGCTTTTTCGCCGAAAACGCGTTTTTGGCCGAAAACGTGTACGTTTGCACTTCCCCGCCACAGGGAAGCTGCTAGCCGGGAATTCTCTGCCTGGTTCTACCCGCTGCCCGGAACGCTACGCAGGGCAAAAGCGATTCTCGTCCTCCGTGCTTGCTTTTTCTCAGAAAGAGCCGTGGTGTGCGTTTTCGCCGGAAAACGTGTTTTCGGCCGAAAACGTGTACGTTTGCACTTCCCCGCCACAGGAAAGCTGCTAGCCGGGAATTCTCTGCCTGGTTCTACCCGCTGCCCGGAACGCTACGCAGGGCAAAAGCGATTCTCGTCCTCCGTGCTTGCTTTTTCTCAGAAAGAGCCGTGGTGTGCGTTTTCGCCGGAAAACGCGTTTTCGGCCGAAAACGTGTACGTTTGCACTTCCCCGCCACAGGGAAGCTGCTAGCCGGGAATTCTCTGCCTGGTTCTACCCGCTGCCAGGAACGCTACGCAGGGCAAAAGCGATTCTCGTCCTCCGTGCTTGCTTTTTCTCAGAAAGAGCCGTGGTGTGCGTTTTCGCCGAAAACGAGTTTTCGGCCGAAAACGTGTACGTTTGCACTTCCCAGCCACAGGGAAGCTGCTAGCCGGGAATTCTCTGCCTGGGTCTACCCGCTGCCCGGAACGCTACGCAGGGCAAAAGCGATTCTCGTTCTCCGTGCTTGCTTTTTCTCAGAAAGAGCCGTGGTGTGCGTTTCCGCCGGAAAACACGTTTTCGGCCGAAAACGTGTACGTTTGCACTTCCCCGCCACAGGGAAGCTGCTAGCCGGGAATTCTCTGCCTGGTTCTATCCGCTGCCCGGAACGCTACGCAGGGCAAAAGCGATTCTCGTCCTCCGTGCTAGCTTTTTCTCAGAAAGAGCCGTGGTGTGCGTTTTCGCCGGAAAACGCGTTTTTGGCCGAAAACGTGTACGTTTGCACTTCCCAGCCACAAGGAAGGTGCTAGCCGGGAATTCTCTGCCTGGTTCTACCCTCTGCCCGGAACGCTACGCAGGGCAAAAGCGGTTCTCGTCCTCCGTGCTTGCTTTTTCTCAGAAAGAGCCGTGGTGTGCGTTTTCGCCGGAAAACGCGTTTTCGGCCGAAAACGTGTACGTTTGCACTTCCCAGCCACAGAGAAGGTGCTAGCCGGGAATTCTCTGCCTGGTTCTACCCGCTGCCCGGAACGCTAAGCAGGGCAAAAGCGATTCTCGTCCTCGGTGCTTGCTTTTTCTCAGAAAGAGCCGTGGTGTGCGTTTTCGCCGGAAAACGCGTTTTTGGCCGAAAACGTGTACGTTTGCACTTCCCCGCCACAGGGAAGCTGCTAGCCGGGAATTCTCTGCCTGGTTCTACCCGCTGCCCGGAACGCTACGCAGGGCAAAAGCGGTTCTCGTCCTCCGTGCTTGCTTTTTCTCAGAAAGAGCCGTGGTGTGCGTTTTCGCCGGAAAACGCGTTTTCGGCCGAAAACGTGTACGTTTGCACTTCCCAGCCACAGAGAAGGTGCTAGCCGGGAATTCTCTGCCTGGTTCTACCCGCTGCCCGGAACGCTAAGCAGGGCAAAAGCGATTCTCGTCCTCGGTGCTTGCTTTTTCTCAGAAAGAGCCGTGGTGTGCGTTTTCGCCGGAAAACGCGTTTTTGGCCGAAAACGTGTACGTTTGCACTTCCCCGCCACAGGGAAGCTGCTAGCCGGGAATTCTCTGCCTGGTTCTATCCGCTGCCCGGAACGCTACGCAGGGCAAAAGCGATTCTCGTCCTCCGTGCTAGCTTTTTCTCAGAAAGAGCCGTGGTGTGCGTTTTCGCCGGAAAACGCGTTTTTGGCCGAAAACGTGTACGTTTGCACTTCCCAGCCACAAGGAAGGTGCTAGCCGGGAATTCTCTGCCTGGTTCTACCCTCTGCCCGGAACGCTACGCAGGGCAAAAGCGGTTCTCGTCCTCCGTGCTTGCTTTTTCTCAGAAAGAGCCGTGGTGTGCGTTTTCGCCGGAAAACGCGTTTTCGGCCGAAAACGTGTACGTTTGCACTTCCCAGCCACAGAGAAGGTGCTAGCCGGGAATTCTCTGCCTGGTTCTACCCGCTGCCCGGAACGCTAAGCAGGGCAAAAGCGATTCTCGTCCTCGGTGCTTGCTTTTTCTCAGAAAGAGCCGTGGTGTGCGTTTTCGCCGGAAAACGCGTTTTTGGCCGAAAACGTGTACGTTTGCACTTCCCCGCCACAGGGAAGCTGCTAGCCGGGAATTCTCTGCCTGGTTCTACCCGCTGCCCGGAACGCTACGCAGGGCAAAAGCGATTCTCGTCCTCCGTGCTTGCTTTTTCTCAGAAAGAGCCGTGGTGTGCGTTTTCGCCAGAAAACGCGTTTTTGTCCGAAAACGTGTACGTTTGCACTTCCCAGCCACAGGGAAGGTGCTAGCCGGGAATTCTCTGCCTGGTTCTACCCGCTGCCCGGAACGCTACGCAGGGCAAAAGCTATTCTCGTCCTCCGTGCTTGCTTTTTCTCAGAAAGAGCCGTGGTGTGCTTTTTCGCCGAAAACGCGTTTTTGGCCGAAAACGTGTACGTTTGCAATTCCCAGCCACAGAGAAGGTGCTAGCCGGGAATTCTCTGCCTGGTTCTACCCGCTGCCCGGAACGCTACGCAGGGCAAAAGCGATTCTCGTCCTCCGTGCTTGCTTTTTCTCAGAAAGAGCCGTGGTGTGCGTTTTCGCCGGAAAACGCGTTTTCGGCCGAAAACGTGTACGTTTGCACTTCCCCGCCACAGGGAAGCTGCTAGCCGGGAATTCTCTGCCTGGTTCTACCCGCTGCCCGGAACGCTACGCAGGGCAAAAGCGATTCTCGTCCTCCGTGCTTGCTTTTTCTCAGAAAGAGCCGTGGTGTGCGTTTTCGCCGGAAAACGCGTTTTTGGCCGAAAACGTGTACGTTTGCACTTCCCCGCCACAGGGAAGGTGCTAGCCGTGAATTCTCTGCCTGGTTCTACCGCTGCCCGGAACGCTACGCAGGGCAAAAGCGATTCTCGTCCTCCGTGCTTGCTTTTTCTCAGAAAGAGCCGTGGTGTGCGTTTTCGCCGGAAAACGCGTTTTCGGCCGAAAACGTGTACGTTTGCACTTCCCCGCCACAGGGAAGGTGCTAGCCGGGAATTCTCTGCCTGGTTCTACCCGCTGCCCGGAACGCTACGCAGGGCAAAAGCGATTCTCGTCCTCCGTGCTTGCTTTTTCTCAGAAAGAGCCGTGGCGTGCTTTTTCGTGAAAACGCGTTTTCGGCCGAAAACGTGTACGTTTGCACTTCCCAGCCACAGGGAAGGTGCTAGCCCGGAATTCTCTGCCTGGTTCTACCCGCTGCCCGGAACGCTACGCAGGGCAAAAGCGATTCTCGTCCTCCGTGCTTGCTTTTTCTCAGAAAGAGCCGTGGTGTGCTTTTTCGCCGAGAACGCGTTTTTGGCCGAAAACGTGTACGTTTGCAATTCCCAGCCACAGAGAAGGTGCTAGCCGGGAATTCTCTGCCTGGTTCTACCCGCTGCCCGGAACGCTACGCAGGGCAAAAGCGATTCTCGTCCTCCGTGCTTGCTTTTTCTCAGAAAGAGCCGTGGTGTGCGTTTTCGCCGGAAAACGCGTTTTCGGCCGAAAACGTGTACGTTTGCACTTCCCCGCCACAGGGAAGCTGCTAGCCGGGAATTCTCTGCCTGGTTCTACCCGCTGCCCGGAACGCTACGCAGGGCAAAAGCGATTCTCGTCCTCCGTGCTTGCTTTTTCTCAGAAAGAGCCGTGGTGTGCGTTTTCGCCGGAAAACGCATTTTCGGCCGAAAACGTGTACGTTTGCACTTCCCCGCCACAGGGAAGCTGCTAGCCGGGAATTCTCTGCCTGGTTCTACCCGCTGCCCGGAACGCTACGCAGGGCAAAAGCGATTCTCGTCCTCCGTGCTTGCTTTTTCTCAAAAAGAGCCGTGGTGTGCGTTTTCGCCGGAAAACGCGTTTTCGGCCGAAAACGTGAACGTTTGCACTTCCCAGCCACAGGGAAGCTGCTAGCCGGGAATTCTCTGCCTGGTTCTACCCGCTGCCCGGAACGCTACGCAGGGCAAAAGCGATTCTCGTCCTCCGTGCTTGCTTTTTCTCAGAAAGAGCCGTGGTGTGCGTTTTCGCCGGAAAACGCGTTTTCGGCCGAAAACGTGTACGTTTGCACTTCCCCGCCACAGGAAAGCTGCTAGCCGGGAATTCTCTGCCTGGTTCTACCCGCTGCCCGGAACGCTACGCAGGGCAAAAGCGATTCTCGTCCTCCGTGCTTGCTTTTTCTCAGATAGAGCCGTGGTGTGCTTTTTCGCCGAAAACGCGTTTTTGGCCGAAAACGTGTACGTTTGCACTTCCCAGCCACAGAGAAGGTGCTAGCCGGGAATTCTCTGCCTGGTTCTACCCGCTGCCCGGAACGCTAAGCAGGGCAAAAGCGATTCTCGTCCTCCGTGCTTGCTTTTTCTCAGAAAGAGCCGTGGTGTGCGTTTTCGCCGGAAAACGCGTTTTTGGCCGAAAACGTGTACGTTTGCACTTCCCAGCCACAGGGAAGGTGCTAGCCGGGAATTCTCTGCCTGGTTCTACCCGCTACCCGGAACGCTACGCAGGGCAAAAGCGATTCTCGTCCTCCGTGCTTGCTTTTTCTCAGAAAGAGCCGTGGTGTGCGTTTTCGCCGGAAAACGCGTTTTCGGCCGAAAACGTGTACGTTTGCACTTCCCCGCCACAGGAAAGCTGCTAGCCGGGAATTCTCTGCCTGGTTCTACCCGCTGCCCGGAACGCTACGCAGGGCAAAAGCGATTCTCGTCCTCCGTGCTTGCTTTTTCTCAGAAAGAGCCGTGGTGTGCTTTTTCGCCGAAAACGCGTTTTCGGCCGAAAACGTGTACGTTTGCACTTCCCAGCCACAGAGAAGGTGCTAGCCGGGAATTCTCTGCCTGGTTCTACCCGCTGCCCAGAACGCTACGCAGGGCAAAAGCGATTCTCGTCCTCCGTGCTTGCTTTTTCTCAGAAAGAGCCGTAGTGTGCGTTTTCGCCGGAAAACGCGTTTTCGGCCGAAAACGTGTACGTTTGCACTTCCCCGCCACAGGAAAGCTGCTAGCCGGGAATTCTCTGCCTGGTTCTACCCGCTGCCCGGAACGCTACGCAGGGCAAAAGCGATTCTCGTCCTCCGTGCTAGCTTTTTCTCAGAAAGAGCCGTGGTGTGCGTTTTCGCCGGAAAACGAGTTTTTGGCCGAAAACGTGTACGTTTGCACTTCCCAGCCACAAGGAAGGTGCTAGCCGGGAATTCTCTGCCTGGTTCTACCCTCTGCCCGGAACGCTACGCAGGGCAAAAGCGGTTCTCGTCCTCCGTGCTTGCTTTTTCTCAGAAAGAGCCGTGGTGTGCGTTTTCGCCGGAAAACGCGTTTTCGGCCGAAAACGTGTACGTTTGCACTTCCCAGCCACAGAGAAGGTGCTAGCCGGGAATTCTCTGCCTGGTTCTACCCGCTGCCCGGAACGCTAAGCAGGGCAAAAGCGATTCTCGTCCTCGGTGCTTGCTTTTTCTCAGAAAGAGCCGTGGTGTGCGTTTTCGCCGGAAAACGCGTTTTTGGCCGAAAACGTGTACGTTTGCACTTCCCCGCCACAGGGAAGCTGCTAGCCGGGAATTCTCTGCCTGGTTCTACCCGCTGCCCGGAACGCTACGCAGGGCAAAAGCGATTCTCGTCCTCCGTGCTTGCTTTTTCTCAGAAAGAGCCGTGGTGTGCGTTTTCGCCGGAAAACGCGTTTTTGGCCGAAAACGTGTACGTTTGCACTTCCCAGCCACAGGGAAGGTGCTAGCCGGGAATTCTCTGCCTGGTTCTACCCGCTGCCCGGAACGCTACGCAGGGCAAAAGCGATTCTCGTCCTCCGTGCTTGCTTTTTCTCAGAAAGAGCCGTGGTGTGCGTTTTCGCCGGAAAACGCGTTTTCGGCCGAAAACGTGTATGTTTGCACTTCCCCGCCACAGGAAAGCTGCTAGCCGGGAATTCTCTGCCTGGTTCTACCCGCTGCCCGGAACGCTACGCAGGGCAAAAGCGATTCTCGTCCTCCGTGCTTGCTTTTTCTCAGAAAGAGCCGTGGTGTGCTTTTTCGCCGAAAACGCGTTTTTGGCCGAAAACGTGTACGTTTGCACTTCCCAGCCACAGAGAAGGTGCTAGCCGGGAATTCTCTGCCTGGTTCTACCCGCTGCCCGGAACTCTAAGCAGGGCAAAAGCGATTCTCGTCCTCCGTGCTTGCTTTTTCTCAGAAAGAGCCGTGGTGTGCGTTTTCGCCGGAAAACGCGTTTTTGGCCGAAAACGTGTACGTTTGCACTTCCCAGCCACAGGGAAGGTGCTAGCCGGGAATTCTCTGCCTGGTTCTACCCGCTGCCCGGAACGCTACGCAGGGCAAAAGCGATTCTCGTCCTCCGTGCTTGCTTTTTCTCAGAAAGAGCCGTGGTGTGCGTTTTCGCCGGAAAACGCGTTTTCGGCCGAAAACCTGTACGTTTGCAGTTCCCCGCCACAGGAAAGCTGCTAGCCGGGAATTCTCTGCCTGGTTCTACCGGCTGCCCGGAACGCTACGCAGGGCAAAAGCGATTCTCGTCCTCCGTGCTTGCTTTTTCTCAGAAAGAGCCGTGGTGTGCGTTTTCGCCGGAAAACGCGTTTTCGGCTGAAAACGTGTACGTTTGCACTTCCCCGCCACAGGGAAGGTGCTAGCCGGGAATTCTCTGCCTGGTTCTACCCGCTGCCCGGAACGCTACGCAGGGCAAAAGCGATTCTCGTCCTCCGTGCTTGCTTTTTCTCAGAAAGAGCCGTGGTGTGCGTTTTCGCCGGAAAACGCGTTTTCGGCCGAAAATGTGTACGTTTGCACTTCCCAGCCACAGAGAAGGTGCTAGCCGGGAATTCTCTGCCTGGTTCTACCCGCTGCCCGGAACGCTAAGCAGGGCAAAAGCGATTCTCGTCCTCCGTGCTTGCTTTTTCTCAGAAAGAGCCGTGGTGTGCGTTTTCGCCGGAAAACGCGTTTTTGTCCGAAAACGTGTACGTTTGCACTTCCCAGCCACAGGGAAGGTGCTAGCCGGGAATTCTCTGCCTGGTTCTACCCGCTGCCCGGAACGCTAAGCAGGGCAAAAGCGATTCTCGTCCTCCGTGCTTGCTTTTTCTCAGAAAGAGCCGTGGTGTGCGTTTTCGCCGGAAAACGCGTTTTTGGCCGAAAACGTGTACGTTTGCACTTCCCAGCCACAGGGAAGCTGCTAGCCGGGAATTCTCTGCCTGGTTCTGCCCGCTGCCCGGAACCCTACGCAGGGCAAAACCGATTCTCGTCCTCCGTGCTTGCTTTTTCTCAGAAAGAGCCGTGGTGTGCGTTTTCGCCGGAAAACGCGTTTTTGGCCGAAAACGTGTACGTTTGCACTTCCCAGCCACAGGGAAGGTGCTAGCCGGGAATTCTCTGCCTGGTTCTACCCGCTGCCCGGAACGCTACGCAGGGCAAAAGCGATTCTCGTCCTCCGTGCTTGCTTTTTCTCAGAAAGAGCCGTGGTGTGCGTTTTCGCCGGAAAACGCGTTTTCGGCCGAAAACGTGTATGTTTGCACTTCCCCGCCACAGGAAAGCTGCTAGCCGGGAATTCTCTGCCTGGTTCTACCCGCTGCCCGGAACGCTACGCAGGGCAAAAGCGATTCTCGTCCTCCGTGCTTGCTTTTTCTCAGAAAGAGCCGTGGTGTGCTTTTTCGCCGAAAACGCGTTTTTGGCCGAAAACGTGTACGTTTGCACTTCCCAGCCACAGAGAAGGTGCTAGCCGGGAATTCTCTGCCTGGTTCTACCCGCTGCCCGGAACTCTAAGCAGGGCAAAAGCGATTCTCGTCCTCCGTGCTTGCTTTTTCTCAGAAAGAGCCGTGGTGTGCGTTTTCGCCGGAAAACGCGTTTTTGGCCGAAAACGTGTACGTTTGCACTTCCCAGCCACAGGGAAGGTGCTAGCCGGGAATTCTCTGCCTGGTTCTACCCGCTGCCCGGAACGCTACGCAGGGCAAAAGCGATTCTCGTCCTCCGTGCTTGCTTTTTCTCAGAAAGAGCCGTGGTGTGCGTTTTCGCCGGAAAACGCGTTTTCGGCCGAAAACCTGTACGTTTGCAGTTCCCCGCCACAGGAAAGCTGCTAGCCGGGAATTCTCTGCCTGGTTCTACCGGCTGCCCGGAACGCTACGCAGGGCAAAAGCGATTCTCGTCCTCCGTGCTTGCTTTTTCTCAGAAAGAGCCGTGGTGTGCGTTTTCGCCGGAAAACGCGTTTTCGGCTGAAAACGTGTACGTTTGCACTTCCCCGCCACAGGGAAGGTGCTAGCCGGGAATTCTCTGCCTGGTTCTACCCGCTGCCCGGAACGCTACGCAGGGCAAAAGCGATTCTCGTCCTCCGTGCTTGCTTTTTCTCAGAAAGAGCCGTGGTGTGCGTTTTCGCCGGAAAACGCGTTTTCGGCCGAAAATGTGTACGTTTGCACTTCCCAGCCACAGAGAAGGTGCTAGCCGGGAATTCTCTGCCTGGTTCTACCCGCTGCCCGGAACGCTAAGCAGGGCAAAAGCGATTCTCGTCCTCCGTGCTTGCTTTTTCTCAGAAAGAGCCGTGGTGTGCGTTTTCGCCGGAAAACGCGTTTTTGTCCGAAAACGTGTACGTTTGCACTTCCCAGCCACAGGGAAGGTGCTAGCCGGGAATTCTCTGCCTGGTTCTACCCGCTGCCCGGAACGCTAAGCAGGGCAAAAGCGATTCTCGTCCTCCGTGCTTGCTTTTTCTCAGAAAGAGCCGTGGTGTGCGTTTTCGCCGGAAAACGCGTTTTTGGCCGAAAACGTGTACGTTTGCACTTCCCAGCCACAGGGAAGCTGCTAGCCGGGAATTCTCTGCCTGGTTCTGCCCGCTGCCCGGAACCCTACGCAGGGCAAAACCGATTCTCGTCCTCCGTGCTTGCTTTTTCTCAGAAAGAGCCGTGGTGTGCGTTTTCGCCGGAAAACGCGTTTTCGGCCGAAAACGTGTACGTTTGCACTTCCCCGCCACAGGGAAGCTGCTAGCCGGGAATTCTCTGCCTGGTTCTACCCGCTGCCCGGAACGCTACGCAGGGCAAAAGCGATTCTCGTCCTCCGTGCTTGCTTTTTCTCAGAAAGAGCCGTGGTGTGCGTTTTCGCCGGAAAACGCGTTTTCGGCCGAAAACGTGTACGTTTGCACTTCCCCGCCACAGGGAAGCTGCTAGCCGGGAATTCTCTGCCTGGTTCTACCCGCTGCCCGGAACGCTACGCAGGGCAAAAGCGATTCTCGTCCTCCGTGCTTGCTTTTTCTCAGAAAGAGCCGTGGTGTGCTTTTTCGCCGAAAACGCATTTTCGGCCGAAAACGTGTATGTTTGCACTTCCCGGCCACAGGGAAGCTGCTAGCCGGGAATTCTCTGCCTGGTTCTACCCGCTGCCCGGAACGCTACGCAGGGCAAAAGCGGTTCTCGTCCTCCGTGCTTGCTTTTTCTCAGAAAGAGCCGTGGTGTGCGTTTTCGCCGGAAAACGCGTTTTCGGCCGAAAACGTGTACGTTTGCACTTCCCAGCCACAGGGAAGCTGCTAGCCGTGAATTCTCTGCCTGGTTCTACCCGCTGCCCGGAACGCTACGCAGGGCAAAAGCGATTCTCGTCCTCCGTGCTTGCTTTTTCTCAGAAAGAGCCGTGGTGTGCGTTTCCGCCGGAAAACGCGTTTTCGGCCGAAAACGTGTACGTTTGCACTTCCCAGCCACAGGGAAGCTGCTAGCCGGGAATTCTCTGCCTGGTTCTATCCGCTGCCCGGAACGCTACGCAGGGCAAAAGCGATTCTCGTCCTCCGTGCTTGCTTTTTCTCAGAAAGAGCCGTGGTGTGCGTTTTCGCCGGAAAACGCGTTTTCGGCCGAAAACGTGTACGTTTGCACTTCCCGGCCACAGGGAAGCTGCTAGCCGTGAATTCTCTGCTTGGTTCTACCCGCTGCCCGGAACGCTACGCAGGGCAAAAGCGATTCTCGTCCTCCGTGCTTGCTTTTTCTCAGAAAGAGCCGTGGTGTGCGTTTTCGCCGGAAAACGCGTTTTCGGCCGAAAACGTGTACGTTTGCACTTCCCCGCCACAGGAAAGCTGCTAGCCGGGAATTCTCTGCCTGGTTCTACCCGCTGCCCGGAACGCTACGCAGGGCAAAAGCGATTCTCGTCCTCCGTGCTTGCTTTTTCTCAGAAAGAGCCGTGGTGTGCGTTTTCGCCGAAAACGCGTTTTTGGCCGAAAACGTGTACGTTTGCACTTCCAGGCTACAGGGAAGCTGCTATCCGGGAATTCTCTGCCTGGTTCTACCCGCTGCCCGGAACGCTAAGCAGGGCAAAAGCGATTCTCGTCCTCCGTGCTTGCTTTTTCTCAGAAAGAGCCGTGGTGTGCGTTTTCGCCGAAAACGCGTTTTTGGCCGAAAACGTGTACGTTTGCACTTCCCAGCCACAGGGAAGGTGCTAGCCGCGAATTCTCTGCCTGGTTCTACCCGCTGCCCGGAACGCTACGCAGGGCAAAAGCGATTCTCGTCCTCCGTGCTTGCTTTTTCTCAGAAAGAGCCGTGGTGTGCGTTTTCGCCGGAAAACGCGTTTTTGGCCGAAAACGTGTACGTTTGCACTTCCCAGCCACAGGGAAGATGCTAGCCGGGAATTCTCTGCCTGGTTCTACCCGCTGCCCGGAACGCTACGCAGGGCAAAAGCGACTCTCGTCCTCCGTGCTTGCTTTTTCTCAGAAAGAGCCGTGGTGTGCTTTTTCGCCGAAAACGTGTTTTCGGCCGAAAACGTGTACGTTTGCACTTCCCCGCCACAGAGAAGGTGCTAGCCGGGAATTCTCTGCCTGGTTCTACCCGCTGCCCGGAACGCTACGCAGGGCAAAAGCGATTCTCGTCCTCCGTGCTTGCTTTTTCTCAGAAAGAGCCGTGGTGTGCGTTTTCGCCGGAAAACGCGTTTTCGGCCGAAAACGTGTACGTTTGCACTTCCCGGCCACAGGGAAGGTGCTAGCCGGGAATTCTCTGCCTGGTTCTACCCGCTGCCCGGAAGGCTACGCAGGGCAAAAGCGATTCTCGTCCTCCGTGCTTGCTTTTTCTCCGAAAGAGCCGTGGTGTGCGTTTTCGCCGGAAAACGCGTTTTCGGCCGAAAACGTGTACGTTTGCACTTGCCCGCCACAGGGAAGCTGCTAGCCGGGAATTCTCTGCCTGGTTCTACCCGCTGCACGGAAGGCTACGCAGGGCAAAAGCGATTCTCGTCCTCCGTGCTTGCTTTTTCTCAGAAAGAGCCGTGGTGTGCGTTTTCGCCGGAAAACGCGTTTTCGGCCGAAAACGTGTACGTTTGCACTTCCCGGCCACAGGGAAGCTGCTAGCCGGGAATTCTCTGCCTGGTTCTACCCGCTGCCCGGAACGCTAAGCAGGGCAAAAGCGATTCTCGTCCTCGGTGCTTGCTTTTTCTCAGAAAGAGCCGTGGTGTGCGTTTTCGCCGGAAAACGCGTTTTTGGCCGAAAACGTGTACGTTTGCACTTCCCCGCCACAGGGAAGCTGCTAGCCGGGAATTCTCTGCCTGGTTCTACCCGCTGCCCGGAACGCTACGCAGGGCAAAAGCGATTCTCGTCCTCCGTGCTTGCTTTTTCTCAGAAAGAGCCGTGGTGTGCGTTTTCGCCAGAAAACGCGTTTTTGTCCGAAAACGTGTACGTTTGCACTTCCCAGCCACAGGGAAGGTGCTAGCCGGGAATTCTCTGCCTGGTTCTACCCGCTGCCCGGAACGCTACGCAGGGCAAAAGCGATTCTCGTCCTCCGTGCTTGCTTTTTCTCAGAAAGAGCCGTGGTGTGCTTTTTCGCCGAAAACGCGTTTTTGGCCGAAAACGTGTACGTTTGCAATTCCCAGCCACAGAGAAGGTGCTAGCCGGGAATTCTCTGCCTGGTTCTACCCGCTGCCCGGAACGCTACGCAGGGCAAAAGCGATTCTCGTCCTCCGTGCTTGCTTTTTCTCAGAAAGAGCCGTGGTGTGCGTTTTCGCCGGAAAACGCGTTTTTGGCCGAAAACGTGTACGTTTGCACTTCCCCGCCACAGGGAAGCTGCTAGCCGGGAATTCTCTGCCTGGTTCTACCGCTGCCCGGAAGGCTACGCAGGGCAAAAGCGATTCTCGTCCTCCGTGCTTGCTTTTTCTCAGAAAGAACCGTGGTGTGCGTTTTCGCCGGAAAACGCGTTTTCGGCCGAAAACGTGTACGTTTGCACTTCCCCGCCACAGGGAAGCTGCTAGCCGGGAATTCTCTGCCTGGTTCTACCCGCTGCCCGGAACGCTACGCAGGGCAAAAGCGATTCTCGTCCTCCGTGCTTGCTTTTTCTCAGAAAGAGCCGTGGTGTGCGTTTTCGCCGGAAAACGCGTTTTCGGCCGAAAACGTGTACGTTTGCACTTCCCCGCCACAGGGAAGGTGCTAGCCGGGAATTCTCTGCCTGGTTCTACCCGCTGCCCGGAACGCTACGCAGGGCAAAAGCGATTCTCGTCCTCCGTGCTTGCTTTTTCTCAGAAAGAGCCGTGGCGTGCTTTTTCGTGAAAACGCGTTTTCGGCCGAAAACGTGTACGTTTGCACTTCCCAGCCACAGGGAAGGTGCTAGCCCGGAATTCTCTGCCTGGTTCTACCCGCTGCCCGGAACGCTACGCAGGGCAAAAGCGATTCTCGTCCTCCGTGCTTGCTTTTTCTCAGAAAGAGCCGTGGTGTGCTTTTTCGCCGAGAACGCGTTTTTGGCCGAAAACGTGTACGTTTGCAATTCCCAGCCACAGAGAAGGTGCTAGCCGGGAATTCTCTGCCTGGTTCTACCCGCTGCCCGGAACGCTACGCAGGGCAAAAGCGATTCTCGTCCTCCGTGCTTGCTTTTTCTCAGAAAGAGCCGTGGTGTGCGTTTTCGCCGGAAAACGCGTTTTCGGCCGAAAACGTGTACGTTTGCACTTCCCGGCCACAGGGAAGCTGCTAGCCGTGAATTCTCTGCTTGGTTCTACCCGCTGCCCGGAACGCTACGCAGGGCAAAAGCGATTCTCGTCCTCCGTGCTTGCTTTTTCTCAGAAAGAGCCGTGGTGTGCGTTTTCGCCGGAAAACGCGTTTTCGGCCGAAAACGTGTACGTTTGCACTTCCCCGCCACAGGAAAGCTGCTAGCCGGGAATTCTCTGCCTGGTTCTACCCGCTGCCCGGAACGCTACGCAGGGCAAAAGCGATTCTCGTCCTCCGTGCTTGCTTTTTCTCAGAAAGAGCCGTGGTGTGCGTTTTCGCCGAAAACGCGTTTTTGGCCGAAAACGTGTACGTTTGCACTTCCAGGCTACAGGGAAGCTGCTATCCGGGAATTCTCTGCCTGGTTCTACCCGCTGCCCGGAACGCTAAGCAGGGCAAAAGCGATTCTCGTCCTCCGTGCTTGCTTTTTCTCAGAAAGAGCCGTGGTGTGCGTTTTCGCCGAAAACGCGTTTTTGGCCGAAAACGTGTACGTTTGCACTTCCCAGCCACAGGGAAGGTGCTAGCCGCGAATTCTCTGCCTGGTTCTACCCGCTGCCCGGAACGCTACGCAGGGCAAAAGCGATTCTCGTCCTCCGTGCTTGCTTTTTCTCAGAAAGAGCCGTGGTGTGCGTTTTCGCCGGAAAACGCGTTTTTGGCCGAAAACGTGTACGTTTGCACTTCCCAGCCACAGGGAAGATGCTAGCCGGGAATTCTCTGCCTGGTTCTACCCGCTGCCCGGAACGCTACGCAGGGCAAAAGCGACTCTCGTCCTCCGTGCTTGCTTTTTCTCAGAAAGAGCCGTGGTGTGCTTTTTCGCCGAAAACGTGTTTTCGGCCGAAAACGTGTACGTTTGCACTTCCCCGCCACAGAGAAGGTGCTAGCCGGGAATTCTCTGCCTGGTTCTACCCGCTGCCCGGAACGCTACGCAGGGCAAAAGCGATTCTCGTCCTCCGTGCTTGCTTTTTCTCAGAAAGAGCCGTGGTGTGCGTTTTCGCCGGAAAACGCGTTTTCGGCCGAAAACGTGTACGTTTGCACTTCCCGGCCACAGGGAAGGTGCTAGCCGGGAATTCTCTGCCTGGTTCTACCCGCTGCCCGGAAGGCTACGCAGGGCAAAAGCGATTCTCGTCCTCCGTGCTTGCTTTTTCTCCGAAAGAGCCGTGGTGTGCGTTTTCGCCGGAAAACGCGTTTTCGGCCGAAAACGTGTACGTTTGCACTTGCCCGCCACAGGGAAGCTGCTAGCCGGGAATTCTCTGCCTGGTTCTACCCGCTGCACGGAAGGCTACGCAGGGCAAAAGCGATTCTCGTCCTCCGTGCTTGCTTTTTCTCAGAAAGAGCCGTGGTGTGCGTTTTCGCCGGAAAACGCGTTTTCGGCCGAAAACGTGTACGTTTGCACTTCCCGGCCACAGGGAAGCTGCTAGCCGGGAATTCTCTGCCTGGTTCTACCCGCTGCCCGGAACGCTAAGCAGGGCAAAAGCGATTCTCGTCCTCGGTGCTTGCTTTTTCTCAGAAAGAGCCGTGGTGTGCGTTTTCGCCGGAAAACGCGTTTTTGGCCGAAAACGTGTACGTTTGCACTTCCCCGCCACAGGGAAGCTGCTAGCCGGGAATTCTCTGCCTGGTTCTACCCGCTGCCCGGAACGCTACGCAGGGCAAAAGCGATTCTCGTCCTCCGTGCTTGCTTTTTCTCAGAAAGAGCCGTGGTGTGCGTTTTCGCCAGAAAACGCGTTTTTGTCCGAAAACGTGTACGTTTGCACTTCCCAGCCACAGGGAAGGTGCTAGCCGGGAATTCTCTGCCTGGTTCTACCCGCTGCCCGGAACGCTACGCAGGGCAAAAGCGATTCTCGTCCTCCGTGCTTGCTTTTTCTCAGAAAGAGCCGTGGTGTGCTTTTTCGCCGAAAACGCGTTTTTGGCCGAAAACGTGTACGTTTGCAATTCCCAGCCACAGAGAAGGTGCTAGCCGGGAATTCTCTGCCTGGTTCTACCCGCTGCCCGGAACGCTACGCAGGGCAAAAGCGATTCTCGTCCTCCGTGCTTGCTTTTTCTCAGAAAGAGCCGTGGTGTGCGTTTTCGCCGGAAAACGCGTTTTTGGCCGAAAACGTGTACGTTTGCACTTCCCCGCCACAGGGAAGCTGCTAGCCGGGAATTCTCTGCCTGGTTCTACCGCTGCCCGGAAGGCTACGCAGGGCAAAAGCGATTCTCGTCCTCCGTGCTTGCTTTTTCTCAGAAAGAACCGTGGTGTGCGTTTTCGCCGGAAAACGCGTTTTCGGCCGAAAACGTGTACGTTTGCACTTCCCCGCCACAGGGAAGCTGCTAGCCGGGAATTCTCTGCCTGGTTCTACCCGCTGCCCGGAACGCTACGCAGGGCAAAAGCGATTCTCGTCCTCCGTGCTTGCTTTTTCTCAGAAAGAGCCGTGGTGTGCGTTTTCGCCGGAAAACGCGTTTTCGGCCGAAAACGTGTACGTTTGCACTTCCCCGCCACAGGGAAGGTGCTAGCCGGGAATTCTCTGCCTGGTTCTACCCGCTGCCCGGAACGCTACGCAGGGCAAAAGCGATTCTCGTCCTCCGTGCTTGCTTTTTCTCAGAAAGAGCCGTGGCGTGCTTTTTCGTGAAAACGCGTTTTCGGCCGAAAACGTGTACGTTTGCACTTCCCAGCCACAGGGAAGGTGCTAGCCCGGAATTCTCTGCCTGGTTCTACCCGCTGCCCGGAACGCTACGCAGGGCAAAAGCGATTCTCGTCCTCCGTGCTTGCTTTTTCTCAGAAAGAGCCGTGGTGTGCTTTTTCGCCGAGAACGCGTTTTTGGCCGAAAACGTGTACGTTTGCAATTCCCAGCCACAGAGAAGGTGCTAGCCGGGAATTCTCTGCCTGGTTCTACCCGCTGCCCGGAACGCTACGCAGGGCAAAAGCGATTCTCGTCCTCCGTGCTTGCTTTTTCTCAGAAAGAGCCGTGGTGTGCGTTTTCGCCGGAAAACGCGTTTTCGGCCGAAAACGTGTACGTTTGCACTTCCCCGCCACAGGGAAGCTGCTAGCCGGGAATTCTCTGCCTGGTTCTACCCGCTGCCCGGAACGCTACGCAGGGCAAAAGCGATTCTCGTCCTCCGTGCTTGCTTTTTCTCAGAAAGAGCCGTGGTGTGCGTTTTCGCCGGAAAACGCATTTTCGGCCGAAAACGTGTACGTTTGCACTTCCCCGCCACAGGGAAGCTGCTAGCCGGGAATTCTCTGCCTGGTTCTACCCGCTGCCCGGAACGCTACGCAGGGCAAAAGCGATTCTCGTCCTCCGTGCTTGCTTTTTCTCAAAAAGAGCCGTGGTGTGCGTTTTCGCCGGAAAACGCGTTTTCGGCCGAAAACGTGAACGTTTGCACTTCCCAGCCACAGGGAAGCTGCTAGCCGGGAATTCTCTGCCTGGTTCTACCCGCTGCCCGGAACGCTACGCAGGGCAAAAGCGATTCTCGTCCTCCGTGCTTGCTTTTTCTCAGAAAGAGCCGTGGTGTGCGTTTTCGCCGGAAAACGCGTTTTCGGCCGAAAACGTGTACGTTTGCACTTCCCCGCCACAGGAAAGCTGCTAGCCGGGAATTCTCTGCCTGGTTCTACCCGCTGCCCGGAACGCTACGCAGGGCAAAAGCGATTCTCGTCCTCCGTGCTTGCTTTTTCTCAGATAGAGCCGTGGTGTGCTTTTTCGCCGAAAACGCGTTTTTGGCCGAAAACGTGTACGTTTGCACTTCCCAGCCACAGAGAAGGTGCTAGCCGGGAATTCTCTGCCTGGTTCTACCCGCTGCCCGGAACGCTAAGCAGGGCAAAAGCGATTCTCGTCCTCCGTGCTTGCTTTTTCTCAGAAAGAGCCGTGGTGTGCGTTTTCGCCGGAAAACGCGTTTTTGGCCGAAAACGTGTACGTTTGCACTTCCCAGCCACAGGGAAGGTGCTAGCCGGGAATTCTCTGCCTGGTTCTACCCGCTACCCGGAACGCTACGCAGGGCAAAAGCGATTCTCGTCCTCCGTGCTTGCTTTTTCTCAGAAAGAGCCGTGGTGTGCGTTTTCGCCGGAAAACGCGTTTTCGGCCGAAAACGTGTACGTTTGCACTTCCCCGCCACAGGAAAGCTGCTAGCCGGGAATTCTCTGCCTGGTTCTACCCGCTGCCCGGAACGCTACGCAGGGCAAAAGCGATTCTCGTCCTCCGTGCTTGCTTTTTCTCAGAAAGAGCCGTGGTGTGCTTTTTCGCCGAAAACGCGTTTTCGGCCGAAAACGTGTACGTTTGCACTTCCCAGCCACAGAGAAGGTGCTAGCCGGGAATTCTCTGCCTGGTTCTACCCGCTGCCCAGAACGCTACGCAGGGCAAAAGCGATTCTCGTCCTCCGTGCTTGCTTTTTCTCAGAAAGAGCCGTAGTGTGCGTTTTCGCCGGAAAACGCGTTTTCGGCCGAAAACGTGTACGTTTGCACTTCCCCGCCACAGGAAAGCTGCTAGCCGGGAATTCTCTGCCTGGTTCTACCCGCTGCCCGGAACGCTACGCAGGGCAAAAGCGATTCTCGTCCTCCGTGCTAGCTTTTTCTCAGAAAGAGCCGTGGTGTGCGTTTTCGCCGGAAAACGAGTTTTTGGCCGAAAACGTGTACGTTTGCACTTCCCAGCCACAAGGAAGGTGCTAGCCGGGAATTCTCTGCCTGGTTCTACCCTCTGCCCGGAACGCTACGCAGGGCAAAAGCGGTTCTCGTCCTCCGTGCTTGCTTTTTCTCAGAAAGAGCCGTGGTGTGCGTTTTCGCCGGAAAACGCGTTTTCGGCCGAAAACGTGTACGTTTGCACTTCCCAGCCACAGAGAAGGTGCTAGCCGGGAATTCTCTGCCTGGTTCTACCCGCTGCCCGGAACGCTAAGCAGGGCAAAAGCGATTCTCGTCCTCGGTGCTTGCTTTTTCTCAGAAAGAGCCGTGGTGTGCGTTTTCGCCGGAAAACGCGTTTTTGGCCGAAAACGTGTACGTTTGCACTTCCCCGCCACAGGGAAGCTGCTAGCCGGGAATTCTCTGCCTGGTTCTACCCGCTGCCCGGAACGCTACGCAGGGCAAAAGCGATTCTCGTCCTCCGTGCTTGCTTTTTCTCAGAAAGAGCCGTGGTGTGCGTTTTCGCCGGAAAACGCGTTTTCGGCCGAAAACGTGTATGTTTGCACTTCCCCGCCACAGGAAAGCTGCTAGCCGGGAATTCTCTGCCTGGTTCTACCCGCTGCCCGGAACGCTACGCAGGGCAAAAGCGATTCTCGTCCTCCGTGCTTGCTTTTTCTCAGAAAGAGCCGTGGTGTGCTTTTTCGCCGAAAACGCGTTTTTGGCCGAAAACGTGTACGTTTGCACTTCCCAGCCACAGAGAAGGTGCTAGCCGGGAATTCTCTGCCTGGTTCTACCCGCTGCCCGGAACTCTAAGCAGGGCAAAAGCGATTCTCGTCCTCCGTGCTTGCTTTTTCTCAGAAAGAGCCGTGGTGTGCGTTTTCGCCGGAAAACGCGTTTTTGGCCGAAAACGTGTACGTTTGCACTTCCCAGCCACAGGGAAGGTGCTAGCCGGGAATTCTCTGCCTGGTTCTACCCGCTGCCCGGAACGCTACGCAGGGCAAAAGCGATTCTCGTCCTCCGTGCTTGCTTTTTCTCAGAAAGAGCCGTGGTGTGCGTTTTCGCCGGAAAACGCGTTTTCGGCCGAAAACGTGTACGTTTGCAGTTCCCCGCCACAGGAAAGCTGCTAGCCGGGAATTCTCTGCCTGGTTCTACCGGCTGCCCGGAACGCTACGCAGGGCAAAAGCGATTCTCGTCCTCCGTGCTTGCTTTTTCTCAGAAAGAGCCGTGGTGTGCGTTTTCGCCGGAAAACGCGTTTTCGGCTGAAAACGTGTACGTTTGCACTTCCCCGCCACAGGGAAGGTGCTAGCCGGGAATTCTCTGCCTGGTTCTACCCGCTGCCCGGAACGCTACGCAGGGCAAAAGCGATTCTCGTCCTCCGTGCTTGGTTTTTCTCAGAAAGAGCCGTGGTGTGCGTTTTCGCCGGAAAACGCGTTTTCGGCCGAAAATGTGTACGTTTGCACTTCCCAGCCACAGAGAAGGTGCTAGCCGGGAATTCTCTGCCTGGTTCTACCCGCTGCCCGGAACGCTAAGCAGGGCAAAAGCGATTCTCGTCCTCCGTGCTTGCTTTTTCTCAGAAAGAGCCGTGGTGTGCGTTTTCGCCGGAAAACGCGTTTTTGTCCGAAAACGTGTACGTTTGCACTTCCCAGCCACAGGGAAGGTGCTAGCCGGGAATTCTCTGCCTGGTTCTACCCGCTGCCCGGAACGCTAAGCAGGGCAAAAGCGATTCTCGTCCTCCGTGCTTGCTTTTTCTCAGAAAGAGCCGTGGTGTGCGTTTTCGCCGGAAAACGCGTTTTTGGCCGAAAACGTGTACGTTTGCACTTCCCAGCCACAGGGAAGCTGCTAGCCGGGAATTCTCTGCCTGGTTCTGCCCGCTGCCCGGAACCCTACGCAGGGCAAAACCGATTCTCGTCCTCCGTGCTTGCTTTTTCTCAGAAAGAGCCGTGGTGTGCGTTTTCGCCGGAAAACGCGTTTTCGGCCGAAAACGTGTACGTTTGCACTTCCCCGCCACAGGGAAGCTGCTAGCCGGGAATTCTCTGCCTGGTTCTACCCGCTGCCCGGAACGCTACGCAGGGCAAAAGCGATTCTCGTCCTCCGTGCTTGCTTTTTCTCAGAAAGAGCCGTGGTGTGCTTTTTCGCCGAAAACGCATTTTCGGCCGAAAACGTGTATGTTTGCACTTCCCGGCCACAGGGAAGCTGCTAGCCGGGAATTCTCTGCCTGGTTCTACCCGCTGCCCGGAACGCTACGCAGGGCAAAAGCGGTTCTCGTCCTCCGTGCTTGCTTTTTCTCAGAAAGAGCCGTGGTGTGCGTTTTCGCCGGAAAACGCGTTTTCGGCCGAAAACGTGTACGTTTGCACTTCCCAGCCACAGGGAAGCTGCTAGCCGTGAATTCTCTGCCTGGTTCTACCCGCTGCCCGGAACGCTACGCAGGGCAAAAGCGATTCTCGTCCTCCGTGCTTGCTTTTTCTCAGAAAGAGCCGTGGTGTGCGTTTCCGCCGGAAAACGCGTTTTCGGCCGAAAACGTGTACGTTTGCACTTCCCAGCCACAGGGAAGCTGCTAGCCGGGAATTCTCTGCCTGGTTCTATCCGCTGCCCGGAACGCTACGCAGGGCAAAAGCGATTCTCGTCCTCCGTGCTTGCTTTTTCTCAGAAAGAGCCGTGGTGTGCGTTTTCGCCGGAAAACGCGTTTTCGGCCGAAAACGTGTACGTTTGCACTTCCCGGCCACAGGGAAGCTGCTA
Organism: Athene noctua; assembly: GCF_965140245.1. Lineage (NCBI taxonomy): Eukaryota > Metazoa > Chordata > Aves > Strigiformes > Strigidae > Athene > Athene noctua. The sequence goes on from NW_027437545.1 coordinate 210,614, forward strand.
GCCGTGAATTCTCTGCTTGGTTCTACCCGCTGCCCGGAACGCTACGCAGGGCAAAAGCGATTCTCGTCCTCCGTGCTTGCTTTTTCTCAGAAAGAGCCGTGGTGTGCGTTTTCGCCGGAAAACGCGTTTTCGGCCGAAAACGTGTACGTTTGCACTTCCCCGCCACAGGAAAGCTGCTAGCCGGGAATTCTCTGCCTGGTTCTACCCGCTGCCCGGAACGCTACGCAGGGCAAAAGCGATTCTCGTCCTCCGTGCTTGCTTTTTCTCAGAAAGAGCCGTGGTGTGCGTTTTCGCCGAAAACGCGTTTTTGGCCGAAAACGTGTACGTTTGCACTTCCCGGCTACAGGGAAGCTGCTAGCCGGGAATTCTCTGCCTGGTTCTACCCGCTGCCCGGAACGCTAAGCAGGGCAAAAGCGATTCTCGTCCTCCGTGCTTGCTTTTTCTCAGAAAGAGCCGTGGTGTGCGTTTTCGCCGAAAACGCGTTTTTGGCCGAAAACGTGTACGTTTGCACTTCCCAGCCACAGGGAAGGTGCTAGCCGCGAATTCTCTGCCTGGTTCTACCCGCTGCCCGGAACGCTACGCAGGGCAAAAGCGATTCTCGTCCTCCGTGCTTGCTTTTTCTCAGAAAGAGCCGTGGTGTGCGTTTTCGCCGGAAAACGCGTTTTTGGCCGAAAACGTGTACGTTTGCACTTCCCAGCCACAGGGAAGCTGCTAGCCGGGAATTCTCTGCCTGGTTCTACCCGCTGCCCGGAACGCTACGCAGGGCAAAAGCGACTCTCGTCCTCCGTGCTTGCTTTTTCTCAGAAAGAGCCGTGGTGTGCGTTTTCGCCGGAAAACGCGTTTTTGGCCGAAAACGTGTACGTTTGCACTTCCCCACCACAGGGAAGCTGCTAGCCGTGAATTCTCTGCCTGGTTCTACCCGCTGCCCGGAACGCTACGCAGGGCAAAAGCGATTCTCGTCCTCCGTGCTTGCTTTTTCTCAGAAAGAGCCGTGGTGTGCGTTTTCGCCGAAAACGCGTTTTTGGCCGAAAACGTGTACGTTTGCACTTCCCCGCCACAGTGAAGGTGCTAGCCGGGACGTCTCTGCCTGGTTCTACCCGCTGCCCGGAACGCTACGCAGGGCAAAAGCGATTCTCGTCCTCCGTGCTTGCTTTTTCTCAGAAAGAGCCGTGGTGTGCTTTTTCGCCGAAAACGTGTTTTCGGCCGAAAACGTTTACGTTTGCACTTCCCCGCCACAGAGAAGGTGCTAGCCGGGAATTCTCTGCCTGGTTCTACCCGCTGCCCGGAACGCTACGCAGGGCAAAAGCGATTCTCGTCCTCCGTGCTTGCTTTTTCTCAGAAAGAGCCGTGGTGTGCGTTTTCGCCGGAAAACGCGTTTTCGGCCGAAAACGTGTACGTTTGCACTTCCCGGCCACAGGGAAGGTGCTAGCCGGGAATTCTCTGCCTGGTTCTACCCGCTGCCCGGAAGGCTACGCAGGGCAAAAGCGATTCTCGTCCTCCGTGCTTGCTTTTTCTCCGAAAGAGCCGTGGTGTGCGTTTTCGCCGGAAAACGCGTTTTCGGCCGAAAACGTGTACGTTTGCACTTGCCCGCCACAGGGAAGCTGCTAGCCGGGAATTCTCTGCCTGGTTCTACCCGCTGCACGGAAGGCTACGCAGGGCAAAAGCGATTCTCGTCCTCCGTGCTTGCTTTTTCTCAGAAAGAGCCGTGGTGTGCGTTTTCGCCGGAAAACGCGTTTTCGGCCGAAAACGTGTACGTTTGCACTTCCCGGCCACAGGGAAGCTGCTAGCCGGGAATTCTCTGCCTGGTTCTACCCGCTGCCCGGAACGCTACGCAGGGCAAAAGCGATTCTCGTCCTCCGTGCTTGCTTTTTCTCAGAAAGAGCCGTGGTGTGCGTTTTCGCCGGAAAACGCGTTTTCGGCCGAAAACGTGTACGTTTGCACTTCCCGGCCACAGGGAAGGTGCTAGCCGGGAATTCTCTGCCTGGTTCTACCCGCTGCCCGGAAGGCTACGCAGGGCAAAAGCGATTCTCGTCCTCCGTGCTTGCTTTTTCTCCGAAAGAGCCGTGGTGTGCGTTTTCGCCGGAAAACGCGTTTTCGGCCGAAAACGTGTACGTTTGCACTTGCCCGCCACAGGGAAGCTGCTAGCCGGGAATTCTCTGCCTGGTTCTACCCGCTGCACGGAAGGCTACGCAGGGCAAAAGCGATTCTCGTCCTCCGTGCTTGCTTTTTCTCAGAAAGAGCCGTGGTGTGCGTTTTCGCCGGAAAACGCGTTTTCGGCCGAAAACGTGTACGTTTGCACTTCCCGGCCACAGGGAAGCTGCTAGCCGGGAATTCTCTGCCTGGTTCTACCCGCTGCCCGGAACGCTACGCAGGGCAAAAGCGATTCTCGTCCTCCGTGCTTGCTTTTTCTCAGAAAGAGCCGTGGTGTGCGTTTTCGCCGGAAAACGCGTTTTTGGCCGAAAACGTGTACGTTTGCACTTCCCCGCCACAGGGAAGCTGCTAGCCGGGAATTCTCTGCCTGGTTCTACCCGCTGCCTGGAAGGCTACGCAGGGCAAAAGCGATTCTCGTCCTCCGTGCTTGCTTTTTCTCAGAAAGAGCCGTGGTGTGCGTTTTCGCCGGAAAACGCGTTTTCGGCCGAAAACGTGTACGTTTGCACTTCCCCCCACAGGGAAGCTGCTAGCCGGGAATTCTCTGCCTGGTTCTACCCGCTGCCCGGAACGCTACGCAGGGCAAAAGCGATTCTCGTCCTCCGTGCTTGCTTTTTCTCAGAAAGAGCCGTGGTGTGCGTTTTCGCCGGAAAACGCGTTTTCGGCCGAAAACGTGAACGTTTGCACTTCCCGGCCACAGGGAAGCTGCTAGCCGGGAATTCTCTGCCTGGTTCTACCCGCTGCCCGGAACGCTACGCAGGGCAAAAGCGATTCTCGTCCTCCGTGCTTGCTTTTTCTCAGAAAGAGCCGTGGTGTGCCTTTTCGCCGGAAAACGCATTTTCGGCCGAAAACGTGTAAGTTTGCACTTCCCGGCCACAGGGAAGCTGCTAGCCGGGAATTCTCTGCCTGGTTCTACCCGCTGCCCGGAACGCTACGCAGGGCAAAAGCGATTCTCGTCCTCCGTGCTTGCTTTTTCTCAGAAAGAGCCGTGGTGTGCGTTTTCGCCGGAAAACGCGTTTTCGGCCGAAAACGTGAACGTTTGCACTTCCCCGCCACAGGAAAGCTGCTAGCCGGGAATTTCCTGCCTGGTTCTACCCGCTGCCCTGAACGCTACGCAGGGCAAAAGCGATTCTCGTCCTCCGTGCTTGCTTTTTCTCAGAAAGAGCCGTGGTGTGCTTTTTCGCCGAAAACGCGTTTTCGGGCGAAAACGTGTACGTTTGCACTTCCCAGCCACAGGGAAGGTGCTAGCCGGGAATTCTCTGCCTGGTTCTACCCGCTGCCCGGAACGCTACGCAGGGCAAAAGCGATTCTCGTCCTCCGTGCTTGCTTTTTCTCAGAAAGAGCCGTGGTGTGCGTTTTCGCCGGAAAACGCGTTTTTGGCCGAAAACCTGTACGTTTGCACTTCCCCGCCACAGGGAAGGTGCTAGCCGGGAATTCTCTGCCTGGTTCTACCCGCTGCCCGGAACGCTACGCAGGGCAAAAGCGATTCTCGTCCTCCGTGCTTGCTTTTTCTCAGAAAGAGCCGTGGTGTGCGTTTTCGCCGGAAAACGCGTTTTCGGCCGAAAACGTGTACGTTTGCACTTCCCCGCCACAGGGAAGCTGCTAGCCGGGAATTCTCTGCCTGGTTCTACCCGCTGCCCGGAACGCTACGCAGGGCAAAAGCGATTCTCGTCCTCCGTGCTTGCTTTTTCTCCGAAAGAGCCGTGGTGTGCGTTTTCGCCGGAAAACGCGTTTTCGGCCGAAAACGTGTACGTTTGCACTTGCCCGCCACAGGGAAGCTGCTAGCCGGGAATTCTCTGCCTGGTTCTACCCGCTGCACGGAAGGCTACGCAGGGCAAAAGCGATTCTCGTCCTCCGTGCTTGCTTTTTCTCAGAAAGAGCCGTGGTGTGCGTTTTCGCCGGAAAACGCGTTTTCGGCCGAAAACGTGTACGTTTGCACTTCCCGGCCACAGGGAAGCTGCTAGCCGGGAATTCTCTGCCTGGTTCTACCCGCTGCCCGGAACGCTACGCAGGGCAAAAGCGATTCTCGTCCTCCGTGCTTGCTTTTTCTCAGAAAGAGCCGTGGTGTGCGTTTTCGCCGGAAAACGCGTTTTCGGCCGAAAACGTGTACGTTTGCACTTCCCGGCCACAGGGAAGGTGCTAGCCGGGAATTCTCTGCCTGGTTCTACCCGCTGCCCGGAAGGCTACGCAGGGCAAAAGCGATTCTCGTCCTCCGTGCTTGCTTTTTCTCCGAAAGAGCCGTGGTGTGCGTTTTCGCCGGAAAACGCGTTTTCGGCCGAAAACGTGTACGTTTGCACTTGCCCGCCACAGGGAAGCTGCTAGCCGGGAATTCTCTGCCTGGTTCTACCCGCTGCACGGAAGGCTACGCAGGGCAAAAGCGATTCTCGTCCTCCGTGCTTGCTTTTTCTCAGAAAGAGCCGTGGTGTGCGTTTTCGCCGGAAAACGCGTTTTCGGCCGAAAACGTGTACGTTTGCACTTCCCGGCCACAGGGAAGCTGCTAGCCGGGAATTCTCTGCCTGGTTCTACCCGCTGCCCGGAACGCTACGCAGGGCAAAAGCGATTCTCGTCCTCCGTGCTTGCTTTTTCTCAGAAAGAGCCGTGGTGTGCGTTTTCGCCGGAAAACGCGTTTTTGGCCGAAAACGTGTACGTTTGCACTTCCCCGCCACAGGGAAGCTGCTAGCCGGGAATTCTCTGCCTGGTTCTACCCGCTGCCTGGAAGGCTACGCAGGGCAAAAGCGATTCTCGTCCTCCGTGCTTGCTTTTTCTCAGAAAGAGCCGTGGTGTGCGTTTTCGCCGGAAAACGCGTTTTCGGCCGAAAACGTGTACGTTTGCACTTCCCCCCACAGGGAAGCTGCTAGCCGGGAATTCTCTGCCTGGTTCTACCCGCTGCCCGGAACGCTACGCAGGGCAAAAGCGATTCTCGTCCTCCGTGCTTGCTTTTTCTCAGAAAGAGCCGTGGTGTGCGTTTTCGCCGGAAAACGCGTTTTCGGCCGAAAACGTGAACGTTTGCACTTCCCGGCCACAGGGAAGCTGCTAGCCGGGAATTCTCTGCCTGGTTCTACCCGCTGCCCGGAACGCTACGCAGGGCAAAAGCGATTCTCGTCCTCCGTGCTTGCTTTTTCTCAGAAAGAGCCGTGGTGTGCCTTTTCGCCGGAAAACGCATTTTCGGCCGAAAACGTGTAAGTTTGCACTTCCCGGCCACAGGGAAGCTGCTAGCCGGGAATTCTCTGCCTGGTTCTACCCGCTGCCCGGAACGCTACGCAGGGCAAAAGCGATTCTCGTCCTCCGTGCTTGCTTTTTCTCAGAAAGAGCCGTGGTGTGCGTTTTCGCCGGAAAACGCGTTTTCGGCCGAAAACGTGAACGTTTGCACTTCCCCGCCACAGGAAAGCTGCTAGCCGGGAATTTCCTGCCTGGTTCTACCCGCTGCCCTGAACGCTACGCAGGGCAAAAGCGATTCTCGTCCTCCGTGCTTGCTTTTTCTCAGAAAGAGCCGTGGTGTGCTTTTTCGCCGAAAACGCGTTTTCGGGCGAAAACGTGTACGTTTGCACTTCCCAGCCACAGGGAAGGTGCTAGCCGGGAATTCTCTGCCTGGTTCTACCCGCTGCCCGGAACGCTACGCAGGGCAAAAGCGATTCTCGTCCTCCGTGCTTGCTTTTTCTCAGAAAGAGCCGTGGTGTGCGTTTTCGCCGGAAAACGCGTTTTTGGCCGAAAACCTGTACGTTTGCACTTCCCCGCCACAGGGAAGGTGCTAGCCGGGAATTCTCTGCCTGGTTCTACCCGCTGCCCGGAACGCTACGCAGGGCAAAAGCGATTCTCGTCCTCCGTGCTTGCTTTTTCTCAGAAAGAGCCGTGGTGTGCGTTTTCGCCGGAAAACGCGTTTTCGGCCGAAAACGTGTACGTTTGCACTTCCCCGCCACAGGGAAGCTGCTAGCCGGGAATTCTCTGCCTGGTTCTACCCGCTGCCCGGAACGCTACGCAGGGCAAAAGCGATTCTCGTCCTCCGTGCTTGCTTTTTCTCAGAAAGAGCCGTGGTGTGCGTTTTCGCCGGAAAACGCGTTTTCGGCCGAAAACGTGTACGTTTGCACTTCCCCGCCACAGGGAAGCTGCTAGCCGGGAATTCTCTGCCTGGGTCTACCCGCTGCCAGGAACGCTACGCAGGGCAAAAGCGATTCTCGTCCTCCGTGCTTGCTTTTTCTCAGAAAGAGCCGTGGTGTGCGTTTTCGCCGAAAACGAGTTTTCGGCCGAAAACGTGTACGTTTGCACTTCCCAGCCACAGGGAAGCTGCTAGCCGGGAATTCTCTGCCTGGGTCTACCCGCTGCCCGGAACGCTACGCAGGGCAAAAGCGATTCTCGTTCTCCGTGCTTGCTTTTTCTCAGAAAGAGCCGTGGTGTGCGTTTCCGCCGGAAAACACGTTTTCGGCCGAAAACGTGTACGTTTGCACTTCCCCGCCACAGGGAAGCTGCTAGCCGGGAATTCTCTGCCTGGTTCTATCCGCTGCCCGGAACGCTACGCAGGGCAAAAGCGATTCTCGTCCTCCGTGCTTGCTTTTTCTCAGAAAGAGCCGTGGTGTGCTTTTTCGCCGAAAACGCGTTTTTGGCCGAAAACGTGTACGTTTGCACTTCCCTGCCACAGGGAAGGTGCTAGCCGGGAATTCTCTGCCTGGTTCTACCCGCTGCCCGGAACGCTACGCAGGGCAAAAGCGATGCTCGTCCTCCGTGCTTGCTTTATCTCAGAAAGAGCCGTGGTGTGCGTTTTCGCCGGAAAACGCGTTTTTGTCCGAAAACGTGTACGTTTGCACTTCCCCGCCACAGGGAAGCTGCTAGCCGGGAATTCTCTGCCTGGTTCTACCCGCTGCCCGGAACGCTACGCAGGGCAAAAGCGATTCTCGTCCTCCGTGCTTGCTTTTTCTCAGAAAGAGCCGTGGTGTGCGTTTTCGCCGGAAAACGCGTTTTTGGCCGAAAACGTGTACGTTTGCACTTCCCCGCCACAGGGAAGCTGCTAGCCGGGAATTCTCTGCCTGGTTCTACCCGCTGCCCGGAACGCTACGCAGGGCAAAAGCGATTCTCGTCCTCCGTGCTTGCTTTTTCTCAGAAAGACCCGTGGTGTGCTTTTTCGCCGAAAACGCGTTTTTGGCCGAAAACGTGTACGTTTGCAATTCCCAGCCACAGAGAAGGTGCTAGCCGGGAATTCTCTGCCTGGTTCTACCCGCTGCCCGGAACGCTACGCAGGGCAAAAGCGATTCTCGTCCTCCGTGCTTGCTTTTTCTCAGAAAGAGCCGTGGTGTGCGTTTTCGCCGGAAAACGCGTTTTCGGCCGAAAACGTGTACGTTTGCACTTCCCCGCCACAGGGAAGCTGCTAGCCGGGAATTCTCTGCCTGGTTCTACCCGCTGCCCGGAACGCTACGCAGGGCAAAAGCGATTCTCGTCCTCCGTGCTTGCTTTTTCTCAGAAAGAGCCGTGGTGTGCGTTTTCGCCGGAAAACGCGTTTTTGGCCGAAAACGTGTACGTTTGCACTTCCCCGCCACAGGGAAGGTGCTAGCCGTGAATTCTCTGCCTGGTTCTACCGCTGCCCGGAACGCTACGCAGGGCAAAAGCGATTCTCGTCCTCCGTGCTTGCTTTTTCTCAGAAAGAACCGTGGTGTGCGTTTTCGCCGGAAAACGCGTTTTCGGCCGAAAACGTGTACGTTTGCACTTCCCCGCCACAGGGAAGCTGCTAGCCGGGAATTCTCTGCCTGGTTCTACCCGCTGCCCGGAACGCTACGCAGGGCAAAAGCGATTCTCGTCCTCCGTGCTTGCTTTTTCTCAGAAAGAGCCGTGGCGTGCTTTTTCGTGAAAACGCGTTTTCGGCCGAAAACGTGTACGTTTGCACTTCCCAGCCACAGGGAAGGTGCTAGCCCGGAATTCTCTGCCTGGTTCTACCCGCTGCCCGGAACGCTACGCAGGGCAAAAGCGATTCTCGTCCTCCGTGCTTGCTTTTTCTCAGAAAGAGCCGTGGTGTGCTTTTTCGCCGAAAACGCGTTTTTGGCCGAAAACGTGTACGTTTGCAATTCCCAGCCACAGAGAAGGTGCTAGCCGGGAATTCTCTGCCTGGTTCTACCCGCTGCCCGGAACGCTACGCAGGGCAAAAGCGATTCTCGTCCTCCGTGCTTGCTTTTTCTCAGAAAGAGCCGTGGTGTGCGTTTTCGCCGGAAAACGCGTTTTCGGCCGAAAACGTGTACGTTTGCACTTCCACGCCACAGGGAAGCTGCTAGCCGGGAATTCTCTGCCTGGTTCTACCCGCTGCCCGGAACGCTACGCAGGGCAAAAGCGATTCTCGTCCTCCGTGCTTGCTTTTTCTCAGAAAGAGCCGTGGTGTGCGTTTTCGCCGGAAAACGCATTTTCGGCCGAAAACGTGTACGTTTGCACTTCCCCGCCACAGGGAAGCTGCTAGCCGGGAATTCTCTGCCTGGTTCTACCCGCTGCCCGGAACGCTACGCAGGGCAAAAGCGATTCTCGTCCTCCGTGCTTGCTTTTTCTCAAAAAGAGCCGTGGTGTGCGTTTTCGCCGGAAAACGCGTTTTCGGCCGAAAACGTGAACGTTTGCACTTCCCAGCCACAGGGAAGCTGCTAGCCGGGAATTCTCTGCCTGGTTCTACCCGCTGCCCGGAACGCTACGCAGGGCAAAAGCGATTCTCGTCCTCCGTGCTTGCTTTTTCTCAGAAAGAGCCGTGGTGTGCGTTTTCGCCGGAAAACGCGTTTTCGGACGAAAACGTGTACGTTTGCACTTCCCCGCCACAGGAAAGCTGCTAGCCGGGAATTCTCTGCCTGGTTCTACCCGCTGCCCGGAACGCTACGCAGGGCAAAAGCGATTCTCGTCCTCCGTGCTTGCTTTTTCTCAGATAGAGCCGTGGTGTGCTTTTTCGCCGAAAACGCGTTTTTGGCCGAAAACGTGTACGTTTGCACTTCCCAGCCACAGAGAAGGTGCTAGCCGGGAATTCTCTGCCTGGTTCTACCCGCTGCCCGGAACGCTAAGCAGGGCAAAAGCGATTCTCGTCCTCCGTGCTTGCTTTTTCTCAGAAAGAGCCGTGGTGTGCGTTTTCGCCGGAAAACGCGTTTTTGGCCGAAAACGTGTACGTTTGCACTTCCCAGCCACAGGGAAGGTGCTAGCCGGGAATTCTCTGCCTGGTTCTACCCGCTGCCCGGAACGCTACGCAGGGCAAAAGCGATTCTCGTCCTCCGTGCTTGCTTTTTCTCAGAAAGAGCCGTGGTGTGCGTTTTCGCCGGAAAACGCGTTTTCGGCCGAAAACGTGTACGTTTGCACTTCCCCGCCACAGGAAAGCTGCTAGCCGGGAATTCTCTGCCTGGTTCTACCCGCTGCCCGGAACGCTACGCAGGGCAAAAGCGATTCTCGTCCTCCGTGCTTGCTTTTTCTCAGAAAGAGCCGTGGTGTGCTTTTTCGCCGAAAACGCGTTTTTGGCGGAAAACGTGTACGTTTGCACTTCCCAGCCACAAGGAAGGTGCTAGCCGGGAATTCTCTGCCTGGTTCTACCCTCTGCCCGGAACGCTACGCAGGGCAAAAGCGGTTCTCGTCCTCCGTGCTTGCTTTTTCTCAGAAAGAGCCGTGGTGTGCGTTTTCGCCGGAAAACGCATTTTCGGCCGAAAACGTGTACGTTTGCACTTCCCAGCCACAGAGAAGGTGCTAGCCGGGAATTCTCTGCCTGGTTCTACCCGCTGCCCGGAAGGCTACGCAGGGCAAAAGCGATTCTCGTCCTCGGTGCTTGCTTTTTCTCAGAAAGAGCCGTGGTGTGCGTTTTCGCCGGAAAACGCGTTTTTGGCCGAAAACGTGTACGTTTGCACTTCCCCGCCACAGGGAAGCTGCTAGCCGGGAATTCTCTGCCTGGTTCTACCCGCTGCCCGGAACGCTACGCAGGGCAAAAGCGATTCTCGTCCTCCGTGCTTGCTTTTTCTCAGAAAGAGCCGTGGTGTGCGTTTTCGCCGGAAAACGCGTTTTTGGCCGAAAACGTGTACGTTTGCACTTCCCAGCCACAGGGAAGGTGCTAGCCGGGAATTCTCTGCCTGGTTCTACCCGCTGCCCGGAACGCTACGCAGGGCAAAAGCGATTCTCGTCCTCCGTGCTTGCTTTTTCTCAGAAAGAGCCGTGGTGTGCGTTTTCGCCGGAAAACGCGTTTTCGGCCGAAAACGTGTATGTTTGCACTTCCCCGCCACAGGAAAGCTGCTAGCCGGGAATTCTCTGCCTGGTTCTACCCGCTGCCCGGAACGCTACGCAGGGCAAAAGCGATTCTCGTCCTCCGTGCTTGCTTTTTCTCAGAAAGAGCCGTGGTGTGCTTTTTCGCCGAAAACGCGTTTTTGGCCGAAAACGTGTACGTTTGCACTTCCCAGCCACAGAGAAGGTGCTAGCCGGGAATTCTCTGCCTGGTTCTACCCGCTGCCCGGAACTCTAAGCAGGGCAAAAGCGATTCTCGTCCTCCGTGCTTGCTTTTTCTCAGAAAGAGCCGTGGTGTGCGTTTTCGCCGGAAAACGCGTTTTTGGCCGAAAACGTGTACGTTTGCACTTCCCAGCCACAGGGAAGGTGCTAGCCGGGAATTCTCTGCCTGGTTCTACCCGCTGCCCGGAACGCTACGCAGGGCAAAAGCGATTCTCGTCCTCCGTGCTTGCTTTTTCTCAGAAAGAGCCGTGGTGTGCGTTTTCGCCGGAAAACGCGTTTTCGGCCGAAAACGTGTACGTTTGCAGTTCCCCGCCACAGGAAAGCTGCTAGCCGGGAATTCTCTGCCTGGTTCTACCCGCTGCCCGGAACGCTACGCAGGGCAAAAGCGATTCTCGTCCTCCGTGCTTGCTTTTTCTCAGAAAGAGCCGTGGTGTGCGTTTTCGCCGGAAAACGCGTTTTTGGCCGAAAACGTGTACGTTTGCACTTCCCCGCCACAGGGAAGGTGCTAGCCGGGAATTCTCTGCCTGGTTCTACCCGCTGCCCGGAACGCTACGCAGGGCAAAAGCGATTCTCGTCCTCCGTGCTTGCTTTTTCTCAGAAAGAGCCGTGGTGTGCGTTTTCGCCGGAAAACGCGTTTTCGGCCGAAAATGTGTACGTTTGCACTTCCCAGCCACAGAGAAGGTGCTAGCCGGGAATTCTCTGCCTGGTTCTACCCGCTGCCCGGAACGCTAAGCAGGGCAAAAGCGATTCTCGTCCTCCGTGCTTGCTTTTTCTCAGAAAGAGCCGTGGTGTGCGTTTTCGCCGGAAAACGCGTTTTTGTCCGAAAACGTGTACGTTTGCACTTCCCAGCCACAGGGAAGGTGCTAGCCGGGAATTCTCTGCCTGGTTCTACCCGCTGCCCGGAACGCTAAGCAGGGCAAAAGCGATTCTCGTCCTCCGTGCTTGCTTTTTCTCAGAAAGAGCCGTGGTGTGCGTTTTCGCCGGAAAACGCGTTTTTGGCCGAAAACGTGTACGTTTGCACTTCCCAGCCACAGGGAAGGTGCTAGCCGGGAATTCTCTGCCTGGTTCTACCCGCTGCCCGGAACGCTACGCAGGGCAAAAGCGATTCTCGTCCTCCGTGCTTGCTTTTTCTCAGAAAGAGCCGTGGTGTGCTTTTTCGCCGGAAAACGCGTTTTCGGCCGAAAACGTGTACGTTTGCACTTCCCCGCCACAGGGAAGCTGCTAGCCGGGAATTCTCTGCCTGGTTCTACCCGCTGCCCGGAACGCTACGCAGGGCAAAAGCGATTCTCGTCCTCCGTGCTTGCTTTTTCTCAGAAAGAGCCGTGGTGTGCGTTTTAGCCGAAAACGCGTTTTCGGCCGAAAACGTGTACGTTTGCACTTTTCAGCCACAGGGAAGCTGCTAGCCGGGAATTCTCTGCCTGGTTCTACCCGCTGCCCGGAACGCTACGCAGGGCAAAAGCGATTCTCGTTCTCCATGCTTGCTTTTTCTCAGAAAGAGCCGTGGTGTGCGTTTCCGCCGGAAAAATTGTTTTCGGCCGAAAACGTGTACGTTTGCACTTCCCCGCCACAGGGAAGCTGCTAGCCGGGAATTCTCTGCCTGGTTCTATCCGCTGCCCGGAACGCTACGCAGGGCAAAAGCGATTCTCGTCCTCCGTGCTTGCTTTTTCTCAGAAAGAGCCGTGGTGTGCGTTTTCGCCGGAAAACGCGTTTTTGGCCGAAAACGTGTACGTTTGCACTTCCCAGCCACAGGGAAGGTGCTAGCCGGGAATTCTCTGCCTGGTTCTATCCGCTGCCCGGAACGCTACGCAGGGCAAAAGCGATTCTCGTCCTCCGTGCTTGCTTTTTCTCAGAAAGAGCCGTGCTGTGCGTTTTCGCCGGAAAACGCGTTTTTGGCCGAAAACGTGTACGTTTGCACTTCCCCGCCACAGGGAAGCTGCTAGCCGGGAATTCTCTGCCTGGTTCTATCCGCTGCCCGGAACGCTACGCAGGGCAAAAGCGATTCTCGTCCTCCGTGCTTGCTTTTTCTCAGAAAGAGCCTTGGTGTGCTTTATCGCCGAAAACGCGTTTTTGGCCGAAAACGTGTACGTTTGCAATTCCCTGCCACAGAGAAGGTGCTAGCCGGGAATTCTCTGCCTGGTTCTACCCGCTACCCGGAAGGCTACGCAGGGCAAAAGCGATTCTTGTCCTCCGTGCTTGCTTTTTCTCAGAAAGAGCCGTGGTGTGCGTTTTCGCCGGAAAACGCGTTTTCGGCCGAAAACGTGTACGTTTGCACTTCCCGGCCACAGGGAAGCTGCTAGCCGGGAATTCTCTGCCTGGTTCTACCCGCTGCCCGGAACGCTACGCAGGGCAAAAGCGATTCTCGTCCTCCGTGCTTGCTTTTTCTCAGAAAGAGCCGTGGTGTGCGTTTTCGCCGGAAAACGCGTTTTTGGCCGAAAACGTGTACGTTTGCACTTCCCAGCCACAGGGAAGGTGCTAGCCGGGAATTCTCTGCCTGGTTCTACCCGCTGCCCGGAACGCTACGCAGGGCAAAAGCGATTCTCGTCCTCCGTGCTTGCTTTTTCTCAGAAAGAGCCGTGGTGTGCGTTTTCGCCGGAAAACGCGTTTTCGGCCGAAAACGTGTATGTTTGCACTTCCCCGCCACAGGAAAGCTGCTAGCCGGGAATTCTCTGCCTGGTTCTACCCGCTGCCCGGAAGGCTACGCAGGGCAAAAGCGATTCTCGTCCTCCGTGCTTGCTTTTTCTCAGAAAGAGCCGTGCTGTGCGTTTTCGCCGGAAAACGCGTTTTTGGCCGAAAACGTGTACGTTTGCACTTCCCCGCCACAGGGAAGCTGCTAGCCGGGAATTCTCTGCCTGGTTCTATCCGCTGCCCGGAACGCTACGCAGGGCAAAAGCGATTCTCGTCCTCCGTGCTTGCTTTTTCTCAGAAAGAGCCTTGGTGTGCTTTATCGCCGAAAACGCGTTTTTGGCCGAAAACGTGTACGTTTGCAATTCCCTGCCACAGAGAAGGTGCTAGCCGGGAATTCTCTGCCTGGTTCTACCCGCTACCCGGAAGGCTACGCAGGGCAAAAGCGATTCTTGTCCTCCGTGCTTGCTTTTTCTCAGAAAGAGCCGTGGTGTGCGTTTTCGCCGGAAAACGCGTTTTCGGCCAAAAACGTGTACGTTTGCACTTCCCGGCCACAGGGAAGCTGCTAGCCGGGAATTCTCTGCCTGGTTCTACCCGCTGCCCGGAACGCTACGCAGGGCAAAAGCGATTCTCGTCCTCCGTGCTTGCTTTTTCTCAGAAAGAGCCGTGGTGTGCGTTTTCGCCGGAAAACGCGTTTTTGGCCGAAAACGTGTACGTTTGCACTTCCCAGCCACAGGGAAGGTGCTAGCCGGGAATTCTCTGCCTGGTTCTACCCGCTGCCCGGAACGCTACGCAGGGCAAAAGCGATTCTCGTCCTCCGTGCTTGCTTTTTCTCAGAAAGAGCCGTGGTGTGCGTTTTCGCCGGAAAACGCGTTTTCGGCCGAAAACGTGTATGTTTGCACTTCCCCGCCACAGGAAAGCTGCTAGCCGGGAATTCTCTGCCTGGTTCTACCCGCTGCCCGGAAGGCTACGCAGGGCAAAAGCGATTCTCGTCCTCCGTGCTTGCTTTTTCTCAGAAAGAGCCGTGGTGTGCGTTTTCGCCGGAAAACGCGTTTTCGGCCTAAAACGTGTACGTTTGCACTTCCCCGCCACAGGGAAGCTGCTAGCCGGGAATTCTCTGCCTGGTTCTACCCGCTGCCCGGAACGCTACGCAGGGCAAAAGCGATTCTCGTCCTCCGTGCTTGCTTTTTCTCAGAAAGAACCGTGGTGTGCGTTTTCGCCGGAAAACGCGTTTTCGGCCGAAAACGTGAACGTTTGCACTTCCCCGCCACAGGGAAGCTGCTAGCCGGGAATTCTCTGCCTGGTTCTACCAGCTGCCCGGAACGCTACGCAGGGCAAAAGCGATTCTCGTCCTCCGTGCTTGCTTTTTCTCAGAAAGAGCCGTGGTGTGCGTTTTCGCCGGAAAACGCGTTTTTGGCCGAAAACCTGTACGTTTGCACTTCCCCGCCACAGGGAAGCTGCTAGCCGGGAATTCTCTGCCTGGTTCTACCCGCTGCCCGGAACGCTACGCAGGGCAAAAGCGATTCTCGTCCTCCGTGCTTGCTTTTTCTCAGAAAGAGCCGTAGTGTGCGTTTTCGCCGGAAAACGCGTTTTTGGCCGAAAACGTGTACGTTAGCACTTCCCAGCCACAGGGAAGCTGCTAGCCGGGAATTCTCTGCCTGGTTCTACCCGCTGTCCGGAACGCTACGCAGGGCAAAAGCGATTCTCGTCCTCCGTGCTTGCTTTTTCTCAGAAAGAGCCGTGGTGTGCGTTTTCGCCGGAAAACGCGTTTTTGTCCGAAAACGTGTACGTTTGCACTTCCCCGCCACAGGGAAGCTGCTAGCCGGGAATTCTCTGCCTGGTTCTACCCGCTGCCCGGAACGCTACGCAGGGCAAAAGCGATTCTCGTCCTCCGTGCTTGCTTTTTCTCAGAAAGAGCCGTGGTGTGCGTTTTCGCCGGAAAACGCTTTTTTGGCCGAAAACGTGTACGTTTGCACTTCCCAGCCACAGGGAAGGTGCTAGCCAGGAATTCTCTGCCTGGTTCTACCAGCTGCCCGGAACGCTACGCAGGGCAAAAGCGATTCTCGTCCTCCGTGCTTGCTTTTTCTCAGAAAGAGCCGTGGTGTGCGTTTTCGCCGGAAAACGCGTTTTTGGCCGAAAACCTGTACGTTTGCACTTCCCCGCCACAGGGAAGCTGCTAGCCGGGAATTCTCTGCCTGGTTCTACCCGCTGCCCGGAACGCTACGCAGGGCAAAAGCGATTCTCGTCCTCCGTGCTTGCTTTTTCTCAGAAAGAGCCGTGGTGTGCCTTTTCGCCGGAAAACGCGTTTTTGGCCGAAAACGTGTACGTTTGCACTTCCCAGCCACAGGGAAGGTGCTAGCCGGGAATTCTCTGCCTGGTTGTACCCGCTGCCCGGAACGCTACGCTGGGCAAAAGCGATTCTCGTCCTCCGTGCTTGCTTTTTCTCAGAAAGAGCCGTGGTGTGCGTTTTCGCCGAAAACGCGTTTTTGGCCGAAAACGTGTACGTTTGCACTTCCCCGCCACAGGGAAGCTGCTAGCCGGGAATTCTCTGCCTGGTTCTACCCGCTGCCCGGAACGCTACGCAGGGCAAAAGCGATTCTCGTCCTCCGTGCTTGCTTTTTCTCAGAAAGAGCCGTGGTGTGCGTTTTCGCCGGAAAACGCGTTTTCGGCCGAAAACGTGTACGTTTGCACTTCCCGGCCACAGGGAAGCTGCTAGCCGGGAATTCTCTGCCTGGTTCTACCCGCTGCCAGGAACGCTACGCAGGGCAAAAGCGATGCTCGTCCTCCCTGCTTGCTTTTTCTCAGAAAGAGCCGTGGTGTGCGTTTTCGCCGGAAAACGCGTTTTCGGCCAAAAACGTGTACGTTTGCACTTCCCCGCCACAGGGAAGCTGCTAGCCGGGAATTCTCTGCCTGGTTCTACCCGCTGCCCGGAACGCTAGGCAGGGCAAAAGCGATTCTCGTCCTCCGTGCTTGCTTTTTCTCAGAAAGAGCCGTGGTGTGCGTTTTCGCCGGAAAACGCGTTTTCGGCCGAAAACGTGTACGTTTGCACTTCCCGGCCACAGGGAAGGTGCTAGCCGGGAATTCTCTGCCTGGTTCTACCCGCTGCCCGGAACGCTATGCAGGGCAAAAGCGATTCTCGTCCTCCGTGCTTGATTTTTCTCAAAAAGAGCCGTGGTGTGCGTTTTCGCCGGAAAACGCTTTTTCGGCCGAAAACGTGAACGTTTGCACTTCCCAGCCACAGGGAAGCTGCTAGCCGGGAATTCTCTGCCTGGTTCTACCCGCTGCCCGGAACGATACGCAGGGCAAAAGCGATTCTCGTCCTCCGTGCTTGCTTTTTCTCAGAAAGAGCCGTGGTGTGCGTTTTCGCCGGAAAACGCGTTTTCGGCCGAAAACGTGTACGTTTGCACTTCCCCGCCACAGGAAAGCTGCTAGCCGGGAATTCTCTGCCTGGTTCTACCCGCTGCCCGGAAGGCTACGCAGGGCAAAAGCGATTCTCGTCCTCCGTGCTTGCTTTTTCTCAGAAAGAGCCGTGGTGTGCGTTTTCGCCGGAAAACGCGTTTTCGGCCTAAAACGTGTACGTTTGCACTTCCCCGCCACAGGGAAGCTGCTAGCCGGGAATTCTCTGCCTGGTTCTACCCGCTGCCCGGAACGCTACGCAGGGCAAAAGCGATTCTCGTCCTCCGTGCTTGCTTTTTCTCAGAAAGAACCGTGGTGTGCGTTTTCGCCGGAAAACGCGTTTTCGGCCGAAAACGTGAACGTTTGCACTTCCCAGCCACAGGGAAGCTGCTAGCCGGGAATTCTCTGCCTGGTTCTACCCGCTGCCCGGAACCCTACGCAGGGCAAAAGCGATTCTCGTCCTCCGTGCTTGCTTTTTCTCAGAAAGAGCCGTGGTGTGCGTTTTCGCCGGAAAACGCTTTTTTGGCCGAAAACGTGTACGTTTGCACTTCCCAGCCACAGGGAAGGTGCTAGCCAGGAATTCTCTGCCTGGTTCTACCAGCTGCCCGGAACGCTACGCAGGGCAAAAGCGATTCTCGTCCTCCGTGCTTGCTTTTTCTCAGAAAGAGCCGTGGTGTGCGTTTTCGCCGGAAAACGCGTTTTTGGCCGAAAACCTGTACGTTTGCACTTCCCCGCCACAGGGAAGCTGCTAGCCGGGAATTCTCTGCCTGGTTCTACCCGCTGCCCGGAACGCTACGCAGGGCAAAAGCGATTCTCGTCCTCCGTGCTTGCTTTTTCTCAGAAAGAGCCGTGGTGTGCCTTTTCGCCGGAAAACGCGTTTTTGGCCGAAAACGTGTACGTTTGCACTTCCCCGCCACAGGGAAGGTGCTAGCCGGGAATTCTCTGCCTGGTTGTACCCGCTGCCCGGAACGCTACGCTGGGCAAAAGCGATTCTCGTCCTCCGTGCTTGCTTTTTCTCAGAAAGAGCCGTGGTGTGCGTTTTCGCCGGAAAACGCGTTTTTGGCCGAAAACGTGTACGTTTGCACTTCCCCGCCACAGGGAAGCTGCTAGCCGGGAATTCTCTGCCTGGTTCTACCCGCTGCCCGGAACGCTACGCAGGGCAAAAGCGATTCTCGTCCTCCGTGCTTGCTTTTTCTCAGAAAGAGCCGTGGTGTGCGTTTTCGCCGGAAAACGCGTTTTCGGCCGAAAACGTGTACGTTTGCACTTCCCGGCCACAGGGAAGCTGCTAGCCGGGAATTCTCTGCCTGGTTCTACCCGCTGCCAGGAACGCTACGCAGGGCAAAAGCGATGCTCGTCCTCCCTGCTTGCTTTTTCTCAGAAAGAGCCGTGGTGTGCGTTTTCGCCGGAAAACGCGTTTTCGGCCAAAAACGTGTACGTTTGCACTTCCCCGCCACAGGGAAGCTGCTAGCCGGGAATTCTCTGCCTGGTTCTACCCGCTGCCCGGAACGCTAGGCAGGGCAAAAGCGATTCTCGTCCTCCGTGCTTGCTTTTTCTCAGAAAGAGCCGTGGTGTGCGTTTTCGCCGGAAAACGCGTTTTCGGCCGAAAACGTGTACGTTTGCACTTCCCGGCCACAGGGAAGGTGCTAGCCGGGAATTCTCTGCCTGGTTCTACCCGCTGCCCGGAACGCTATGCAGGGCAAAAGCGATTCTCGTCCTCCGTGCTTGATTTTTCTCAAAAAGAGCCGTGGTGTGCGTTTTCGCCGGAAAACGCTTTTTCGGCCGAAAACGTGAACGTTTGCACTTCCCAGCCACAGGGAAGCTGCTAGCCGGGAATTCTCTGCCTGGTTCTACCCGCTGCCCGGAACGATACGCAGGGCAAAAGCGATTCTCGTCCTCCGTGCTTGCTTTTTCTCAGAAAGAGCCGTGGTGTGCGTTTTCGCCGGAAAACGCGTTTTCGGCCGAAAACGTGTACGTTTGCACTTCCCCGCCACAGGAAAGCTGCTAGCCGGGAATTCTCTGCCTGGTTCTACCCGCTGCCCGGAAGGCTACGCAGGGCAAAAGCGATTCTCGTCCTCCGTGCTTGCTTTTTCTCAGAAAGAGCCGTGGTGTGCGTTTTCGCCGGAAAACGCGTTTTCGGCCTAAAACGTGTACGTTTGCACTTCCCCGCCACAGGGAAGCTGCTAGCCGGGAATTCTCTGCCTGGTTCTACCCGCTGCCCGGAACGCTACGCAGGGCAAAAGCGATTCTCGTCCTCCGTGCTTGCTTTTTCTCAGAAAGAACCGTGGTGTGCGTTTTCGCCGGAAAACGCGTTTTCGGCCGAAAACGTGAACGTTTGCACTTCCCAGCCACAGGGAAGCTGCTAGCCGGGAATTCTCTGCCTGGTTCTACCCGCTGCCCGGAACCCTACGCAGGGCAAAAGCGATTCTCGTCCTCCGTGCTTGCTTTTTCTCAGAAAGAGCCGTGGTGTGCGTTTTCGCCGGAAAACGCTTTTTTGGCCGAAAACGTGTACGTTTGCACTTCCCAGCCACAGGGAAGGTGCTAGCCAGGAATTCTCTGCCTGGTTCTACCAGCTGCCCGGAACGCTACGCAGGGCAAAAGCGATTCTCGTCCTCCGTGCTTGCTTTTTCTCAGAAAGAGCCGTGGTGTGCGTTTTCGCCGGAAAACGCGTTTTTGGCCGAAAACCTGTACGTTTGCACTTCCCCGCCACAGGGAAGCTGCTAGCCGGGAATTCTCTGCCTGGTTCTACCCGCTGCCCGGAACGCTACGCAGGGCAAAAGCGATTCTCGTCCTCCGTGCTTGCTTTTTCTCAGAAAGAGCCGTGGTGTGCCTTTTCGCCGGAAAACGCGTTTTTGGCCGAAAACGTGTACGTTTGCACTTCCCAGCCACAGGGAAGGTGCTAGCCAGGAATTCTCTGCCTGGTTGTACCCGCTGCCCGGAACGCTACGCTGGGCAAAAGCGATTCTCGTCCTCCGTGCTTGCTTTTTCTCAGAAAGAGCCGTGGTGTGCGTTTTCGCCGGAAAACGCGTTTTTGGCCGAAAACGTGTACGTTTGCACTTCCCCGCCACAGGGAAGCTGCTAGCCGGGAATTCTCTGCCTGGTTCTACCCGCTGCCCGGAACGCTACGCAGGGCAAAAGCGATTCTCGTCCTCCGTGCTTGCTTTTTCTCAGAAAGAGCCGTGGTGTGCGTTTTCGCCGGAAAACGCGTTTTCGGCCGAAAACGTGTACGTTTGCACTTCCCGGCCACAGGGAAGCTGCTAGCCGGGAATTCTCTGCCTGGTTCTACCCGCTGCCAGGAACGCTACGCAGGGCAAAAGCGATGCTCGTCCTCCCTGCTTGCTTTTTCTCAGAAAGAGCCGTGGTGTGCGTTTTCGCCGGAAAACGCGTTTTCGGCCAAAAACGTGTACGTTTGCACTTCCCCGCCACAGGGAAGCTGCTAGCCGGGAATTCTCTGCCTGGTTCTACCCGCTGCCCGGAACGATACGCAGGGCAAAAGCGATTCTCGTCCTCCGTGCTTGCTTTTTCTCAGAAAGAGCCGTGGTGTGCGTTTTCGCCGGAAAACGCGTTTTCGGCCGAAAACGTGTACGTTTGCACTTCCCGGCCACAGGGAAGGTGCTAGCCGGGAATTCTCTGCCTGGTTCTACCCGCTGCCCGGAACGCTATGCAGGGCAAAAGCGATTCTCGTCCTCCGTGCTTGCTTTTTCTCAAAAAGAGCCGTGGTGTGCGTTTTCGCCGGAAAACGCTTTTTCGGCCGAAAACGTGAACGTTTGCACTTCCCAGCCACAGGGAAGCTGCTAGCCGGGAATTCTCTGCCTGGTTCTACCCGCTGCCCGGAACGATACGCAGGGCAAAAGCGATTCTCGTCCTCCGTGCTTGCTTTTTCTCAGAAAGAGCCGTGGTGTGCGTTTTCGCCGGAAAACGCGTTTTCGGCCGAAAACGTGTACGTTTGCACTTCCCCGCCACAGGAAAGCTGCTAGCCGGGAATTCTCTGCCTGGTTCTACCCGCTGCCCGGAAGGCTACGCAGGGCAAAAGCGATTCTCGTCCTCCGTGCTTGCTTTTTCTCAGAAAGAGCCGTGGTGTGCGTTTTCGCCGGAAAACGCGTTTTCGGCCTAAAACGTGTACGTTTGCACTTCCCCGCCACAGGGAAGCTGCTAGCCGGGAATTCTCTGCCTGGTTCTACCCGCTGCCCGGAACGCTACGCAGGGCAAAAGCGATTCTCGTCCTCCGTGCTTGCTTTTTCTCAGAAAGAACCGTGGTGTGCGTTTTCGCCGGAAAACGCGTTTTCGGCCGAAAACGTGAACGTTTGCACTTCCCAGCCACAGGGAAGCTGCTAGCCGGGAATTCTCTGCCTGGTTCTACCCGCTGCCCGGAACCCTACGCAGGGCAAAAGCGATTCTCGTCCTCCGTGCTTGCTTTTTCTCAGAAAGAGCCGTGGTGTGCGTTTTCGCCGGAAAACGCTTTTTTGGCCGAAAACGTGTACGTTTGCACTTCCCAGCCACAGGGAAGGTGCTAGCCGGGAATTCTCTGCCTGGTTCTACCAGCTGCCCGGAACGCTACGCAGGGCAAAAGCGCTTCTCGTCCTCCGTGCTTGCTTTTTCTCAGAAAGAGCCGTGGTGTGCGTTTTCGCCGGAAAACGCGTTTTTGGCCGAAAACCTGTACGTTTGCACTTCCCCGCCACAGGGAA
Organism: Athene noctua; assembly: GCF_965140245.1. Classification (NCBI taxonomy): domain Eukaryota; kingdom Metazoa; phylum Chordata; class Aves; order Strigiformes; family Strigidae; genus Athene; species Athene noctua. Next base: position 231,886 of record NW_027437545.1, read on the forward strand.
GCTGCTAGCCGGGAATTCTCTGCCTGGTTCTACCCGCTGCCCGGAATGCTACGCAGGGCAAAAGCGATTCTCGTCCTCCGTGCTTGCTTTTTCTCAGAAAGAGCCGTGGTGTGCTTTTTCGCCGAAAACGCGCTTTTGGCCGAAAACGTGTACGTTTGCACTTCCCAGCCACAAAGAAGGTGCTAGCCGGGAATTCTCTGCCTGGTTCTACCCGCTGCCCGGAACGCTAAGCAGGGCAAAAGCGATTCTCGTCCTCCGTGCTTGCTTTTTCTCAGAAAGAGCCGTGGTGTGCGTTTTCGCCGGAAAACGCGTTTTTGGCCGAAAACGTGTACGTTTGCACTTCCCAGCCACAGGGAAGGTGCTAGCCGGGAATTCTCTGCCTGGTTGTACCCGCTGCCCGGAACGCTACGCAGGGCAAAAGCGATTCTCGTCCTCCGTGCTTGCTTTTTCTCAGAAAGAGCCGTGGTGTGCGTTTTCGCCGGAAAACGCGTTTTTGGCCGAAAACGTGTACGTTTGCACTTCCCCGCCTCAGGGAAGGTGCTAGCCGGGAATTCTCTGCCTGGTTCTACCCGCTGCCCGGAACGCTAAGTAGGGCAAAAGCGATTCACGTCCTCCGTGCTTGCTTTTTCTCAGAAAGAGCCGTGGTGTGCTTTTTCGCCGAAAACGCGTTTTTGGCCGAAAACGTGTACGTTTGCACTTCCCCGCCACAGGGAAGCTGCTAGCCGGGAATTCTCTGCCTGGTTCTACGCGCTGCCCGGAACGCTACGCAGGGCAAAAGCGATTCTCGTCCTCCGTGCTTGCTTTTTCTCAGAAAGAGCCGTGGTGTGTGTTTTCGCCGGAAAACGCGTTTTCGGCCGAAAACGTGTATGTTTGCACTTCCCGGCCACAGGGAAGGTGCTAGCCGGGAATTCTCTGCCTGGTTCTACCCGCTGCCCGGAACGCTACGCAGGGCAAAAGCTATTCTCGTCCTCCGTGCTTGCTTTTTCTCAGAAAGAGCCGTGGTGTGCGTTTTCGCCGGAAAACGCGTTTTCGGCCGAAAACGTGTACGTTTGCACTTCCCCGCCACAGGGAAGCTGCTAGCCGGGAATTCTCTGCCTGGTTCTACCCGCTGCCCGGAACGATACGCAGGGCAAAAGCGATTCTCGTCCTCCGTGCTTGCTTTTTCTCAGAAAGAGCCGTGGTGTGCGTTTTCGCCGGAAAACGCGTTTTCGGCCGAAAACGTGTACGTTTGCACTTCCCCGCCACAGGGAAGCTGCTAGCCGGGAATTCTCTGCCTGGTTCTACCCGCTGCCCGGAACGCTACGCAGGGCAAAAGCGATTCTCGTCCTCCGTGCTTGCTTTTTCTCAGAAAGAGCCGTGGTGTGCGTTTTCGCCGGAAAACGCGTTTTCGGCCGAAAACGTGTACGTTTGCACTTCCCCGCCACAGGGAAGGTGCTAGCCGGGAATTCTCTGCCTGGTTCTACCCGCTGCCCGGAACGCTACGCAGGGCAAAAGCGATTCTCGTCCTCCGTGCTTGCTTTTTCTCAGAAAGAGCCGTGGTGCGCTTTTTCGCTGGAAAACGCGTTTTCGGCCGAAAACGTGTACGTTTGCACTTCCCGGCCACAGGGAAGCTGCTAGCCGGGAATTCTCTGCCTGGTTCTACCCGCTGCCCGGAACGCTACGCAGGGCAAAAGCGATTCTCGTCCTCCGTGCTTGCTTTTTCTCAGAAAGAGCCGTGGTGTGCTTTTTCGCCGAAAACGCGTTATTGGCCGAAATCGTGTACGTTTGCACTTCCCCGCCACAGGGAAGCTGCTAGCCGGGAATTCTCTGCCTGGTTCTACCCGCTGCTCGGAACGCTACGCAGGGCAAAAGCGATTCTCGTCCTCCGTGCTTGCTTTTTCTCAGAAAGAGCCGTGGTGCGCTTTTTCGCTGGAAAACGCGTTTTCGGCCGAAAACGTGTACGTTTGCACTTCCCGGCCACAGGGAAGCTGCTAGCCGGGAATTCTCTGCCTGGTTCTACCCGCTGCCCGGAACGCTACGCAGGGCAAAAGCGATTCTCGTCCTCCGTGCTTGCTTTTTCTCAGAAAGAGCCGTGGTGTGCTTTTTCGCCGAAAACGCGTTATTGGCCGAAATCGTGTACGTTTGCACTTCCCCGCCACAGGGAAGCTGCTAGCCGGGAATTCTCTGCCTGGTTCTACCCGCTGCTCGGAACGCTACGCAGGGCAAAAGCGATTCTCGTCCTCCGTGCTTGCTTTTTCTCAGAAAGAGCCGTGGTGTGCGTTTTCGCCGGAAAACGCGTTTTCGGCCGAAAACGTGTACGTTTGCACTTCCCAGCCACAGGGAAGGTGCTAGCCCGGAATTCTCTGCCTGGTTCTACCCGCTGCCCGGAACGCTACGCAGGGCAAAAGCGATTCTCGTCCTCGGTGCTTGCTTTTTCTCAGAAAGAGCCGTGGTGTGCATTTTCGCCGAAAACGCGTTTTTGGCCGAAAACGTGTACGTTTGCAATTCCCAGCCACAGAGAAGGTGCTAGCCGGGAATTCTCTGCCTGGTTCTACCCGCTGCCCGGAACGCTACGCAGGGCAAAAGCGATTCTCGTCCTCCGTGCTTGCTTTTTCTCAGAAAGAGCCGTGGTGTGCGTTTTCGCCGGAAAACGCGTTTTCGGCCGAAAACGTGTACGTTTGCACTTCCCCGCCACAGGGAAGCTGCTAGCCGGGAATTCTCTGCCTGGTTCTACCCGCTGCCCGGAACCCTACGCAGGGCAAAAGCGATTCTCGTCCTCCGTGCTTGCTTTTTCTCAGAAAGAGCCGTGGTGTGCGTTTTCGCCGGAAAACGCTTTTTTGGCCGAAAACGTGTACGTTTGCACTTCCCAGCCACAGGGAAGGTGCTAGCCGGGAATTCTCTGCCTGGTTCTACCCGCTGCCCGGAACGCTAAGCAGGGCAAAAGCGATTCTCGTCCTCCGTGCTTGCTTTTTCTCAGAAAGAGCCGTGGTGTGCGTTTTCGCCGGAAAACGCGTTTTTGGCCGAAAACGTGTACGTTTGCACTTCCCAGCCACAGGGAAGGTGCTAGCCGGGAATTCTCTGCCTGGTTGTACCCGCTGCCCGGAACGCTACGCAGGGCAAAAGCGATTCTCGTCCTCCGTGCTTGCTTTTTCTCAGAAAGAGCCGTGGTGTGCGTTTTCGCCGGAAAACGCGTTTTTGGCCGAAAACGTGTACGTTTGCACTTCCCCGCCTCAGGGAAGGTGCTAGCCGGGAATTCTCTGCCTGGTTCTACCCGCTGCCCGGAACGCTAAGTAGGGCAAAAGCGATTCTCGTCCTCCGTGCTTGCTTTTTCTCAGAAAGAGCCGTGGTGTGCTTTTTCGCCGAAAACGCGTTTTTGGCCGAAAACGTGTACGTTTGCACTTCCCCGCCACAGGGAAGCTGCTAGCCGGGAATTCTCTGCCTGGTTCTACCCGCTGCCCGGAACGCTACGCAGGGCAAAAGCGATTCTCGTCCTCCGTGCTTGCTTTTTCTCAGAAAGAGCCGTGGTGTGTGTTTTCGCCGGAAAACGCGTTTTCGGCCGAAAACGTGTATGTTTGCACTTCCCGGCCACAGGGAAGCTGCTAGCCGGGAATTCTCTGCCTGGTTCTACCCGCTGCCCGGAACGCTACGCAGGGCAAAAGCTATTCTCGTCCTCCGTGCTTGCTTTTTCTCAGAAAGAGCCGTGGTGTGCGTTTTCGCCGGAAAACGCGTTTTCGGCCGAAAACGTGTACGTTTGCACTTCCCCGCCACAGGGAAGCTGCTAGCCGGGAATTCTCTGCCTGGTTCTACCCGCTGCCCGGAACGATACGCAGGGCAAAAGCGATTCTCGTCCTCCGTGCTTGCTTTTTCTCAGAAAGAGCCGTGGTGTGCGTTTTCGCCGGAAAACGCGTTTTCGGCCGAAAACGTGTACGTTTGCACTTCCCCGCCACAGGGAAGCTGCTAGCCGGGAATTCTCTGCCTGGTTCTACCCGCTGCCCGGAACGCTACGCAGGGCAAAAGCGATTCTCGTCCTCCGTGCTTGCTTTTTCTCAGAAAGAGCCGTGGTGTGCGTTTTCGCCGGAAAACGCGTTTTCGGCCGAAAACGTGTACGTTTGCACTTCCCCGCCACAGGGAAGCTGCTAGCCGGGAATTCTCTGCCTGGTTCTACCCGCTGCCCGGAACGCTACGGAGGGCAAAAGCGATTCTCGTCCTCCGTGCTTGCTTTTTCTCAGAAAGAGCCGTGGTGCGCTTTTTCGCTGGAAAACGCGTTTTCGGCCGAAAACGTGTACGTTTGCACTTCCCGGCCACAGGGAAGCTGCTAGCCGGGAATTCTCTGCCTGGTTCTACCCGCTGCCCGGAACGCTACGCAGGGCAAAAGCGATTCTCGTCCTCCGTGCTTGCTTTTTCTCAGAAAGAGCCGTGGTGTGCTTTTTCGCCGAAAACGCGTTATTGGCCGAAATCGTGTACGTTTGCACTTCCCCGCCACAGGGAAGCTGCTAGCCGGGAATTCTCTGCCTGGTTCTACCCGCTGCTCGGAACGCTACGCAGGGCAAAAGCGATTCTCGTCCTCCGTGCTTGCTTTTTCTCAGAAAGAGCCGTGGTGTGTGTTTTCGCCGGAAAACGCGTTTTCGGCCGAAAACGTGTATGTTTGCACTTCCCGGCCACAGGGAAGCTGCTAGCCGGGAATTCTCTGCCTGGTTCTACCCGCTGCCCGGAACGCTACGCAGGGCAAAAGCTATTCTCGTCCTCCGTGCTTGCTTTTTCTCAGAAAGAGCCGTGGTGTGCGTTTTCGCCGGAAAACGCGTTTTCGGCCGAAAACGTGTACGTTTGCACTTCCCCGCCACAGGGAAGCTGCTAGCCGGGAATTCTCTGCCTGGTTCTACCCGCTGCCCGGAACGATACGCAGGGCAAAAGCGATTCTCGTCCTCCGTGCTTGCTTTTTCTCAGAAAGAGCCGTGGTGTGCGTTTTCGCCGGAAAACGCGTTTTCGGCCGAAAACGTGTACGTTTGCACTTCCCCGCCACAGGGAAGCTGCTAGCCGGGAATTCTCTGCCTGGTTCTACCCGCTGCCCGGAACGCTACGCAGGGCAAAAGCGATTCTCGTCCTCCGTGCTTGCTTTTTCTCAGAAAGAGCCGTGGTGTGCGTTTTCGCCGGAAAACGCGTTTTCGGCCGAAAACGTGTACGTTTGCACTTCCCCGCCACAGGGAAGCTGCTAGCCGGGAATTCTCTGCCTGGTTCTACCCGCTGCCCGGAACGCTACGGAGGGCAAAAGCGATTCTCGTCCTCCGTGCTTGCTTTTTCTCAGAAAGAGCCGTGGTGCGCTTTTTCGCTGGAAAACGCGTTTTCGGCCGAAAACGTGTACGTTTGCACTTCCCGGCCACAGGGAAGCTGCTAGCCGGGAATTCTCTGCCTGGTTCTACCCGCTGCCCGGAACGCTACGCAGGGCAAAAGCGATTCTCGTCCTCCGTGCTTGCTTTTTCTCAGAAAGAGCCGTGGTGTGCTTTTTCGCCGAAAACGCGTTATTGGCCGAAATCGTGTACGTTTGCACTTCCCCGCCACAGGGAAGCTGCTAGCCGGGAATTCTCTGCCTGGTTCTACCCGCTGCTCGGAACGCTACGCAGGGCAAAAGCGATTCTCGTCCTCCGTGCTTGCTTTTTCTCAGAAAGAGCCGTGGTGTGCCTTTTCGCCGGAAAACGCGTTTTCGGCCGAAAACGTGTACGTTTGCACTTCCCCTCCACAGGGAAGCTGCTAGCCGGGAATTCTCTGCCTGGTTCTACCCGCTGCCCGGAACGCTACGCAGGGCAAAAGCGATTCTCGTCCTCCGTGCTTGCTTTTTCTCAGAAAGAGCCGTGGTGTGCGTTTTCGCCGGAAAACGCGTTTTCGGCCGAAAACGTGTACGTTTGCACTTCCCCGCCACAGGGAAGCTGCTAGCCGTGAATTCTCTGCCTGGTTCTACCCGCTGCCCGGAAGGCTACGCAGGGCAAAAGCGATTCTCGTCCTCCGTGCTTGCTTTTTCTCAGAAAGAGCCGTAGTGTGCGTTTTCGCCGGAAAACGCGTTTTTGGCCGAAAACGTGTACGTTAGCACTTCCCAGCCACAGGGAAGCTGCTAGCCGGGAATTTTCTGCCTGGTTCTACCCGCTGTCCGGAACGCTACGCAGGGCAAAAGCGATTCTCGTCCTCCGTGCTTGCTTTTTCTCAGAAAGAGCCGTGGTGTGCGTTTTCGCCGGAAAACGCGTTTTTGTCCGAAAACGTGTACGTTTGCACTTCCCCGCCACAGGGAAGCTGCTAGCCGGGAATTCTCTGCCTGGTTCTACCCGCTGCCCGGAACGCTACGCAGGGCAAAAGCGATTCTCGTCCTCCGTGCTTGCTTTTTCTCAGAAAGAGCCGTGGTGTGCGTTTTCGCCGGAAAACGCTTTTTTGGCCGAAAACGTGTACGTTTGCACTTCCCAGCCACAGGGAAGGTGCTAGCCAGGAATTCTCTGCCTGGTTCTACCAGCTGCCCGGAACGCTACGCAGGGCAAAAGCGATTCTCGTCCTCCGTGCTTGCTTTTTCTCAGAAAGAGCCGTGGTGTGCGTTTTCGCCGGAAAACGCGTTTTTGGCCGAAAACGTGTACGTTTGCACTTCCCAGCCACAGGGAAGGTGCTAGCCGGGAATTCTCTGCCTGGTTGTACCCGCTGCCCGGAACGCTACGCAGGGCAAAAGCGATTCTCGTCCTCCGTGCTTGCTTTTTCTCAGAAAGAGCCGTGGTGTGCGTTTTCGCCGAAAACGCGTTTTTGGCCGAAAACGTGTACGTTTGCACTTCCCAGCCACAGAGAAGGTGCTAGCCGGGAATTCTCTGCCTGGTTCTACCCGCTGCCCGGAACGCTAAGCAGGGCAAAAGCGATTCTCGTCCTCCGTGCTTGCTTTTTCTCAGAAAGAGCCGTGGTGTGCGTTTTCGCCGGAAAACGCGTTTTTGTCCGAAAACGTGTACGTTTGCACTTCCCAGCCACAGGGAAGGTGCTAGCCGGGAATTCTCTGCCTGGTTGTACCCGCTGCCCGGAACGCTACGCAGGGCAAAAGCGATTCTCGTCCTCCGTGCTTGCTTTTTCTCAGAAAGAGCCGTGGTGTGCGTTTTCGCCGGAAAACGCGTTTTTGGCCGAAAACGTGTACGTTTGCACTTCCCCGCCTCAGGGAAGGTGCTAGCCGGGAATTCTCTGCCTGGTTCTACCCGCTGCCCGGAACGCTAAGTAGGGCAAAAGCGATTCTCGTCCTCCGTGCTTGCTTTTTCTCAGAAAGAGCCGTGGTGTGCTTTTTCGCCGAAAACGCGTTTTTGGCCGAAAACGTGTACGTTTGCACTTCCCCGCCACAGGGAAGCTGCTAGCCGGGAATTCTCTGCCTGGTTCTACCCGCTGCCCGGAACGCTACGCAGGGCAAAAGCGATTTTCGTCCTCCGTGCTTGCTTTTTCTCAGAAAGAGCCGTGGTGTGCGTTTTCGCCGGAAAACGCGTTTTCGGCCGAAAACGTGTATGTTTGCACTTCCCGGCCACAGGGAAGCTGCTAGCCGGGAATTCTCTGCCTGGTTCTACCCGCTGCCCGGAACGCTACGCAGGGCAAAAGCTATTCTCGTCCTCCGTGCTTGTTTTTTCTCAGAAAGAGCCGTGGTGTGCCTTTTCGCCGGAAAACGCGTTTTCGGCCGAAAACGTGTACGTTTGCACTTCCCCGCCACAGGGAAGCTGCTAGCCGGGAATTCTCTGCCTGGTTCTACCCGCTGCCCGGAACGCTACGCAGGGCAAAAGCGATTCTCGTCCTCCGTGCTTGCTTTTTCTCAGAAAGAGCCGTGGTGTGCGTTTTCGCCGGAAAACGCGTTTTCGGCCGAAAACGTGTACGTTTGCTCTTCCCCGCCACATGGAAGCTGCTAGCCGGGAATTCTCTGCCTGGTTCTACCCGCTGTCCGGAACGCTACGCAGGGCAAAAGCGATTCTCGTCCTCCGTGCTTGCTTTTTCTCAGAAAGAGCCGTGGTGTGCGTTTTCGCCGGAAAACGCGTTTTTGGCCGAAAACCTGTACGTTTGCACTTCCCCGCCACAGGGAAGCTGCTAGCCGGGAATTCTCTGCCTGGTTCTACCCGCTGCCCGTAACGCTAAGCAGGGCAAAAGCGATTCTCGTCCTCCGTGCTTGCTTTTTCTCAGAAAGAGCCGTGGTGTGCGTTTTCGCCGGAAAACGCGTTTTTGGCCGAAAACGTGTACGTTTGCACTTCCCAGCCACAGGGAAGGTGCTAGCCGGGAATTCTCTGCCTGGTTGTACCCGCTGCCCGGAACGCTACGCAGGGCAAAAGCGATTCTCGTCCTCCGTGCTTGCTTTTTCTCAGAAAGAGCCGTGGTGTGCGTTTTCGCCAAAAACGCGTTTTCGGCCGAAAACGTGTACGTTTGCACTTCCCAGCCACAGAGAAGGTGCTAGCCGGGAATTCTCTGCCTGGTTCTACCCGCTGCCCGGAACGCTAAGCAGGGCAAAAGCGATTCTCGTCCTCCGTGCTTGCTTTTTCTCAGAAAGAGCCGTGGTGTGCGTTTTCGCCGGAAAACGCGTTTTTGGCCGAAAACGTGTACGTTTGCACTTCCCAGCCACAGGGAAGGTGCTAGCCGGGAATTCTCTGCCTGGTTGTACCCGCTGCCCGGAACGCTACGCAGGGCAAAAGCGATTCTCGTCCTCCGTGCTTGCTTTTTCTCAGAAAGAGCCGTGGTGTGCGTTTTCGCCGGAAAACGCGTTTTTGGCCGAAAACGTGTACGTTTGCACTTCCCCGCCTCAGGGAAGGTGCTAGCCGGGAATTCTCTGCCTGGTTCTACCCGCTGCCCGGAACGCTAAGTAGGGCAAAAGCGATTCTCGTCCTCCGTGCTTGCTTTTTCTCAGAAAGAGCCGTGGTGTGCTTTTTCGCCGAAAACGCGTTTTTGGCCGAAAACGTGTACGTTTGCACTTCCCCGCCACAGGGAAGCTGCTAGCCGGGAATTCTCTGCCTGGTTCTACCCGCTGCCCGGAACGCTACGCAGGGCAAAAGCGATTCTCGTCCTCCGTGCTTGCTTTTTCTCAGAAAGAGCCGTGGTGTGCGTTTTCGCCGGAAAACGCGTTTTCGGCCGAAAACGTGTACGTTTGCACTTCCCCGCCATAGGGAAGGTGCTAGCCGGGAATTCTCTGCCTGGTTCTACCCGCTGCCCGGAACGCTACGCAGGGCAAAAGCGATTCTCGTCCTCCGTGCTTGCTTTTTTCAGAAAGAGCCGTGGTGTGCGTTTTCGCTGGAAAACGCGTTTTCGGCCGAAAACGTGTACGTTTGCACTTCCCGGCCACAGGGAAGCTGCTAGCCGGGAATTCTCTGCCTGGTTCTACCCGCTGCCCGGAACGCTAAGCAGGGCAAAAGCGATTCTCGTCCTCCGTGCTTGCTTTTTCTCAGAAAGAGCTGTGGTGTGCGTTTTCGCCGGAAAACGCGTTTTCGGCCGAAAACGTGTACGTTTGCACTTCCCCGCCACAGGGAAGCTGCTAGCCGGGAATTCTCTGCCTGGTTCTACCCGCTGCCCGGAAGGCTACGCAGGGCAAAAGCGATTCTCGTCCTCCGTGCTTGCTTTTTCTCAGAAAGAGCCGTGGTGTGCGTTTTCGCCGGAAAACGCGTTTTCGGCCGAAAACGTGTACGTTTGCACTTCCCGGCCACAGGGAAGCTGCTAGCCGGGAATTCTCTGCCTGGTTCTACCCGCTGCCCGGAACGCTACGCAGGGCAAAAGCGATTCTCGTCCTCCGTGCTTGCTTTTTCTCAGAAAGAGCCGTGGTGTGCGTTTTCGCCGGAAAACGCGTTTTTGGCCGAAAACGTGTACGTTTGCACTTCCCCGCCATAGGGAAGGTGCTAGCCGGGAATTCTCTGCCTGGTTCTACCCGCTGCCCGGAACGCTACGCAGGGCAAAAGCGATTCTCGTCCTCCGTGCTTGCTTTTTTCAGAAAGAGCCGTGGTGTGCGTTTTCACTGGAAAACGCGTTTTCGGCCGAAAACGTGTACGTTTGCACTTCCCGGCCACAGGGAAGCTGCTAGCCGAGAATTCTCTGCCTGGTTCTACCCGCTGCCCGGAACGCTAAGCAGGGCAAAAGCGATTCTCGTCCTCCGTGCTTGCTTTTTCTCAGAAAGAGCTGTGGTGTGCGTTTTCGCCGGAAAACGCGTTTTCGGCCGAAAACGTGTACGTTTGCACTTCCCCGCCACAGGGAAGCTGCTAGCCGGGAATTCTCTGCCTGGTTCTACCCGCTGCCCGGAAGGCTACGCAGGGCAAAAGCGATTCTCGTCCTCCGTGCTTGCTTTTTCTCAGAAAGAGCCGTGGTGTGCGTTTTCGCCGGAAAACGCGTTTTCGGCCGAAAACGTGTACGTTTGCACTTCCCGGCCACAGGGAAGCTGCTAGCCGGGAATTCTCTGCCTGGTTCTACCCGCTGCCCGGAAGGCTACGCAGGGCAAAAGCGATTCTCGTCCTCCGTGCTTGCTTTTTCTCAGAAAGAGCCGTGGTGTGCGTTTTCGCCGGAAAACGCGTTTTTGGCCGAAAACGTGTACGTTTGCACTTCCCCGCCACAGGGAAGGTGCTAGCCGTGAATTCTCTGCCTGGTTCTACCCGCTGCCCGGAAGGCTACGCAGGGCAAAAGCGATTCTCGTCCTCCGTGCTTGCTTTTTCTCAGAAAGAGCCGTGGTGTGCGTTTTCGCCGGAAAACGCGTTTTTGGCCGAAAACGTGTACGTTTGCACTTCCCCGCCACAGGGAAGGTGCTAGCCGGGAATTCTCTGCCTGGTTCTACCCGCTGCCCGGAACGCTAAGCAGGGCAAAAGCGATTCTCGTCCTCCGTGCTTGCTTTTTCTCAGAAAGAGCCGTGGTGTGCGTTTTCGCCGGAAAACGCGTTTTCGGCCGAAAACGTGTACGTTTGCACTTCCCCGCCACAGGGAAGCTGCTAGCCGGGAATTCTCTGCCTGGTTCTACCCGCTGCCCGGAACGCTACGGAGGGCAAAAGCGATTCTCGTCCTCCGTGCTTGCTTTATCTCAGAGAGAGCCGTGGTGCGCTTTTTCGCCGGAAAACGCGTTTTCGGCCGAAAACGTGTACGTTTGCACTTCCCGGCCACAGGGAAGCTGCTAGCCGGGAATTCTCTGCCTGGTTCTACCCGCTGCCCGGAACGCTACGCAGGGCAAAAGCGATTCTCGTCCTCCGTGCTTGCTTTTTCTCAGAAAGAGCCGTGGTGTGCTTTTTCGCCGAAAACGCGTTATTGGCCGAAAACGTGTACGTTTGCACTTCCCCGCCACAGGGAAGCTGCTAGCCGGGAATTCTCTGCCTGGTTCTACCCGCTGCCCGGAACGCTACGCAGGGCAAAAGCGATTCTCGTCCTCCGTGCTTGCTTTTTCTCAGAAAGAGCCGCGGTGTGCGTTTTCGCCGGAAAACGCGTTTTCGGCCGAAAACGTGTACGTTTGCACTTCCCCGCCACAGGGAAGCTGCTAGCCGGGAATTCTCTGCCTGGTTCTACCCGCTGCCCGGAAGGCTACGCAGGGCAAAAGCGATTCTCGTCCTCCGTGCTTGCTTTTTCTCAGAAAGAGCCGTAGTGTGCGTTTTCGCCGGAAAACGCGTTTTTGGCCGAAAACGTGTACGTTTGCACTTCCCAGCCACAGGGAAGCTGCTAGCCGGGAATTCTCTGCCTGGTTCTACCCGCTGTCCGGAACGCTACGCAGGGCAAAAGCGATTCTCGTCCTCCGTGCTTGCTTTTTCTCAGAAAGAGCCGTGGTGTGCGTTTTCGCCGGAAAACGCGTTTTTGGCCGAAAACGTGTACGTTTGCACTTCCCCGCCACAGGGAAGCTGCTAGCCGGGAATTCTCTGCCTGGTTCTACCCGCTGCCCGGAACGCTACGCAGGGCAAAAGCGATTCTCGTCCTCCGTGCTTGCTTTTTCTCAGAAAGAGCCGTGGTGTGCGTTTTCGCCGGAAAACGCGTTTTTGTCCGAAAACGTGTACGTTTGCACTTCCCCGCCACAGGGAAGCTGCTAGCCGGGAATTCTCTGCCTGGTTCTACCCGCTGCCCGGAACGCTACGCAGGGCAAAAGCGATTCTCGTCCTCCGTGCTTGCTTTTTCTCAGAAAGAGCCGTGGTGTGCTTTTTCGCCGAAAACGCGTTTTTGGCCGAAAACGTGTACGTTTGCAATTCCCAGCCACAGGGAACGTGCTAGCCGTGAATTCTCTGCCTGGTTCTACCCGCTGCCCGGAAGGCTACGCAGGGCAAAAGCGATTCTCGTCCTCCGTGCTTGCTTTTTCTCAGAAAGAGCCGTGGTGTGCGTTTTCGCCGGAAAACGCGTTTTTGGCCGAAAACGTGTACGTTTGCACTTCCCCGCCATAGGGAAGGTGCTAGCCGGGAATTCTCTGCCTGGTTCTACCCGCTGCCCGGAACGCTACGCAGGGCAAAAGCGATTCTCGTCCTCCGTGCTTGCTTTTTTCAGAAAGAGCCGTGGTGTGCGTTTTCGCAGGAAAACGCGTTTTCGGCCGAAAACGTGTACGTTTGCACTTCCCGGCCACAGGGAAGCTGCTAGCGGGAATTCTCTGCCTGGTTCTACCCGCTGCCCGGAACGCTAAGCAGGGCAAAAGCGATTCTCGTCCTCCGTGCTTGCTTTTTCTCAGAAAGAGCCGTGGTGTGCGTTTTCGCCGGAAAACGCGTTTTTGGCCGAAAACGTGTACGTTTGCACTTCCCAGCCACAGGGAAGGTGCTAGCCGGGAATTCTCTGCCTGGTTCTACCCGCTGCCCGGAACGCTACGCAGGGCAAAAGCGATTCTCGTCCTCCGTGCTTGCTTTTTCTCAGAAAGAGCCGTGGTGTGCGTTTTCGCCGGAAAACGCGTTTTCGGCCGAAAACGTGTACGTTTGCACTTCCCCGCCACAGGGAAGCTGCTAGCCGGGAATTCTCTGCCTGGTTCTACCCGCTGCCCGGAAGGCTACGCAGGGCAAAAGCGATTCTCGTCCTCCGTGCTTGCTTTTTTCTCAGAAAGAGCCGTGGTGTGCGTTTTCGCCGGAAAACGCGTTTTCGGCCGAAAACGTGTACGTTTGCACTTCCCGGCCACAGGGAAGCTGCTAGCCGGGAATTCTCTGCCTGGTTCTACCCGCTGCCCGGAACGCTACGCAGGGCAAAAGCTATTCTCGCCCTCCGTGCTTGCTTTTTCTCAGAAAGAGCCGTGGTGTGCGTTTTCGCCGGAAAACGCGTTTTCGGCCGAAAACGTGTACGTTTGCACTTCCCCGCCACAGGGAAGCTGCTAGCCGGGAATTCTCTGCCTGGTTCTACCCGCTGCCCGGAACGCTACGGAGGGCAAAAGCGATTCTCGTCCTCCGTGCTTGCTTTTTCTCAGAAAGAGCCGTGGTGTGCGTTTTCCCCGGAAAACGCGTTTTCGGCCGAAAACGTGTACGTTTGCACTTCCCCGCCACAGCGAAGCTGCTAGCCGGGAATTCTCTGCCTGGTTCTACCCGCTGCCCGGAACGCTACGCAGGGCAAAAGCGATTCTCGTCCTCCGTGCTTGCTTTTTCTCAGAAAGAGCCGCGGTGTGCGTTTTCGCCGGAAAACGCGTTTTCGGCCGAAAACGTGAACGTTTGCACTTCCCAGCCACAGGGAAGCTGCTAGCCGGGAATTCTCTGCCTGGTTCTACCCGCTGCCCGGAAGGCTACGCAGGGCAAAAGCGATTCTCGTCCTCCGTGCTTGCTTTTTCTCAGAAAGAGCCGTGGTGTGCGTTTTCGCCGGAAAACGCGTTTTCGGCCGAAAACGTGTACGTTTGCACTTCCCCGCCACAGGGAAGCTGCTAGCCGGGAATTCTCTGCCTGGTTCTACCCGCTGCCCGGAAGGCTACGCAGGGCAAAAGAGATTCTCGTCCTCCGTGCTTGCTTTTTCTCAGAAAGAGCCGTGGTGTGCGTTTTCGCCGGAAAACGCGTTTTCGGCTGAAAACGTGTACGTTTGCACTTCCCGGCCACAGGGAAGCTGCTAGCCGGGAATTCTCTGCCTGGTTCTACCCGCTGCCCGGAACGCTACGCAGGGCAAAAGCGATTCTCGTCCTCCGTGCTTGCTTTTTCTCAGAAAGAGCCGTGGTGTGCGTTTTCGCCGGAAAACGCGTTTTCGGCCGAAAACGTGTACGTTTGCACTTCCCGGCCACAGGGAAGCTGCTAGCCGGGAATTCTCTGCCTGGTTCTACCCGCTGCCCGGAAGGCTACGCAGGGCAAAAGCGATTCTCGTCCTCCGTGCTTGCTTTTTCTCAGAAAGAGCCGTGGTGTGCGTTTTCGCCGGAAAACGCGTTTTCGGCTGAAAACGTGTACGTTTGCACTTCCCGGCCACAGGGAAGCTGCTAGCCGGGAATTCTCTGCCTGGTTCTACCCGCTGCCCGGAACGCTACGCAGGGCAAAAGCGATTCTCGTCCTCCGTGCTTGCTTTTTCTCAAAAAGAGCCGTGGTGTGCGTTTTCGCCGGAAAACGCGTTTTCGGCCGAAAACGTGAACGTTTGCACTTCCCAGCCACAGGGAAGCTGCTAGCCGGGAATTCTCTGCCTGGTTCTACCCGCTGCCCGGAACGCTACGCAGGGCAAAAGCGATTCTCGTCCTCCGTGCTTGCTTTTTCTCAGAAAGAGCCGTGGTGTGCGTTTTCGCCGGAAAACGCGTTTTCGGCCGAAAACGTGTACGTTTGCACTTCCCCGCCACAGGGAAGGTGCTAGCCGGGAATTCTCTGCCTGGTTCTACCCGCTGCCCGGAAGGCTACGCAGGGCAAAAGCGATTCTCGTCCTCCGTGCTTGCTTTTTTCAGAAAGAGCCGTGGTGTGCGTTTTCGACGGAAAACGCGTTTTCGGCCGAAAACGTGTACGTTTGCACTTCCCCGCCACAGGGAAGCTGCTAGCCGGGAATTCTCTGCCTGGTTCGACCCGCTGCCCGGAACGCTACGCAGGGCAAAAGCGATTCTCGTCCTCCGTGCTTGCTTTTTCTCAGAAAGAGCCGTGGTGTGCGTTTTCGCCGGAAAACGCGTTTTCGGCCGAAAACGTGTACGTTTGCACTTCCCCGCCACAGGGAAGCTGCTAGCCGGGAATTCTCTGCCTGGTTCTACCCGCTGCCCGGAAGGCTACGCAGGGCAAAAGCGATTCTCGTCCTCCGTGCTTGCTTTTTCTCAGAAAGAGCCGTGGTGTGCGTTTTCGCCGGAAAACGCGTTTTTGGCCGAAAACGTGTACGTTTGCACTTCCCCGCCACAGGGAAGGTGCTAGCCGTGAATTCTCTGCCTGGTTCTACCCGCTGCCCGGAAGGCTACGCAGGGCAAAAGCGATTCTCGTCCTCCGTGCTTGCTTTTACTCAGAAAGAGCCGTGGTGTGCGTTTTCGCCGGAAAACGCGTTTTTGGCCGAAAACGTGTACGTTTGCACTTCCCCGCCACAGGGAAGGTGCTAGCCGGGAATTCTCTGCCTGGTTCTACCCGCTGCCCGGAACGCTACGCAGGGCAAAAGCGATTCTCGTCCTCCGTGCTTGCTTTTTCTCAGAAAGAGCCGTGGTGTGCGTTTTCGCCGGAAAACGCGTTTTTGGCCGAAAACGTGTACGTTTGCACTTCCCCGCCACAGGGAAGGTGCTAGCCGTGAATTCTCTGCCTGGTTCTACCCGCTGCCCGGAAGGCTACGCAGGGCAAAAGCGATTCTCGTCCTCCGTGCTTGCTTTTTCTCAGATAGAGCCGTGGTGTGCTTTTTCGCCGAAAACGCGTTTTTGGCCGAAAACGTGTACGTTTGCACTTCCCAGCCACAGAGAAGGTGCTAGCCGGGAATTCTCTGCCTGGTTCTACCCGCTGCCCGGAACGCTACGCAGGGCAAAAGCGATTCTCGTCCTCCGTGCTTGCTTTTTCTCAGAAAGAGCCGTGGTGTGCGTTTTCGCCGGAAAACGCGTTTTCGGCCGAAAACGTGTACGTTTGCACTTCCCCGCCACAGGGAAGCTGCTAGCCGGGAATTCTCTGCCTGGTTCTACCCGCTGCCCGGAACGCTACGCAGGGCAAAAGCGATTCTCGTCCTCCGTGCTTGCTTTTTCTCAGAAAGAGCCGTGGTGTGCTTTTTCGCCGAAAACGCGTTTTTGGCCGAAAACGTGTACGTTTGCACTTCCCAGCCACAGGGAAGGTGCTAGCCGGGAATTCTCTGCCTGGTTCTACCCGCTGCCCGGAACGCTACGCAGGGCAAAAGCGATTCTCGTCCTCCGTGCTTGCTTTTTCTCAGAAAGAGCCGTGGTGTGCGTTTTCGCCGGAAAACGCGTTTTCGGCCGAAAACGTGTACGTTTGCACTTCCCCGCCACAGGGAAGCTGCTAGCCGGGAATTCTCTGCCTGGTTCTACCCGCTGCCCGGAACGCTACGCAGGGCAAAAGCGATTCTCGTCCTCCGTGCTTGCTTTTTCTCAGAAAGAGCCGTGGTGTGCGTTTTCGCCGGAAAACGCGTTTTCGGCCGAAAACGTGTACGTTTGCACTTCCCGGCCACAGGGAAGCTGCTAGCCGGGAATTCTCTGCCTGGTTCTACCCGCTGCCCGGAACGCTACGCAGGGCAAAAGCGATGCTCGTCCTCCGTGCTTGCTTTTTCTCAGAAAGAGCCGTGGTGTGCGTTTTCGCCGGAAAACGCGTTTTCGGCCGAAAACGTGTACGTTTGCACTTCCCCGCCACAGGGAAGCTGCTAGCCGGTAATTCTCTGCCTGGTTCTACCCGCTGCTCGGAAGGCTACGCAGGGCAAAAGCGATTCTCGTCCTCCGTGCTTGCTTTTTCTCAGAAAGAGCCGTGGTGTGCGTTTTCGCCGGAAAACGCGTTTTCGGCCGAAAACCTGTAAGTTTGCACTTCCCCGCCACAGGGAAGCTGCTAGCCGTGAATTCTCTGCCTGGTTCTACCCGCTGCCCGGAACGCTACGCAGGGCAAAAGCGATTCTCGTCCTCCGTGCTTGCTTTTTCTCAGAAAGAGCCGTGGTGTGCGTTTTCGCCGGAAAACGCGTTTTTGGCCGAAAACGTGTACGTTTGCACTTCCCCGCCACAGGGAAGCTGCTAGCCGGGAATTCTCTGCCTGGTTCTACCCGCTGCCCGGAACGCTACGCAGGGCAAAAGCGATTCTCGTCCTCCGTGCTTGCTTTTTCTCAGAAAGAGCCGTGGTGTGCGTTTTCGCCGGAAAACGCGTTTTTGGCCGAAAACGTGTACGTTTGCACTTCCCCGCCACAGGGAAGGTGCTAGCCGTGAATTCTCTGCCTGGTTCTAGCGCTGCCCGGAAGGCTACGCAGGGCAAAAGCGATTCTCGTCCTCCGTGCTTGCTTTTTCTCAGATAGAGCCGTGGTGTGCTTTTTCGCCGAAAACGCGTTTTTGGCCGAAAACGTGTACGTTTGCACTTCCCAGCCACAGAGAAGGTGCTAGCCGGGAATTCTCTGCCTGGTTCTACCCGCTGCCCGGACCGCTAAGCAGGGCAAAAGCGATTCTCGTCCTCCGTGCTTGCTTTTTCTCAGAAAGAGCCGTGGTGTGCGTTTTCGCCGGAAAACGCGTTTTTGGCCGAAAACGTGTACGTTTGCACTTCCCAGCCACAGGGAAGGTGCTAGCCGGGAATTCTCTGCCTGGTTCTACCCGCTGCCCGGAACGCTACGCAGGGCAAAAGCGATTCTCGTCCTCCGTGCTTGCTTTTTCTCAGAAAGAGCCGTGGTGTGCGTTTTCGCCGGAAAACGCGTTTTCGGCCGAAAACGTGTACGTTTGCACTTCCCCGCCACAGGGAAGCTGCTAGCCGGGAATTCTCTGCCTGGTTCTACCCGCTGCCCGGAACGCTACGCAGGGCAAAAGCGATTCTCGTCCTCCGTGCTTGCTTTTTCTCAGAAAGAGCCGTGGTGTGCTTTTTCGCCGAAAACGCGTTTTTGGCCGAAAACGTGTACGTTTGCACTTCCCAGCCACAGAGAAGCTGCTAGCCGGGAATTCTCTGCCTGGTTCTACCCGCTGCCCGGAACTCTAAGCAGGGCAAAAGCGATTCTCGTCCTCCGTGCTTGCTTTTTCTCAGAAAGAGCCGTGGTGTGCGTTTTCGCCGGAAAACGCGTTTTCGGCCGAAAACGTGTACGTTTGCACTTCCCAGCCACAGGGAAGGTGCTAGCCGGGAATTCTCTGCCTGGTTCTACCCGCTGCCCGGAACGCTACGCAGGGCAAAAGCGATGCTCGTCCTCCGTGCTTGCTTTTTCTCAGAAAGAGCCGTGGTGTGCGTTTTCGCCGGAAAACGCGTTTTCGGCCGAAAACGTGTACGTTTGCACTTCCCAGCCACAGGGAAGCTGCTAGCCGGGAATTCTCTGCCTGGTTCTACCCGCTGCACGGAACGCTACGCAGGGCAAAAGCGATTCTCGTCCTCCGTGCTTGCTTTTTCTCAGAAAGAGCCGTGGTGTGCGTTTTCGCCGGAAAACGAGTTTTCGGCCGAAAACGTGTACGTTTGCACTTCCCCGCCACAGGGAAGCTGCTACCCGGGAATTCTCTGCCTGGTTCTACCCGCTGCCCGGAACGCTACGCAGGGCAAAAGCGATTCTCGTCCTCCGTGCTTGCTTTTTCTCAGAAAGAGCCGTGGTGTGCTTTTTCGCCGAAAATGCGTTTTCGGCCGAAAACGTGTACGTTTGCACTTCCCAGCCACAGGGAAGCTGCTAGCCGGGAATTCTCTGCCTGGTTCTACCCGCTGCCCGGAACGCTACGCAGGGCAAAAGCGATTCTCGTCCTCCGTGCTTGCTTTTTCTCAGAAAGAGCCGTGGTGTGCGTTTTCGCCGAAAAGGAGTTTTTGGCCGAAAACGTGTACGTTTGCACTTCCCAGCCACAGAGAAGGTGCTAGCCGGGAATTCTCTGCCTGGTTCTACCCGCTGCCCGGAAGGCTACGCAGGGCAAAAGCGATTCTCGTCCTCCGTGCTTGCTTTTTCTCAGAAAGAGCCGTGGTGTGCGTTTTCGCCGGAAAACGCGTTTTCGGCCGAAAACGTGTACGTTTGCACTTCCCCGCCACAGGGAAGCTGCTAGCCGGGAATTCTCTGCCTGGTTCTACCCGCTGCCCGGAACGCTACACAGGGCAAAAGCGATTCTCGTCCTCCGTGCTTGCTTTTTCTCAGAAAGAGCCGTGGTGTGCGTTTTCGCCGGAAAACGCGTTTTTGGCCGAAAACGTGTACGTTTGCACTTCCCCGCCACAGGGAACGTGCTAGCCGTGAATTCTCTGCCTGGTTCTACCCGCTGCCCGGAAGGCTACGCAGGGCAAAAGCGATTCTCGTCCTCCGTGCTTGCTTTTTCTCAGAAAGAGCCGTGGTGTGCGTTTTCGCCGGAAAACGCGTTTTTGGCCGAAAACGTGTACGTTTGCACTTCCCCGCCACAGGGAAGCTGCTAGCCGGGAATTCTCTGCCTGGTTCTACCCGCTGCCCGGAACGCTACGCAGGGCAAAAGCGATTCTCGTCCTCCGTGCTTGCTTTTTTCAGAAAGAGCCGTGGTGTGCGTTTTCGCCGGAAAACGCGTTTTCGGCCGAAAACGTGTACGTTTGCACTTCCCGGCCACAGGGAAGCTGCTAGCCGGGAATTCTCTGCCTGGTTCTACCCGCTGCCCGGAACGCTACGCAGGGCAAAAGCGATTCTCGTCCTCCGTGCTTGCTTTTTCTCAGAAAGAGCCGTGGTGTGCGTTTTCGCCGGAAAACGCGTTTTCGGCCGAAAACGTGTATGTTTGCACTTCCCCGCCACAGGGAAGCTGCTAGCAGGTAATTCTCTGCCTGGTTCTACCCGCTGCCCGGAAGGCTACGCAGGGCAAAAGCGATTCTCGTCCTCCGTGCTTGCTTTTTCTCAGAAAGAGCCGTGGTGTGCGTTTTCGCCGGAAAACGCGTTTTCGGCCGAGAACGTGTACGTTTGCTCTTCCCGGCCACAGGGAAGCTGCTAGCCGGGAATTCTCTGCCTGGTTCTACCCGCTGCCCGGAACGCTACGCAGGGCAAAAGCGATTCTCGTCCTCCGTGCTTGCTTTTTCTCAGAAAGAGCCGTGGTGTGCGTTTTCGCCGGAAAACGCGTTTTTGGCCGAAAACGTGTACGTTTGCACTTCCCCGCCACAGGGAAGGTGCTAGCCGTGAATTCTCTGCCTGGTTCTACCCGCTGCCCGGAAGGCTACGCAGGGCAAAAGCGATTCTCGTCCTCCGTGCTTGCTTTTTCTCAGAAAGAGCCGTGGTGTGCGTTTTCGCCGGAAAACGCGTTTTTGGCCGAAAACGTGTACGTTTGCACTTCCCCGCCACAGGGAAGGTGCTAGCCGGGAATTCTCTGCCTGGTTCTACCCGCTGCCCGGAACGCTACGCAGGGCAAAAGCGATTCTCGTCCTCCGTGCTTGCTTTTTCTCAGAAAGAGCCGTGGTGTGCGTTTTCGCCGGAAAACGCGTTTTCGGCCGAAAACGTGTACGTTTGCACTTCCCCGCCACAGGGAAGGTGCTAGCCGTGAATTCTCTGCCTGGTTCTACTCGCTGCCCGGAACGCTACGCAGGGCAAAAGCGATTCTCGTCCTCCGTGCTTGCTTTTTCTCAGATAGAGCCGTGGTGTGCTTTTTTGCCGAAAACGCGTTTTTGGCCGAAAACGTGTACGTTTGCACTTCCCAGCCACAGAGAAGGTGCTAGCCGGGAATTCTCTGCCTGGTTCTACCCGCTGCCCGGAACGCTAAGCAGGGCAAAAGCGATTCTCGTCCTCCGTGCTTGCTTTTTCTCAGAAAGAGCCGTGGTGTGCGTTTTCGCCGGAAAACGCGTTTTTGGCCGAAAACGTGTACGTTTGCACTTCCCAGCCACAGGGAAGGTGCTAGCCGGGAATTCTCTGCCTGGTTCTACCCGCTGCCCGGAACGCTACGCAGGGCAAAAGCGATTCTCGTCCTCCGTGCTTGCTTTTTCTCAGAAAGAGCCGTGGTGTGCGTTTTCGCCGGAAAACGCGTTTTCGGCCGAAAACGTGTACGTTTGCACTTCCCGGCCACAGGGAAGCTGCTAGCCGGGAATTCTCTGCCTGGTTCTACCCGCTGCCCGGAACGCTACGCAGGGCAAAAGCGATTCTCGTCCTCCGTGCTTGCTTTTTCTCAGAAAGAGCCGTGGTGTGCTTTTTCGCCGAAAACGCGTTTTTGGCCGAAAACGTGTACGTTTGCACTTCCCAGCCACAGAGAAGCTGCTAGCCGGGAATTCTCTGCCTGGTTCTACCCGCTGCCCGGAACTCTAAGCAGGGCAAAAGCGATTCTCGTCCTCCGTGCTTGCTTTTTCTCAGAAAGAGCCGTGGTGTGCGTTTTCGCCGGAAAACGCGTTTTCGGCCGAAAACGTGTACGTTTGCACTTCCCAGCCACAGGGAAGGTGCTAGCCGGGAATTCTCTGCCTGGTTCTACCCGCTTCCCGGAACGCTACGCAGGGCAAAAGCGATGCTCGTCCTCCGTGCTTGCTTTTTCTCAGAAAGAGCCGTGGTGTGCGTTTTCGCCGGAAAACACGTTTTCGGCCGAAAACGTGTACGTTTGCACTTCCCAGCCACAGGGAAGCTACTAGCCGGGAATTCTCTGCCTGGTTCTACCCGCTGCCCGGAACGCTACGCAGGGCAAAAGCGATTCTCGTCCTCCGTGCTTGCTTTTTCTCAGAAAGAGCCGTGGTGTGCGTTTTCGCCGGAAAACGCGTTTTCGGCCGAAAACGTGTACGTTTGCACTTCCCCGCCACAGGGAAGCTGCTAGCCGGGAATTCTCTGCCTGGTTCTACCCGCTGCCCGGAACGCTACGCAGGGCAAAAGCGATTCTCGTCCTCCGTGCTTGCTTTTTCTCAGAAAGAGCCGTGGTGTGCGTTTTCGCCGGAAAACGAGTTTTCGGCCGAAAACGTGTACGTTTGCACTTCCCCGCCACAGGGAAGCTGCTAGCCGGGAATTCTCTGCCTGGTTCTACCCGCTGCCCGGAACGCTACGCAGGGCAAAAGCGATTCTCGTCCTCCGTGCTTGCTTTTTCTCAGAAAGAGCCGTGGTGTGCTTTTTCGCCGAAAATGCGTTTTCGGCCGAAAACGTGTACGTTTGCACTTCCCAGCCACAGGGAAGCTGCTAGCCGGGAATTCTCTGCCTGGTTCTACCCGCTGCCCGGAACGCTACGCAGGGCAAAAGCGATTCTCGTCCTCCGTGCTTGCTTTTTCTCAGAAAGAGCCGTGGTGTGCGTTTTCGCCGGAAAACGCGTTTTCGGCCGAAAACGTGTACGTTTGCACTTCCCCGCCACAGGGAAGCTGCTAGCCGGGAATTCTCTGCCTGGTTCTACCCGCTGCCCGGAAGGCTACGCAGGGCAAAAGCGATTCTCGTCCTCCGTGCTTGCTTTTTCTCAGAAAGAGCCGTGGTGTGCGTTTTCGCCGGAAAACGCGTTTTCGGCCGAAAACGTGTACGTTTGCACTTCCCGGCCACAGGGAAGCTGCTAGCCGGGAATTCTCTGCCTGGTTCTACCCGCTGCCCGGAACGCTACACAGGGCAAAAGCGATTCTCGTCCTCCGTGCTTGCTTTTTCTCAGAAAGAGCCGTGGTGTGCGTTTTCGCCGGAAAACGCGTTTTTGGCCGAAAACGTGTACGTTTGCACTTCCCCGCCACAGGGAACGTGCTAGCCGTGAATTCTCTGCCTGGTTCTACCCGCTGCCCGGAACGCTACGCAGGGCAAAAGCGATTCTCGTCCTCCGTGCTTGCTTTTTCTCAGAAAGAGCCGTGGTGTGCGTTTTCGCCGGAAAACGCGTTTTTGGCCGAAAACGTGTACGTTTGCACTTCCCCGCCACAGGGAAGCTGCTAGCCGTGAATTCTCTGCCTGGTTCTACCCGCTGCCCGGAACGCTACGCAGGGCAAAAGCGATTCTCGTCCTCCGTGCTTGCTTTTTCTCAGAAAGAGCCGTGGTGTGCGTTTTCGCCGGAAAACGCGTTTTCGGCCGAAAACGTGTACGTTTGCACTTCCCGGCCACAGGGAAGCTGCTAGCCGGGAATTCTCTGCCTGGTTCTACCCGCTGCCCGGAACGCTACGCAGGGCAAAAGCGATTCTCGTCCTCCGTGCTTGCTTTTTCTCAGAAAGAGCCGTGGTGTGCGTTTTCGCCGGAAAACGCGTTTTTGGCCGAAAACGTGTACGTTTGCACTTCCCCGCCACAGGGAAGGTGCTAGCCGTGAATTCTCTGCCTGGTTCTACCCGCTGCCCGGAAGGCTACGCAGGGCAAAAGCGATTCTCGTCCTCCGTGCTTGCTTTTTCTCAGAAAGAGCCGTGGTGTGCGTTTTCGCCGGAAAACGCGTTTTTGGCCGAAAACGTGTACGTTTGCACTTCCCCGCCACAGGGAAGGTGCTAGCCGGGAATTCTCTGCCTGGTTCTACCCGCTGCCCGGAACGCTACGCAGGGCAAAAGCGATTCTCGTCCTCCGTGCTTGCTTTTTCTCAGAAAGAGCCGTGGTGTGCGTTTTCGCCGGAAAACGCGTTTTTGGCCGAAAACGTGTACGTTTGCACTTCCCCGCCACAGGGAAGGTGCTAGCCGTGAATTCTCTGCCTGGTTCTACCCGCTGCCCGGAAGGCTACGCAGGGCAAAAGCGATTCTCGTACTCCGTGCTTGCTTTTTCTCAGAAAGAGCCGTGGTGTGCTTTTTCGCCGAAAACGCGTTTTTGGCCGAAAACGTGTACGTTTGCACTTCGTAGCCACAGAGAAGGTGCTAGCCGGGAATTCTCTGCCTGGTTCTACCCGCTGCCCGGAACGCTACGCAGGGCAAAAGCGATTCTCGTCCTCCGTGCTTGCTTTTTCTCAGAAAGAGCCGTGGTGTGCGTTTTCGCCGGAAAACGCGTTTTTGGCCGAAAACGTGTACGTTTGCACTTCCCAGCCACAGGGAAGGTGCTAGCCGGGAATTCTCTGCCTGGTTCTACCCGCTGCCCGGAACGCTACGCAGGGCAAAAGCGATTCTCGTCCTCCGTGCTTGCTTTTTCTCAGAAAGAGCCGTGGTGTGCGTTTTCGCCGGAAAACGCGTTTTCGGCCGAAAACGTGTACGTTTGCACTTCCCCGCCACAGGGAAGCTGCTAGCCGGGAATTCTCTGCCTGGTTCTACCCGCTGCCCGGAACGCTACGCAGGGCAAAAGCGATTCTCGTCCTCCGTGCTTGCTTTTTCTCAGAAAGAGCCGTGGTGTGCTTTTTCGCCGAAAACGCGTTTTTGGCCGAAAACGTGTACGTTTGCACTTCCCAGCCACAGAGAAGGTGCTAGCCGGGAATTCTCTGCCTGGTTCTACCCGCTGCCCGGAACTCTAAGCAGGGCAAAAGCGATTCTCGTCCTCCGTGCTTGCTTTTTCTCAGAAAGAGCCGTGGTGTGCGTTTTCGCCGGAAAACGCGTTTTCGGCCGAAAACGTGTACGTTTGCACTTCCCAGCCACAGGGAAGGTGCTAGCCGGGAATTCTCTGCCTGGTTCTACCCGCTGCCCGGAACGCTACGCAGGGCAAAAGCGATTCTCGTCCTCCGTGCTTGCTTTTTCTCAGAAAGAGCCGTGGTGTGCGTTTTCGCCGGAAAACGCGTTTTCGGCCGAAAACGTGTACGTTTGCACTTCCCCGCCACAGGGAAGCTGCTAGCCGGGAATTCTCTGCCTGGTTCTACCCGCTGCCCGGAACGCTACGCAGGGCAAAAGCGATTCTCGTCCTCCGTGCTTGCTTTTTCTCAGAAAGAGCCGTGGTGTGCTTTTTCGCCGAAAACGCGTTTTTGGCCGAAAACGTGTACGTTTGCACTTCCCAGCCACAGAGAAGCTGCTAGCCGGGAATTCTCTGCCTGGTTCTACCCGCTGCCCGGAACTCTAAGCAGGGCAAAAGCGATTCTCGTCCTCCGTGCTTGCTTTTTCTCAGAAAGAGCCGTGGTGTGCGTTTTCGCCGGAAAACGCGTTTTCGGCCGAAAACGTGTACGTTTGCACTTCCCAGCCACAGGGAAGGTGCTAGCCGGGAATTCTCTGCCTGGTTCTACCCGCTGCCCGGAACGCTACGCAGGGCAAAAGCGATGCTCGTCCTCCGTGCTTGCTTTTTCTCAGAAAGAGCCGTGGTGTGCGTTTTCGCCGGAAAACGCGTTTTCGGCCGAAAACGTGTACGTTTGCACTTCCCAGCCACAGGGAAGCTGCTAGCCGGAATTCTCTGCCTGGTTCTACCCGCTGCCCGGAACGCTACGCAGGGCAAAAGCGATTCTCGTCCTCCGTGCTTGCTTTTTCTCAGAAAGAGCCGTGGTGTGCGTTTTCGCCGGAAAACGCGTTTTCGGCCGAAAACGTGTACGTTTGCACTTCCCCGCCACAGGGAAGCTGCTAGCCGGGAATTCTCTGCCTGGTTCTACCCGCTGCCCGGAACGCTACGCAGGGCAAAAGCGATTCTCGTCCTCCGTGCTTGCTTTTTCTCAGAAAGAGCCGTGGTGTGCGTTTTCGCCGGAAAACGAGTTTTCGGCCGAAAACGTGTACGTTTGCACTTCCCCGCCACAGGGAAGCTGCTAGCCGGGAATTCTCTGCCTGGTTCTACCCGCTGCCCGGAACGCTACGCAGGGCAAAAGCGATTCTCGTCCTCCGTGCTTGCTTTTTCTCAGAAAAAGCCGTGGTGTGCTTTTTCGCCCAAAATGCGTTTTCGGCCGAAAACGTGTACGTTTGCACTTCCCAGCCACAGGGAAGCTGCTAGCCGGGAATTCTCTGCCTGGTTCTACCCGCTGCCCGGAACGCTACGCAGGGCAAAAGCGATTCTCGTCCTCCGTGCTTGCTTTTTCTCAGAAAGAGCCGTGGTGTGCGTTTTCGCCGGAAAACGCGTTTTTGGCCGAAAACGTGTACGTTTGCACTTCCCCGCCACAGGGAAGCTGCTAGCCGGGAATTCTCTGCCTGGTTCTACCCGCTGCCCGGAACGCTACGCAGGGCAAAAGCGATTCTCGTCCTCCGTGCTTGCTTTTTCTCAGAAAGAGCCGTGGTGTGCGTTTTCGCCGGAAAACGCGTTTTCGGCCGAAAACGTGTACGTTTGCACTTCCCCGCCACAGGGAAGCTGCTAGCCGGGAATTCTCTGCCTGGTTCTACCCGCTGCCCGGAAGGCTACGCAGGGCAAAAGCGATTCTCGTCCTCCGTGCTTGCTTTTTCTCAGAAAGAGCCGTGGTGTGCGTTTTCGCCGGAAAACGCGTTTTCGGCTGAAAACGTGTACGTTTGCACTTCCCGGCCACAGGGAAGCTGCTAGCCGGGAATTCTCTGCCTGGTTCTACCCGCTGCCCGGAACGCTACACAGGGCAAAAGCGATTCTCGTCCTCGGTGCTTGCTTTTTCTCAGAAAGAGCCGTGGTGTGCGTTTTCGCCGGAAAACGCGTTTTCGGCCGAAAACGTGTACGTTTGCACTTCCCCGCCACAGGGAACGTGCTAGCCGTGAATTCTCTGCCTGGTTCTACCCGCTGCCCGGAAGGCTACGCAGGGCAAAAGCGATTCTCGTCCTCCGTGCTTGCTTTTTCTCAGAAAGAGCCGTGGTGTGCGTTTTCGCCGGAAAACGCGTTTTTGG
Organism: Athene noctua; assembly: GCF_965140245.1. Classification (NCBI taxonomy): domain Eukaryota; kingdom Metazoa; phylum Chordata; class Aves; order Strigiformes; family Strigidae; genus Athene; species Athene noctua. The sequence continues at coordinate 258,305 of NW_027437545.1, forward strand.
CCGAAAACGTGTACGTTTGCACTTCCCCGCCACAGGGAACGTGCTAGCCGTGAATTCTCTGCCTGGTTCTACCCGCTGCCCGGAACGCTACGCAGGGCAAAAGCGATTCTCGTCCTCCGTGCTTGCTTTTTCTCAGAAAGAGCCGTGGTGTGCGTTTTCGCCGGAAAACGCGTTTTCGGCCGAAAACGTGTACGTTTGCACTTCCCCGCCACAGGGAAGCTGCTAGCCGGTAATTCTCTGCCTGGTTCTACCCGCTGCCCGGAAGGCTACGCAGGGCAAAAGCGATTCTCGTCCTCCGTGCTTGCTTTTTCTCAGAAAGAGCCGTGGTGTGCGTTTTCGCCGGAAAACGCGTTTTCGGCCGAAAACGTGTACGTTTGCACTTCCCGGCCACAGGGAAGCTGCTAGCCGGGAATTCTCTGCCTGGTTCTACCCGCTGCCCGGAACGCTACGCAGGACAAAAGCGATTCTCGTCCTCCGTGCTTGCTTTTTCTCAGAAAGAGCCGTGGTGTGCGTTTTCGCCGGAAAACGCGTTTTTGGCCGAAAACGTGTACGTTTGCACTTCCCCGCCACAGGGAAGGTGCTAGCCGTGAATTCTCTGCCTGGTTCTACCCGCTGCCCGGAAGGCTACGCAGGGCAAAAGCGATTCTCGTCCTCCGTGCTTGCTTTTTCTCAGAAAGAGCCGTGGTGTGCGTTTTCGCCGGAAAACGCGTTTTTGGCCGAAAACGTGTACGTTTGCACTTCCCCGCCACAGGGAAGGTGCTAGCCGGGAATTCTCTGCCTGGTTCTACCCGCTGCCCGGAACGCTACGCAGGGCAAAAGCGATTCTCGTCCTCCGTGCTTGCTTTTTCTCAGAAAGAGCCGTGGTGTGCGTTTTCGCCGGAAAACGCGTTTTTGGCCGAAAACGTGTACGTTTGCACTTCCCCGCCACAGGGAAGGTGCTAGCCGTGAATTCTCTGCCTGGTTCTACCCGCTGCCCGGAAGGCTACGCAGGGCAAAAGCGATTCTCGTCCTCCGTGCTTGCTTTTTCTCAGATAGAGCCGTGGTGTGCTTTTTCGCCGAAAACGCGTTTTTGGCCGAAAACGTGTACGTTTGCACTTCCCAGCCACAGAGAAGGTGCTAGCCGGGAATTCTCTGCCTGGTTCTACCCGCTGCCCGGAACGCTACGCAGGGCAAAAGCGATTCTCGTCCTCCGTGCTTGCTTTTTCTCAGAAAGAGCCGTGGTGTGCGTTTTCGCCGGAAAACGCGTTTTTGGCCGAAAACGTGTACGTTTGCACTTCCCAGCCACAGGGAAGGTGCTAGCCGGGAATTCTCTGCCTGGTTCTACCCGCTGCCCGGAACGCTACGCAGGGCAAAAGCGATTCTCGTCCTCCGTGCTTGCTTTTTCTCAGAAAGAGCCGTGGTGTGCGTTTTCGCCGGAAAACGCGTTTTCGGCCGAAAACGTGTACGTTTGCACTTCCCCGCCACAGGGAAGCTGCTAGCCGGGAATTCTCTGCCTGGTTCTACCCGCTGCCCGGAACGCTACGCAGGGCAAAAGCGATTCTCGTCCTCCGTGCTTGCTTTTTCTCAGAAAGAGCCGTGGTGTGCTTTTTCGCCGAAAAAGCGTTTTTGGCCGAAAACGTGTACGTTTGCACTTCCCCAGCCACAGAGAAGGTGCTAGCCGGGAATTCTCTGCCTGGTTCTACCCGCTGCCCGGAACTCTAAGCAGGGCAAAAGCGATTCTCGTCCTCCGTGCTTGCTTTTTCTCAGAAAGAGCCGTGGTGTGCGTTTTCGCCGGAAAACGCGTTTTCGGCCGAAAACGTGTACGTTTGCACTTCCCAGCCACAGGGAAGGTGCTAGCCGGGAATTCTCTGCCTGGTTCTACCCGCTGCCCGGAACGCTACGCAGGGCAAAAGCGATTCTCGTCCTCCGTGCTTGCTTTTTCTCAGAAAGAGCCGTGGTGTGCGTTTTCGCCGGAAAACGCGTTTTCGGCCGAAAACGTGTACGTTTGCACTTCCCGGCCACAGGGAAGCTGCTAGCCGGGAATTCTCTGCCTGGTTCTACCCGCTGCCCGGAACGCTACGCAGGGCAAAAGCGATGCTCGTCCTCCGTGCTTGCTTTTTCTCAGAAAGAGCCGTGGTGTGCGTTTTCGCCGGAAAACGCGTTTTCGGCCGAAAACGTGTACGTTTGCACTTCCCCGCCACAGGGAAGCTGCTAGCCGGGAATTCTCTGCCTGGTTCTACCCGCTGCCCGGAACGCTACGCAGGGCAAAAGCGATTCTCGTCCTCCGTGCTTGCTTTTTCTCAGAAAGAGCCGTGGTGTGCTTTTTCGCCGAAAATGCGTTTTCGGCCGAAAACGTGTACGTTTGCACTTCCCAGCCACAGGGAAGCTGCTAGCCGGGAATTCTCTGCCTGGTTCTACCCGCTGCCCGGAACGCTACGCAGGGCAAAAGCGATTCTCGTCCTCCGTGCTTGCTTTTTCTCAGAAAGAGCCGTGGTGTGCGTTTTCGCCGGAAAACGCGTTTTCGGCCGAAAACGTGTACGTTTGCACTTCCCAGCCACAGGGAAGGTGCTAGCCGGGAATTCTCTGCCTGGTTCTACCCGCTGCCCGGAAGGCTACGCAGGGCAAAAGCGATTCTCGTCCTCCGTGCTTGCTTTTTCTCAGAAAGAGCCGTGGTGTGCGTTTTCGCCGGAAAACGCGTTTTTGGCCGAAAACGTGTACGTTTGCACTTCCCCGCCACAGGGAAGCTGCTAGCCGGGAATTCTCTGCCTGGTTCTACCCGCTGCCCGGAAGGCTACGCAGGGCAAAAGCGATTCTCGTCCTCCGTGCTTGCTTTTTCTCAGAAAGAGCCGTGGTGTGCGTTTTCGCCGGAAAACGCGTTTTCGGCCGAAAACGTGTACGTTTGCACTTCCCGGCCACAGGGAAGCTGCTAGCCGGGAATTCTCTGCCTGGTTCTACCCGCTGCCCGGAACGCTACGCAGGGCAAAAGCGATTCTCGTCCTCCGTGCTTGCTTTTTCTCAGAAAGAGCCGTGGTGTTCGTTTTCGCCGGAAAACGCGTTTTCGGCCGAAAACGTGTACGTTTGCACTTCCCCGCCACAGGGAAGCTGCTAGCCGGTAATTCTCTGCCTGGTTCTACCCGCTGCCCGGAAGGCTACGCAGGGCAAAAGCGATTCTCGTCCTCCGTGCTTGCTTTTTCTCAGAAAGAGCCGTGGTGTGCGTTTTCGCCGGAAAACGCGTTTTCGGCCGAAAACGTGTACGTTTGCACTTCCCCGCCACAGGGAAGCTGCTAGCCGGGAATTCTCTGCCTGGTTCTACCCGCTGCCCGGAACGCTACGCAGGGCAAAAGCGATTCTCGTCCTCCGTGCTTGCTTTTTCTCAGAAAGAGCCGTGGTGTGCGTTTTCGCCGGAAAACGCGTTTTTGGCCGAAAACGTGTACGTTTGCACTTCCCCGCCACAGGGAAGGTGCTAGCCGTGAATTCTCTGCCTGGTTCTACCCGCTGCCCGGAACGCTACGCAGGGCAAAAGCGATTCTCGTCCTCCGTGCTTGCTTTTTCTCAGAAAGAGCCGTGGTGTGCGTTTTCGCCGGAAAACGCGTTTTTGGCCGAAAACGTGTACGTTTGCACTTCCCCGCCACAGGGAAGGTGCTAGCCGGGAATTCTCTGCCTGGTTCTACCCGCTGCCCGGAACGCTACGCAGGGCAAAAGCGATTCTTGTCCTCCGTGCTTGCTTTTTCTCAGAAAGAGCCGTGGTGTGCGTTTTCGCCGGAAAACGCGTTTTTGGCCGAAAACGTGTACGTTTGCACTTCCCCGCCACAGGGAAGGTGCTAGCCGTGAATTCTCTGCCTGGTTCTACCCGCTGCCCGGAAGGCTACGCAGGGCAAAAGCGATTCTCGTCCTCCGTGCTTGCTTTTTCTCAGATAGAGCCGTGGTGTGCTTTTTCGCCGAAAACGCGTTTTTGGCCGAAAACGTGTACGTTTGCACTTCCCAGCCACAGAGAAGGTGCTAGCCGGGAATTCTCTGCCTGGTTCTACCCGCTGCCCGGAACGCTACGCAGGGCAAAAGCGATTCTCGTCCTCCGTGCTTGCTTTTTCTCAGAAAGAGCCGTGGTGTGCGTTTTCGCCGGAAAACGCGTTTTCGGCCGAAAACGTGTACGTTTGCACTTCCCCGCCACAGGGAAGCTGCTAGCCGGGAATTCTCTGCCTGGTTCTACCCGCTGCCCGGAACGCTACGCAGGGCAAAAGCGATTCTCGTCCTCCGTGCTTGCTTTTTCTCAGAAAGAGCCGTGGTGTGCGTTTTCGCCGGAAAACGCGTTTTCGGCCGAAAACGTGTACGTTTGCACTTCCCCGCCACAGGGAAGCTGCTAGCCGGGAATTCTCTGCCTGGTTCTACCCGCTGCCCGGAAGGCTACGCAGGGCAAAAGCGATTCTCGTCCTCCGTGCTTGCTTTTTCTCAGAAAGAGCCGTGGTGTGCTTTTTCGCCGAAAATGCGTTTTCGGCCGAAAACGTGTACGTTTGCACTTCCCCGCCACAGGGAAGCTGCTAGCCGGGAATTCTCTGCCTGGTTCTACCCGCTGCCCGGAACGCTACGCAGGGCAAAAGCGATTCTCGTCCTCCGTGCTTGCTTTTTCTCAGAAAGAGCCGTGGTGTGCGTTTTCGCCGAAAAGGAGTTTTTGGCCGAAAACGTGTACGTTTGCACTTCCCAGCCACAGGGAAGGTGCTAGCCGGGAATTCTCTGCCTGGTTCTACCCGCTGCCCGGAACGCTACGCAGGGCAAAAGCGATTCTCGTCCTCCGTGCTTGCTTTTTCTCAGAAAGAGCCGTGGTGTGCTTTTTCGCCGAAAACGCGTTTTCGGCCGAAAACGTGTACGTTTGCACTTCCCAGCCACAGAGAAGGTGCTAGCCGGGAATTCTCTGCCTGGTTCTACCCGCTGCCCAGAGCGCTACGCAGGGCAAAAGCGATTCTCGTCCTCCGTGCTTGCTTTTTCTCAGAAAGAGCCGTGGTGTGCGTTTTCGCCGGAAAACGCGTTTTTGGCCGAAAACGTGTACGTTTGCACTTCCCCGCCACAGGGAAGCTGCTAGCCGGGAATTCTCTGCCTGGTTCTACCCGCTGCCCGGAACGCTACGCAGGGCAAAAGCGATTCTCGTCCTCCGTGCTTGCTTTTTCTCAGAAAGAGCCGTGGTGTGCGTTTTCGCCGGAAAACGCGTTTTTGGCCGAAAACGTGTACGTTTGCACTTCCCCGCCACAGGGAAGCTGCTAGCCGGGAATTCTCTGCCTGGTTCTACCCGCTGCCCGGAACGCTACGCAGGGCAAAAGCGATTCTCGTCCTCCGTGCTTGCTTTTTCTCAGAAAGAGCCGTGGTGTGCGTTTTCGCCGAAAACGCGTTTTCGGCCGAAAACGTGTACGTTTGCACTTCCCAGCCACAGGGAAGGTGCTAGCCGGGAATTCTCTGCCTGGTTCTACCCGCTGCCCGGAACGCTACGCAGGGCAAAAGCGATTCTCGTCCTCCGTGCTTGCTTTTTCTCAGAAAGAGCCGTGGTGTGCGTTTTCGCCGGAAAACGCGTTTTTGGCCGAAAACGTGTACGTTTGCACTTCCCCGCCACAGGGAAGGTGCTAGCCTGGAATTCTCTGCCTGGTTCTACCCGCTGCCCGGAACGCTACGCAGGGCAAAAGCGATTCTCGTCCTCCGTGCTTGCTTTTTCTCAGAAAGAGCCGTGGTGTGCGTTTTCGCCGGAAAACGCGTTTTCGGCCGAAAACGTGTACGTTTGCACTTCCCCGCCACAGGGAAGCTGCTAGCCGGGAATTCTCTGCCTGGTTCTACCCGCTGCCCGGAACGCTACGCAGGGCAAAAGCGATTCTCGTCCTCCGTGCTTGCTTTTTCTCAGAAAGAGCCGTGGTGTGCTTTTTCGCCGAAAATGCGTTTCGGCCGAACACGTGTACGTTTGCACTTCCCCGCCACAGGGAAGGTGCTAGCCGTGAATTCTCTGCCTGGTTCTACCCGCTGCCCGGAACGCTACGCAGGGCAAAAGCGATTCTCGTCCTCCGTGCTTGCTTTTTCTCAGAAAGAGCCGTGGTGTGCTTTTTCGCCGAAAACGCGTTATTGGCCGAAAACGTGTACGTTTGCACTTCCCAGCCACAGAGAAGGTGCTAGCCGGGAATTCTCTGCCTGGTTCTAACCGCTGCCCGGAACGCTAAGCAGGGCAAAAGCGATTCTCGTCCTCCGTGCTTGCTATTTCTCAGAAAGAGCCGTGGTGTGCGTTTTCGCCCGAAAACGCGTTTTGGGCCGAAAACGTGTACGTTTGCACTTCCCCGCCACAGGGAAGGTGCTAGCCGGGAATTCTCTGCCTGGTTGTACCCGCTGCCCGGAACGCTACGCAGGGCAAAAGCGATTCTCGTCCTCCGTGCTTGCTTTTTCTCAGAAAGAGCCGTGGTGTGCGTTTTCGCCGGAAAACGCGTTTTTGGCCGAAAACGTGTACGTTTGCACTTCCCCGCCACAGGGAAGGTGCTAGCCGGGAATTCTCTGCCTGGTTCTACCCGCTGCCCGGAACGCTAAGTAGGGCAAAAGCGATTCTCGTCCTCCGTGCTTGCTTTTTCTCAGAAAGAGCCGTGGTGTTCGTTTTCGCCGGAAAACGCGTTTTCGGCCGAAAACGTGTACGTTTGCACTTCTCCGCCAGAGAGAAGGTGGTAGCCGTGAATTCTCTGCCTGGTTCTACCCGCTGCCCGGAACGCTACGCAGGGCAAAAACGATTCTCGTCCTCCGTGCTTGCTTTTTCTCAGAAAGAGCCGTGGTGTGCTTTTTCGCCGAAAACGCGTTTTCGGCCGAAAACGTGTACGTTTGCACTTCCCCGCCACAGGGAAGCTGCTAGCCGGGAATTCTCTGCCTGGTTCTACCCGCTGCCCGGAACGCTACGCAGGGCAAAAGCTATTCTCGCCCTCCGTGCTTGCTTTTTCTCAGAAAGAGCCGTGGTGTGCGTTTTCGCCGGAAAACGCGTTTTCGGCCGAAAACGTGTATGTTTGCACTTCCCGGCCACAGGGAAGATGCTAGCCGGGAATTCTCTGCCTGGTTCTACCCGCTGCCCGGAACGCTACGCAGGGCAAAAGCTATTCTCGCCCTCCGTGCTTGCTTTTTCTCAGAAAGAGCCGTGGTGTGCGTTTTCGCCGGAAAACGCGTTTTCGGCCGAAAACGTGTACGTTTGCACTTCCCCGCCACAGGGAAGCTGCTAGCCGGGAATTCTCTGCCTGGTTCTACCCGCTGCCCGGAACGCTACGCAGGGCAAAAGCGATTCTCGTCCTCCGTGCTTGCTTTTTCTCAGAAAGAGCCGTGGTGTGCGTTTTCGCCGGAAAACGAGTTTTCGGCCGAAAACGTGTACGTTTGCACTTCCCCGCCACAGGGAAGGTGCTAGCCGGGAATTCTCTGCCTGGTTCTACCCGCTGCCCGGAACGCTACGCAGGGCAAAAGCGATTCTCGTCCTCCGTGCTTGCTTTTTCTCAGAAAGAGCCGTGGTGTGCGTTTTCGCCGGAAAACGCGTTTTTGGCCGAAAACGTGTACGTTTGCACTTCCCCGCCACAGGGAAGGTGCTAGCCGGGAATTCTCTGCCTGGTTCTACCCGCTGCCCGGAACGCTACGCAGGGCAAAAGCGATTCTCGTCCTCCGTGCTTGCTTTTTCTCAGAAAGAGCCGTGGTGTGCGTTTTCGCCGGAAAACGCGTTTTCGGCCGAAAACGTGTACGTTTGCACTTCTCCGCCAGAGAGAAGGTGGTAGCCGTGAATTCTCTGCCTGGTTCTACCCGCTGCCCGGAACGCTACGCAGGGCAAAAACGATTCTCGTCCTCCGTGCTTGCTTTTTCTCAGAAAGAGCCGTGGTGTGCTTTTTCGCCGAAAACGCGTTTTCGGCCGAAAACGTGTACGTTTGCACTTCCCCGCCACAGGGAAGGTGCTAGCCGGGAATTCTCTGCCTGGTTCTACCCGCTGCCCGGAAGGCTACGCAGGGCAAAAGCGATTCTCGTCCTCCGTGCTTGCTTTTTCTCAGAAAGAGCCGTGGTGTGCGTTTTCGCCGGAAAACGCGTTTTCGGCCGAAAACGTGTATGTTTGCACTTCCCGGCCACAGGGAAGCTGGTAGCCGGGAATTCTCTGCCTGGTTCTACCCGCTGCCCGGAACGCTACGCAGGGCAAAAGCTATTCTCGCCCTCCGTGCTTGCTTTTTCTCAGAAAGAGCCGTGGTGTGCGTTTTCGCCGGAAAACGCGTTTTCGGCCGAAAACGTGTATGTTTGCACTTCCCGGCCACAGGGAAGCTGCTAGCCGGGAATTCTCTGCCTGGTTCTACCCGCTGCCCGGAACGCTACGCAGGGCAAAAGCTATTCTCGCCCTCCGTGCTTGCTTTTTCTCAGAAAGAGCCGTGGTGTGCGTTTTCGCCGGAAAACGCGTTTTCGGCCGAAAACGTGTACGTTTGCACTTCCCCGCCACAGGGAAGCTGCTAGCCGGGAATTCTCTGCCTGGTTCTACCCGCTGCCCGGAACGCTACGCAGGGCAAAAGCGATTCTCGTCCTCCGTGCTTGCTTTTTCTCAGAAAGAGCCGTGGTGTGCGTTTTCGCCGGTAAACGAGTTTTCGGCCGAAAACGTGTACGTTTGCACTTCCCCGCCACAGGGAAGGTGCTAGCCGGGAATTCTCTGCCTGGTTCTACCCGCTGCCCGGAACGCTACGCAGGGCAAAAGCGATTCTCGTCCTCCGTGCTTGCTTTTTCTCAGAAAGAGCCGTGGTGTGCGTTTTCGCCGGAAAACGCGTTTTTGGCCGAAAACGTGTACGTTTGCACTTCCCCGCCACAGTGAAGGTGCTAGCCGGGAATTCTCTGCCTGGTTCTACCCGCTGCCCGGAACGCTACGCAGGGCAAAAGCGATTCTCGTCCTCCGTGCTTGCTTTTTCTCAGAAAGAGCCGTGGTGTGCTTTTTCGCCAAAAATGCGTTTTCGGCCGAAAACGTGTACGTTTGCACTTCCCAGCCACAGAGAAGGTGCTAGCCGGGAATTCTCTGCCTGGTTCTACCCGCTGCCCAGAACGCTACGCAGGGCAAAAGCGATTCTCGTCCTCCGTGCTTGCTTTTTCTCAGAAAGAGCCGTGGTGTGCCTTTTCGCCGGAAAACGCGTTTTCGGCCGAAAACGTGTATGTTTGCACTTCCCCGCCACAGGGAAGCTGCTAGCCTGGAATTCTCTGCCTGGTTCTACCCGCTGCCCGGAACGCTACGCAGGGCAAAAGCGATTCTCGTCCTCCGTGCTTGCTTTTTCTCAGAAAGAGCCGTAGTGTGCTTTTTCGCCGAAAACGCGTTTTTGGCCGAAAACGTGTACGTTTGCAATTCCCTGCCACAGAGAAGGTGCTAGCCGGGAATTCTCTGCCTGGTTCTACCAGCTGGCGGGACGCTACGCAGGGCAAAAGCGATTCTTGTCCTCCGTGCTTGCTTTTTCTCAGAAAGAGCCGTGGTGTGCGTTTTCGCCGGAAAACGCGTTTTCGGCCGAAAACGTGTACGTTTGCACTTCCCGGCCACAGGGAAGGTGCTAGCCGGGAATTCTCTGCCTGGTTCTACCCGCTGCCCGGAACGCTACGCAGGGCAAAAGCGATTCTCGTCCTCCGTGCTTGCTTTTTCTCAGAAAGAGCCGTGGTGTGCGTTTTCGCCGGAAAACGCGTTTTCGGCCGAAAACGTGTACGTTTGCACTTCCCCGCCACAGGGAAGCTGCTAGCCGGGAATTCTCTGCCTGGTTCTACCCGCTGCCCGGAACGCTACGCAGGGCAAAAGCGATTCTCGGCCTCCGTGCTTGCTTTTTCTCAAAAAGAGCCGTGGTGTGCGTTTTCGCCGGAAAACGCGTTTTCGGCCGAAAACGTGTACGTTTGCACTTCCCCGCCTCAGGGAAGCTGCTAGCCGGGAATTCTCTGCCTGGTTCTACCCGCTGCCCGGAACGCTACGCAGGGCAAAAGCGATTCTCGTCCTCCGTGCTTGCTTTTTCTCAGAAAGAGCCGTGGTGTGCGTTTTCGCCGGAAAACGCGTTTTCGGCCGAAAACGTGTACGTTTGCACTTCTCCGCCAGAGAGAAGGTGGTAGCCGTGAATTCTCTGCCTGGTTCTACCCGCTGCCCGGAACGCTACGCAGGGCAAAAGCGATTCTCGTCCTCCGTGCTTGCTTTTTCTCAGAAAGAGCCGTGGTGTGCTTTTTCGCCGAAAACGCGTTTTCGGCCGAAAACGTGTACGTTTGCACTTCCCCGCCACAGGGAAGGTGCTAGCCGGGAATTCTCTGCCTGGTTCTACCCGTTGCCCGGAAGGCTACGCAGGGCAAAAGCGATTCTCGTCCTCCGTGCTTGCTTTTTCTCAGAAAGAGCCGTGGTGTGCGTTTTCGCCGGAAAACGCGTTTTCGGCCGAAAACGTGTACGTTTGCACTTCCCCGCCTCAGGGAAGCTGCTAGCCGGGAATTCTCTGCCTGGTTCTACCCGCTGCCCGGAACGCTACGCAGGGCAAAAGCGATTCTCGTCCTCCGTGCTTGCTTTTTCTCAGAAAGAGCCGTGGTGTGCGTTTTCGCCGGAAAACGCGTTTTCGGCCGAAAACGTGGACGTTTGCACTTCCCGGCCACAGGGAAGCTGCTAGCCGGGAATTCTCTGCCTGGTTCTACCCGCTGCCCGGAACGCTACGCAGGGCAAAAGCGATTCTCGTCCTCCGTGCTTGCTTTTTCTCAGAAAGAGCCGTGGTGTGCTTTTTCGCCGAAAACGCGTTTTTGGCCGAAAACGTGTACGTTTGCACTTCCCCGCCACAGGGAAGCTGCTAGCCGGGAATTCTCTGCCTGGTTCTACCCGCTGCCCGGAACGCTACGCAGGGCAAAAGCGATTCTCGTCCTCCGTGCTTGCTTTTTCTCAGAAAGAGCCGTGGTGTGCGTTTTCGCCGGAAAACGCGTTTTCGGCCGAAAACTTGTACGTTTGCACTTCCCGGCCACAGGGAAGCTGCTAGCCGGGAATTCTCTGCCTGGTTCTACCCGCTGCCCGGAACGCTACGCAGGGCAAAAGCGATTCTCGTCCTCCGTGCTTGCTTTTTCTCAAAAAGAGCCGTGGTGTGCGTTTTCGCCGGAAAACGCGTTTTCGGCCGAAAACGTGAACGTTTGCACTTCCCGGCCACAGGGAAGCTGCTAGCCGGGAATTCTCTGCCTGGTTCTACCCGCTGCCCGGAACGCTACGCAGGGCAAAAGCGATTCTCGTCCTCCGTGCTTGCTTTTTCTCAGAAAGAGCCGTGGTGTGCGTTTTCGCCGAAAACGCGTTTTCGGCCGAAAACGTGTACGTTTGCAATTCCCGGCCACAGGGAAGCTGCTAGCCGGGAATTCTCTGCCTGGTTCTACCCGCTGCCCGGAACGCTACGCAGGGCAAAAGCGATTCTCGGCCTCCGTGCTTGCTTTTTCTCAGAAAGAGCCGTGGTGTGCGTTTTCGCCGGAAAACGCGTTTTTGGCCGAAAACGTGTACGTTTGCACTTCCCAGCCAGAGGGAAGGTGCTAGCCTGGAATTCTCTGCCTGGTTCTACCCGCTGCCCGGAACGCTACGCAGGGCAAAAGCGATTCTCGTCCTCCGTGCTTGCTTTTTCTCAGAAAGAGCCGTGGTGTGCGTTTTCGCCGGAAAACGCGTTTTCGGCCGAAAACCTGTAAGTTTGCACTTCCCCGCCACAGGGAAGCTGCTAGCCGGGAATTCTCTGCCTGGTTCTACCCGCTGCCCGGAACGCTACGCAGGGCAAAAGCGATTCTCGGCCTCCGTGCTTGCTTTTTCTCAGAAAGAGCCGTGGTGTGCGTTTTCGCCGGAAAACGCGTTTTTGGCCGAAAACGTGTACGTTTGCACTTCCCAGCCACAGGGAAGGTGCTAGCCTGGAATTCTCTGCCTGGTTCTACCCGCTGCCCGGAACGCTACGCAGGGCAAAAGCGATTCTCGTCCTCCGTGCTTGCTTTTTCTCAGAAAGAGCCGTGGTGTGCTTTTTCGCCGAAAACGCGTTTTTGGCCGAAAACGTGTACGTTTGCACTTCCCAGCCACAGAGAAGGTGCTAGCCGGGAATTCTCTGCCTGGTTGTACCCGCTGCCCGGAACGCTACGCAGGGCAAAAGCGATTCTCGTCCTCCGTGCTTGCTTTTTCTCAGAAAGAGCCGTGGTGTGCGTTTTCGCCGGAAAACGCGTTTTCGGCCGAAAACGTGTATGTTTGCACTTCCCGGCCACAGGGAAGCTGCTAGCCGGGAATTCTCTGCCTGGTTCTACCCGCTGCCCGGAACGCTACGCAGGGCAAAAGCTATTCTCGCCCTCCGTGCTTGCTTTTTCTCAGAAAGAACCGTGGTGTGCGTTTTCGCCGGAAAACGCTTTTTCGGCCGAAAACGTGTACGTTTGCACTTCCCCGCCACAGGGAAGCTGCTAGCCGGGAATTCTCTGCCTGGTTCTACCCGCTGCCCGGAACGCTACGCAGGGCAAAAGCGATTCTCGTCCTCCGTGCTTGCTTTTTCTCAGAAAGAGCCGTGGTGTGCGTTTTCGCCGGAAAACGCGTTTTCGGCCGAAAACGTGTACGTTTGCACTTCCCCGCCACAGGGAAGCTGGAGCCGGGAATTCTCTGCCTGGTTCTACCCGCTGCCCGGAACGCTACGCAGGGCAAAAGCGATTCTCGTCCTCCGTGCTTGCTTTTTCTCAGAAAGAGCCGTGGTGTGCGTTTTCGCCGGAAAACGCGTTTTAGGCCGAAAACGTGTACGTTTGCACTTCCCCGCCACAGGGAAGCTGCTAGCCGGGAATTCTCTGCCTGGTTCTACCCGCTGCCCGGAAGGCTACGCAGGGCAAAAGCGATTCTCGTCCTCCGTGCTTGCTTTTTCTCAGAAAGAACCGTGGTGTGCGTTTTCGCCGGAAAACGCGTTTTCGGCCGAAAACGTGTACGTTTGCACTTCCCCGCCACAGGGAAGCTGCTAGCCGGGAATTCTCTGCCTGGTTCTACCCGCTGCCCGGAACGCTACGCAGGGCAAAAGCGATTCTCGTCCTCCGTGCTTGTTTTTTCTCAGAAAGAGCCGTGGTGTTCGTTTTCGCCGGAAAACGCGTTTTCGGCCGAAAACGTGTACGTTTGCACTTCCCCGCCGCAGGAAAGCTGCTAGCCGCGAATTCTCTTCCTGGTTCTACCCGCTGCCCGGAACGCTACGCAGGGCAAAAGCGATTCTCGTCCTCCGTGCTTGCTTTTTCTCAGAAAGAGCCGTGGTGTGCTTTTTCGCCGAAAACGCGTTTTTGGCCGAAAACGTGTACATTTGCACTTCCCAGCCACAGATAAGGTGCTAGCCGGGAATTCTCTGCCTGTTTGTACCCGCTGCCCAGAACGCTACGCAGGGCAAAAGCGATTCTCGTCCTCCGTGCTTGCTTTTTCTCAGAAAGAGCCGTGGTGTGCGTTTTCGCCGGAAAACGCGTTTTCGGCCGAAAACGTGTACGTTTGCACTTCCCCGCCACAGGGAAGCTGCTAGCCGGGAATTCTCTGCCTGGTTCTACCCGCTGCCCGGAAGGCTACGCAGGGCAAAAGCGATTCTCGTCCTCCGTGCTTGCTTTTTCTCAGAAAGAACCGTGGTGTGCGTTTTCGCCGGAAAACGCGTTTTCGGCCGAAAACGTGTATGTTTGCACTTCCCGGCCACAGGGAAGCTGCTAGCCGGGAATTCTCTGCCTGGTTCTACCCGCTGCCCGGAACGCTACGCAGGGCAAAAGCTATTCTCGTCCTCCGTGCTTGCTTTTTCTCAGAAAGAGCCGTGGTGTGCGTTTTCGCCGGAAAACGCGTTTTCGGCCGAAAACGTGTACGTTTGCACTTCCCCGCCACAGGGAAGCTGCTAGCCGGGAATTCTCTGCCTGGTTCTACCCGCTGCCCGGAACGCTACGCAGGGCAAAAGCGATTCTCGTCCTCCGTGCTTGCTTTTTCTCAGAAAGAGCCGTGGTGTGCGTTTTCCCCGGAAAACGCGTTTTCGGCCGAAAACGTGTACGTTTGCACTTCCCCGCCACAGGGAAGCTGCTAGCCGGGAATTCTCTGCCTGGTTCTACCCGCTGCCCGGAACGCTACGCAGGGCAAAAGCGATTCTCGTCCTCCGTGCTTGCTTTTTCTCAGAAAGAGCCGTGGTGTGCGTTTTCGCCGGAAAACGCGTTTTCGGCCGAAAACGTGTACGTTTGCACTTCCCCGCCACAGGGAAGCTGCTAGCCGTGAATTCTCTGCCTGGTTCTACCCGCTGCCCGGAAGGCTACGCAGGGCAAAAGCGATTCTCGTCCTCCGTGCTTGCTTTTTCTCAGAAAGAGCCGTGGTGTGCGTTTTCGCCGAAAACGCGTTTTCGGCCGAAAACGTGTACGTTTGCAATTCCCGGCCACAGGGAAGCTGCTAGCCGGGAATTCTCTGCCTGGTTCTACCCGCTGCCCGGAACGCTACGCAGGGCAAAAGCGATTCTCGTCCTCCGTGCTTGCTTTTTCTCAGAAAGAGCCGTGGTGTGCTTTTTCGCCGAAAACGCGTTTTCGGCCGAAAACGTGTACGTTTGCACTTCCCAGCCGCAGAGAAGGTGCTAGCCGGGAATTCTCTGCCTGGTTGTACCCGCTGCCCGGAACGCTACGCAGGGCAAAAGCGATTCTCGTCCTCCGTGCTTGCTTTTTCTCAGAAAGAGCCGTGGTGTGCGTTTTCGCCGGAAAACGCGTTTTCGGCCGAAAACGTGTATGTTTGCACTTCCCGGCCACAGGGAAGCTGCTAGCCGGGAATTCTCTGCCTGGTTCTACCCGCTGCCCGGAACGCTACGCAGGGCAAAAGCTATTCTCGCCCTCCGTGCTTGCTTTTTCTCAGAAAGAGCCGTGGTGTGCGTTTTCGCCGGAAAACGCTTTTTCGGCCGAAAACGTGTACGTTTGCACTTCCCCGCCACAGGGAAGCTGCTAGCCGGGAATTCTCTGCCTGGTTCTACCCGCTGCCCGGAACGCTACGCAGGGCAAAAGCGATTCTCGTCCTCCGTGCTTGCTTTTTCTCAGAAAGAGCCGTGGTGTGCGTTTTCGCCGGAAAACGCGTTTTCGGCCGAAAACGTGTACGTTTGCACTTCCCCGCCACAGGGAAGCTGGAGCCGGGAATTCTCTGCCTGGTTCTACCCGCTGCCCGGAACGCTACGCAGGGCAAAAGCGATTCTCGTCCTCCGTGCTTGCTTTTTCTCAGAAAGAGCCGTGGTGTGCGTTTTCGCCGGAAAACGCGTTTTAGGCCGAAAACGTGTACGTTTGCACTTCCCCGCCACAGGGAAGCTGCTAGCCGGGAATTCTCTGCCTGTTTCTACCCGCTGCCCGGAAGGCTACGCAGGACAAAAGCGATTCTCGTCCTCCGTGCTTGCTTTTTCTCAGAAAGAGCCGTGGTGTGCGTTTTCGCCGGAAAACGCGTTTTCGGCCGAAAACGTGTACGTTTGCACTTCCCCGCCACAGGGAAGCTGGAGCCGGGAATTCTCTGCCTGGTTCTACCCGCTGCCCGGAACGCTACGCAGGGCAAAAGCGATTCTCGTCCTCCGTGCTTGCTTTTTCTCAGAAAGAGCCGTGGTGTGCGTTTTCGCCGGAAAACGCGTTTTAGGCCGAAAACGTGTACGTTTGCACTTCCCCGCCACAGGGAAGCTGCTAGCCGGGAATTCTCTGCCTGGTTCTACCCGTTGCCCGGAAGGCTACGCAGGGCAAAAGCGATTCTCGTCCTCCGTGCTTGCTTTTTCTCAGAAAGAGCCGTGGTGTGCGTTTTCGCCGAAAACGCGTTTTCGGCCGAAAACGTGTACGTTTGCAATTGCCGGCCACAGGGAAGCTGCTAGCCGGGAATTCTCTGCCTGGTTCTACCCGCTGCCCGGAACGCTACGCAGGGCAAAAGCGATTCTCGTCCTCGGTGCTTGCTTTTTCTCAGAAAGAGCCGTGGTGTGCGTTTTCGCCGGAAAACGCGTTTTCGGCCGAAAACGTGTACGTTTGCGCTTCCCAGCCACAGGGAAGGTGCTAGCCGGGAATTCTCTGCCTGGTTCTACCCGCTGCCCGGAACGCTACGCAGGGCAAAAGCGATTCTCGTCCTCCGTGCTTGCTTTTTCTCAGAAAGAGCCGTGGTGTGCTTTTTCGCCGAAAACGCGTTTTTGGCCGAAAACGTGTACGTTTGCACTTCCCAGCCACAGAGAAGGTGCTAGCCGGGAATTCTCTGCCTGGTTCTACCCGCTGCCCGGAACGCTAAGCAGGGAAAAAGCGATTCTCGTCCTCCGTGCTTGCTTTTTCTCAGAAAGAGCCGTGGTGTGCGTTTTCGCCGGAAAACGCGTTTTGGGCCGAAAACGTGTACGTTTGCACTTCCCAGCCACAGGGAAGGTGCTAGCCGGGAATTCTCTGCCTGGTTGTACCCGCTGCCCGGAACGCTACACAGGGCAAAAGCGATTCTCGTCCTCCGTGCTTGCTTTTTCTCAGAAAGAGCCGTGGTGTGCGTTTTCGCCGGAAAACGCGTTTTTGGCCGAAAACGTGTACGTTTGCACTTCCCCGCCACAGGGAAGGTGCTAGCCGTGAATTCTCTGCCTGGTTCTACCGCTGCCCGGAAGGCTACGCAGGGCAAAAGCGATTCTCGTCCTCCGTGCTTGCTTTTTCTCAGAAAGAACCGTGGTGTGCGTTTTCGCCGGAAAACGCGTTTTCGGCCGAAAACGTGTACGTTTGCACTTCCCCGCCACAGGGAAGCTGCTAGCCGGGAATTCTCTGCCTGGTTCTACCCGCTGCCCGGAACGCTACGCAGGGCAAAAGCGATTCTCGTCCTCCGTACTTGTTTTTTCTCAGAAAGAGCCGTGGTGTTCGTTTTCGCCGGAAAACGCGTTTTCGGCCGAAAACGTGTACGTTTGCACTTCCCCGCCACAGGAAAGCTGCTAGCCGCGAATTCTCTTCCTGGTTCTACCCGCTGCCCGGAACGCTACGCAGGGCAAAAGCGATTCTCGTCCTCCGTGCTTGCTTTTTCTCAGAAAGAGCCGTGGTGTGCTTTTTCGCCGAAAACGCGTTTTTGGCCGAAAACGTGTACATTTGCACTTCCCAGCCACAGATAAGGTGCTAGCCGGGAATTCTCTGCCTGTTTGTACCCGCTGCCCAGAACGCTACGCAGGGCAAAAGCGATTCTCGTCCTCCGTGCTTGCTTTTTCTCAGAAAGAGCCGTGGTGTGCGTTTTCGCCGGAAAACGCGTTTTCGGCCGAAAACGTGTACGTTTGCACTTCCCCGCCACAGGGAAGCTGCTAGCCGGTAATTCTCTGCCTGGTTCTACCCGCTGCCCGGAAGGCTACGCAGGGCAAAAGCGATTCTCGTCCTCCGTGCTTGCTTTTTCTCAGAAAGAACCGTGGTGTGCGTTTTCGCCGGAAAACGCGTTTTCGGCCGAAAACGTGTATGTTTGCACTTCCCGGCCACAGGGAAGCTGCTAGCCGGGAATTCTCTGCCTGGTTCTACCCGCTGCCCGGAACGCTACGCAGGGCAAAAGCTATTCTCGTCCTCCGTGCTTGCTTTTTCTCAGAAAGAGCCGTGGTGTGCGTTTTCGCCGGAAAACGCGTTTTCGGCCGAAAACGTGTACGTTTGCACTTCCCCGCCACAGGGAAGCTGCTAGCCGGGAATTCTCTGCCTGGTTCTACCCGCTGCCCGGAACGCTACGCAGGGCAAAAGCGATTCTCGTCCTCCGTGCTTGCTTTTTCTCAGAAAGAGCCGTGGTGTGCGTTTTCCCCGGAAAACGCGTTTTCGGCCGAAAACGTGTACGTTTGCACTTCCCCGCCACAGGGAAGCTGCTAGCCTGGAATTCTCTGCCTGGTTCTACCCGCTGCCCGGAACGCTACGCAGGGCAAAAGCGATTCTCGTCCTCCGTGCTTGCTTTTTCTCAGAAAGAGCCGTGGTGTGCGTTTTCGCCGGAAAACGCGTTTTCGGCCGAAAACGTGTACGTTTGCACTTCCCCGCCACAGGGAAGCTGCTAGCCGGGAATTCTCTGCCTGGTTCTACCCGCTGCCCGGAACGCTAAGCAGGGCAAAAGCGATTCTCGTCCTCCGTGCTTGCTTTTTCTCAGAAAGAGCCGTGGTGTGCGTTTTCGCCGAAAACGCGTTTTCGGCCGAAAACGTGTACGTTTGCAATTCCCGGCCACAGGGAAGCTGCTAGCCGGGAATTCTCTGCCTGGTTCTACCCGCTGCCCGGAACGCTACGCAGGGCAAAAGCGATTCTCGTCCTCCGTGCTTGCTTTTTCTCAGAAAGAGCCGTGGTGTGCTTTTTCGCCGAAAACGCGTTTTCGGCCGAAAACGTGTACGTTTGCACTTCCCAGCCACAGAGAAGGTGCTAGCCGGGAATTCTCTGCCTCGTTCTACCCGCTGCCCAGAACGCTACGCAGGGCAAAAGCGATTCTCGTCCTCCGTGCTTGCTTTTTCTCAGAAAGAGCCGTGGTGTGCGTTTTCGCCGGAAAACGCGTTTTTGGCCGAAAACGTGTACGTTTGCACTTCCCCGCCACAGGGAAGGTGCTAGCCGTGAATTCTCTGCCTGGTTCTACCCGCTGCCCGGAAGGCTACGCAGGGCAAAAGCGATTCTCGTCCTCCGTGCTTGCTTTTTCTCAGAGAAGAGCCGTGGTGTGCGTTTTCGCCGGAAAACGCGTTTTTGGCCGAAAACCTGTACGTTTGCACTTCCCCGCCACAGGGAAGGTGCTAGCCGTGAATTCTCTGCCTGGTTCTACCCGCTGCCCGGAAGGCTACGCAGGGCAAAAGCGATTCTCGTCCTCCGTGCTTGCTTTTTCTCAGAAAGAGCCGTGGTGTGCGTTTTCGCCGGAAAACTCGTTTTCGGCCGAAAACGTGTACGTTTGCACTTCCCAGCCACAGGGAAGGTGCTAGCCGGGAATTCTCTGCCTGGTTGTACCCGCTGCCCGGAACGCTACGCAGGGCAAAAGCGATTCTCGTCCTCCGTGCTTGCTTTTTCTCAGAAAGAGCCGTGGTGTGCGTTTTGCCGGAAAACGCGTTTTTGGCCGAAAACGTGTACGTTTGCACTTCCCCGCCACAGGGAAGGTGCTAGCCGTGAATTCTCTGCCTGGTTCTACCGCTGCCCGGAAGGCTACGCAGGGCAAAAGCGATTCTCGTCCTCCGTGCTTGCTTTTTCTCAGAAAGAACCGTGGTGTGCGTTTTCGCCGGAAAACGCGTTTTCGGCCGAAAACGTGTACGTTTGCTCTTCCCCGCCACAGGGAAGCTGCTAGCCGGGAATTCTCTGCCTGGTTCTACCCGCTGCCCGGAACGCTACGCAGGGCAAAAGCGATTCTCGTCCTCCGTGCTTGCTTTTTCTCAGAAAGAGCCGTGGTGTGCGTTTTCGCCGGAAAACGCGTTTTTGGCCGAAAACGTGTATGTTTGCACTTCCCAGCCACAGGGAAGGTGCTAGCCTGGAATTCTCTGCCTGGTTCTACCCGCTGCCCGGAACGCTACGCAGGGCAAAAGCGATTCTCGTCCTCCGTGCTTGCTTTTTCTCAGAAAGAGCCGTGGTGTGCGTTTTCGCCGGAAAACGCGTTTTTGGCCGAAAACCTGTAAGTTTGCACTTCCCCGCCACAGGGAAGCTGCTAGCCGGGAATTCTCTGCCTGGTTCTACCCGCTGCCCGGAACGCTACGCAGGGCAAAAGCGATTCTCGTCCTCCGTGCTTGCTTTTTCTCAGAAAGAGCCGTGGTGTGCTTTTTCGCCGAAAACGCGTTTTTGGCCGAAAACGTGTACGTTTGCACTTCCCAGCCACAGGGAAGCTGCTAGCCGGGAATTCTCTGCCTGGTTCTACCCGCTGCCCGGAACGCTAAGCAGGGCAAAAGCGATTCTCGTCCTCCGTGCTTGCTTTTTCTCAGAAAGAGCCGTGGTGTGCGTTTTCGCCGGAAAACGCGTTTTCGGCCGAAAACGTGTACGTTTGCACTTCCCCGCCACAGGGAAGCTGCTAGCCGGGAATTCTCTGCCTGGTTCTACCCGCTGCCCGGAACGCTACGCAGGGCAAAAGCGATTCTCGTCCTCCGTGCTTGCTTTTTCTCAGAAAGAGCCGTGGTGTGCTTTTTCGCCGAAAACGCGTTTTCGGCCGAAAACGTGTACGTTTGCACTTCCCCGCCACAGGGAAGGTGCTAGCCTAGAATTCTCTGCCTGGTTCTACCCGCTGCCCGGAACGCTACGCAGGGCAAAAGCGATTCTCGTCCTCCGTGCTTGCTTTTTCTCAGAAAGAGCCGTGGTGTGCGTTTTCCCCGGAAAACGCGTTTTCGGCCGAAAACGTGTACGTTTGCACTTCCCCGCCACAGGGAAGCTGCTAGCCGGGAATTCTCTGCCTGGTTCTACCCGCTGCCCGGAACGCTACGCAGGGCAAAAGCGATTCTCGTCCTCCGTGCTTGCTTTTTCTCAGAAAGAGCCGTGGTGTGCGTTTTCGCCGGAAAACGCGTTTTCGGCCGAAAACGTGTACGTTTGCACTTCCCCGCCACAGGGAAGCTGCTAGCCGGGAATTCTCTGCCTGGTTCTACCCGCTGCCCGGAACGCTAAGCAGGGCAAAAGCGATTCTCGTCCTCCGTGCTTGCTTTTTCTCAGAAAGAGCCGTGGTGTGCGTTTTCGCCGAAAACGCGTTTTCGGCCGAAAACGTGTACGTTTGCAATTCCCGGCCACAGGGAAGCTGCTAGCCGGGAATTCTCTGCCTGGTTCTACCCGCTGCCCGGAACGCTACGCAGGGCAAAAGCGATTCTCGTCCTCCGTGCTTGCTTTTTCTCAGAAAGAGCCGTGGTGTGCTTTTTCGCCGAAAACGCGTTTTCGGCCGAAAACGTGTACGTTTGCACTTCCCAGCCACAGAGAAGGTGCTAGCCGGGAATTCTCTGCCTCGTTCTACCCGCTGCCCAGAACGCTACGCAGGGCAAAAGCGATTCTCGTCCTCCGTGCTTGCTTTTTCTCAGAAAGAGCCGTGGTGTGCGTTTTCGCCGGAAAACGCGTTTTTGGCCGAAAACGTGTACGTTTGCACTTCCCCGCCACAGGGAAGGTGCTAGCCGTGAATTCTCTGCCTGGTTCTACCCGCTGCCCGGAAGGCTACGCAGGGCAAAAGCGATTCTCGTCCTCCGTGCTTGCTTTTTCTCAGAAAGAGCCGTGGTGTGCGTTTTCGCCGGAAAACTCGTTTTCGGCCGAAAACGTGTACGTTTGCACTTCCCAGCCACAGGGAAGGTGCTAGCCGGGAATTCTCTGCCTGGTTCTACCCGCTGCCCGGAACGCTACGCAGGGCAAAAGCGATTCTCGTCCTCCGTGCTTGCTTTTTCTCAGAAAGAGCCGTGGTGTGCTTTTTCGCCGAAAACGCGTTTTCGGCCGAAAACGTGTACGTTTGCTCTTCCCCGCCACAGGGAAGCTGCTAGCCGGGAATTCTCTGCCTGGTTCTACCCGCTGCCCGGAACGCTACGCAGGGCAAAAGCGATTCTCGTCCTCCGTGCTTGCTTTTTCTCAGAAAGAGCCGTGGTGTGCGTTTTCGCCGGAAAACGCGTTTTTGGCCGAAAACGTGTACGTTTGCACTTCCCAGCCACAGGGAAGGTGCTAGCCTGGAATTCTCTGCCTGGTTCTACCCGCTGCCCGGAACGCTACGCAGGGCAAAAGCGATTCTCGTCCTCCGTGCTTGCTTTTTCTCAGAAAGAGCCGTGGTGTGCGTTTTCGCCGGAAAACGCGTTTTTGGCCGAAAACCTGTAAGTTTGCACTTCCCCGCCACAGGGAAGCTGCTAGCCGGGAATTCTCTGCCTGGTTCTACCCGCTGCCCGGAACGCTACGCAGGGCAAAAGCGATTCTCGTCCTCCGTGCTTGCTTTTTCTCAGAAAGAGCCGTGGTGTGCTTTTTCGCCGAAAACGCGTTTTTGGCCGAAAACGTGTACGTTTGCACTTCCCAGCCACAGGGAAGCTGCTAGCCGGGAATTCTCTGCCTGGTTCTACCCGCTGCCCGGAACGCTAAGCAGGGCAAAAGCGATTCTCGTCCTCCGTGCTTGCTTTTTCTCAGAAAGAGCCGTGGTGTGCGTTTTCGCCGGAAAACGCGTTTTCGGCCGAAAACGTGTACGTTTGCACTTCCCCGCCACAGGGAAGCTGCTAGCCGGGAATTCTCTGCCTGGTTCTACCCGCTGCCCGGAACGCTACGCAGGGCAAAAGCGATTCTCGTCCTCCGTGCTTGCTTTTTCTCAGAAAGAGCCGTGGTGTGCGTTTTCGCCGAAAACGCGTTTTCGGCCGAAAACGTGTACGTTTGCAATACCCGGCCACAGGGAAGCTGCTAGCCGGGAATTCTCTGCCTGGTTCTACCCGCTGCCCGGAACGCTACGCAGGGCAAAAGCGATTCTCGTCCTCCGTGCTTGCTTTTTCTCAGAAAGAGCCGTGGTGTGCTTTTTCGCCGAAAACGCGTTTTCGGCCGAAAACGTGTACGTTTGCACTTCCCCGCCACAGGGAAGGTGCTAGCCTAGAATTCTCTGCCTGGTTCTACCCGCTGCCCGTAACGCTACGCAGGGCAAAAGCGATTCTCGTCCTCCGTGCTTGCTTTTTCTCAGAAAGAGCCGTGGTGTGCGTTTTCGCCGGAAAACGAGTTTTCGGCCGAAAACGTGTACGTTTGCACTTCCCCGCCACAGGGAAGCTGCTAGCCGGGAATTCTCTGCCTGGTTCTACCCGCTGCCCGGAAGGCTACGCAGGGCAAAAGCGATTCTCGTCCTCCGTGCTTGCTTTTTCTCAGAAAGAACCGTGGTGTGCGTTTTCGCCGGAAAACGCGTTTTCGGCCGAAAACGTGTACGTTTGCACTTCCCCGCCACAGGGAAGCTGCTAGCCGGGAATTCTCTGCCTGGTTCTACCCGCTGCCCGGAACGCTACGCAGGGCAAAAGCGATTCTCGTCCTCCGTGCTTGCTTTTTCTCAGAAAGAGCCGTGGTGTGCGTTTTCGCCGGAAAACGCGTTTTCAGCCGAAAACGTGAACGTTTGCACTTCCCAGCCACAGGGAAGGTGCTAGCCGGGAATTCTCTGCCTGGTTCTACCCGCTGCCCGGAACGCTACGCAGGGCAAAAGCGATTCTCGTCCTCCGTGCTTGCTTTTTCTCAGAAAGAGCCGTGGTGTGCGTTTTCGCCGGAAAACGCGGTTTTGGCCGAAAACGTGTACGTTTGCACTTCCCAGCCACAGGGAAGGTGCTAGCCGGGAATTCTCTGCCTGGTTCTACCCGCTGCCCGGAACGCTACGCAGGGCAAAAGCGATTCTCGTCCTCCATGCTTGCTTTTTCTCAGAAAGAGCCGTGGTGTGCGTTTTCGCCGGAAAACGCGTTTTCGGCCGAAAACGTGAACGTTTGCACTTCCCGGCCACAGGGAAGCTGCTAGCCGGGAATTCTCTGCCTGGTTCTACCCGCTGCCCGGAACGCTACGCAGGGCAAAAGCGATTCTCGTCCTCCGTGCTTGCTTTTTCTCAGAAAGAGCCGTGGTGTGCGTTTTCGCCGGAAAACGCGTTTTTGGCCGAAAACGTGTACGTTTGCACTTCCCCGCCACAGGGAAGGTGCTAGCCGTGAATTCTCTGCCTGGTTCTACCCGCTGCCCGGAAGGCTACGCAGGGCAAAGCGATTCTCGTCCTCCGTGCTTGCTTTTTTCAGAAAGAGCCGTGGTGTGCGTTTTCGCCGGAAAACGCGTTTTCGGCCGAAAACGTGTACGTTTGCACTTCCCCGCCACAGGGAAGCTGCTAGCCGGGAATTCTCTGCCTGGTTCTACCCGCTGCCCGGAACGCTACGCAGGGCAAAAGCGATTCTCGTCCTCCGTGCTTGCTTTTTCTCAGAAAGAGCCGTGGTGTGCGTTTTCGCCGGAAAACGCGTTTTTGGCCGAAAACCTGTACGTTTGCACTTCCCCGCCACAGGGAAGCTGCTAGCCGGGAATTCTCTGCCTGGTTCTACCCGCTGCCCGGAACGCTACGCAGGGCAAAAGCGATTCCTGTCCTCCGTGCTTGCTTTTTCTCAGAAAGAGCCGTGGTGTGCTTTTTCGCCGAAAACGCGTTTTTGGCCGAAAACGTGTACGTTTGCACTTCCCAGCCACAGAGAAGGTGCTAGCCGGGAATTCTCTGCCTGGTTCTACCCGCTGCCCGGAACGCTAAGCAGGGCAAAAGCGATTCTCGTCCTCCGTGCTTGCTTTTTCTCAGAAAGAGCCGTGGTGTGCGTTTTCGCCGGAAAACGCGTTTTTGGCCGAAAACGTGTACGTTTGCACTTCCCAGCCACAGGGAAGGTGCTAGCCGGGAATTCTCTGCCTGGTTGTACCCGCTGCCCGGAACGCTACGCAGGGCAAAAGCGATTCTCGTCCTCCGTGCTTGCTTTTTCTCAGAAAGAGCCGTGGTGTGCGTTTTCGCCGGAAAACGCGTTTTTGGCCGAAAACGTGTACGTTTGCACTTCCCCGCCACAGGGAAGGTGCTAGCCGTGAATTCTCTGCCTGGTTCTACCGCTGCCCGGAAGGCTACGCAGGGCAAAAGCGATTCTCGTCCTCCGTGCTTGCTTTTTCTCAGAAAGAACCGTGGTGTGCGTTTTCGCCGGAAAACGCGTTTTCGGCCGAAAACGTGTACGTTTGCTCTTCCCCGCCACAGGGAAGCTGCTAGCCGGGAATTCTCTGCCTGGTTCTACCCGCTGCCCGGAACGCTACGCAGGGCAAAAGCGATTCTCGTCCTCCGTGCTTGCTTTTTCTCAGAAAGAGCCGTGGTGTGCGTTTTCGCCGGAAAACGCGTTTTCGGCCGAAAACGTGTACGTTTGCACTTCCCCGCCACAGGGAAGCTGCTAGCCGGGAATTCTCTGCCTGGTTCTACCCGCTGCCCGGAACGCTACGCAGGGCAAAAGCGGTTCTCGTCCTCCGTGCTTGCTTTTTCTCAAAAAGAGCCGTGGTGTGCGTTTTCGCCGGAAGACGCGTTTTCGGCCGAAAACGTGAACGTTTGCACTTCCCAGCCACAGGGAAGCTGCTAGCCGGGAATTCTCTGCCTGGTTCTACCCGCTGCCCGGAACGCTACGCAGGGCAAAAGCGATTCTCGTCCTCCGTGCTTGCTTTTTCTCAGAAAGAGCCGTGGTGTGCGTTTTCGCCGGAAAACGCGTTTTTGGCCGAAAACGTGTACGTTTGCACTTCCCAGCCACAGGGAAGGTGCTAGCCTGGAATTCTCTGCCTGGTTCTACCCGCTGCCCGGAACGCTACGCAGGGCAAAAGCGATTCTCGTCCTCCGTGCTTGCTTTTTCTCAGAAAGAGCCGTGGTGTGCGTTTTCGCCGGAAAACGCGTTTTTGGCCGAAAACCTGTAAGTTTGCACTTCCCCGCCACAGGGAAGCTGCTAGCCGGGAATTCTCTGCCTGGTTCTACCCGCTGCCCGGAACGCTACGCAGGGCAAAAGCGATTCTCGTCCTCCGTGCTTGCTTTTTCTCAGAAAGAGCCGTGGTGTGCTTTTTCGCCGAAAACGCGTTTTTGGCCGAAAACGTGTACGTTTGCACTTCCCAGCCACAGGGAAGGTGCTAGCCGGGAATTCTCTGCCTGGTTCTACCCGCTGCCCGGAACGCTAAGCAGGGCAAAAGCGATTCTCGTCCTCCGTGCTTGCTTTTTCTCAGAAAGAGCCGTGGTGTGCGTTTTCGCCGGAAAACGCGTTTTGGGCCGAAAACGTGTACGTTTGCACTTCCCCGCCACAGGGAAGGTGCTAGCCGGGAATTCTCTGCCTGGTTCTACCCGCTGCCCGGAACGCTAAGTAGGGCAAAAGCGATTTCGTCCTCCGTGCTTGCTTTTTCTCAGAAAGAGCCGTGGTGTGCTTTTTCGCCGAAAACGCGTTTTTGGCCGAAAACGTGTACGTTTGCACTTCCCCGCCACAGAGAAGGTGCTAGCCGGGAATCCTCTGCCTGGTTGTACCCGCTGCCCGGAACGCTACGCAGGGCAAAAGCGATTCTCGTCCTCCGTGCTTGCTTTTTCTCAGAAAGAGCCGTGGTGTGCGTTTTCGCCGGAAAACGCGTTTTCGGCCGAAAACGTGTACGTTTGCACTTCCCCGCCACAGGGAAGCTGCTAGCCGGGAATTCTCTGCCTGGTTCTACCCGCTGCCCGGAACGCTACGCAGGGCAAAAGCGATTCTCGTCCTCCGTGCTTGCTTTTTCTCAGAAAGAGCCGTGGTGTGCGTTTTCGCCGGAAAACGCGTTTTCGGCCGAAAACGTGTATGTTTGCACTTCCCGGCCACAGGGAAGCTGCTAGCCGGGAATTCTCTGCCTGGTTCTACCCGCTGCCCGGAACGCTATGCAGGGCAAAAGCGATTCTCGTCCTCCGTGCTTGCTTTTTCTCAGAAAGAGCCGTGGTGTGCGTTTTCGCCGGAAAACGCGTTTTCGGCCGAAAACGTGTACGTTTGCACTTCCCCGCCACAGGGAAGCTGCTAGCCGGGAATTCTCTGCCTGGTTCTACCCGCTGCCCGGAAGGCTACGCAGGGCAAAAGCGATTCTCGTCCTCCGTGCTTGCTTTTTCTCAGAAAGAGCCGTGGTGTGCGTTTTCGCCGGAAAACGCGTTTTCGGCCGAAAACGTGTACGTTTGCACTTCCCCGCCACAGGGAAGGTGCTAGCCGGGAATTCTCTGCCTGGTTCTACCCGCTGCCCGGAACGCTACGCAGGGCAAAAGCGATTCTCGTCCTCCGTGCTTGCTTTTTCTCAGAAAGAGCCGTGGTGTGCGTTTTCGCCGGAAAACGCGTTTTCGGCCGAAAACGTGTATGTTTGCACTTCCCGGCCACAGGGAAGCTGCTAGCCGGGAATTCTCTGCCTGGTTCTACCCGCTGCCCGGAACGCTATGCAGGGCAAAAGCGATTCTCGTCCTCCGTGCTTGCTTTTTCTCAGAAAGAGCCGTGGTGTGCGTTTTCGCCGGAAAACGCGTTTTCGGCCGAAAACGTGTACGTTTGCACTTCCCCGCCACAGGGAAGCTGCTAGCCGGGAATTCTCTGCCTGGTTCTACCCGCTGCCCGGAACGCTACGCAGGGCAAAAGCGATTCTCGTCCTCCGTGCTTGCTTTTTCTCAGAAAGAGCCGTGGTGTGCGTTTTCGCCGGAAAACGCGTTTTCGGCCGAAAACGTGTACGTTTGCACTTCCCCGCCACAGGGAAGCTGCTAGCCGGGAATTCTCTGCCTGGTTCTACCCGCTGCCCGGAAGGCTACGCAGGGCAAAAGCGATTCTCGTCCTCCGTGCTTGCTTTTTCTCAGAAAGAGCCGTGTTGTGCGTTTTCGCCGGAAAACGCGTTTTCGGCCGAAAACGTGTACGTTTGCACTTCCCCGCCACAGGGAAGCTGCTAGCCGGGAATTCTCTGCCTGGTTCTACCCGCTGCCCGGAACGCTACGCAGGGCAAAAGCGATTCTCGTCCTCCGTGCTTGCTTTTTCTCAAAAAGAGCCGTGGTGTGCGTTTTCGCCGGAAAACGCGTTTTCAGCCGAAAACGTGAACGTTTGCACTTCCCAGCCACAGGGAAGCTGCTAGCCGGGAATTCTCTGCCTGGTTCTACCCGCTGCCCGGAACGCTACGCAGGGCAAAAGCGATTCTCGTCCTCCGTGCTTGCTTTTTCTCAGAAAGAGCCGTGGTGTGCGTTTTCGCCGGAAAACGCGGTTTTGGCCGAAAACGTGTACGTTTGCACTTCCCAGCCACAGGGAAGGTGCTAGCCGGGAATTCTCTGCCTGGTTCTACCCGCTGCCCGGAACGCTACGCAGGGCAAAAGCGATTCTCGTCCTCCGTGCTTGCTTTTTCTCAGAAAGAGCCGTGGTGTGCGTTTTCGCCGGAAAACGCGTTTTTGGCCGAAAACGTGTACGTTTGCACTTCCCGGCCACAGGGAAGCTGCTAGCCGGGAATTCTCTGCCTGGTTCTACCCGCTGCCCGGAACGCTACGCAGGGCAAAAGCGATTCTCGTCCTCCGTGCTTGCTTTTTCTCAGAAAGAGCCGTGGTGTGCGTTTTCGCCGGAAAACGCGTTTTTGGCCGAAAACGTGTACGTTTGCACTTCCCCGCCACAGGGAAGGTGCTAGCCGTGAATTCTCTGCCTGGTTCTACCCGCTGCCCGGAAGGCTACGCAGGGCAAAGCGATTCTCGTCCTCCGTGCTTGCTTTTTTCAGAAAGAGCCGTGGTGTGCGTTTTCGCCGGAAAACGCGTTTTCGGCCGAAAACGTGTACGTTTGCACTTCCCGGCCACAGGGAAGCTGCTAGCCGGGAATTCTCTGCCTGGTTCTACCCGCTGCCCGGAACGCTACGCAGGGCAAAAGCGATTCTCGTCCTCCGTGCTTGCTTTTTCTCAGAAAGAGCCGTGGTGTGCGTTTTCGCCGGAAAACGCGTTTTCGGCCGAAAACGTGTACGTTTGCACTTCCCCGCCACAGGGAAGCTGCTAGCCGGGAATTCTCTGCCTGGTTCAACCCGCTGCCCGGAAGGCTACGCAGGGCAAAAGCGATTCTCGTCCTCCGTGCTTGCTTTTTCTCAGAAAGAGCCGTGGTGTGCGTTTTCGCCGGAAAACGCGTTTTCGGCCGAAAACGTGTACGTTTGCACTTCCCGGCCACAGGGAAGCTGCTAGCCGGGAATTCTCTGCCTGGTTGTACCCGCTGCCCGGAACGCTACGCAGGGCAAAAGCGATTCTCGTCCTCCGTGCTTGCTTTTTCTCAGAAAGAGCCGTGGTGTGCGTTTTCGCCGGAAAACGCGTTTTTGGCCGAAAACGTGTACGTTTGCACTTCCCCGCCACAGGGAAGCTGCTAGCCGGGAATTCTCTGCCTGGTTCTACCCGCTGCCCGGAACGCTACGCAGGGCAAAAGCGATTCTCGTCCTCCGTGCTTGCTTTTTCTCAGAAAGAGCCGTGGTGTGCGTTTTCGCCGGAAAACGCGTTTTTGGCCGAAAACGTGTACGTTTGCACTTCCCCGCCACAGGGAAGGTGCTAGCCGTGAATTCTCTGCCTGGTTCTACCCGCTGCCCGGAAGGCTACGCAGGGCAAAAGCGATTCTCGTCCTCCGTGCTTGCTTTTTCTCAGATAGAGCCGTGGTGTGCTTTTTCGCCGAAAACGCGTTTTTGGCCGAAAACGTGTACGTTTGCACTTCCCAGCCACAGAGAAGGTGCTAGCCGGGAATTCTCTGCCTGGTTCTACCCGCTGCCCGGAACGCTAAGCAGGGCAAAAGCGATTCTCGTCCTCCGTGCTTGCTTTTTCTCAGAAAGAGCCGTGGTGTGCGTTTTCGCCGGAAAACGCGTTTTCGGCCGAAAACGTGTACGTTTGCACTTCCCAGCCACAGGGAAGGTGCTAGCCGGGAATTCTCTGCCTGGTTCTACCCGCTGCCCGGAACGCTACGCAGGGCAAAAGCGATTCTCGTCCTCCGTGCTTGCTTTTTCTCAGAAAGAGCCGTGGTGTGCGTTTTCGCCGGAAAACGCGTTTTCGGCCGAAAACGTGTACGTTTGCACTTCCCCGCCACAGGAAAGCTGCTAGCCGGGAATTCTCTGCCTGGTTCTACCGCTGCCCGGAACTCTAAGCAGGGCAAAAGCGATTCTCGTCCTCCGTGCTTGCTTTTTCTCAGAAAGAGCCGTGGTGTGCGTTTTCGCCGGAAAACGCGTTTTTGGCCGAAAACGTGTACGTTTGCACTTCCCAGCCACAGGGAAGGTGCTAGCCGGGAATTCTCTGCCTGGTTCTACCCGCTGCCCGGAACGCTACGCAGGGCAAAAGCGATTCTCGTCCTCCGTGCTTGCTTTTTCTCAGAAAGAGCCGTGGTGTGCGTTTTCGCCGGAAAACGCGTTTTCGGCCGAAAACGTGTACGTTTGCACTTCCCGGCCACAGGGAAGCTGCTAGCCGGGAATTCTCTGCCTGGTTCTACCCGCTGCCCGGAACGCTACGCAGGGCAAAAGCGATGCTCGTCCTCCGTGCTTGCTTTTTCTCAGAAAGAGCCGTGGTGTGCGTTTTCGCCGGAAAATGCGTTTTCGGCCGAAAACGTGTACGTTTGCACTTCCCGGCCACAGGGAAGCTGCTAGCCGGGAATTCTCTGCCTGGTTCTACCCGCTGCCCGGAACGCTACGCAGGGCAAAAGCGATTCTCGTCCTCCGTGCTTGCTTTTTCTCAGAAAGAGCCGTGGTGTGCGTTTTCGCCGGAAAACGCGTATTCGGCCGAAAACGTGTACGTTTGCACTTCCCAGCCACAGGGAAGCTGCTAGCCGGGAATTCTCTGCCTGGTTCTACCCGCTGCCCGGAACGCTACGCAGGGCAAAAGCGATTCTCGTCCTCCGTGCTTGCTTTTTCTCAGAAAGAGCCGTGGTGTGCGTTTTCACCGAAAAGGAGTTTTTGGCCGAAAACGTGTACGTTTGCACTTCCCAGCCACAGGGAAGGTGCTAGCCGGGAATTCTCTGCTTGTTTCTACCCGCTGCCCGGAACGATACGCAGGGCAAAAGCGATTCTCGTCCTCCGTGCTTGCTTTTTCTCAGAAAGAGCCGTGGTGTGCGTTTTCGCCGGAAAACGCGTTTTTGGCCGAAAACGTGTACGTTTGCACTTCCCCGCCACAGTGAAGGTGCTAGCCGGGAATTCTCTGCCTGGTTCTACCCGCTGCCCGGAACGCTACGCAGGGCAAAAGCGATTCTCGTCCTCCGTGCTTGCTTTTTCTCAGAAAGAGCCGTGGTGTGCTTTTTCGCCGAAAACGCGTTTTCGGCCGAAAACGTGTACGTTTGCACTTCCCAGCCACAGGGAAGGTGCTAGCCTGGAATTCTCTGCCTGGTTCTACCCGCTGCCCGGAACGCTACGCAGGGCAAAAGCGATTCTCGTCCTCCGTGCTTGCTTTTTCTCAGAAAGAGCCGTGGTGTGCTTTTTCGCCGAAAACGCGTTTTTGACCGAAAACGTGTACGTTTGCAATTCCCTGCCACAGAGAAGGTGCTAGCCGGGAATTCTCTGCCTGGTTCTACCCGCTGCCCGGAAGGCTACGCAGGGCAAAATCGATTCCTGTCCTCCGTGCTTGCTTTTTCTCAGAAAGAGCCGTGGTGTGCGTTTTCGCCGGAAAACGCGTTTTCGGCCGAAAACGTGTACGTTTGCACTTCCCGGCCACGGGGAAGCTGCTAGCCGGGAATTCTCTGCCTGGTTCTACCCGCTGCCCGGAACGCTACGCAGGGCAAAAGCGATTCTCGTCCTCCGTGCTTGCTTTTTCTCAGAAAGAGCCGTGGTGTGCGTTTTCGCCGGAAAACGCGTTTTCGGCCGAAAACGTGTACGTTTGCACTTCCCCGCCACAGGGAAGCTGCTAGCCGGGAATTCTCTGCCTGGTTCTACCCGCTGCCCGGAACGCTACGCAGGGCAAAAGCGATTCTCGTCCTCCGTGCTTGCTTTTTCTCAAAAAGAGCCGTGGTGTGCGTTTTCGCCGGAAGACGCGTTTTCGGCCGAAAACGTGAACGTTTGCACTTCCCAGCCACATGGAAGGTGCTAGCCGTGAATTCTCTGCCTGGTTCTACCCGCTGCCCGGAACGCTACGCAGGGCAAAAGCGATTCTCGTCCTCCGTGCTTGCTTATTCTCAGAAAGAACCGTGGTGTGCGTTTTCGCCGGAAAACGCGTTTTCGGCCGAAAACGTGTACGTTTGCACTTCCCCGCCACAGGGAAGCTGCTAGCCGGGAATTCTCTGCCTGGTTCTACCCGCTGCCCGGAACGCTACGCAGGGCAAAAGCGATTCTCGTCCTCCGTGCTTGCTTTTTCTCAGAAAGAGCCGTGGTGTGCGTTTTCGCCGGAAAACGCGTTTTCGGCCGAAAACGTGTACGTTTGCACTTCCCCGCCACAGGGAAGCTGCTAGCCGGGAATTCTCTGCCTGGTTCTACCCGCTGCCCGGAACGCTACGCAGGGCAAAAGCGATTCTCGTCCTCCGTGCTTGCTTTTTCTCAAAAAGAGCCGTGGTGTGCGTTTTCGCCGGAAGACGCGTTTTCAGCCGAAAACGTGAACGTTTGCTCTTCCCAGCCACAGGGAAGCTGCTAGCCGGGAATTCTCTGCCTGGTTCTACCCGCTGCCCGGAACGCTACGCAGGGCAAAAGCGATTCTCGTCCTCCGTGCTTGCTTTTTCTCAGAAAGAGCCGTGGTGTGCTTTTTCGCCGAAAACGCGTTTTTGGCCGAAAACGTGTACGTTTGCACTTCCCAGCCACAGAGAAGCTGCTAGCCGGGAATTCTCTGCCTGGTTCTACCCGCTGCCCGGAACGCTAAGCAGGGCAAAAGCGATTCTCGTCCTCCGTGCTTGCTTTTTCTCAGAAAGAGCCGTGGTGTGCGTTTTCGCCGGAAAACGGGTTTTTGGCCGAAAACGTGTACGTTTGCACTTCCCAGCCACAGGGAAGGTGCTAGCCGGGAATTCTCTGCCTGGTTGTACCCGCTGCCCGGAACGCTACGCAGGGCAAAAGCGATTCTCGTCCTCCGTGCTTGCTTTTTCTCAGAAAGAGCCGTGGTGTGCGTTTTCGCCGGAAAACGCGTTTTTGGCCGAAAACGTGTACGTTTGCACTTCCCCGCCACAGGGAAGCTGCTAGCCGGGAATTCTCTGCCTGGTTCTACCCGCTGCCCGGAACGCTACGCAGGGCAAAAGCGATTCTCGTCCTCCGTGCTTGCTTTTTCTCAGAAAGAGCCGTGGTGTGCGTTTTCGCCGGAAAACGCGTTTTCGGCCGAAAACGTGTACGTTTGCACTTCCCGGCCACAGGGAAGCTGCTAGCCGGGAATTCTCTGCCTGGTTCTACCCGCTGCCCGGAACGCTACGCAGGGCAAAAGCGATGCTCGTCCTCCGTGCTTGCTTTTTCTCAGAAAGAGCCGTGGTGTGCGTTTTCGCCGGAAAACGCGTTTTCGGCCGAAAACGTGTACGTTTGCACTTCCCCGCCACAGGGAAGCTGCTAGCCGGGAATTCTCTGCCTGGTTCTACCCGCTGCCCGGAACGCTACGCAGGGCAAAAGCGATTCTCGTCCTCCGTGCTTGCTTTTTCTCAGAAAGAGCCGTGGTGTGCGTTTTCGCCGGAAAACGCGTTTTCGGCCGAAAAAGTGTACGTTTGCACTTCCCCGCCACAGGGAAGCTGCTAGCCGGGAATTCTCTGCCTGGTTCTACCCGCTGCCCGGAACGCTACGCAGGGCAAAAGCGATTCTCGTCCTCCGTGCTTGCTTTTTCTCAGAAAGAGCCGTGGTGTGCGTTTTCGCCGGAAAACGAGTTTTCGGCCGAAAACGTGTACGTTTGCACTTCCCCGCCACAGGGAAGCTGCTAGCCGGGAATTCTCTGCCTGGTTCTACCCGCTGCCCGGAACGCTACGCAGGGCAAAAGCGATTCTCGTCCTCCGTGCTTGCTTTTTCTCAGAAAGAGCCGTGGTGTGCTTTTTCGCCGAAAACGCGTTTTCGGCCGAAAACGTGTACGTTTGCACTTCCCCGCCACAGTGAAGGTGCTAGCCTGGAATTCTCTGCCTGGTTCTACCCGCTGCCCGGAACGCTACGCAGGGCAAAAGCGATTCTCGTCCTCCGTGCTTGCTTTTTCTCAGAAAGAGCCGTGGTGTGCGTTTTCGCCGGAAAACGCGTTTTTGGCCGAAAACGTGTACGTTTGCACTTCCCAGCCACAGGGAAGGTGCTAGCCGTGAATTCTCTGCCTGGTTCTACCCGCTGTCCGGAACGCTACGCAGGGCAAAAGCGATTCTCGTCCTCCGTGCTTGCTTTTTCTCAGAAAGAGCCGTGGTGTGCGTTTTCGCCGGAAAACGCGTTTTTGGCCGAAAACGTGTACGTTTGCACTTCCCCGCCACAGTGAAGGTGCTAGCCAGGAATTCTCTGCCTGGTTCTACCCGCTGCCCGGAACGCTACGCAGGGCAAAAGCGATTCTCGTCCTCCATGCTTGCTTTTTCTCATAAAGAGCCGTGGTGTGCTTTTTCGCCGAAAACGCGTTTTCGGCCGAAAACGTGTACGTTTGCACTTCCCAGCCACAGAGAAGGTGCTAGCCGGGAATTCTCTGCCTGGTTCTACCCGCTGCCCAGAACGCTACGCAGGGCAAAAGCGATTCTCGTCCTCCGTGCTTGCTTTTTCTCAGAAAGAGCCGTGGTGTGCGTTTTCGCCGGAAAACGCGTTTTCGTCCGAAAACGTGTACGTTTGCACTTCCCCGCCACAGGGAAGCTGCTAGCCGGGAATTCTCTGCCTGGTTCTACCCGCTGCCCGGAAGGCTACGCAGGGCAAAAGCGATTCTCGTCCTCCGTGCTTGCTTTTTCTCAGAAAGAGCCGTGGTGTGCGTTTTCGCCGGAAAACGCGTTTTCGGCCGAAAACGTGTACGTTTGCACTTCCCCGCCACAGGGAAGCTGCTAGCCGGGAATTCTCTGCCTGGTTCTACCCGCTGCCCGGAACGCTACGCAGGGCAAAAGCGATTCTCGTCCTCCGTGCTTGCTTTTTCTCAAAAAGAGCCGTGGTGTGCGTTTTCGCCGGAAGACGCGTTTTCGGCCGAAAACGTGAACGTTTGCACTTCCCAGCCACAGGGAAGCTGCTAGCCGGGAATTCTCTGCCTGGTTCTACCCGCTGCCCGGAAGGCTACGCAGGGCAAAAGCGATTCTCGTCCTCCGTGCTTGCTTTTTCTCAGAAAGAGCCGTGGTGTGCGTTTTCGCCGGAAAACGCGTTTTCGGCCGAAAACGTGTACGTTTGCACTTCCCCGCCACAGGGAAGCTGCTAGCCGGGAATTCTCTGCCTGGTTCTACCCGCTGCCCGGAACGCTACGCAGGGCAAAAGCGATTCTCGTCCTCCGTGCTTGCTTTTTCTCAGAAAGAGCCGTGGTGTGCGTTTTCGCCGGAAAACGCGTTTTCGGCCGAAAACGTGTACTTTTGCACTTCCCGGCCACAGGGAAGCTGCTAGCCGGGAATTCTCTGCCTGGTTCTACCCGCTGCCCGGAACGCTACGCAGGGCAAAAGCGATGCTCGTCCTCCGTGCTTGCTTTTTCTCAGAAAGAGCCGTGGTGTGCGTTTTCGCCGGAAAACGCGTTTTCGGCCGAAAACGTGTACGTTTGCACTTCCCCGCCACAGGGAAGCTGCTAGCCGGGAATTCTCTGCCTGGTTCTACCCGCTGCCCGGAACGCTACGCAGGGCAAAAGCGATTCTCGTCCTCCGTGCTTGCTTTTTCTCAGAAAGAGCCGTGGTGTGCGTTTTCGCCGGAAAACGAGTTTTCGGCCGAAAACGTGTACGTTTGCACTTCCCCGCCACAGGGAAGCTGCTAGCCGGGAATTCTCTGCCTGGTTCTACCCGCTGCCCGGAACGCTACGCAGGGCAAAAGCGATTCTCGTCCTCCGTGCTTGCTTTTTCTCAGAAAGAGCCGTGGTGTGCTTTTTCGCCGAAAACGCGTTTTCGGCCGAAAACGTGTAAGTTTGCACTTCCCCGCCACAGTGAAGGTGCTAGCCTGGAATTCTCTGCCTGGTTCTACCCGCTGCCCGGAACGCTACGCAGGGCAAAAGCGATTCTCGTCCTCCGTGCTTGCTTTTTCTCAGAAAGAGCCGTGGTGTGCGTTTTCGCCGGAAAACGCGTTTTTGGCCGAAAACGTGTACGTTTGCACTTCCCAGCCACAGGGAAGGTGCTAGCCGTGAATTCTCTGCCTGGTTCTACCCGCTGTCCGGAACGCTACGCAGGGCAAAAGCGATTCTCGTCCTCCGTGCTTGCTTTTTCTCAGAAAGAGCCGTGGTGTGCGTTTTCGCCGGAAAACGCGTTTTTGGCCGAAAACGTGTACGTTTGCACTTCCCCGCCACAGTGAAGGTGCTAGCCAGGAATTCTCTGCCTGGTTCTACCCGCTGCCCGGAACGCTACGCAGGGCAAAAGCGATTCTCGTCCTCCATGCTTGCTTTTTCTCAGAAAGAGCCGTGGTGTGCTTTTTCGCCGAAAACGCGTTTTCGGCCGAAAACGTGTACGTTTGCACTTCCCAGCCACAGAGAAGGTGCTAGCCGGGAATTCTCTGCCTGGTTCTACCCGCTGCCCAGAACGCTACGCAGGGCAAAAGCGATTCTCGTCCTCCGTGCTTGCTTTTTCTCAGAAAGAGCCGTGGTGTGCGTTTTCGCCGGAAAACGCGTTTTCGGCCGAAAACGTGTACGTTTGCACTTCCCCGCCACAGGGAAGCTGCTAGCCGGGAATTCTCTGCCTGGTTCTACCCGCTGCCCGGAAGGCTACGCAGGGCAAAAGCGATTCTCGTCCTCCGTGCTTGCTTTTTCTCAGAAAGAGCCGTGGTGTGCGTTTTCGCCGGAAAACGCGTTTTCGGCCGAAAACGTGTACGTTTGCACTTCCCCGCCACAGGGAAGCTGCTAGCCGGGAATTCTCTGCCTGGTTCTACCCGCTGCCCGGAACGCTACGCAGGGCAAAAGCGATTCTCGTCCTCCGTGCTTGCTTTTTCTCAAAAAGAGCCGTGGTGTGCGTTTTCGCCGGAAGACGCGTTTTCGGCCGAAAACGTGAACGTTTGCACTTCCCAGCCACAGGGAAGCTGCTAGCCGGGAATTCTCTGCCTGGTTCTACCCGCTGCCCGGAAGGCTACGCAGGGCAAAAGCGATTCTCGTCCTCCGTGCTTGCTTTTTCTCAGAAAGAGCCGTGGTGTGCGTTTTCGCCGGAAAACGCGTTTTCGGCCGAAAACGTGTACGTTTGCACTTCCCCGCCACAGGGAAGCTGCTAGCCGGGAATTCTCTGCCTGGTTCTACCCGCTGCCCGGAACGCTACGCAGGGCAAAAGCGATTCTCGTCCTCCGTGCTTGCTTTTTCTCAAAAAGAGCCGTGGTGTGCGTTTTCGCCGGAAAACGCGTTTTCGGCCGAAAACGTGAACGTTTGCACTTCCCAGCCACAGGGAAGCTGCTAGCCGGGAATTCTCTGCCTGGTTCTACCCGCTGCCCGGAACGCTACGCAGGGCAAAAGCGATTCTCGTCCTCCGTGCTTGCTTTTTCTCAGAAAGAGCCGTGGTGTGCGTTTTCGCCGGAAAACGCGTTTTTGGCCGAAAACGTGTACGTTTGCACTTCCCAGCCACAGGGAAGGTGCTAGCCGTGAATTCTCTGCCTGGTTCTACCCGCTGCCCGGAACGCTACGCAGGGCAAAAGCGATTCTCGTCCTCCGTGCTTGCTTTTTCTCAGAAAGAGCCGTGGTGTGCGTTTTCGCCGGAAAACGCGTTTTCGGCCGAAAACGTGTACGTTTGCACTTCCCCGCCACAGGGAAGCTGCTAGCCGGGAATTCTCTGCCTGGTTCTACCCGCTGCCCGGAACGCTACGCAGGGCAAAAGCGATTCTCGTCCTCCGTGCTTGCTTTTTCTCAGAAAGAGCCGTGGTGTGCTTTTTCGCCGAAAACGCGTTTTTGGCCGAAAACGTGTACGTTTGCACTTCCCCGCCACAGGGAAGGTGCTAGCCGGGAATTCTCTGCCTGGTTCTACCGCTGCCCGGAAGGCTACGCAGGGCAAAAGCGATTCTCGTCCTCCGTGCTTGCTTTTTCTCAGAAAGAACCGTGGTGTGCGTTTTCGCCGGAAAACGCGTTTTCGGCCGAAAACGTGTACGTTTGCACTTCCCCGCCACAGGGAAGCTGCTAGCCGGGAATTCTCTGCCTGGTTCTACCAGCTGCCCGGAACGCTACGCAGGGCAAAAGCGATTCTCGTCCTCCGTGCTTGCTTTTTCTCAAAAAGAGCCGTGGTGTGCGTTTTCGCCGGAAGACGCGTTTTCGGCCGAAAACGTGAACGTTTGCACTTCCCAGCCACAGGGAAGCTGCTAGCCGGGAATTCTCTGCCTGGTTCTACCCGCTGCCCGGAACGCTACGCAGGGCAAAAGCGATTCTCGTCCTCCGTGCTTGCTTTTTCTCAGAAAGAGCCGTGGTGTGCGTTTTCGCCGGAAAACGCGTTTTTGGCCGAAAACGTGTACGTTTGCACTTCCCAGCCACATGGAAGGTGCTAGCCGTGAATTCTCTGCCTGGTTCTACCCGCTGCCCGGAACGCTACGCAGGGCAAAAGCGATTCTCGTCCTCCGTGCTTGCTTTTTCTCAGAAAGAGCCGTGGTGTGCGTTTTCGCCGGAAAACGCGTTTTCGGCCGAAAACGTGTACGTTTGCACTTCCCCGCCACAGGGAAGCTGCTAGCCGGGAATTCTCTGCCTGGTTCTACCCGCTGCCCGGAACGCTACGCAGGGCAAAAGCGATTCTCGTCCTCCGTGCTTGCTTTTTCTCAGAAAGAGCCGTGGTGTGCTTTTTCGCCGAAAACGCGTTTTTAGCCGAAAACGTGTACGTTTGCACTTCCCAGCCACAGAGAAGGTGCTAGCCGGGAATTCTCTGCCTGGTTCTACCCGCTGCCCGGAACGCTACGCAGGGCAAAAGCGATTCTCGTCCTCGGTGCTTGCTTTTTCTCAAAAAGAGCCGTGGTGTGCGTTTTCGCCGGAAAACGCGTTTTGGGCCGAAAACGTGTACGTTTGCACTTCCCAGCCACAGGGAAGCTGCTAGCCGGGAATTCTCTGCCTGGTTCTACCCGCTGCCCGGAACGCTACGCAGGGCAAAAGCGATTCTAGTCCTCCGTGCTTGCTTTTTCTCAGAAAGAGCCGTGGTGTGCGTTTTCGCCGGAAAACGCGTTTTTGGCCGAAAACGTGTACGTTTGCACTTCCCCGCCACAGGGAAGGTGCTAGCCGGGAATTCTCTGCCTGGTTCTACCGCTGCCCGGAAGGCTACGCAGGGCAAAAGCGATTCTCGTCCTCCGTGCTTGCTTTTTCTCAAAAAGAGCCGTGGTGTGCGTTTTCGCCGGAAGACGCGTTTTCGGACGAAAACGTGAACGTTTGCACTTCCCAGCCACAGGGAAGGTGCTAGCCGGGAATTCTCTGCCTGGTTCTACCCGCTGCCCGGAACGCTACGCAGGGCAAAAGCGATTCTCGTCCTCCGTGCTTGCTTTTTCTCAGAAAGAGCCGTGGTGTGCGTTTTCGCCGGAAAACGCGTTTTCGGCCGAAAACGTGTACGTTTGCACTTCCCCGATACAGGGAAGCTGCTAGCCGGGAATTCTCTGCCTGGTTCTACCCGCTGCCCGGAACGCTACGCAGGGCAAAAGCGATTCTCGTCCTCCGTGCTTGCTTTTTCTCAGAAAGAGCCGTGGTGTGCTTTTTCGCCGAAAACGCGTTTTTGGCCGAAAACGTGTACGTTTGCACTTCCCAGCCACAGAGAAGGTGCTAGCCGGGAATTCTCCGCCTGGTTCTACCCGCTGCCCGGAACGCTAAGCAGGGCAAAAGCGATTCTTGTCCTCCGTGCTTGCTTTTTCTCAGAAAGAGCCGTGGTGTGCGTTTTCGCCGGAAAACGCGTTTTGGGCCGAAAACGTGTACGTTTGCACTTCCCCGCCACAGGGAAGGTGCTACCCGGGAATTCTCTGCCTGGTTCTACCCGCTGCCCGGAACGCTAAGCAGGGCAAAAGCGATTTCGTCCTCCGTGCTTGCTTTTTCTCAGAAAGAGCCGTGGTGTGCTTTTTCGCCGAAAACGCGTTTTTGGCCGAAAACGTGTACGTTTGCACTTCCCAGCCACAGAGAACGTGCTAGCCGGGAATTCTCTGCCTGGTTGTACCCGCTGCCCGGAACGCTACGCAGGGCAAAAGCGATTCTCGTCCTCCGTGCTTGCTTTTTCTCAGAAAGAGCCGTGGTGTGCGTTTTCGCCGGAAAACGCGTTTTCGGCCGAAAACGTGTACGTTTGCACTTCCCCGCCACAGGGAAGCTGCTAGCCGGGAATTCTCTGCCTGGTTCTACCCGCTGCCCGGAACGCTACGCAGGGCAAAAGCGATTCTCGTCCTCCGTGCTTGCTTTTTCTCAGAAAGAGCCGTGGTGTGCGTTTTCGCCGGAAAACGCGTTTTCGGCCGAAAACGTGTACGTTTGCACTTCCCCGCCACAGGGAAGGTGCTAGCCGGGAATTCTCTGCCTGGTTCTACCCGCTGCCCGGAAGGCTACGCAGGGCAAAAGCGATTCTCGTCCTCCGTGCTTGCTTTTTCTCAGAAAGAGCCGTGGTGTGCGTTTTCGCCGAAAAGGAGTTTTTGGCCGAAAACGTGTACGTTTGCACTTCCCCGCCACAGTGAAGGTGCTAGCCTGGAATTCTCTGCCTGGTTCTACCCGCTGCCCGGAACGCTACGCAGGGCAAAAGCGATTCTCGTCCTCCGTGCTTGCGTTTTCTCAGAAAGAGCCTTGGTGTGCTTTTTCGCCGAAAACGCGTTTTTGGCCGAAAACGTGTACGTTTGCAATTCCCTGCCACAGAGAAGGTGCTAGCCGGGAATTCTCTGCCTGGTTCTACCCGCTGCCCGGAACGCTACGCAGGGCAAAAGCGATTCTTGTCCTCCGTGCTTGCTTTTTCTCAAAAAGAGCCGTGGTGTGCGTTTTCGCCGGAAAACGCGTTTTCGGCCGAAAACGTGAACGTTTGCACTTCCCAGCCACAGGGAAGCTGCTAGCCGGGAATTCTCTGCCTGGTTCTACCCGCTGCCCGGAACGCTACGCAGGGCAAAAGCGATTCTCGTCCTCCGTGCTTGCTTTTTCTCAGAAAGAGCCGTGGTGTGCGTTTTCGCCGGAAAACGCGTTTTCGGCCGAAAACGTGTACGTTTGCACTTCCCCGCCACAGGGAAGGTGCTAGCCGGGAATTCTCTGCCTGGTTCTACCCGCTGCCCGGAAGGCTACGCAGGGCAAAAGCGATTCTCGTCCTCCGTGCTTGCTTTTTCTCAGAAAGAGCCGTGGTGTGCGTTTTCGCCGGAAAACGCGTTTTCGGCCGAAAACGTGTATGTTTGCACTTCCCGGCCACAGGGAAGCTGCTAGCCGGGAATTCTCTGCCTGGTTCTACCCGCTGCCCGGAACGCTACGCAGGGCAAAAGCTATTCTCGCCCTCCGTGCTTGCTTTTTCTCAGAAAGAGCCGTGGTGTGCGTTTTCGCCGGAAAACGCGTTTTCGGCCGAAAACGTGTACGTTTGCACTTCCCCGCCACAGGGAAGCTGCTAGCCGGGAATTCTCTGCCTGGTTCTACCCGCTGCCCGGAACGCTACGCAGGGCAAAAGCGATTCTCGTCCTCCGTGCTTGCTTTTTCTCAGAAAGAGCCGTGGTGTGCGTTTTCGCCGGAAAACGCGTTTTCGGCCGAAAACGTGTACGTTTGCACTTCCCCGCCACAGGGAAGCTGCTAGCCGGGAATTCTCTGCCTGGTTCTACCCGCTGCCCGGAACGCTACGCAGGGCAAAAGCGATTCTCGTCCTCCGTGCTTGCTTTTTCTCAGAAAGAGCCGTGGTGTGCGTTTTCGCCTGAAAACGCGTTTTCGGCCGAAAACGTGTACGTTTGCACTTCCCCGCCACAGGGAAGCTGCTAGCCGGGAATTCTCTGCCTGGTTCTACCCGCTGCCCGGAACGCTACGCAGGGCAAAAGCGATTCTCGTCCTCCGTGCTTGCTTTTTCTCAGAAAGAGCCGTGGTGTGCTTTTTCGCCGAAAACGCGTTTTCGGCCGAAAACGTGTACGTTTGCACTTCCCCGCCACAGGGAAGCTGCTAGCCGGGAATTCTCTGCCTGGTTCTACCCGCTGCCCGGAACGCTACGCAGGGCAAAAGCGATTCTCGTCCTCCGTGCTTGCTTTTTCTCAGAAAGAGCCGTGGTGTGCGTTTTCGCCGAAAAGGAGTTTTTGGCCGAAAACGTGAACGTTTGCACTTCCCAGCCACAGGGAAGGTGCTAGCCGGGAATTCTCTGCCTGGTTCTACCCGCTGCCCGAAACGCTACGCAGGGCAAAAGCGATTCTCGTCCTCCGTGCTTGCTTTTTCTCAGAAAGAGCCGTGGTGTGCGTTTTCGCCGGAAAACGCGTTTTTGGCCGAAAACGTGTACGTTTGCACTTCCCCGCCACAGTGAAGGTGCTAGCCGGGAATTCTCTGCCTGGTTCTACCCGCTGCCCGGAACGCTACGCAGGGCAAAAGCGATTCTCGTCCTCCGTGCTTGCTTTTTCTCAGAAAGAGCCGTGGTGTGCTTTTTCGCCGAAAACGCGTTTTCGGCCGAAAACGTGTACGTTTGCACTTCCCAGCCACAGAGAAGGTGCTAGCCGGGAATTCTCTGCCTGGTTCTACCCGTTGCCCAGAACGCTACGCAGGGCAAAAGCGATTCTCGTCCTCCGTGCTTGCTTTTTCTCAGAAAGAGCCGTGGTGTGCCTTTTCGCCGGAAAACGCGTTTTCGGCCGAAAACGTGTATGTTTGCACTTCCCCGCCACAGGGAAGCTGCTAGCCTGGAATTCTCTGCCTGGTTCTACCCGCTGCCCGGAACGCTACGCAGGGCAAAAGCGATTCTCGTCCTCCGTGCTTGCTTTTTCTCAGAAAGAGCCGTAGTGTGCTTTTTCGCCGAAAACGCGTTTTTGGCCGAAAACGTGTACGTTTGCAATTCCCTGCCACAGAGAAGGTGCTAGCCGGGAATTCTCTGCCTGGTTCTACCCGCTGCCCGGAACGCTACGCAGGGCAAAAGCGATTCTTGTCCTCCGTGCTTGCTTTTTCTCAGAAAGAGCCGTGGTGTGCGTTTTCGCCGGAAAACGCGTTTTCGGCCGAAAACGTGTACGTTTGCACTTCCCGGCCACAGGGAAGCTGCTAGCCGGGAATTCTCTGCCTGGTTCTACCCGCTGCCCGGAACGCTACGCAGGGCAAAAGCGATTCTCGGCCTCCGTGCTTGCTTTTTCTCAAAAAGAGCCGTGGTGTGCGTTTTCGCCGGAAAACGCGTTTTCGGCCGAAAACGTGTACGTTTGCACTTCCCCGCCTCAGGGAAGCTGCTAGCCGGGAATTCTCTGCCTGGTTCTACCCGCTGCCCGGAACGCTACGCAGGGCAAAAGCGATTCTCGTCCTCCGTGCTTGCTTTTTCTCAGAAAGAGCCGTGGTGTGCGTTTTCGCCGGAAAACGCGTTTTCGGCCGAAAACGTGTACGTTTGCACTTCCCGGCCACAGGGAAGCTGCTAGCCGGGAATTCTCTGCCTGGTTCTACCCGCTGCCCGGAACGCTACGCAGGGCAAAAGCGATTCTCGTCCTCCGTGCTTGCTTTTTCTCAGAAAGAGCCGTGGTGTGCTTTTTCGCCGAAAACGTGTTATCGGCCGAAAACGTGTACGTTTGCACTTCCCCGCCACAGGGAAGCTGCTAGCCGGGAATTCTCTGCCTGGTTCGACCCGCTGCTCGGAACGCTACGCAGGGCAAAAGCGATTCTCGTCCTCCGTGCTTGCTTTTTCTCAGAAAGAGCCGTGGTGTGCGTTTTCGCCGGAAAACGCGTTTTCGGCCGAAAACGTGTACGTTTGCACTTCCCCGCCACAGGGAAGCTGCTAGCCGGGAATTCTCTGCCTGGTTCTACCCGCTGCCCGGAACGCTACGCAGGGCAAAAGCGATTCTCGTCCTCCGTGCTTGCTTTTTCTCAGAAAGAGCCGTGGTGTGCGTTTTCGCCGGAAAACGCGTTTTCGGCCGAAAACGTGTACGTTTGCACTTCCCCGCCACAGGGAAGCTGCTAGCCGGGAATTCTCTGCCTGGTTCTACCCGCTGCCCGGAACGCTACGCAGGGCAAAAGCGATTCTCGTCCTCCGTGCTTGCTTTTTCTCAGAAAGAGCCGTGGTGTGCGTTTTCGCCGGAAAACGCGTTTTCGGCCGAAAACGTGTACGTTTGCACTTCCCCGCCACAGGGAAGCTGCTAGCCGGGAATTCTCTGCCTGGTTCTACCCGCTGCCCGGAACGCTACGCAGGGCAAAAGCGATTCTCGGCCTCCGTGCTTGCTTTTTCTCAAAAAGAGCCGTGGTGTGCGTTTTCGCCGGAAAACGCGTTTTCGGCCGAAAACGTGTACGTTTGCACTTCCCGGCCACAGGGAAGCTGCTAGCCGGGAATTCTCTGCCTGGTTCTACCCGCTGCTCGGAACGCTACGCAGGGCAAAAGCGATTCTCGTCCTCCGTGCTTGCTTTTTCTCAGAAAGAGCCGTGGTGTGCGTTTTCGCCGGAAAACGCGTTTTCGGCCGAAAACGTGTACGTTTGCACTTCCCCGCCACAGGGAAGCTGCTAGCCGGGAATTCTCTGCCTGGTTCTACCCGCTGCCCGGAACGCTACGCAGGGCAAAAGCGATTCTCGTCCTCCGTGCTTGCTTTTTCTCAGAAAGAGCCGTGGTGTGCGTTTTCGCCGGAAAACGCGTTTTCGGCCGAAAACGTGTACGTTTGCACTTCCCGGCCACAGGGAAGCTGCTAGCCGGGAATTCTCTGCCTGGTTCTACCCGCTGCCCGG
The DNA here is from genome assembly GCF_965140245.1 of Athene noctua. Taxonomy (NCBI): domain Eukaryota; kingdom Metazoa; phylum Chordata; class Aves; order Strigiformes; family Strigidae; genus Athene; species Athene noctua. The sequence goes on from NW_027437545.1 coordinate 302,349, forward strand.
AACGCTACGCAGGGCAAAAGCGATTCTCGTCCTCCGTGCTTGCTTTTTCTCAGAAAGAGCCGTGGTGTGCTTTTTCGCCGAAAACGTGTTATCGGCCGAAAACGTGTACGTTTGCACTTCCCCGCCACAGGGAAGCTGCTAGCCGGGAATTCTCTGCCTGGTTCTACCCGCTGCCCGGAACGCTACGCAGGGCAAAAGCGATTCTCGTCCTCCGTGCTTGCTTTTTCTCAGAAAGAGCCGTGGTGTGCGTTATCGCCGAAAACGCGTTTTCGGCCGAAAACGTGTACGTTTGCAATTCCCGGCCACAGGGAAGCTGCTAGCCGGGAATTCTCTGCCTGGTTCTACCCGCTGCCCGGAACGCTACGCAGGGCAAAAGCGATTCTCGGCCTCCGTGCTTGCTTTTTCTCAAAAAGAGCCGTGGTGTGCGTTTTCGCCGGAAAACGCGTTTTCGGCCGAAAACGTGTACGTTTGCACTTCCCCGCCACAGGGAAGCTGCTAGCCGGGAATTCTCTGCCTGGTTCTACCCGCTGCCCGGAACGCTACGCAGGGCAAAAGCGATTCTCGTCCTCCGTGCTTGCTTTTTCTCAGAAAGAGCCGTGGTGTGCGTTTTCGCCGGAAAACGCGTTTTCGGCCGAAAACGTGTACGTTTGCACTTCCCCGCCACAGGGAAGCTGCTAGCCGGGAATTCTCTGCCTGGTTCTACCCGCTGCCCGGAACGCTACGCAGGGCAAAAGCGATTCTCGTCCTCCGTGCTTGCTTTTTCTCAGAAAGAGCCGTGGTGTGCGTTTTCGCCGGAAAACGCGTTTTTGGCCGAAAACGTGTACGTTTGCACTTCCCCGCCACAGGGAAGCTGCTAGCCGGGAATTCTCTGCCTGGTTCTACCCGCTGCCCGGAACGCTACGCAGGGCAAAAGCGATTCTCGGCCTCCGTGCTTGCTTTTTCTCAAAAAGAGCCGTGGTGTGCGTTTTCGCCGGAAAACGCGTTTTCGGCCGAAAACGTGTACGTTTGCACTTCCCGGCCACAGGGAAGCTGCTAGCCGGGAATTCTCTGCCTGGTTCTACCCGCTGCTCGGAACGCTACGCAGGGCAAAAGCGATTCTCGTCCTCCGTGCTTGCTTTTTCTCAGAAAGAGCCGTGGTGTGCGTTTTCGCCGGAAAACGCGTTTTCGGCCGAAAACGTGTACGTTTGCACTTCCCGGCCACAGGGAAGCTGCTAGCCTTGAATTCTCTGCCTGGTTCTACCCGCTGCCCGGAACGCTACGCAGGGCAAAAGCGATTCTCGTCCTCCGTGCTTGCTTTTTCTCAGAAAGAGCCGTGGTGTGCGTTTTCGCCGGAAAACGCGTTTTCGGCCGAAAACGTGTACGTTTGCACTTCCCCGCCACAGGGAAGGTGCTAGCCGGGAATTCTCTGCCTGGTTCTACCCGCTGCCCGGAACGCTACGCAGGGCAAAAGCGATTCTCGTCCTCCGTGCTTGCTTTTTCTCAGAAAGAGCCGTGGTGTGCGTTTTCGCCGGAAAACGCGTTTTCGGCCGAAAACGTGTACGTTTGCACTTCCCCGCCTCAGGGAAGCTGCTAGCCGGGAATTCTCTGCCTGGTTCTACCCGCTGCCCGGAACGCTACGCAGGGCAAAAGCGATTCTCGTCCTCCGTGCTTGCTTTTTCTCAGAAAGAGCCGTGGTGTGCGTTTTCGCCGGAAAACGCGTTTTCGGCCGAAAACGTGTACGTTTGCACTTCCCGGCCACAGGGAAGCTGCTAGCCTTGAATTCTCTGCCTGGTTCTACCCGCTGCCCGGAACGCTACGCAGGGCAAAAGCGATTCTCGTCCTCCGTGCTTGCTTTTTCTCAGAAAGAGCCGTGGTGTGCGTTTTCGCCGGAAAACGCGTTTTCGGCCGAAAACGTGAACGTTTGCACTTCCCCGCCACAGGGAAGCTGCTAGCCGGGAATTCTCTGCCTGGTTCTACCCGCTGCCCGGAACGCTACGCAGGGCAAAAGCGATTCTCGTCCTCCGTGCTTGCTTTTTCTCAGAAAGAGCCGTGGTGTGCGTTTTCGCCGGAAAACGCGTTTTCGGCCGAAAACGTGTACGTTTGCACTTCCCGGCCACAGGGAAGCTGCTAGCCGGGAATTCTCTGCCTGGTTCTACCCGCTGCCCGGAACGCTACGCAGGGCAAAAGCGATTCTCGTCCTCCGTGCTTGCTTTTTCTCAGAAAGAGCCGTGGTGTGCTTTTTCGCCGAAAACGCGTTATCGGCCGAAAACGTGTACGTTTGCACTTCCCCGCCACAGGGAAGCTGCTAGCCGGGAATTCTCTGCCTGGTTCTACCCGCTGCCCGGAACGCTACGCAGGGCAAAAGCGATTCTCGTCCTCCGTGCTTGCTTTTTCTCAGAAAGAGCCGTGGTGTGCGTTTTCGCCGGAAAACGCGTTTTCGGCCGAAAACTTGTACGTTTGCACTTCCCGGCCACAGGGAAGCTGCTAGCCGGGAATTCTCTGCCTGGTTCTACCCGCTGCCCGGAACGCTACGCAGGGCAAAAGCGATTCTCGTCCTCCGTGCTTGCTTTTTCTCAAAAACAGCCGTGGTGTGCGTTTTCGCCGGAAAACGCGTTTTCGGCCGAAAACGTGTACGTTTGCAATTCCCGGCCACAGGGAAGCTGCTAGCCGGGAATTCTCTGCCTGGTTCTACCCGCTGCCCGGAACGCTACGCAGGGCAAAAGCGATTCTCGTCCTCCGTGCTTGCTTTTTCTCAGAAAGAGCCGTGGTGTGCGTTTTCGCCGGAAAACGCGTTTTTGGCCGAAAACGTGTACGTTTGCACTTCCCAGCCACAGGGAAGGTTCTAGACTGGAATTCTCTGCCTGGTTCTACCCGCTGCCCGGAACGCTACGCAGGGCAAAAGCGATTCTCGTCCTCCGTGCTTGCTTTTTCTCAGAAAGAGCCGTGGTGTGCGTTTTCGCCGGAAAACGCGTTTTCGGCCGAAAACCTGTAAGTTTGCACTTCCCCGCCACAGGGAAGCTGCTAGCCGGGAATTCTCTGCCTGGTTCTACCCGCTGCCCGGAACGCTACGCAGGGCAAAAGCGATTCTCGTCCTCCGTGCTTGCTTTTTCTCAGAAAGAGCCGTGGTGTGCGTTTTCGCCGGAAAACGCGTTTTTGGCCGAAAACGTGTACGTTTGCACTTCCCAGCCACAGGGAAGGTGCTAGCCTGGAATTCTCTGCCTGGTTCTACCCGCTGCCCGGAACGCTACGCAGGACAAAAGCGATTCTCGTCCTCCGTGCTTGCTTTTTCTCAGAAAGAGCCGTGGTGTGCTTTTTCGCCGAAAACGCGTTTTTGGCCGAAAACGTGTACGTTTGCACTTCCCAGCCACAGAGAAGGTGCTAGCCGGGAATTCTCTGCCTGGTTGTACCCGCTGCCCGGAACGCTACGCAGGGCAAAAGCGATTCTCGTCCTCCGTGCTTCTTTTTCTCAGAAAGAGCCGTGGTGTGCGTTTTCGCCGGAAAACGCGTTTTCGGCCGAAAACGTGTACGTTTGCACTTCCCCGCCACAGGGAAGATGCTAGCCGGGAATTCTCTGCCTGGTTCTACCCGCTGCCCGGAACGCTACGCAGGGCAAAAGCGATTCTCGTCCTCCGTGCTTGCTTTTTCTCAGAAAGAGCCGTGGTGTGCGTTTTCACCGGAAAACGCGTTTTCGGCCGAAAACGTGTACGTTTGCACTTCCCCGCCACAGGGAAGGTGCTAGCCGGGAATTCTCTGCCTGGTTCTACCCGCTGCCCGGAAGGCTACGCAGGGCAAAAGCGATTCTCGTCCTCCGTGCTTGCTTTTTCTCAGAAAGAGCCGTGGTGTGCGTTTTCGCCGGAAAACGCGTTTTCGGCCGAAAACGTGTACGTTTGCACTTCCCGGCCACAGGGAAGCTGCTAGCCGGGAATTCTCTGCCTGGTTCTACCCGCTGCCCGGAACGCTACGCAGGGCAAAAGCTATTCTCGCCCTCCGTGCTTGCTTTTTCTCAGAAAGAGCCGTGGTGTGCGTTTTCGCCGGAAAACGCGTTTTTGGCCGAAAACGTGTACGTTTGCACTTCCCCGCCACAGGGAAGCTGCTAGCCGGGAATTCTCTGCCTGGTTCTACCCGCTGCCCGGAACGCTACGCAGGGCAAAAGCGATTCTCGTCCTCCGTGCTTGCTTTTTCTCAGAAAGAGCCGTGGTGTGCGTTTTCGCCGGAAAACGCGTTTTCGGCCGAAAACGTGTACGTTTGCACTTCCCGGCCACAGGGAAGCTGCTAGCCGGGAATTCTCTGCCTGGTTCTACCCGCTGCCCGGAACGCTACGCAGGGCAAAAGCGATTCTCGTCCTCCGTGCTTGCTTTTTCTCAGAAAGAGCCGTGGTGTGCGTTTTCGCCGGAAAACGCGTTTTCGGCCGAAAACTTGTACGTTTGCACTTCCCGGCCACAGGGAAGCTGGTAGCCGGGAATTCTCTGCCTGGTTCTACCCGCTGCCCGGAACGCTACGCAGGGCAAAAACGATTCTCGTCCTCCGTGCTTGCTTTTTCTCAAAAAGAGCCGTGGTGTGCGTTTTCGCCGGAAAACGCGTTTTCGGCCGAAAACGTGTACGTTTGCAATTCCCGGCCACAGGGAAGCTGCTAGCCGGGAATTCTCTGCCTGGTTCTACCCGCTGCCCGGAACGCTACGCAGGGCAAAAGCGATTCTCGTCCTCCGTGCTTGCTTTTTCTCAGAAAGAGCCGTGGTGTGCGTTTTCGCCGGAAAACGCGTTTTTGGCCGAAAACGTGTACGTTTGCACTTCCCAGCCACAGGGAAGGTTCTAGCCTGGAATTCTCTTCCTGGTTCTACCCGCTGCCCGGAACGCTACGCAGGGCAAAAGCGATTCTCGTCCTCCGTGCTTGCTTTTTCTCAGAAAGAGCCGTGGTGTGCGTTTTCGCCGGAAAACGCGTTTTCGGCCGAAAACCTGTAAGTTTGCACTTCCCCGCCACAGGGAAGCTGCTAGCCGGGAATTCTCTGCCTGGTTCTACCCGCTGCCCGGAACGCTACGCAGGGCAAAAGCGATTCTCGTCCTCCGTGCTTGCTTTTTCTCAGAAAGAGCCGTGGTGTGCGTTTTCGCCGGAAAACGCGTTTTTGGCCGAAAACGTGTACGTTTGCACTTCCCAGCCACAGGGAAGGTGCTAGCCTGGAATTCTCTGCCTGGTTCTACCCGCTGCCCGGAACGCTACGCAGGACAAAAGCGATTCTCGTCCTCCGTGCTTGCTTTTTCTCAGAAAGAGCCGTGGTGTGCTTTTTCGCCGAAAACGCGTTTTTGGCCGAAAACGTGTACGTTTGCACTTCCCAGCCACAGAGAAGGTGCTAGCCGGGAATTCTCTGCCTGGTTGTACCCGCTGCCCGGAACGCTACGCAGGGCAAAAGCGATTCTCGTCCTCCGTGCTTCTTTTTCTCAGAAAGAGCCGTGGTGTGCGTTTTCGCCGGAAAACGCGTTTTCGGCCGAAAACGTGTACGTTTGCACTTCCCCGCCACAGGGAAGCTGCTAGCCGGGAATTCTCTGCCTGGTTCTACCCGCTGCCCGGAACGCTACGCAGGGCAAAAGCGATTCTCGTCCTCCGTGCTTGCTTTTTCTCAGAAAGAGCCGTGGTGTGCGTTTTCACCGGAAAACGCGTTTTCGGCCGAAAACGTGTACGTTTGCACTTCCCCGCCACAGGGAAGGTGCTAGCCGGGAATTCTCTGCCTGGTTCTACCCGCTGCCCGGAAGGCTACGCAGGGCAAAAGCGATTCTCGTCCTCCGTGCTTGCTTTTTCTCAGAAAGAGCCGTGGTGTGCGTTTTCGCCGGAAAACGCGTTTTCGGCCGAAAACGTGTATGTTTGCACTTCCCGGCCACAGGGAAGCTGCTAGCCGGGAATTCTCTGCCTGGTTCTACCCGCTGCCCGGAACGCTACGCAGGGCAAAAGCTATTCTCGCCCTCCGTGCTTGCTTTTTCTCAGAAAGAGCCGTGGTGTGCGTTTTCGCCGGAAAACGCGTTTTTGGCCGAAAACGTGTACGTTTGCACTTCCCCGCCACAGGGAAGCTGCTAGCCGGGAATTCTCTGCCTGGTTCTACCCGCTGCCCGGAACGCTACGCAGGGCAAAAGCGATTCTCGTCCTCCGTGCTTGCTTTTTCTCAGAAAGAGCCGTGGTGTGCGTTTTCGCCGAAAACGCGTTTTCGGCCGAAAACTTGTACGTTTGCAATTGCCGGCCACAGGGAAGCTGCTAGCCGGGAATTCTCTGCCTGGTTCTACCCGCTGCCCGGAACGCTACGCAGGGCAAAAGCGATTCTCGTCCTCCGTGCTTGCTTTTTCTCAGAAAGAGCCGTGGTGTGCTTTTTCGCCGAAAACGCGTTTTCGGCCGAAAACGTGTACGTTTGCACTTCCCAGCCACAGAGAAGGTGCTAGCCGGGAATTCTCTGCCTGGTTCTACCCGCTGCCCAGAAGGCTACGCAGGGCAAAAGCGATTCTCGTCCTCCGTGCTTACTTTTTCTCAGAAAGAGCCGTGGTGTCCGTTTTCGCCGGAAAACGCGTTTTTGGCCGAAAACGTGTACGTTTGCACTTCCCCGCCACAGGGAAGCTGCTAGCCTGGAATTCTCTGCCTGGTTCTACCCGCTGCCCGTAACGCTACGCAGGGCAAAAGCGATTCTCGTCCTCCGTGCTTGCTTTTTCTCAGAAAGAGCCGTGGTGTGCGTTTTCGCCGGAAAACGCGTTTTCGGCCGAAAACGTGAACGTTTGCACTTCCCAGCCACAGGGAAGCTGCTAGCCGGGAATTCTCTGCCTGGTTCTACCCGCTGCCCGGAACGCTACGCAGGGCAAAAGCGATTCTCGTCCTCCGTGCTTGCTTTTTCTCAGAAAGAGCCGTGGTGTGCGTTTTCGCCGGAAAACGCGTTTTCGGCCGAAAACGTGTACGTTTGCACTTCCCAGCCACAGGGAAGGTGCTAGCCGGGAATTCTCTGCCTGGTTCTACCCGCTGCCCGGAAGGCTACGCAGGGCAAAAGCGATTCTCGTCCTCCGTGCTTGCTTTTTTCAGAAAGAGCCGTGGTGTGCGTTTTCGCCGGAAAACGCGTTTTCGGCCGAAAACGTGTACGTTTGCACTTCCCGGCCACAGGGAAGCTGCTAGCCGGGAATTCTCTGCCTGGTTCTACCCGCTGCCCGGAACGCTACGCAGGGCAAAAGCGATTCTCGTCCTCCGTGCTTGCTTTTTCTCAGAAAGAGCCGTGGTGTGCGTTTTCGCCGGAAAACGCGTTTTCGGCCGAAAACGTGTACGTTTGCACTTCCCCGCCACAGAGAAGGTGCTAGCCGGGAATTCTCTGCCTGGTTCTACCCGCTGCCCGGAACGCTACGCAGGGCAAAAGCGATTCTCGTCCTCCGTGCTTGCTTTTTCTCAGAAAGAGCCGTGGTGTGCGTTTTCGCCGGAAAACGCGTTTTTGGCCGAAAACGTGTACGTTTGCACTTCCCCGCCACAGGGAAGCTGCTAGCCGTGAATTCTCTGCCTGGTTCTACCCGCTGCCCGGAAGGCTACGCAGGGCAAAAGCGATTCTCGTCCTCCGTGCTTGCTTTTTCTCAGAAAGAGCCGTGGTGTGCGTTTTCGCCGGAAAACGCGTTTTTGGCCGAAAACGTGTACGTTTGCACTTCCCAGCCACAGAGAAGGTGCTAGCCGGGAATTCTCTGCCTGGTTCTACCCGCTGCCCGGAACGCTACGCAGGGCAAAAGCGATTCTCGTCCTCCGTGCTTCTTTTTCTCAGAAAGAGCCGTGGTGTGCGTTTTCGCCGGAAAACGCGTTTTCGGCCGAAAACGTGTACGTTTGCACTTCCCAGCCACAGGGAAGCTGCTAGCCGGGAATTCTCTGCCTGGTTCTACCCGCTGCCCGGAACGCTACGCAGGGCAAAAGCGATTCTCGTCCTCCGTGCTTGCTTTTTCTCAAAAAGAGCCGTGGTGTGCGTTTTCGCCGGAAAACGCGTTTTCGGCCGAAAACGTGTACGTTTGCACTTCCCGGCCACAGGGAAGCTGCTAGCCGGGAATTCTCTGCCTGGTTCTACCCGCTGCCCGGAACGCTACGCAGGGCAAAAGCGATTCTCGTCCTCCGTGCTTGCTTTTTCTCAAAAAGAGCCGTGGTGTGCGTTTTCGCCGGAAAACGCGTTTTGGGCCGAAAACGTGAACGTTTGCACTTCCCAGCCACAGGGAAGATGCTAGCCGGGAATTCTCTGCCTGGTTCTACCCGCTGCCCGGAACGCTACGCAGGGCAAAAGCGATTCTCGTCCTCCGTGCTTGCTTTTTCTCAGAAAGAGCCGTGGTGTGCGTTATCGCCGAAAACGCGTTTTCGGCCGAAAACGTGTACGTTTGCAATTCCCGGCCACAGGGAAGCTGCTAGCCGGGAATTCTCTGCCTGGTTCTACCCGCTGCCCGGAACGCTACGCAGGGCAAAAGCGATTCTCGGCCTCCGTGCTTGCTTTTTCTCAAAAAGAGCCGTGGTGTGCGTTTTCGCCGGAAAACGCGTTTTCGGCCGAAAACGTGTACGTTTGCACTTCCCCGCCACAGGGAAGCTGCTAGCCGGGAATTCTCTGCCTGGTTCTACCCGCTGCCCGGAACGCTACGCAGGGCAAAAGCGATTCTCGGCCTCCGTGCTTGCTTTTTCTCAAAAAGAGCCGTGGTGTGCGTTTTCGCCGGAAAACGCGTTTTCGGCCGAAAACGTGTACGTTTGCACTTCCCGGCCACAGGGAAGCTGCTAGCCGGGAATTCTCTGCCTGGTTCTACCCGCTGCTCGGAACGCTACGCAGGGCAAAAGCGATTCTCGTCCTCCGTGCTTGCTTTTTCTCAGAAAGAGCCGTGGTGTGCGTTTTCGCCGGAAAACGCGTTTTCGGCCGAAAACGTGTACGTTTGCACTTCCCGGCCACAGGGAAGCTGCTAGCCGGGAATTCTCTGCCTGGTTCTACCCGCTGCCCGGAACGCTACGCAGGGCAAAAGCGATTCTCGTCCTCCGTGCTTGCTTTTTCTCAGAAAGAGCCGTGGTGTGCGTTTTCGCCGGAAAACGCGTTTTCGGCCGAAAACGTGTACGTTTGCACTTCCCGGCCACAGGGAAGCTGCTAGCCGGGAATTCTCTGCCTGGTTCTACCCGCTGCCCGGAACGCTACGCAGGGCAAAAGCGATTCTCGTCCTCCGTGCTTGCTTTTTCTCAGAAAGAGCCGTGGTGTGCGTTTTCGCCGGAAAACGCGTTTTCGGCCGAAAACGTGGACGTTTGCACTTCCCGGCCACAGGGAAGCTGCTAGCCGGGAATTCTCTGCCTGGTTCTACCCGCTGCCCGGAACGCTACGCAGGGCAAAAGCGATTCTCGTCCTCCGTGCTTGCTTTTTCTCAAAAAGAGCCGTGGTGTGCGTTTTCGCCGGAAAACGCGTTTTGGGCCGAAAACGTGAACGTTTGCACTTCCCAGCCACAGGGAAGATGCTAGCCGGGAATTCTCTGCCTGGTTCTACCCGCTGCCCGGAACGCTACGCAGGGCAAAAGCGATTCTCGTCCTCCGTGCTTGCTTTTTCTCAGAAAGAGCCGTGGTGTGCGTTATCGCCGAAAACGCGTTTTCGGCCGAAAACGTGTACGTTTGCAATTCCCGGCCACAGGGAAGCTGCTAGCCGGGAATTCTCTGCCTGGTTCTACCCGCTGCCCGGAACGCTACGCAGGGCAAAAGCGATTCTCGGCCTCCGTGCTTGCTTTTTCTCAAAAAGAGCCGTGGTGTGCGTTTTCGCCGGAAAACGCGTTTTCGGCCGAAAACGTGTACGTTTGCACTTCCCCGCCACAGGGAAGCTGCTAGCCGGGAATTCTCTGCCTGGTTCTACCCGCTGCCCGGAACGCTACGCAGGGCAAAAGCGATTCTCGGCCTCCGTGCTTGCTTTTTCTCAAAAAGAGCCGTGGTGTGCGTTTTCGCCGGAAAACGCGTTTTCGGCCGAAAACGTGTACGTTTGCACTTCCCGGCCACAGGGAAGCTGCTAGCCGGGAATTCTCTGCCTGGTTCTACCCGCTGCTCGGAACGCTACGCAGGGCAAAAGCGATTCTCGTCCTCCGTGCTTGCTTTTTCTCAGAAAGAGCCGTGGTGTGCGTTTTCGCCGGAAAACGCGTTTTCGGCCGAAAACGTGTACGTTTGCACTTCCCGGCCACAGGGAAGCTGCTAGCCGGGAATTCTCTGCCTGGTTCTACCCGCTGCCCGGAACGCTACGCAGGGCAAAAGCGATTCTCGTCCTCCGTGCTTGCTTTTTCTCAGAAAGAGCCGTGGTGTGCGTTTTCGCCGGAAAACGCGTTTTCGGCCGAAAACGTGTACGTTTGCACTTCCCCGCCACAGGGAAGCTGCTAGCCGGGAATTCTCTGCCTGGTTCTACCCGCTGCCCGGAACGCTACGCAGGGCAAAAGCGATTCTCGTCCTCCGTGCTTGCTTTTTCTCAGAAAGAGCCGTGGTGTGCGTTTTCGCCGGAAAACGCGTTTTCGGCCGAAAACGTGTACGTTTGCACTTCCCCGCCTCAGGGAAGCTGCTAGCCGGGAATTCTCTGCCTGGTTCTACCCGCTGCCCGGAACGCTACGCAGGGCAAAAGCGATTCTCGTCCTCCGTGCTTGCTTTTTCTCAGAAAGAGCCGTGGTGTGCGTTTTCGCCGGAAAACGCGTTTTCGGCCGAAAACGTGTACGTTTGCACTTCCCGGCCACAGGGAAGCTGCTAGCCTTGAATTCTCTGCCTGGTTCTACCCGCTGCCCGGAACGCTACGCAGGGCAAAAGCGATTCTCGTCCTCCGTGCTTGCTTTTTCTCAGAAAGAGCCGTGGTGTGCGTTTTCGCCGGAAAACGCGTTTTCGGCCGAAAACGTGTACGTTTGCACTTCCCCGCCACAGGGAAGCTGCTAGCCGGGAATTCTCTGCCTGGTTCTACCCGCTGCCCGGAACGCTACGCAGGGCAAAAGCGATTCTCGTCCTCCGTGCTTGCTTTTTCTCAGAAAGAGCCGTGGTGTGCTTTTTCGCCGGAAAACGCGTTTTCGGCCGAAAACGTGGACGTTTGCACTTCCCGGCCACAGGGAAGCTGCTAGCCGGGAATTCTCTGCCTGGTTCTACCCGCTGCCCGGAACGCTACGCAGGGCAAAAGCGATTCTCGTCCTCCGTGCTTGCTTTTTCTCAAAAAGAGCCGTGGTGTGCGTTTTCGCCGGAAAACGCGTTTTGGGCCGAAAACGTGAACGTTTGCACTTCCCAGCCACAGGGAAGATGCTAGCCGGGAATTCTCTGCCTGGTTCTACCCGCTGCCCGGAACGCTACGCAGGGCAAAAGCGATTCTCGTCCTCCGTGCTTGCTTTTTCTCAGAAAGAGCCGTGGTGTGCGTTATCGCCGAAAACGCGTTTTCGGCCGAAAACGTGTACGTTTGCAATTCCCGGCCACAGGGAAGCTGCTAGCCGGGAATTCTCTGCCTGGTTCTACCCGCTGCCCGGAACGCTACGCAGGGCAAAAGCGATTCTCGGCCTCCGTGCTTGCTTTTTCTCAAAAAGAGCCGTGGTGTGCGTTTTCGCCGGAAAACGCGTTTTCGGCCGAAAACGTGTACGTTTGCACTTCCCGGCCACAGGGAAGCTGCTAGCCGGGAATTCTCTGCCTGGTTCTACCCGCTGCCCGGAACGCTACGCAGGGCAAAAGCGATTCTCGTCCTCCGTGCTTGCTTTTTCTCAGAAAGAGCCGTGGTGTGCGTTTTCGCCGGAAAACGCGTTTTCGGCCGAAAACGTGTACGTTTGCACTTCCCCGCCACAGGGAAGCTGCTAGCCGGGAATTCTCTGCCTGGTTCTACCCGCTGCCCGGAACGCTACGCAGGGCAAAAGCGATTCTCGTCCTCCGTGCTTGCTTTTTCTCAGAAAGAGCCGTGGTGTGCGTTTTCGCCGGAAAACGCGTTTTCGGCCGAAAACGTGTACGTTTGCACTTCCCCGCCTCAGGGAAGCTGCTAGCCGGGAATTCTCTGCCTGGTTCTACCCGCTGCCCGGAACGCTACGCAGGGCAAAAGCGATTCTCGTCCTCCGTGCTTGCTTTTTCTCAGAAAGAGCCGTGGTGTGCGTTTTCGCCGGAAAACGCGTTTTTGTCCGAAAACGTGTACGTTTGCACTTCCCGGCCACAGGGAAGCTGCTAGCCTTGAATTCTCTGCCTGGTTCTACCCGCTGCCCGGAACGCTACGCAGGGCAAAAGCGATTCTCGTCCTCCGTGCTTGCTTTTTCTCAGAAAGAGCCGTGGTGTGCGTTTTCGCCGGAAAACGCGTTTTCGGCCGAAAACGTGTACGTTTGCACTTCCCCGCCACAGGGAAGCTGCTAGCCGGGAATTCTCTGCCTGGTTCTACCCGCTGCCCGGAACGCTACGCAGGGCAAAAGCGATTCTCGTCCTCCGTGCTTGCTTTTTCTCAGAAAGAGCCGTGGTGTGCGTTTTCGCCGGAAAACGCGTTTTCGGCCGAAAACGTGTACGTTTGCACTTCCCGGCCACAGGGAAGCTGCTAGCCGGGAATTCTCTGCCTGGTTCTACCCGCTGCCCGGAACGCTACGCAGGGCAAAAGCGATTCTCGTCCTCCGTGCTTGCTTTTTCTCAGAAAGAGCCGTGGTGTGCTTTTTCGCCGAAAACGCGTTTTCGGCCGAAAACGTGTACGTTTGCACTTCCCCGCCTCAGGGAAGCTGCTAGCCGGGAATTCTCTGCCTGGTTCTACCCGCTGCCCGGAACGCTACGCAGGGCAAAAGCGATTCTCGTCCTCCGTGCTTGCTTTTTCTCAGAAAGAGCCGTGGTGTGCGTTTTCGCCGGAAAACGCGTTTTCGGCCGAAAACGTGGACGTTTGCACTTCCCGGCCACAGGGAAGCTGCTAGCCGGGAATTCTCTGCCTGGTTCTACCCGCTGCCCGGAACGCTACGCAGGGCAAAAGCGATTCTCGTCCTCCGTGCTTGCTTTTTCTCAGAAAGAGCCGTGGTGTGCGTTTTCGCCGGAAAACGCGTTTTCGGCCGAAAACGTGTACGTTTGCACTTCCCCGCCTCAGGGAAGCTGCTAGCCGGGAATTCTCTGCCTGGTTCTACCCGCTGCCCGGAACGCTACGCAGGGCAAAAGCGATTCTCGTCCTCCGTGCTTGCTTTTTCTCAGAAAGAGCCGTGGTGTGCGTTTTCGCCGGAAAACGCGTTTTTGTCCGAAAACGTGTACGTTTGCACTTCCCGGCCACAGGGAAGCTGCTAGCCTTGAATTCTCTGCCTGGTTCTACCCGCTGCCCGGAACGCTACGCAGGGCAAAAGCGATTCTCGTCCTCCGTGCTTGCTTTTTCTCAGAAAGAGCCGTGGTGTGCGTTTTCGCCGGAAAACGCGTTTTCGGCCGAAAACGTGTACGTTTGCACTTCCCCGCCACAGGGAAGCTGCTAGCCGGGAATTCTCTGCCTGGTTCTACCCGCTGCCCGGAAGGCTACGCAGGGCAAAAGCGATTCTCGTCCTCCGTGCTTGCTTTTTCTCAGAAAGAGCCGTGGTGTGCGTTTTCGCCGGAAAACGCGTTTTCGGCCGAAAACGTGTACGTTTGCACTTCCCGGCCACAGGGAAGCTGCTAGCCGGGAATTCTCTGCCTGGTTCTACCCGCTGCCCGGAACGCTACGCAGGGCAAAAGCGATTCTCGTCCTCCGTGCTTGCTTTTTCTCAGAAAGAGCCGTGGTGTGCTTTTTCGCCGAAAACGCGTTTTCGGCCGAAAACGTGTACGTTTGCACTTCCCCGCCTCAGGGAAGCTGCTAGCCGGGAATTCTCTGCCTGGTTCTACCCGCTGCCCGGAACGCTACGCAGGGCAAAAGCGATTCTCGTCCTCCGTGCTTGCTTTTTCTCAGAAAGAGCCGTGGTGTGCGTTTTCGCCGGAAAACGCGTTTTCGGCCGAAAACGTGGACGTTTGCACTTCCCGGCCACAGGGAAGCTGCTAGCCGGGAATTCTCTGCCTGGTTCTACCCGCTGCCCGGAACGCTACGCAGGGCAAAAGCGATTCTCGTCCTCCGTGCTTGCTTTTTCTCAGAAAGAGCCGTGGTGTGCGTTTTCGCCGGAAAACGCGTTTTCGGCCGAAAACGTGTACGTTTGCACTTCCCGGCCACAGGGAAGCTGCTAGCCGGGAATTCTCTGCCTGGTTCTACCCGCTGCCCGGAACGCTACGCAGGGCAAAAGCGATTCTCGTCCTCCGTGCTTGCTTTTTCTCAGAAAGAGCCGTGGTGTGCGTTTTCGCCGGAAAACGCGTTTTCGGCCGAAAACGTGTACGTTTGCACTTCCCCGCCACAGGGAAGCTGCTAGCCGGGAATTCTCTGCCTGGTTCTACCCGCTGCCTGGAAGGCTACGCAGGGCAAAAGCGATTCTCGTCCTCCGTGCTTGCTTTTTCTCAGAAAGAGCCGTGGTGTGCGTTTTCGCCGGAAAACGCGTTTTCGGCCGAAAACTTGTACGTTTGCACTTCCCGGCCACAGGGAAGCTGCTAGCCGGGAATTCTCTGCCTGGTTCTACCCGCTGCCCGGAACGCTACGCAGGGCAAAAGCGATTCTCGTCCTCCGTGCTTGCTTTTTCTCAAAAAGAGCCGTGGTGTGCGTTTTCCCCGGAAAACGCGTTTTCGGCCGAAAACGTGTACGTTTGCAATTCCCGTCCACAGGGAAGCTGCTAGCCGGGAATTCTCTGCCTGGTTCTACCCGCTGCCCGGAACGCTACGCAGGGCAAAAGCGATTCTCGTCCTCCGTGCTTGCTTTTTCTCAGAAAGAGCCGTGGTGTGCGTTTTCGCCGGAAAACGCGTTTTTGGCCGAAAACGTGTACGTTTGCACTTCCCAGCCACAGGGAAGGTGCTAGCCTGGAATTCTCTGCCTGGTTCTACCCGCTGCCCGGAACGCTACGCAGGGCAAAAGCGATTCTCGTCCTCCGTGCTTGCTTTTTCTCAGAAAGAGCCGTGGTGTGCGTTTTCGCCGGAAAACGCGTTTTCGGCCGAAAACCTGTAAGTTTGCACTTCCCCGCCACAGGGAAGCTGCTAGCCGGGAATTCTCTGCCTGGTTCTACCCGCTGCCCGGAACGCTACGCAGGGCAAAAGCGATTCTCGTCCTCCGTGCTTGCTTTTTCTCAGAAAGAGCCGTGGTGTGCGTTTTCGCCGGAAAACGCGTTTTTGGCCGAAAACGTGTACGTTTGCACTTCCCAGCCACAGGGAAGGTGCTAGCCTGGAATTCTCTGCCTGGTTCTACCCGCTGCCCGGAACGCTACGCAGGGCAAAAGCGATTCTCGTCCTCCGTGCTTGCTTTTTCTCAGAAAGAGCCGTGGTGTGCTTTTTCGCCGAAAACGCGTTTTTGGCCGAAAACGTGTACGTTTGCACTTCCCAGCCACAGAGAAGGTGCTAGCCGGGAATTCTCTGCCTGGTTGTACCCGCTGCCCGGAACGCTACGCAGGGCAAAAGCGATTCTCGTCCTCCGTGCTTCTTTTTCTCAGAAAGAGCCGTGGTGTGCGTTTTCGCCGGAAAACGCGTTTTCGGCCGAAAACGTGTACGTTTGCACTTCCCCGCCACAGGGAAGCTGCTAGCCGGGAATTCTCTGCCTGGTTCTACCCGCTGCCCGGAACGCTACGCAGGGCAAAAGCGATTCTCGTCCTCCGTGCTTGCTTTTTCTCAGAAAGAGCCGTGGTGTGCGTTTTCACCGGAAAACGCGTTTTCGGCCGAAAACGTGTACGTTTGCACTTCCCCGCCACAGGGAAGGTGCTAGCCGGGAATTCTCTGCCTGGTTCTACCCGCTGCCCGGAACGCTACGCAGGGCAAAAGCGATTCTCGTCCTCCGTGCTTGCTTTTTCTCAGAAAGAGCCGTGGTGTGCTTTTTCGCCGAAAACGCGTTTTCGGCCGAAAACGTGTACGTTTGCACTTCCCAGCCACAGAGAAGGTGCTAGCCGGGAATTCTCTGCCTGGTTCTACCCGCTGCCCAGAACGCTACGCAGGGCAAAAGCGATTCTCGTCCTCCGTGCTTACTTTTTCTCAGAAAGAGCCGTGGTGTCCGTTTTCGCCGGAAAACGCGTTTTCGGCCGAAAACGTGTACGTTTGCACTTCCCCGCCTCAGGGAAGCTGCTAGCCGGGAATTCTCTGCCTGGTTCTACCCGCTGCCCGGAACGCTACGCAGGGCAAAAGCGATTCTCGTCCTCCGTGCTTGCTTTTTCTCAGAAAGAGCCGTGGTGTGCGTTTTCGCCGGAAAACGCGTTTTCGGCCGAAAACGTGGACGTTTGCACTTCCCGGCCACAGGGAAGCTGCTAGCCGGGAATTCTCTGCCTGGTTCTACCCGCTGCCCGGAACGCTACGCAGGGCAAAAGCGATTCTCGTCCTCCGTGCTTGCTTTTTCTCAAAAAGAGCCGTGGTGTGCGTTTTCGCCGGAAAACGCGTTTTCGGCCGAAAACGTGTACGTTTGCAATTCCCGGCCACAGGGAAGCTGCTAGCCGGGAATTCTCTGCCTGGTTCTACCCGCTGCCCGGAACGCTACGCAGGGCAAAAGCGATTCTCGTCCTCCGTGCTTGCTTTTTCTCAGAAAGAGCCGTGGTGTGCGTTTTCGCCGGAAAACGCGTTTTTGGCCGAAAACGTGTACGTTTGCACTTCCCAGCCACAGGGAAGGTGCTAGCCTGGAATTCTCTGCCTGGTTCTACCCGCTGCCCGGAACGCTACGCAGGGCAAAAGCGATTCTCGTCCTCCGTGCTTGCTTTTTCTCAGAAAGAGCCGTGGTGTGCGTTTTCGCCGGAAAACGCGTTTTCGGCCGAAAACCTGTAAGTTTGCACTTCCCCGCCACAGGGAAGCTGCTAGCCGGGAATTCTCTGCCTGGTTCTACCCGCTGCCCGGAACGCTACGCAGGGCAAAAGCGATTCTCGTCCTCCGTGCTTGCTTTTTCTCAGAAAGAGCCGTGGTGTGCGTTTTCGCCGGAAAACGCGTTTTTGGCCGAAAACGTGTACGTTTGCACTTCCCAGCCACAGGGAAGGTGCTAGCCTGGAATTCTCTGCCTGGTTCTACCCGCTGCCCGGAACGCTACGCAGGGCAAAAGCGATTCTCGTCCTCCGTGCTTGCTTTTTCTCAGAAAGAGCCGTGGTGTGCTTTTTCGCCGAAAACGCGTTTTTGGCCGAAAACGTGTACGTTTGCACTTCCCAGCCACAGAGAAGGTGCTAGCCGGGAATTCTCTGCCTGGTTGTACCCGCTGCCCGGAACGCTACGCAGGGCAAAAGCGATTCTCGTCCTCCGTGCTTCTTTTTCTCAGAAAGAGCCGTGGTGTGCGTTTTCGCCGGAAAACGCGTTTTCGGCCGAAAACGTGTACGTTTGCACTTCCCCGCCACAGGGAAGCTGCTAGCCGGGAATTCTCTGCCTGGTTCTACCCGCTGCCCGGAACGCTACGCAGGGCAAAAGCGATTCTCGTCCTCCGTGCTTGCTTTTTCTCAGAAAGAGCCGTGGTGTGCGTTTTCACCGGAAAACGCGTTTTCGGCCGAAAACGTGTACGTTTGCACTTCCCCGCCACAGGGAAGCTGCTAGCCGGGAATTCTCTGCCTGGTTCTACCCGCTGCCCGGAACGCTACGCAGGGCAAAAGCGATTCTCGTCCTCCGTGCTTGCTTTTTCTCAGAAAGAGCCGTGGTGTGCTTTTTCGCCGAAAACGCGTTTTCGGCCGAAAACGTGTACGTTTGCACTTCCCAGCCACAGAGAAGGTGCTAGCCGGGAATTCTCTGCCTGGTTCTACCCGCTGCCCAGAACGCTACGCAGGGCAAAAGCGATTCTCGTCCTCCGTGCTTACTTTTTCTCAGAAAGAGCCGTGGTGTCCGTTTTCGCCGGAAAACGCGTTTTTGGCCGAAAACGTGTACGTTTGCACTTCCCCGCCACAGGGAAGGTGCTAGCCTGGAATTCTGTGCCTGGTTCTACCCGCTGCCCGTAACGCTACGCAGGGCAAAAGCGATTCTCGTCCTCCGTGCTTGCTTTTTCTCAGAAAGAGCCGTGGTGTGCGTTTTCGCCGGAAAACGCGTTTTCGGCCGAAAACGTGAACGTTTGCACTTCCCAGCCACAGGGAAGCTGCTAGCCGGGAATTCTCTGCCTGGTTCTACCCGCTGCCCGGAACGCTACGCAGGGCAAAAGCGATTCTCGTCCTCCGTGCTTGCTTTTTCTCAGAAAGAGCCGTGGTGTGCGTTTTCGCCGGAAAACGCGTTTTCGGCCGAAAACGTGTACGTTTGCACTTCCCAGCCACAGGGAAGGTGCTAGCCGGGAATTCTCTGCCTGGTTCTACCCGCTGCCCGGAACGCTACGCAGGGCAAAAGCGATTCTCGTCCTCCGTGCTTGCTTTTTTCAGAAAGAGCCGTGGTGTGCGTTTTCGCCGGAAAACGCGTTTTCGGCCGAAAACGTGTACGTTTGCACTTCCCGGCCACAGGGAAGCTGCTAGCCGGGAATTCTCTGCCTGGTTCTACCCGCTGCCCGGAAGGCTACGCAGGGCAAAAGCGATTCTCGTCCTCCGTGCTTGCTTTTTCTCAGAAAGAGCCGTGGTGTGCGTTTTCGCCGGAAAACGCGTTTTCGGCCGAAAACGTGTACGTTTGCACTTCCCGGCCACAGGGAAGCTGCTAGCCGGGAATTCTCTGCCTGGTTCTACCCGCTGCCCGGAACGCTACGCAGGGCAAAAGCGATTCTCGTCCTCCGTGCTTGCTTTTTTCAGAAAGAGCCGTGGTGTGCGTTTTCGCCGGAAAACGCGTTTTCGGCCGAAAACGTGTACGTTTGCACTTCCCGGCCACAGGGAAGCTGCTAGCCGTTAATTCTCTGCCTGGTTCTACCCGCTGCCCGGAACGCTACGCAGGGCAAAAGCGATTCTCGTCCTCCGTGCTTGCTTTTTCTCAGAAAGAGCCGTGGTGTGCGTTTTCGCCGGAAAACGCGTTTTCGGCCGAAAACGTGTACGTTTGCACTTCCCCGCCACAGGGAAGCTGCTAGCCGGGAATTCTCTGCCTGGTTCTACCCGCTGCCCGGAACGCTACGCAGGGCAAAAGCGATTCTCGTCCTCCGTGCTTGCTTTTTCTCAGAAAGAGCCGTGGTGTGCGTTTTCGCCGGAAAACGCGTTTTCGGCCGAAAACGTGTACGTTTGCACTTCCCCGCCACAGAGAAGGTGCTAGCCGGGAATTCTCTGCCTGGTTCTACCCGCTGCCCGGAACGCTACGCAGGGCAAAAGCGATTCTCGTCCTCCGTGCTTGCTTTTTCTCAGAAAGAGCCGTGGTGTGCGTTTTCGCCGGAAAACGCGTTTTTGGCCGAAAACGTGTACGTTTGCACTTCCCCGCCACAGGGAAGGTGCTAGCCGTGAATTCTCTGCCTGGTTCTACCCGCTGCCCGGAAGGCTACGCAGGGCAAAAGCGATTCTCGTCCTCCGTGCTTGCTTTTTCTCAGAAAGAGCCGTGGTGTGCGTTTTCGCCGGAAAACGCGTTTTTGGCCGAAAACGTGTACGTTTGCACTTCCCCGCCACAGGGAAGGTGCTAGCCGGGAATTCTCTGCCTGGTTCTACCCGCTGCCCGGAACGCTACGCAGGGCAAAAGCGATTCTCGTCCTCCGTGCTTGCTTTTTCTCAGAAAGAGCCGTGGTGTGCGTTTTCGCCGGAAAACGCGTTTTTGGCCGAAAACGTGTACGTTTGCACTTCCCTGCCACAGGGAAGGTGCTAGCCGTGAATTCTCTGCCTGGTTCTACCCGCTGCCCGGAAGGCTACGCAGGGCAAAAGCGATTCTCGTCCTCCGTGCTTGCTTTTTCTCAGATAGAGCCGTGGTGTGCTTTTTCGCCGAAAACGAGTTTTTGGCCGAAAACGTGTACGTTTGCACTTCCCAGCCACAGAGAAGGTGCTAGCCGGGAATTCTCTGCCTGGTTCTACCCGCTGCCCGGAACGCTACGCAGGGCAAAAGCGATTCTCGTCCTCCGTGCTTGCTTTTTCTCAGAAAGAGCCGTGGTGTGCGTTTTCGCCGGAAAACGCGTTTTCGGCCGAAAACGTGTACGTTTGCACTTCCCAGCCACAGGGAAGCTGCTAGCCGGGAATTCTCTGCCTGGTTCTACCCGCTGCCCGGAACGCTACGCAGGGCAAAAGCGATTCTCGTCCTCCGTGCTTGCTTTTTCTCAAAAAGAGCCGTGGTGTGCGTTTTCGCCGGAAAACGCGTTTTCGGCCGAAAACGTAAACGTTTGCACTTCCCAGCCACGGGGAAGCTGCTAGCCGGGAATTCTCTGCCTGGTTCTACCCACTGCCCGGAACGCTACGCAGGGCAAAAGCGATTCTCGTCCTCCGTGCTTGCTTTTTCTCAGAAAGAGCCGTGGTGTGCGTTTTCACCGGAAAACGCGTTTTCGGCCGAAAACGTGTACGTTTGCACTTCCCCGCCACAGGGAAGCTGCTAGCCGGGAATTCTCTGCCTGGTTCTACCCGCTGCCCGGAAGGCTACGCAGGGCAAAAGCGATTCTCGTCCTCCGTGCTTGCTTTTTCTCAGAAAGAGCCGTGGTGTGCGTTTTCGCCGGAAAACGCGTTTTCGGCCGAAAACGTGTACGTTTGCACTTCCCCGCCACAGGGAAGCTGCTAGCCGGGAATTCTCTGCCTGGTTCTACCCGCTGCCCGGAACGCTACGCAGGGCAAAAGCGATTCTCGTCCTCCGTGCTTGCTTTTTCTCAGAAAGAGCCGTGGTGTGCGTTTTCGCCGGAAAACGCGTTTTCGGCCGAAAACGTGTACGTTTGCACTTCCCAGCCACAGGGAAGGTGCTAGCCGGGAATTCTCTGCCTGGTTCTACCCGCTGCCCGGAACGCTACGCAGGGCAAAAGCGATTCTCGTCCTCCGTGCTTGCTTTTTCTCAGAAAGAGCCGTGGTGTGCGTTTTCGCCGGAAAACGCGTTTTTGGCCGAAAACGTGTACGTTTGCACTTCCCCGCCACAGGGAAGGTGCTAGCCGTGAATTCTCTGCCTGGTTCTACCGCTGCCCGGAAGGCTACGCAGGGCAAAAGCGATTCTCGTCCTCCGTGCTTGCTTTTTCTCAGAAAGAACCGTGGTGTGCGTTTTCGCCGGAAAACGCGTTTTCGGCCGAAAACGTGTACGTTTGCACTTCCCGGCCACAGGGAAGCTGCTAGCCGGGAATTCTCTGCCTGGTTCTACCCGCTGCCCGGAAGGCTACGCAGGGCAAAAGCGATTCTCGTCCTCCGTGCTTGCTTTTTCTCAGAAAGAGCCGTGGTGTGCGTTTTCGCCGGAAAACGCGTTTTCGGCCGAAAACGTGAACGTTTGCACTTCCCAGCCACAGGGAAGCTGCTAGCCGGGAATTCTCTGCCTGGTTCTACCCGCTGCCCGGAACGCTACGCAGGGCAAAAGCGATTCTCGTCCTCCGTGCTTGCTTTTTCTCAGAAAGAGCCGTGGTGAGCATTTTCGCCGGAAAACGCGTTTTCGGCCGAAAACGTGTACGTTTGCACTTCCCCGCCACAGGGAAGCTGCTAGCCGGGAATTCTCTGCCTGGTTCTACCCGCTGCCCGGAACGCTACGCAGGGCAAAAGCGATTCTCGTCCTCGGTGCTTGCTTTTTCTCAGAAAGAGCCGTGGTGTGCGTTTTCGCCGAAAAACGCGTTTTTGGCCGAAAACGTGTACGTTTGCACTTCCCAGCCACAGGGAAGGTGCTAGCCGGGAATTCTCTGCCTGGTTCTACCCGCTGCCCGGAACGCTACGCAGGGCAAAAGCGATTCTCGTCCTCCGTGCTTGCTTTTTCTCAGAAAGAGCCGTGGTGTGCGTTTTCGCCGGAAAACGCGTTTTTGGCCGAAAACGTGTACGTTTGCACTTCCCCGCCACAGGGAAGCTGCTAGCCGGGAATTCTCTGCCTGGTTCTACCCGCTGCCCGGAACGCTACGCAGGGCAAAAGCGATTCTCGTCCTCCGTGCTTGCTTTTTCTCAGAAAGAGCCGTGGTGTGCTTTTTCGCCGAAAACGCGTTTTTGGCCGAAAACGTGTACGTTTGCACTTCCCAGCCACAGAGAAGGTGCTAGCCGGGAATTCTCTGCCTGGTTCTACCCGCTGCCCGGAACGCTAAGCAGGGAAAAAGCGATTCTCGTCCTCCGTGCTTGCTTTTTCTCAGAAAGAGCCGTGGTGTGCTTTTTCGCCGAAAACGCGTTTTTGGCCGAAAACGTGTACGTTTGCACTTCCCAGCCACAGAGAAGCTGCTAGCCGGGAATTCTCTGCCTGGTTCTACCCGCTGCCCGGAACGCTACGCAGGGCAAAAGCGATTCTCGTCCTCCGTGCTTGCTTTTTCTCAGAAAGAGCCGTGGTGTGCGTTTTCGCCGGAAAACGCGTTTTCGGCCGAAAACGTGTACGTTTGCACTTCCCCGCCACAGGAAAGCTGCTAGCCGGGAATTCTCTTCCTGGTTCTACCCGCTGCCCGGAACGCTACGCAGGGCAAAAGCGATTCTCGTCCTCCGTGCTTGCTTTTTCTCAAAAAGAGCCGTGGTGTGCGTTTTCGCCGGAAGACGCGTTTTCGGCCGAAAACGTGAACGTTTGCACTTCCCAGCCACAGGGAAGCTGCTAGCCGGGAATTCTCTGCCTGGTTCTACCCGCTGCCCGGAACGCTACGCAGGGCAAAAGCGATTCTCGTCCTCCGTGCTTGCTTTTTCTCAGAAAGAGCCGTGGTGTGCGTTTTCGCCGGAAAACGCGTTTTTGGCCGAAAACCTGTAAGTTTGCACTTCCCCGCCACAGGGAAGCTGCTAGCCGGGAATTCTCTGCCTGGTTCTACCCGCTGCCCGGAACGCTACGCAGGGCAAAAGCGATTCTCGTCCTCCGTGCTTGCTTTTTCTCAGAAAGAGCCGTGGTGTGCTTTTTCGCCGAAAACGCGTTTTTGGCCGAAAACGTGTACGTTTGCACTTCCCAGCCACAGAGAAGGTGCTAGCCGGGAATTCTCTGCCTGGTTCTACCCGCTGCCCGGAACGCTACGCAGGGCAAAAGCGATTCTCGTCCTCCGTGCTTGCTTTTTCTCAGAAAGAGCCGTGGTGTGCGTTTTCGCCGGAAAACGCGTTTTCGGCCGAAAACGTGTACGTTTGCACTTCCCAGCCACAGGGAAGGTGCTAGCCGGGAATTCTCTGCCTGGTTCTACCCGCTGCCCGGAACGCTACGCAGGGCAAAAGCGATTCTCGTCCTCCGTGCTTGCTTTTTCTCAGAAAGAGCCGTGGTGTGCGTTTTCGCCGGAAAACGCGTTTTCGGCCGAAAACGTGTACGTTTGCACTTCCCCGCCACAGGGAAGCTGCTAGCCGGGAATTCTCTGCCTGGTTCTACCCGCTGCCCGGAACGCTACGCAGGGCAAAAGCGATTCTCGTCCTCCGTGCTTGCTTTTTCTCAGAAAGAGCCGTGGTGTGCGTTTTCGCCGGAAAACGCGTTTTCGGCCGAAAACGTGTACGTTTGCACTTCCCAGCCACAGGGAAGGTGCTAGCCGGGAATTCTCTGCCTGGTTCTACCCGCTGCCCGGAACGCTACGCAGGGCAAAAGCGATTCTCGTCCTCCGTGCTTGCTTTTTCTCAGAAAGAGCCGTGGTGTGCGTTTTCGCCGGAAAACGCGTTTTTGGCCGAAAACGTGTACGTTTGCACTTCCCCGCCACAGGGAAGGTGCTAGCCGTGAATTCTCTGCCTGGTTCTACCGCTGCCCGGAAGGCTACGCAGGGCAAAAGCGATTCTCGTCCTCCGTGCTTGCTTTTTCTCAGAAAGAACCGTGGTGTGCGTTTTCGCCGGAAAACGCGTTTTCGGCCGAAAACGTGTACGTTTGCTCTTCCCCGCCACAGGGAAGCTGCTAGCCGGGAATTCTCTGCCTGGTTCTACCCGCTGCCCGGAAGGCTACGCAGGGCAAAAGCGATTCTCGTCCTCCGTGCTTGCTTTTTCTCAGAAAGAGCCGTGGTGTGCGTTTTCGCCGGAAAACGCGTTTTCGGCCGAAAACGTGAACGTTTGCACTTCCCAGCCACAGGGAAGCTGCTAGCCGGGAATTCTCTGCCTGGTTCTACCCGCTGCCCGGAACGCTACGCAGGGCAAAAGCGATTCTCGTCCTCCGTGCTTGCTTTTTCTCAGAAAGAGCCGTGGTGAGCATTTTCGCCGGAAAACGCGTTTTCGGCCGAAAACGTGTACGTTTGCACTTCCCCGCCACAGGGAAGCTGCTAGCCGGGAATTCTCTGCCTGGTTCTACCCGCTGCCCGGAACGCTACGCAGGGCAAAAGCGATTCTCGTCCTCGGTGCTTGCTTTTTCTCAGAAAGAGCCGTGGTGTGCGTTTTCGCCGAAAAACGCGTTTTTGGCCGAAAACGTGTACGTTTGCACTTCCCAGCCACAGGGAAGGTGCTAGCCGGGAATTCTCTGCCTGGTTCTACCCGCTGCCCGGAACGCTACGCAGGGCAAAAGCGATTCTCGTCCTCCGTGCTTGCTTTTTCTCAGAAAGAGCCGTGGTGTGCGTTTTCGCCGGAAAACGCGTTTTTGGCCGAAAACGTGTACGTTTGCACTTCCCCGCCACAGGGAAGCTGCTAGCCGGGAATTCTCTGCCTGGTTCTACCCGCTGCCCGGAACGCTACGCAGGGCAAAAGCGATTCTCGTCCTCCGTGCTTGCTTTTTCTCAGAAAGAGCCGTGGTGTGCTTTTTCGCCGAAAACGCGTTTTTGGCCGAAAACGTGTACGTTTGCACTTCCCAGCCACAGAGAAGGTGCTAGCCGGGAATTCTCTGCCTGGTTCTACCCGCTGCCCGGAACGCTAAGCAGGGAAAAAGCGATTCTCGTCCTCCGTGCTTGCTTTTTCTCAGAAAGAGCCGTGGTGTGCTTTTTCGCCGAAAACGCGTTTTTGGCCGAAAACGTGTACGTTTGCACTTCCCAGCCACAGAGAAGCTGCTAGCCGGGAATTCTCTGCCTGGTTCTACCCGCTGCCCGGAACGCTACGCAGGGCAAAAGCGATTCTCGTCCTCCGTGCTTGCTTTTTCTCAGAAAGAGCCGTGGTGTGCGTTTTCGCCGGAAAACGCGTTTTCGGCCGAAAACGTGTACGTTTGCACTTCCCCGCCACAGGAAAGCTGCTAGCCGGGAATTCTCTTCCTGGTTCTACCCGCTGCCCGGAACGCTACGCAGGGCAAAAGCGATTCTCGTCCTCCGTGCTTGCTTTTTCTCAAAAAGAGCCGTGGTGTGCGTTTTCGCCGGAAGACGCGTTTTCGGCCGAAAACGTGAACGTTTGCACTTCCCAGCCACAGGGAAGCTGCTAGCCGGGAATTCTCTGCCTGGTTCTACCCGCTGCCCGGAACGCTACGCAGGGCAAAAGCGATTCTCGTCCTCCGTGCTTGCTTTTTCTCAGAAAGAGCCGTGGTGTGCGTTTTCGCCGGAAAACGCGTTTTTGGCCGAAAACCTGTAAGTTTGCACTTCCCCGCCACAGGGAAGCTGCTAGCCGGGAATTCTCTGCCTGGTTCTACCCGCTGCCCGGAACGCTACGCAGGGCAAAAGCGATTCTCGTCCTCCGTGCTTGCTTTTTCTCAGAAAGAGCCGTGGTGTGCTTTTTCGCCGAAAACGCGTTTTTGGCCGAAAACGTGTACGTTTGCACTTCCCAGCCACAGAGAAGGTGCTAGCCGGGAATTCTCTGCCTGGTTCTACCCGCTGCCCGGAACGCTACGCAGGGCAAAAGCGATTCTCGTCCTCCGTGCTTGCTTTTTCTCAGAAAGAGCCGTGGTGTGCGTTTTCGCCGGATAACGCGTTTTGGGCCGAAAACGTGTACGTTTGCACTTCCCCGCCACAGGGAAGGTGCTAGCCGGGAATTCTCTGCCTGGTTCTACACGCTGCCCGGAACGCTAAGTAGGGCAAAAGCGATTCTCGTCCTCCGTGCTTGCTTTTTCTCAGAAAGAGCCGTGGTGTGCGTTTTCGCCGGAAGACGCGTTTTCGGCCGAAAACGTGAACGTTTGCACTTCCCAGCCACAGGGAAGCTGCTAGCCGGGAATTCTCTGCCTGGTTCTACCCGCTGCCCGGAACGCTACGCAGGGCAAAAGCGATTCTCGTCCTCCGTGCTTGCTTTTTCTCAGAAAGAGCCGTGGTGTGCGTTTTCGCCGGAAAACGCGTTTTTGGCCGAAAACCTGTAAGTTTGCACTTCCCCGCCACAGGGAAGCTGCTAGCCGTTAATTCTCTGCCTGGTTCTACCCGCTGCCCGGAACGCTACGCAGGGCAAAAGCGATTCTCGTCCTCCGTGCTTGCTTTTTCTCAGAAAGAGCCGTGGTGTGCTTTTTCGCCGAAAACGCGTTTTTGGCCGAAAACGTGTACGTTTGCACTTCCCAGCCACAGAGAAGGTGCTAGCCGGGAATTCTCTGCCTGGTTCTACCCGCTGCCCGGAACGCTACGCAGGGCAAAAGCGATTCTCGTCCTCCGTGCTTGCTTTTTCTCAGAAAGAGCCGTGGTGTGCGTTTTCGCCGGATAACGCGTTTTGGGCCGAAAACGTGTACGTCTGCACTTCCCCGCCACAGGGAAGGTGCTAGCCGGGAATTCTCTGCCTGGTTCTACCCGCTGCCCGGAACGCTAAGTAGGGCAAAAGCGATTTCGTCCTCCGTGCTTGCTTTTTCTCAGAAAGAGCCGTGGTGTGCTTTTTCGCCGAAAACGTGTTTTTGGCCGAAAACGTGTACATTTGCACTTCCCAGCCACAGAGAAGGTGCTAGCCGGGAATTCTCTGCCTGTTTGTACCCGCTGCCCGGAACGCTACGCAGGGCAAAAGCGATTCTCGTCCTCCGTGCTTGCTTTTTCTCAGAAAGAGCCGTGGTGTGCGTTTTCGCCGGAAAACGCGTTTTCGGCCGAAAACGTGTACGTTTGCACTTCCCCGCCACAGGGAAGCTGCTAGCCGGGAATTCTCTGCCTGGTTCTACCCGCTGCCCGGAAGGCTACGCAGGGCAAAAGCGATTCTCGTCCTCCGTGCTTGCTTTTTCTCAGAAAGAACCGTGGTGTGCGTTTTCGCCGGAAAACGCGTTTTCGGCCGAAAACGTGTATGTTTGCACTTCCCGGCCTCAGGGAAGCTGCTAGCCGGGAATTCTCTGCCTGGTTCTACCCGCTGCCCGGAACGCTACGCAGGGCAAAAGCTATTCTCGTCCTCCGTGCTTGCTTTTTCTCAGAAAGAGCCGTGGTGTGCGTTTTCGCCGGAAAACTCGTTTTCGGCCGAAAACGTGTACGTTTGCACTTCCCCGCCACAGGGAAGCTGCTAGCCGGGAATTCTCTGCCTGGTTCTACCCGCTGCCCGGAACGCTACGCAGGGCAAAAGCGATTCTCGTCCTCCGTGCTTGCTTTTTCTCAGAAAGAGCCGTGGTGTGCGTTTTCCCCGGAAAACGCGTTTTCGGCCGAAAACGTGTACGTTTGCACTTCCCCGCCACAGGGAAGCTGCTAGCCGGGAATTCTCTGCCTGGTTCTACCCGCTGCCCGGAACGCTACGCAGGGCAAAAGCGATTCTCGTCCTCCGTGCTTGCTTTTTCTCAGAAAGAGCCGTGGTGTGCGTTTTCGCCGGATAACGCGTTTTCGGCCGAAAACGTGTACGTTTGCACTTCCCCGCCACAGGGAAGGTGCTAGCCGGGAATTCTCTGCCTGGTTCTACCCGCTGCCCGGAACGCTACGCAGGGCAAAAGCGATTCTCGTCCTCCGTGCTTGCTTTTTCTCAGAAAGAGCCGTGGTGTGCGTTTTCGCCGAAAACGCGTTTTCGGCCGAAAACGTGTACGTTTGCAATTCCCGGCCACAGGGAAGCTGCTAGCCGGGAATTCTCTGCCTGGTTCTACCCGCTGCCCGGAACGCTACGCAGGGCAAAAGCGATTCTCGTCCTCCGTGCTTGCTTTTTCTCAGAAAGAGCCGTGGTGTGCTTTTTCGCCGAAAACGCGTTTTCGGCCGAAAACGTGTACGTTTGCACTTCCCAGCCACAGAGAAGGTGCTAGCCGGGAATTCTCTGCCTCGTTCTACCCGCTGCCCAGAACGCTACGCAGGGCAAAAGCGATTCTCGTCCTCCGTGCTTGCTTTTTCTCAGAAAGAGCCGTGGTGTGCGTTTTCGCCGGAAAACGCGTTTTTGGCCGAAAACGTGTACGTTTGCACTTCCCCGCCACAGGGAAGGTGCTAGCCTAGAATTCTCTGCCTGGTTCTACCCGCTGCCCGGAAGGCTACGCAGGGCAAAAGCGATTCTCGTCCTCCGTGCTTGCTTTTTCTCAGAAAGAGCCGTGGTGTGCGTTTTCGCCGGAAAACGCGTTTTCGGCCGAAAACGTGTACGTTTGCACTTCCCAGCCACAGGGAAGCTGCTAGCCGGGAATTCTCTGCCTGGTTCTACCCGCTGCCCGGAACGCTACGCAGGGCAAAAGCGATTCTCGTCCTCCGTGCTTGCTTTTTCTCAGAAAGAGCCGTGGTGTGCGTTTTCGCCGGAAAACTCGTTTTCGGCCGAAAACGTGTACGTTTGCACTTCCCAGCCACAGGGAAGGTGCTAGCCGGGAATTCTCTGCCTGGTTCTACCCGCTGCCCGGAACGCTACGCAGGGCAAAAGCGATTCTCGTCCTCCGTGCTTGCTTTTTCTCAGAAAGAGCAATGGTGTGCGTTTTCGCCGGAAAACGCGTTTTTGGCCGAAAACCTATACGTTTGCACTTCCCCGCCACAGGGAAGCTGCTAGCCGGGAATTCTCTGCCTGGTTCTACCCGCTGCCCGGAACGCTACGCAGGGCAAAAGCGATTCTCGTCCTCCGTGCTTGCTTTTTCTCAGAAAGAGCCGTGGTGTGCTTTTTCGCCGAAAACGCGTTTTTGGCCGAAAACGTGTACGTTTGCACTTCCCAGCCACAGGGAAGGTGCTAGCCGGGAATTCTCTGCCTGGTTGTACCCGCTGCCCGGAACGCTACGCAGGGCAAAAGCGATTCTCGTCCTCCGTGCTTGCTTTTTCTCAGAAAGAGCCGTGGTGTGCGTTTTCGCCGGAAAACGCGTTTTTGGCCGAAAACGTGTACGTTTGCACTTCCCCGCCACAGGGAAGGTGCTAGCCGTGAATTCTCTGCCTGGTTCTACCGCTGCCCGGAAGGCTACGCAGGGCAAAAGCGATTCTCGTCCTCCGTGCTTGCTTTTTCTCAGAAAGAACCGTGGTGTGCGTTTTCGCCGGAAAACGCGTTTTCGGCCGAAAACGTGTACGTTTGCTCTTCCCCGCCACAGGGAAGCTGCTAGCCGGGAATTCTATGCCTGGTTCTACCCGCTGCCCGGAACGCTACGCAGGGCAAAAGCGATTCTCGTCCTCCGTGCTTGCTTTTTCTCAGAAAGAGCCGTGGTGTGCGTTTTCGCCGGAAAATGCGTTTTCGGCCGAAAACGTGTACGTTTGCACTTCCCCGCCACAGGAAAGCTGCTAGCCGGGAATTCTCTGCCTGGTTCTACCCGCTGCCCGGAACGCTACGCAGGGCAAAAGCGATTCTCGTCCTCCGTGCTTGCTTTTTCTCAAAAAGAGCCGTGGTGTGCGTTTTCGCCGGAAGACGCGTTTTCGGCCGAAAACGTGAACGTTTGCACTTCCCAGCCACAGGGAAGCTGCTAGCCGGGACTTCTCTGCCTGGTTCTACCCGCTGCCCGGAACGCTACGCAGGGCAAAAGCGATTCTCGTCCTCCGTGCTTGCTTTTTCTCAGAAAGAGCCGTGGTGTGCGTTTTCGCCGGAAAACGCGTTTTTGGCCGAAAACGTGAACGTTTGCACTTCCCAGCCACAGGGAAGGTGCTAGCCTGGAATTCTCTGCCTGGTTCTACCCGCTGCCCGGAACGCTACGCAGGGCAAAAGCGATTCTCGTCCTCCGTGCTTGCTTTTTCTCAGAAAGAGCCGTGGTGTGCGTTTTCGCCGGAAAACGCGTTTTTGGCCGAAAACCTGTAAGTTTGCACTTCCCCGCCACAGGGAAGCTGCTAGCCGGGAATTCTCTGCCTGGTTCTACCCGCTGCCCGGAACGCTACGCAGGGCAAAAGCGATTCTCGTCCTCCGTGCTTGCTTTTTCTCAGAAAGAGCCGTGGTGTGCTTTTACGCCGAAAACGCGTTTTTGGCCGAAAACGTGTACGTTTGCACTTCCCAGCCACAGAGAAGGTGCTAGCCGGGAATTCTCTGCCTGGTTCTACCCGCTGCCCGGAACGCTAAGCAGGGCAAAAGCGATTCTCGTCCTCCGTGCTTGCTTTTTCTCAGAAAGAGCCGTGGTGTGCGTTTTCGCCGGAAAACGCGTTTTGGGCCGAAAACGTGTACGTTTGCACTTCCCCGCCACAGGGAAGGTGCTAGCCGGGAATTCTCTGCCTGGTTCTACCCGCTGCCCGGAACGCTAAGTAGGGCAAAAGCGATTTCGTCCTCCGTGCTTGCTTTTTCTCAGAAAGAGCCGTGGTGTGCTTTTTCGCCGAAAACGCGTTTTTGGCCGAAAACGTGTACGTTTGCACTTCCCAGCCACAGAGAAGGTGCTAGCCGGGAATTCTCTGCCTGGTTCTACCCGCTGCCCGGAACGCTACGCAGGGCAAAAGCGATTCTCGTCCTCCGTGCTTGCTTTTTCTCAGAAAGAGCCGTGGTGTGCGTTTTCGCCGGAAAACGCGTTTTCGGCCGAAAACGTGTACGTTTGCACTTCCCGGCCACAGGGAAGCTGCTAGCCGGGAATTCTCTGCCTGGTTCTACCCGCTGCCCGGAAGGCTACGCAGGGCAAAAGCGATTCTCGTCCTCCGTGCTTGCTTTTTCTCAGAAAGAGCCGTGGTGTGCGTTTTCGCCGGAAAACGCGTTTTTGGCCGAAAACGTGTACGTTTGCACTTCCCCGCCACAGGGAAGGTGCTAGCCGTGAATTCTCTGCCTGGTTCTACCCGCTACCCGGAAGGCTACGCAGGGCAAAGCGATTCTCGTCCTCCGTGCTTGCTTTTTTCAGAAAGAGCCGTGGTGTGCGTTTTCGCCGGAAAACGCGTTTTCGGCCGAAAACGTGTACGTTTGCACTTCCCGGCCACAGGGAAGCTGCTAGCCGGGAATTCTCTGCCTGGTTCTACCCGCTGCCCGGAACGCTACGCAGGGCAAAAGCGATTCTCGTCCTCCGTGCTTGCTTTTTCTCAGAAAGAGCCGTGGTGTGCGTTTTCGCCGGAAAACGCGTTTTTGGCCGAAAACGTGTACGTTTGCACTTCCCCGCCACAGGGAAGGTGCTAGCCGTGAATTCTCTGCCTGGTTCTACCCGCTGCCCGGAACGCTACGCAGGGCAAAAGCGATTCTCGTCCTCCGTGCTTGCTTTTTCTCAGAAAGAGCCGTGGTGTGCGTTTTCGCCGGAAAACGCGTTTTCGGCCGAAAACGTGTACGTTTGCACTTCCCCGCCACAGGAAAGCTGCTAGCCGGGAATTCTCTGCCTGGTTCTACCCGCTGCCCGGAACGCTACGCAGGGCAAAAGCGATTCTCATCCTCCGTGCTTGCTTTTTCTCAAAAAGAGCCGTGGTGTGCGTTTTCGCCGGAAGACGCGTTTTCGGCCGAAAACGTGAACGTTTGCACTTCCCAGCCACAGGGAAGCTGCTAGCCGGGAATTCTCTGCCTGGTTCTACCCGCTGCCCGGAAGGCTACGCAGGGCAAAAGCGATTCTCGTCCTCCGTGCTTGCTTTTTCTCAGAAAGAGCCGTGGTGTGCGTTTTCGCCGGAAAACGCGTTTTTGGCCGAAAACGTGTACGTTTGCACTTCCCAGCCACAGGGAAGGTGCTAGCCTGGAATTCTCTGCCTGGTTCTACCCGCTGCCCGGAACGCTACGCAGGGCAAAAGCGATTCTCGTCCTCCGTGCTTGCTTTTTCTCAGAAAGAGCCGTGGTGTGCGTTTTCGCCGGAAAACGCGTTTTTGGCCGAAAACCTGTACGTTTGCACTTCCCCGCCACAGGGAAGCTGCTAGCCGGGAATTCT
Source organism: Athene noctua (assembly GCF_965140245.1). NCBI lineage: Eukaryota > Metazoa > Chordata > Aves > Strigiformes > Strigidae > Athene > Athene noctua. The sequence goes on from NW_027437545.1 coordinate 334,141, forward strand.
CTGCCTGGTTCTACCCGCTGCCCGGAACGCTACGCAGGGCAAAAGCGATTCTCGTCCTCCGTGCTTGCTTTTTCTCAGAAAGAGCCGTGGTGTGCTTTTTCGCCGAAAACGCGTTTTTGGCCGAAAACGTGTACGTTTGCACTTCCCAGCCACAGGGAAGGTGCTAGCCGGGAATTCTCTGCCTGGTTCTACCCGCTGCCCGGAACGCTAAGCAGGGCAAAAGCGATTCTCGTCCTCCGTGCTTGCTTTTTCTCAGAAAGAGCCGTGGTGTGCGTTTTCGCCGGAAAACGCGTTTTGGGCCGAAAACGTGTACGTTTGCACTTCCCCGCCACAGGGAAGGTGCTAGCCGGGAATTCTCTGCCTGGTTCTACCCGCTGCCCGGAACGCTAAGTAGGGCAAAAGCGATTTCGTCCTCCGTGCTTGCTTTTTCTCAGAAAGAGCCGTGGTGTGCTTTTTCGCCGAAAACGCGTTTTTGGCCGAAAACGTGTACGTTTGCACTTCCCAGCCACAGAGAAGGTGCTAGCCGGGAATTCTCTGCCTGGTTCTACCCGCTGCCCGGAACGCTACGCAGGGCAAAAGCGATTCTCGTCCTCCGTGCTTGCTTTTTCTCAGAAAGAGCCGTGGTGTGCGTTTTCGCTGAAAACGCGTTTTCGGCCGAAAACGTGTACGTTTGCAATTCCCGGCCACAGGGAAGCTGCTAGCCGGGAATTCTCTGCCTGGTTCTACCCGCTGCCCGGAACGCTACGCAGGGCAAAAGCGATTCTCGTCCTCCGTGCTTGCTTTTTCTCAGAAAGAGCCGTGGTGTGCTTTTTCGCCGAAAACGCGTTTTCGGCCGAAAACGTGTACGTTTGCACTTCCCCGCCACAGGGAAGGTGCTAGCCTAGAATTCTCTGCCTGGTTCTACCCGCTGCCCGTAACGCTACGCAGGGCAAAAGCGATTCTCGTCCTCCGTGCTTGCTTTTTCTCAGAAAGAGCCGTGGTGTGCGTTTTCGCCGGAAAACGCGTTTTCGGCCGAAAACGTGTACGTTTGCACTTCCCCGCCACAGGGAAGCTGCTAGCCGGGAATTCTCTGCCTGGTTCTACCCGCTGCCCGGAACGCTACGCAGGGCAAAAGCGATTCTCGTCCTCCGTGCTTGCTTTTTCTCAGAAAGAGCCGTGGTGTGCGTTTTCGCCGGAAAACGCGTTTTCGGCCGAAAACGTGTACGTTTGCACTTCCCCGCCACAGGGAAGCTGCTAGCCGGGAATTCTCTGCCTGGTTCTACCCGCTGCCCGGAACGCTACGCAGGGCAAAAGCGATTCTCGTCCTCCGTGCTTGCTTTTTCTCAAAAAGAGCCGTGGTGTGCGTTTTCGCCGGAAAACGCGTTTTCAGCCGAAAACGTGAACGTTTGCACTTCCCAGCCACAGGGAAGCTGCTAGCCGGGAATTCTCTGCCTGGTTCTACCCGCTGCCCGGAAGGCTACGCAGGGCAAAGCGATTCTCGTCCTCCGTGCTTGCTTTTTTCAGAAAGAGCCGTGGTGTGCGTTTTCGCCGGAAAACGCGTTTTCGGCCGAAAACGTGTACGTTTGCACTTCCCGGCCACAGGGAAGCTGCTAGCCGGGAATTCTCTGCCTGGTTCTACCCGCTGCCCGGAACGCTACGCAGGGCAAAAGCGATTCTCGTCCTCCGTGCTTGCTTTTTCTCAGAAAGAGCCGTGGTGTGCGTTTTCGCCGGAAAACGCGTTTTTAGCCGAAAACGTGTACGTTTGCACTTCCCCGCCACAGGGAAGCTGCTAGCCGGGAATTCTCTGCCTGGTTCAACCCGCTGCCCGGAAGGCTACGCAGGGCAAAAGCGATTCTCGTCCTCCGTGCTTGCTTTTTCTCAGAAAGAGCCGTGGTGTGCGTTTTCGCCGGAAAACGCGTTTTCGGCCGAAAACGTGTACGTTTGCACTTCCCGGCCACAGGGAAGCTGCTAGCCGGGAATTCTCTGCCTGGTTCTACCCGCTGCCCGGAACGCTACGCAGGGCAAAAGCGATTCTCGTCCTCCGTGCTTGCTTTTTCTCAGAAAGAGCCGTGGTGTGCGTTTTCGCCGGAAAACGCGTTTTTGGCCGAAAACGTGTACGTTTGCACTTCCCCGCCACAGGGAAGCTGCTAGCCGGGAATTCTCTGCCTGGTTCAACCCGCTGCCCGGAAGGCTACGCAGGGCAAAAGCGATTCTCGTCCTCCGTGCTTGCTTTTTCTCAGAAAGAGCCGTGGTGTGCGTTTACGCCGGAAAACGCGTTTTTGGCCGAAAACGTGTACGTTTGCACTTCCCCGCCACAGGGAAGCTGCTAGCCGGGAATTCTCTGCCTGGTTCTACCCGCTGCCCGGAACGCTACGCAGGGCAAAAGCGATTCTCGTCCTCCGTGCTTGCTTTTTCTCAGAAAGAGCCGTGGTGTGCGTTTTCGCCGGAAAACGCGTTTTTGGCCGAAAACGTGTACGTTTGCACTTCCCCGCCACAGGGAAGGTGCTAGCCGTGAATTCTCTGCCTGGTTCTACCCGCTGCCCGGAAGGCTACGCAGGGCAAAAGCGATTCTCGTCCTCCGTGCTTGCTTTTTCTCAGATAGAGCCGTGGTGTGCTTTTTCGCCGAAAACGCGTTTTTGGCCGAAAACGTGTACGTTTGCACTTCCCAGCCACAGAGAAGGTGCTAGCCGGGAATTCTCTGCCTGGTTCTACCCGCTGCCCGGAACGCTAAGCAGGGCAAAAGCGATTCTCGTCCTCCGTGCTTGCTTTTTCTCAGAAAGAGCCGTGGTGTGCGTTTTCGCCGGAAAACGCGTTTTCGGCCGAAAACGTGTACGCTTGCACTTCCCCGCCACAGGGAAGCTGCTAGCCGGTAATTCTCTGCCTGGTTCTACCCGCTGCCCGGAACGCTACGCAGGGCAAAAGCGATTCTCGTCCTCCGTGCTTGCTTTTTCTCAGAAAGAGCCGTGGTGTGCTTTTTCGCCGAAAACGCGTTTTCGGCCGAAAACGTGTACGTTTGCACTTCCCAGCCACAGAGAAGGTGCTAGCCGGGAATTCTCTGCCTGGTTCTACCCGCTGCCCAGAACGCTACGCAGGGCAAAAGCGATTCTCGTCCTCCGTGCTTGCTTTTTCTCAGAAAGAGCCGTGGTGTGCGTTTTCGCCGGAAAACGCGTTTTCGGCCGAAAACGTGTACGTTTGCACTTCCCCGCCACAGGGAAGCTGCTAGCCGGGAATTCTCTGCCTGGTTCTACCCGCTGCCCGGAACGCTACGCAGGGCAAAAGCGATTCTCGTCCTCCGTGCTTGCTTTTTCTCAGAAAGAGCCGTGGTGTGCGTTTTCGCCGGAAAACGCGTTTTTGGCCGAAAACGTGTACGTTTGCACTTCCCAGCCACAGGGAAGGTGCTAGCCGTGAATTCTCTGCCTGGTTCTACCCGCTGCCCGGAACGCTACGCAGGGCAAAAGCGATTCTCGTCCTCCGTGCTTGCTTTTTCTCAGAAAGAGCCGTGGTGTGCGTTTTCGCCGGAAAACACGTTTTTGGCCGAAAACGTGTACGTTTGCACTTCCCCGCCACAGTGAAGGTGCTAGCCAGGAATTCTCTGCCTGGTTCTACCCGCTGCCCGGAACGCTACGCAGGGCAAAAGCGATTCTCGTCCTCCGTGCTTGCTTTTTCTCAGAAAGAGCCGTGGTGTGCTTTTACGCCGAAAACGCGTTTTCGGCCGAAAACGTGTACGTTTGCACTTCACAGCCACAGAGAAGGTGCTAGCCGGGAATTCTCTGCCTGGTTCTACCCGCTGCCCAGAACGCTACGCAGGGCAAAAGCGATTCTCGTCCTCCGTGCTTGCTTTTTCTCAGAAAGAGCCGTGGTGTGCGTTTTCGCCGGAAAACGCGTTTTTGGCCGAAAACGTGTACGTTTGCACTTCCCCGCCACAGGGAAGGTGCTAGCCTGGAATTCTCTGCCTGGTTCTACCCGCTGCCCGGAACGCTACGCAGGGCAAAAGCGATTCTCGTCCTCCGTGCTTGCTTTTTCTCAGAAAGAGCCTTGGTGTGCTTTTTCGCCGAAAACGCGTTTTTGGCCGAAAACGTGTACGTTTGCACTTCCCCGCCACAGGGAAGCTGCTAGCCGGGAATTCTCTGCCTGGTTCTACCCGCTGCCCGGAACGCTACGCAGGGCAAAAGCGATTCTCGTCCTCCGTGCTTGCTTTTTCTCAAAAAGAGCCGTGGTGTGCGTTTTCGCCGGAAAACGCGTTTTCGGCCGAAAACGTGAACGTTTCCACTTCCCAGCCACAGGGAAGCTGCTAGCCGGGAATTCTCTGCCTGGTTCTACCCGCTGCCCGGAACGCTACGCAGGGCAAAAGCGATTCTCGTCCTCCGTGCTTGCTTTTTCTCAGAAAGAGCCGTGGTGTGCGTTTTCGCCGGAAAACGCGTTTTCGGCCGAAAACCTGTACGTTTGCACTTCCCCGCCACAGGGAAGCTGCTAGCCGGGAATTCTCTGCCTGGTTCTACCCGCTGCCCGGAACGCTACGCAGGGCAAAAGCGATTCTCGTCCTCCGTGCTTGCTTTTTCTCAGAAAGAGCCGTGGTGTGCTTTTTCGCCGGAAAACGCGTTTTTGGCCGAAAACGTGTACGTTTGCACTTCCCAGCCACAGGGAAGCTGCTAGCCGGGAATTCTCTGCCTGGTTCTACCCGCTGCCCGGAACGCTAAGCAGGGCAAAAGCGATTCTCGTCCTCCGTGCTTGCTTTTTCTCAGAAAGAGCCGTGGTGTGCGTTTTCGCCGGAAAACGCGTTTTTGGCCGAAAACGTGTACGTTTGCACTTCCCAGCCACAGGGAAGGTGCTAGCCGTGAATTCTCTGCCTGGTTCTACCCGCTGCCCGGAACGCTAAGTAGGGCAAAAGCGATTTCGTCCTCCGTGCTTGCTTTTTCTCAGAAAGAGCCGTGGTGTGCTTTTTCGCCGAAAACGCGTTTTTGGCCGAAAACGTGTACGTTTGCACTTCCCATCCACAGAGAAGATGCTAGCCGGGAATTCTCTGCCTGGTTGTACCCGCTGCCCGGAACGCTACGCAGGGCAAAAGCGATTCTCGTCCTCCGTGCTTGCTTTTTCTCAGAAAGAGCCGTGGTGTGCGTTTTCGCCGGAAAACGCGTTTTTGGCCGAAAACGTGTACGTTTGCACTTCCCATCCACAGAGAAGATGCTAGCCGGGAATTCTCTGCCTGGTTCTACCCGCTGCCCGGAACGCTAAGCAGGGCAAAAGCGATTCTCGTCCTCCGTGCTTGCTTTTTCTCAGAAAGAGCCGTGGTGTGCGTTTTCGCCGGAAAACGCGTTTTCGGCCGAAAACGTGTACGTTTGCACTTCCCCGCCACAGGGAAGCTGCTAGCCGGGAATTCTCTGCCTGGTTCTACCCGCTGCCCGGAACGCTAAGTAGGGCAAAAGCGATTTCGTCCTCCGTGCTTGCTTTTTCTCAGAAAGAGCCGTGGTGTGCTTTTTCGCCGAAAACGCGTTTTTGGCCGAAAACGTGTACGTTTGCACTTCCCATCCACAGAGAAGATGCTAGCCGGGAATTCTCTGCCTGGTTGTACCCGCTGCCCGGAACGCTACGCAGGGCAAAAGCGATTCTCGTCCTCCGTGCTTGCTTTTTCTCAGAAAGAGCCGTGGTGTGCGTTTTCGCCGGAAAACGAGTTTTCGGCCGAAAACGTGTACGTTTGCACTTCCCCGCCACAGGGAAGCTGCTAGCCGGGAATTCTCTGCCTGGTTCTACCCGCTGCCCGGAACGCTACGCAGGGCAAAAGCGATTCTCGTCCTCCGTGCTTGCTTTTTCTCAGAAAGAGCCGTGGTGTGCTTTTTCGCCGAAAACGCGTTTTCGGCCGAAAACGTGTACGTTTGCACTTCCCAGCCACAGGGAAGCTGCTAGCCGGGAATTCTCTGCCTGGTTCTACCCGCTGCCCGGAACGCTACGCAGGGCAAAAGCGATTCTCGTCCTCCGTGCTTGCTTTTTCTCAGAAAGAGCCGTGGTGTGCGTTTTCGCCGGAAAACGCGTTTTTGGCCGAAAACGTGTACGTTTGCACTTCCCAGCCACAGGGAAGGTGCTAGCCGTGAATTCTCTGCCTGGTTCTACCCGCTGCCCGGAACGCTACGCAGGGCAAAAGCGATTCTCGTCCTCCGTGCTTGCTTTTTCTCAGAAAGAGCCGTGGTGTGCTTTTTCGCCGAAAACGCGTTTTCGGCCGAAAACGTGTACGTTTGCACTTCCCAGCCACAGAGAAGGTGCTAGCCGGGAATTCTCTGCCTGGTTCTACCCGCTGCCCAGAACGCTACGCAGGGCAAAAGCGATTCTCGTCCTCCGTGCTTGCTTTTTCTCAGAAAGAGCCGTGGTGTGCGTTTTCGCCGGAAAACGCGTTTTTGGCCGAAAACGTGTACGTTTGCACTTCCCCGCCACAGGGAAGGTGCTAGCCTGGAATTCTCTGCCTGGTTCTACCCGCTGCCCGGAACGCTACGCAGGGCAAAAGCGATTCTCGTCCTCCGTGCTTGCTTTTTCTCAGAAAGAGCCTTGGTGTGCTTTTTCGCCGAAAACGCGTTTTTGGCCGAAAACGTGTACGTTTGCACTTCCCGGCCACAGGGAAGCTGCTAGCCGGGAATTCTCTGCCTGGTTCTACCCGCTGCCCGGAACGCTACGCAGGGCAATAGCGATTTTCGTCCTCCGTGCTTGCTTTTTCTCAAAAAGAGCCGTGGTGTGCGTTTTCGCCGGAAAACGCGTTTTCGGCCGAAAACGTGAACGTTTGCACTTCCCAGCCACAGGGAAGCTGCTAGCCGGGAATTCTCTGCCTGGTTCTACCCGCTGCCCGGAACGCTACGCAGGGCAAAAGCGATTCTCGTCCTCCGTGCTTGCTTTTTCTCAGAAAGAGCCGTGGTGTGCGTTTTCGCCGGAAAACGCGTTTTCGGCCGAAAACGTGTACGTTTGCACTTCCCCGCCACAGGGAAGCTGCTAGCCGGGAATTCTCTGCCTGGTTCTACCCGCTGCCCGGAAGGCTACGCAGGGCAAAAGCGATTCTCGTCCTCCGTGCTTGCTTTTTCTCAGAAAGAGCCGTGGTGTGCGTTTTCGCCGGAAAACGCGTTTTCGGCCGAAAACGTGTACGTTTGCACTTCCCCGCCACAGGGAAGCTGCTAGCCGGGAATTCTCTGCCTGGTTCTACCCGCTGCCCGGAACGCTACGCAGGGCAAAAGCGATTCTCGTCCTCCGTGCTTGCTTTTTCTCAAAAAGAGCCGTGGTGTGCGTTTTCGCCGGAAAACGCGTTTTCGGCCGAAAACGTGAACGTTTGCACTTCCCAGCCACAGGGAAGCTGCTAGCCGGGAATTCTCTGCCTGGTTCTACCCGCTGCCCGGAACGCTACGCAGGGCAAAAGCGATTCTCGTCCTCCGTGCTTGCTTTTTCTCAGAAAGAGCCGTGGTGTGCGTTTTCGCCGGAAAACGCGTTTTTGGCCGAAAACCTGTACGTTTGCACTTCCCCGCCACAGGGAAGCTGCTAGCCGGGAATTCTCTGCCTGGTTCTACCCGCTGCCCGGAACGCTACGCAGGGCAAAAGCGATTCTCGTCCTCCGTGCTTGCTTTTTCTCAGAAAGAGCCGTGGTGTGCTTTTTCGCCGGAAAACGCGTTTTTGGCCGAAAACGTGTACGTTTGCACTTCCCAGCCACAGAGAAGCTGCTAGCCGGGAATTCTCTGCCTGGTTCTACCCGCTGCCCGGAACGCTAAGCAGGGCAAAAGCGATTCTCGTCCTCCGTGCTTGCTTTTTCTCAGAAAGAGCCGTGGTGTGCGTTTTCGCCGGAAAACGCGTTTTTGGCCGAAAACGTGTACGTTTGCACTTCCCAGCCACAGGGAAGCTGCTAGCCTTGAATTCTCTGCCTGGTTCTACCCGCTGCCCGGAACGCTAAGTAGGGCAAAAGCGATTTCGTCCTCCGTGCTTGCTTTTTCTCAGAAAGAGCCGTGGTGTGCTTTTTCGCCGAAAACGCGTTTTTGGCCGAAAACGTGTACGTTTGCACTTCCCATCCACAGAGAAGATGCTAGCCGGGAATTCTCTGCCTGGTTGTACCCGCTGCCCGGAACGCTACGCAGGGCAAAAGCGATTCTCGTCCTCCGTGCTTGCTTTTTCTCAGAAAGAGCCGTGGTGTGCGTTTTCACCGGAAAACGCGTTTTTGGCCGAAAACGTGTACGTTTGCACTTCCCATCCACAGAGAAGATGCTAGCCGGGAATTCTCTGCCTGGTTCTACCCGCTGCCCGGAACGCTAAGCAGGGCAAAAGCGATTCTCGTCCTCCGTGCTTGCTTTTTCTCAGAAAGAGCCGTGGTGTGCGTTTTCGCCGGAAAACGCGTTTTTGGCCGAAAACGTGTACGTTTGCACTTCCCAGCCACAGGGAAGCTGCTAGCCGGGAATTCTCTGCCTGGTTCTACCCGCTGCCCGGAACGCTACGCAGGGCAAAAGCGATTCTCGTCCTCCGTGCTTGCTTTTTCTCAGAAAGAGCCGTGGTGTGCTTTTTCGCCGAAAACGCGTTTTCGGCCGAAAACGTGTACGTTTGCACTTCCCAGCCACAGGGAAGCTGCTAGCCGGGAATTCTCTGCCTGGTTCTACCCGCTGCCCGGAACGCTACGCAGGGCAAAAGCGATTCTCGTCCTCCGTGCTTGCTTTTTCTCAGAAAGAGCCGTGGTGTGCGTTTTCGCCGGAAAACGAGTTTTTGGCCGAAAACGTGTACGTTTGCACTTCCCAGCCACAGGGAAGGTGCTAGCCGTGAATTCTCTGCCTGGTTCTACCCGCTGCCCGGAACGCTACGCAGGGCAAAAGCGATTCTCGTCCTCCGTGCTTGCTTTTTCTCAGAAAGAGCCGTGGTGTGCGTTTTCGCCGGAAAACGCGTTTTTGGCCGAAAACGTGTACGTTTGCACTTCCCCGCCACAGTGAAGGTGCTAGCCAGGAATTCTCTGCCTGGTTCTACCCGCTGCCCGGAACGCTACGCAGGGCAAAAGCGATTCTCGTCCTCCGTGCTTGCTTTTTCTCAGAAAGAGCCGTGGTGTGCTTTTTCGCCGAAAACGCGTTTTCGGCCGAAAACGTGTACGTTTGCACTTCCCAGCCACAGAGAAGGTGCTAGCCGGGAATTCTCTGCCTGGTTCTACCCGCTGCCCAGAACGCTACGCAGGGCAAAAGCGATTCTCGTCCTCCGTGCTTGCTTTTTCTCAGAAAGAGCCGTGGTGTGCGTTTTCGCCGGAAAACGCGTTTTTGGCCGAAAACGTGTACGTTTGCACTTCCCCGCCACAGGGAAGGTGCTAGCCTGGAATTCTCTGCCTGGTTCTACCCGCTGCCCGGAACGCTACGCAGGGCAAAAGCGATTCTCGTCCTCCGTGCTTGCTTTTTCTCAGAAAGAGCCGTGGTGTGCTTTTTCGCCGAAAACGCGTTTTTGGCCGAAAACGTGTACGTTTGCACTTCCCGGCCACAGGGAAGCTGCTAGCCGGGAATTCTCTGCCTGGTTCTACCCGCTGCCCGGAACGCTACGCAGGGCAATAGCGATTCTCGTCCTCCGTGCTTGCTTTTTCTCAAAAAGAGCCGTGGTGTGCGTTTTCGCCGGAAAACGCGTTTTCGGCCGAAAACGTGTACGTTTGCACTTCCCCGCCACAGGGAAGCTGCTAGCCGGGAATTATCTGCCTGGTTCTACCCGCTGCCCGGAACGCTACGCAGGGCAAAAGCGATTCTCGTCCTCCGTGCTTGCTTTTTCTCAGAAAGAGCCGTGGTGTGCGTTTTCGCCGGAAAACGCGTTTTCGGCCGAAAACGTGTACGTTTGCACTTCCCCGCCACAGGGAAGCTGCTAGCCGGGAATTCTCTGCCTGGTTCTACCCGCTGCCCGGAAGGCTACGCAGGGCAAAAGCGATTCTCGTCCTCCGTGCTTGCTTTTTCTCAGAAAGAGCCGTGGTGTGCGTTTTCGCCGGAAAACGCGTTTTCGGCCGAAAACGTGTACGTTTGCACTTCCCCGCCACAGGGAAGCTGCTAGCCGGGAATTCTCTGCCTGGTTCTACCCGCTGCCCGGAACGCTACGCAGGGCAAAAGCGATTCTCGTCCTCCGTGCTTGCTTTTTCTCAGAAAGAGCCGTGGTGTGCGTTTTCGCCGGAAAACGCGTTTTTGGCCGAAAACGTGTACGTTTGCACTTCCCAGCCACAGGGAAGGTGCTAGCCGTGAATTCTCTGCCTGGTTCTACCCGCTGCCCGGAACGCTACGCAGGGCAAAAGCGATTCTCGTCCTCCGTGCTTGCTTTTTCTCAGAAAGAGCCGTCGTGTGCGTTTTCGCCGGAAAACGCGTTTTCGGCCGAAAACCTGTACGTTTGCACTTCCCCGCCACAGGGAAGCTGCTAGCCGGGAATTCTCTGCCTGGTTCTACCCGCTGCCCGGAACGCTACGCAGGGCAAAAGCGATTCTCGTCCTCCGTGCTTGCTTTTTCTCAGAAAGAGCCGTGGTGTGCTTTTTCGCCGAAAACGCGTTTTTGGCCGAAAACGTGTACGTTTGCACTTCCCAGCCACAGAGAAGGTGCTAGCCGGGAATTCTCTGCCTGGTTCTACCCGCTGCCCGGAACGCTAAGCAGGGCAAAAGCGATTCTCGTCCTCCGTGCTTGCTTTTTCTCAAAAACAGCCGTGGTGTGCGTTTTCGCCGGAAAACGCGTTTTGGGCCGAAAACGTGTACGTTTGCACTTCCCAGCCACAGGGAAGCTGCTAGCCGGGAATTCTCTGCCTGGTTCTACCCGCTGCCCGGAACGCTACGCAGGGCAAAAGCGATTCTAGTCCTCCGTGCTTGCTTTTTCTCAGAAAGAGCCGTGGTGTGCGTTTTCGCCGGAAAACGAGTTTTTGGCCGAAAACGTGTACGTTTGCACTTCCCCGCCACAGGGAAGGTGCTAGCCGTGAATTCTCTGCCTGGTTCTACCGCTGCCCGGAAGGCTACGCAGGGCAAAAGCGATTCTCGTCCTCCGTGCTTGCTTTTTCTCAGAAAGAACCGTGGTGTGCGTTTTCGCCGGAAAACGCGTTTTCGGCCGAAAACGTGTACGTTTTCACTTCCCCGCCACAGGGAAGCTGCTAGCCGGGAATTCTCTGCCTGGTTCTACCCGCTGCCCGGAACGCTACGCAGGGCAAAAGCGATTCTCGTCCTCCGTGCTTGCTTTTTCTCAAAAAGAGCCGTGGTGTGCGTTTTCGCCGGAAGACGCGTTTTCGGCCGAAAACGTGAACGTTTGCACTTCCCAGCCACAGGGAAGCTGCTAGCCGGGAATTCTCTGCCTGGTTCTACCCGCTGCCCGGAACGCTACGCAGGGCAAAAGCGATTCTCGTCCTCCGTGCTTGCTTTTTCTCAGAAAGAGCCGTGGTGTGCTTTTTCGCCGAAAACGCGTTTTTGGCCGAAAACGTGTACGTTTGCACTTCCCAGCCACAGAGAAGGTGCTAGCCGGGAATTCTCTGCCTGGTTCTACCCGCTGCCCGGAACGCTAAGCAGGGCAAAAGCGATTCTTGTCCTCCGTGCTTGCTTTTTCTCAGAAAGAGCCGTGGTGTGCGTTTTCGCCGGAAAACGCGTTTTGGGCCGAAAACGTGTACGTTTGCACTTCTCCGCCACAGGGAAGGTGCTACCCGGGAATTCTCTGCCTGGTTCTACCCGCTGCCCGGAACGCTAAGCAGGGCAAAAGCGATTTCGTCCTCCGTGCTTGCTTTTTCTCAGAAAGAGCCGTGGTGTGCTTTTTCGCCGAAAACGCGTTTTTGGCCGAAAACGTGTACGTTTGCACTTCCCAGCCACAGAGAAGGTGCTAGCCGGGAATTCTCTGCCTGGTTGTACCCGCTGCCCGGAACGCTACGCAGGGCAAAAGCGATTCTCGTCCTCCGTGCTTGCTTTTTCTCAGAAAGAGCCGTGGTGTGCGTTTTCGCCGGAAAACGCGTTTTCGGCCGAAAACGTGTACGTTTGCACTTCCCCGCCACAGGGAAGCTGCTAGCCGGGAATTCTCTGCCTGGTTCTACCCGCTGCCCGGAAGGCTACGCAGGGCAAAAGCGATTCTCGTCCTCCGTGCTTGCTTTTTCTCAGAAAGAGCCGTGGTGTGCGTTTTCGCCGAAAACGCGTTTTTGGCCGAAAACGTGTACGTTTGCAATTCCCTGCCACAGAGAAGGTGCTAGCCGGGAATTCTCTGCCTGGTTCTACCCGCTGCCCGGAAGGCTACGCAGGGCAAAAGCGATTCTCGTCCTCCGTGCTTGCTTTTTCTCAGAAAGAGCCGTGGTGTGCGTTTTCGCCGGAAAACGCGTTTTCGGCCGAAAACGTGTACGTTTGCACTTCCCGGCCACAGGGAAGCTGCTAGCCGGGAATTCTCTGCCTGGTTCTACCCGCTGCCCGGAACGCTACGCAGGGCAAAAGCGATTCTTGTCCTCCGTGCTTGCTTTTTCTCAAAAAGAGCCGTGGTGTGCGTTTTCGCCGGAAAACGCGTTTTCGGCCGAAAACGTGAACGTTTGCACTTCCCAGCCACAGGGAAGCTGCTAGCCGGGAATTCTGTGCCTGGTTCTACCCGCTGCCCGGAACGCTACGCAGGGCAAAAGCGATTCTCGTCCTCCGTGCTTGCTTTTTCTCAGAAAGAGCCGTGGTGTGCTTTTTCGCCGGAAAACGCGTTTTCGGCCGAAAACGTGTACGTTTGCACTTCCCCGCCACAGGGAAGCTGCTAGCCGGGAATTCTCTGCCTGGTTCTACCCGCTGCCCGGAAGGCTACGCAGGGCAAAAGCGATTCTCGTCCTCCGTGCTTGCTTTTTCTCAGAAAGAGCCGTGGTGTGCGTTTTCGCCGGAAAACGCGTTTACGGCCGAAAACGTGTACGTTTGCACTTCCCCGCCACAGGGAAGCTGCTAGCCGGGAATTCTCTGCCTGGTTCTACCCGCTGCCCGGAACGCTACGCAGGGCAAAAGCGATTCTCGTCCTCCGTGCTTGCTTTTTCTCAAAAAGAGCCGTGGTGTGCGTTTTCGCCGGAAGACGCTTTTTCGGCCGAAAACGTGAACGTTTGCACTTCCCAGGCACAGGGAAGCTGCTAGCCGGGAATTCTCTGCCTGGTTCTACCCGCTGCCCGGAACGCTACGCAGGGCAAAAGCGATTCTCGTCCTCCGTGCTTGCTTTTTCTCAGAAAGAGCCGTGGTGTGCGTTTTCGCCGGAAAACGCGTTTTCGGCCGAAAACGTGTACGTTTGCACTTCCCCGCCACAGGGAAGCTGCTAGCCGGGAATTCTCTGCCTGGTTCTACCCGCTGCCCGGAAGGCTACGCAGGGCAAAAGCGATTCTCGTCCTCCGTGCTTGCTTTTTCTCAGAAAGAGCCGTGGTGTGCGTTTTCGCCGGAAAACGCGTTTTCGGCCGAAAACGTGTACGTTTGCACTTCCCCGCCACAGGGAAGCTGCTAGCCGGGAATTCTCTACCTGGTTCTACCCGCTGCCCGGAACGCTACGCAGGGCAAAAGCGATTCTCGTCCTCCGTGCTTGCTTTTTCTCAGAAAGAGCCGTGGTGTGCGTTTTCGCCGGAAAACGCGTTTTCGGCCGAAAACGTGTACGTTTGCACTTCCCAGCCACAGGGAAGGTGCTAGCCGGGAATTCTCTGCCTGGTTCTACCCGCTGCCCGGAACGCTACGCAGGGCAAAAGCGATTCTCGTCCTCCGTGCTTGCTTTTTCTCAGAAAGAGCCGTGGTGTGCGTTTTCGCCGGAAAACGCGTTTTCGGCCGAAAACCTGTACGTTTGCACTTCCCCGCCACAGTGAAGCTGCTAGCCCGTAATTCTCTGCCTGGTTCTACCCGCTGCACGGAAGGCTACGCAGGGCAAAAGCGATTCTCGTCCTCCGTGCTTGCTTTTTCTCAGAAAGAGCCGTGGTGTGCGTTTTCGCCGGAAAACGCGTTTTTGGCCGAAAACGTGTACGTTTGCACTTCCCCGCCACAGGGAAGGTGCTAGCCGTGAATTCTCTGCCTGGTTCTACCCGCTGCCCGGAACGCTACGCAGGGCAAAAGCGATTCTCGTCCTCCGTGCTTGCTTTTTCTCAGAAAGAGCCGTGGTGTGCGTTTTCGCCGGAAAACGCGTTTTCGGCCGAAAACGTGTACGTTTGCACTTCCCGGCCACAGGGAAGCTGCTAGCCGGGAATTCTCTGCCTGGTTCTACCCGCTGCCCGGAACGCTACGCAGGGCAAAAGCGATTCTCGTCCTCCGTGCTTGCTTTTTCTCAGAAAGAGCCGTGGTGTGCGTTTTCGCCGGAAAACGCGTTTTCGGCCGAAAACGTGTACGTTTGCACTTCCCCGCCACAGGGAAGCTGCTAGCCCGTAATTCTCTGCCTGGTTCTACCCGCTGTCCGGAAGGCTACGCAGGGCAAAAGCGATTCTCGTCCTCCGTGCTTGCTTTTTCTCAGAAAGAGCCGTGGTTTGCGTTTTCGCCGGAAAACGCGTTTTCGGCCGAAAACGTGTACGTTTGCACTTCCCGGCCACAGGGAAGCTGCTAGCCTTGAATTCTCTGCCTGGTTCTACCCGCTGCCCGGAACGCTACGCAGGGCAAAAGCGATTCTCGTCCTCCGTGCTTGCTTTTTCTCAGAAAGAGCCGTGGTGTGCTTTTTCGCCGAAAACGCGTTATCGGCCGAAAACGTGTACGTTTGCACTTCCCGGCCACAGGGAAGCTGCTAGCCGGGAATTCTCTGCCTGGTTCTACCCGCTGCCCGGAACGCTACGCAGGGCAAAAGCGATTCTCGTCCTCCGCGCTTGCTTTTTCTCAAAAAGAGCCGTGGTGTGCGTTTTCGCCGGAAAACGCGTTTTCGGCCGAAAACGTGAACGTTTGCACTTCCCAGCCACAGGGAAGGTGCTAGCCGGGAATTCTCTGCCTGGTTCTACCCGCTGCCCGGAACGCTACGCAGGGCAAAAGCGATTCTCGTCCTCCGTGCTTGCTTTTTCTCAGAAAGAGCCGTGGTGTGCGTTTTCGCCGAAAACGCGTTTTCGGCTGAAAACGTGTACGTTTGCAATTCCCGGCCACAGGGAAGCTGCTAGCCGGGAATTCTCTGCCTGGTTCTACCCGCTGCCCGGAACGCTACGCAGGGCAAAAGCGATTCTCGGCCTCCGTGCTTGCTTTTTCTCAAAAAGAGCCGTGGTGTGCGTTTTCGCCGGAAAACGCGTTTTTGGCCGAAAACGTGTACGTTTGCACTTCCCCGCCACAGGGAAGCTGCTAGCCGGGAATTCTCTGCCTGGTTCTACCCGCTGCCCGGAACGCTACGCAGGGCAAAAGCGATTCTCGTCCTCCGTGCTTGCTTTTTCTCAGAAAGAGCCGTAGTGTGCGTTTTCGCCGGAAAACGCGTTTTTGGCCGAAAACGTGTACGTTTGCACTTCGCCGCCACAGGAAAGCTGCTAGCCGGGAATTCTCTGCCTGGTTCTACCCGCTAGCCGGCACGCTACGCAGGGCAAAAGCGATTCTCGTCCTCCGTGCTTGCTTTTTCTCAGAAAGAGCCGTGGTGTGCGTTTTCGCCGGAAAACGCGTTTTCGGCCGAAAACGTGTACGTTTGCACTTCCCCGCCACAGGAAAGCTGCTAGCCGGGAATTCTCTGCCTGGTTCTACCCGCTGCCCGGAACGCTACGCAGGGCAAAAGCGATTCTCGTCCTCCGTGCTTGCTTTTTCTCAGAAAGAGCCGTGGTGTGCGTTTTCGCCGGAAAACGCGTTTTCGGCCGAAAACGTGTACGTTTGCACTTCCCAGCCACAGAGAAGGTGCTAGCCGGGAATTCTCTGCCTGGTTCTACCCGCTGCCCGGAACGCTAAGCAGGGCAAAAGCGATTCTCGTCCTCCGTGCTTGCTTTTTCTCAGAAAGAGCCGTGGAGTGCGTTTTCGCCGAAAACGCGTTTTCGGCCGAAAACTTGTACGTTTGCACTTCCCAGCCACAGGGAAGCTGCTAGCCGGGAATTCTCTGCCTGGTTCTACCCGCTGCCCGGAACGCTACGCAGGGCAAAAGCGATTCTCGTTCTCCGTGCTTGCTTTTTCTCAGAAAGAGCCGTGGTGTGCGTTTCCGCCGGAAAACGCGTTTTCGGCCGAAAACGTGTACGTTTGCACTTCCCCGCCACAGGGAAGCTGCTAGCCGGGAATTCTCTGCCTGGTTCTACCCGCTGCCCGGAACGCTACGCAGGGCAAAAGCGGTTCTCGTCCTCCGTGCTTGCTTTTTCTCAGAAAGAGCCGTGGTGTGCTTTTTCGCCGAAAACGCGTTTTCGGCCGAAAACGTGTACGTTTGCACTTCCCCGCCACAGGGAAGCTGCTAGCCGGGAATTATCTGCCTGGTTCTACCCGCTGCCCGGAACGCTAAGCAGGGCAAAAGCGATTCTCGTCCTCCGTGCTTGCTTTTTCTCAGAAAGAGCCGTGGTGTGCGTTTTCGCCGGAAAACGCGTTTTCGGCCGAAAACGTGTACGTTTGCACTTCCCCGCCACAGGGAAGCTGCTAGCCGGGAATTCTCTGCCTGGTTCTACCCGCTGCCCGGAACGCTACGCAGGGCAAAAGCGATTCTCGTCCTCCGTGCTTGCTTTTTCTCAGAAAGAGCCGTGGTGTGCTTTTTCGCCGAAAACGCGTTTTCGGCCGAAAACGTGTACGTTTGCACTTCCCAGCCACAGAGAAGGTGCTAGCCGGGAATTCTCTGCCTGGTTCTACCCGCTGCCCAGAACGCTACGCAGGGCAAAAGCGATTCTCGTCCTCCGTGCTTGCTTTTTCTCAGAAAGAGCCGTGGTGTGCGTTTTCGCCGAAAACGCGTTTTTGGCCGAAAACGTGTACGTTTGCAATTCCCTGCCACAGAGAAGGTGCTAGCCGGGAATTCTCTGCCTGGTTCTACCCGCTGCCCGGAAGGCTACGCAGGGCAAAAGCGATTCTTGTCCTCCGTGCTTGCTTTTTCTCAGAAAGAGCCGTGGTGTGCGTTTTCGCCGGAAAACGCGTTTTCGGCCGAAAACGTGTACGTTTGCACTTCCCGGCCACAGGGAAGCTGCTAGCCGGGGATTCTCTGCCTGGTTCTACCCGCTGCCCGGAACGCTACGCAGGTTTAAAAGCGATTCTCGTCCTCCGTGCTTGCTTTTTCTCAAAAAGAGCCGTGGTGTGCGTTTTCGCCGGAAAACGCGTTTTCGGCCGAAAACGTGTACGTTTGCACTTCCCCGCCACAGAGAAGGTGCTAGCCGGGAATTCTCTGCCTGGTTCTACCCGCTGCCCGGAACGCTACGCAGGGCAAAAGCGATTCTCGGCCTCCGTGCTTGCTTTTTCTCAGAAAGAGCCGTGGTGTGCGTTTTCGCCGGAAAACGTGTTTTCGGCCGAAAACGTGTACGTTTGCACTTCCCCGCCACAGGGAAGCTGCTAGCCGGGAATTCTCTGCCTGGTTCTACCCGCTGCCCGGAACGCTACGCAGGGCAAAAGCGATTCTCGTCCTCCGTGCTTGCTTTTTCTCAGAAAGAGCCGTGGTGTGCGTTTTCGCCGGAAAACGCGTTTTCGGCCGAAAACGTGTACGTTTGCACTTCCCCGCCACAGGGAAGCTGCTAGCCGGGAATTCTCTGCCTGGTTCTACCCGCTGCTCGGAACGCTACGCAGGGCAAAGGCGATTCTCGTCCTCCGTGCTTGCTTTTTCTCAGAAAGAGCCGTGGTGTGCGTTTTCGCCGGAAAACGCGTTTTCGGCCGAAAACGTGTACGTTTGCACTTCCCGGCCACAGGGAAGCTGCTAGCCGGGAATTCTCTGCCTGGTTCTACCCGCTGCCCGGAACGCTACGCAGGGCAAAAGCGAATCTCGTCCTCCGTGCTTGCTTTTTCTCAAAAAGAGCCGTGGTGTGCGTTTTCGCCGGAAAACGCGTTTTCGGCCGAAAACGTGAACGTTTGCACTTCCCAGCCACAGGGAAGCTGCTAGCCGGGAATTCTCTGCCTGGTTCTACCCGCTGCCCGGAACGCTACGCAGGGCAAAAGCGATTCTCGTCCTCCGTGCTTGCTTTTTCTCAGAAAGAGCCGTGGTGTGCGTTTTCGCCGGAAAACGCGTTTTTGGCCGAAAACGTGTACGTTTGCACTTCCCCGCCACAGGGAAGGTGCTAGCCGTGAATTCTCTGCCTGGTTCTACCGCTGCCCGGAAGGCTACGCAGGGCAAAAGCGATTCTCGTCCTCCGTGCTTGCTTTGTCTCAGAAAGAGCCGTGGTGTGCGTTTTCGCCGGAAAACGCGTTTTCGGCCGAAAACGTGTACGTTTGCACTTCCCGGCCACAGGGAAGCTGCTAGCCGGGAATTCTCACGCCTGGTTCTACCCGCTGCCCGGAACGCTACGCAGGGCAAAAGCGATTCTCGTCCTCCGTGCTTGCTTTTTCTCAAAAAGAGCCGTGGTGTGCGTTTTCGCCGGAAAACGCGTTTTAGGCCGAAAACGTGAACGTTTGCACTTCCCAGCCACAGGGAAGCTGCTAGCCGAGAATTCTCTGCCTGGTTCTACCCGCTGCCCGGAACGCTACGCAGGGCAAAAGCGATTCTCGTCCTCCGTGCTTGCTTTTTCTCAGAAAGAGCCGTGGTGTGCGTTTTCGCCGGAAAACGCGTTTTCGGCCGAAAACGTGTACGTTTGCACTTCCCCGCCACAGGAAAGCTGCTAGCCGGGAATTCTCTGCCTGGTTCTACCCGCTGCCCGGAATGCTACGCAGGGCAAAAGCGATTCTCGTCCTCCGTGCTTGCTTTTTCTCAGAAAGAGCCGTGGTGTGCTTTTTCGCCGAAAACGCGTTTTTGGCCGAAAACGTGTACGTTTGCACTTCCCAGCCACAGAGAAGGTGCTAGCCGGGAATTCTCTGCCTGGTTCTACCCGCTGCCCGGAACTCTAAGCAGGGCAAAAGCGATTCTCGTCCTCCGTGCTTGCTTTTTCTCAGAAAGAGCCGTGGTGTGCGTTTTCGCCGAAAAGGCGTTTTTGGCCGAAAACGTGTACGTTTGCACTTCCCAGCCACAGGGAAGGTGCTAGCCGGGAATTCTCTGCCTGGTTCTACCCGCTGCCCGGAACGCTACGCAGGGCAAAAGCGATTCTCGTCCTCCGTGCTTGCTTTTTCTCAAAAAGAGCCGTGGTGTGCGTTTTCGCCGGAAAACGCGTTTTCGGCCGAAAACGTGAACGTTTGCACTTCCCAGCCACAGGGAAGCTGCTAGCCGGGAATTCTCTGCCTGGTTCTACCCGCTGCCCGGAACGCTACGCAGGGCAAAAGCGATTCTCGTCCTCCGTGCTTGCTTTTTCTCAGAAAGAGCCGTGGTGTGCGTTTTCGCCGGAAAACGCGTTTTCGGCCGAAAACGTGTACGTTTGCACTTCCCCGCCACAGGGAAGCTGCTAGCCGGGAATTCTCTGCCTGGTTCTACCCGCTGCCCGGAACGCTACGCAGGGCAAAAGCGATTCTCGTCCTCCGTGCTTGCTTTTTCTCAAAAAGAGCCGTGGTGTGCGTTTTCGCCGGAAAACGCGTTTTCGGCCGAAAACGTGAACGTTTGCACTTCCCAGCCACAGGGAAGCTGCTAGCCGGGAATTCTCTGCCTGGTTCTACCCGCTGCCCGGAACGCTACGCAGGGCAAAAGCGATTCTCGTCCTCCGTGCTTGCTTTTTCTCAGAAAGAGCCGTGGTGTGCGTTTTCGCCGAAAACGCGTTTTCGGCCGAAAACGTGTACGTTTGCAATTCCCGGCCACAGGGAAGCTGCTAGCCGGGAATTCTCTGCCTGGTTCTACCCGCTGCCCGGAACGCTACGCAGGGCAAAAGCGATTCTCGTCCTCCGCGCTTGCTTTTTCTCAGAAAGAGCCGTGGTGTGCGTTTTCGCCGGAAAACGCGTTTTCGGCCGAAAACGTGAACGTTTGCACTTCCCAGCCACAGGGAAGCTGCTAGCCGGGAATTCTCTGCCTGGTTCTACCCGCTGCCCGGAACGCTACGCAGGGCAAAAGCGATTCTCGTCCTCCGTGCTTGCTTTTTCTCAGAAAGAGCCGTGGTGTGCGTTTTCGCCGGAAAACGCGTTTTTGACCGAAAACGTGTACGTTTGCACTTCCCCGCCACAGGGAAGGTGCTAGCCGTGAATTCTCTGCCTGGTTCTACCGCTGCCCGGAAGGCTACGCAAGGCAAAAGCGATTCTCGTCCTCCGTGCTTGCTTTTTCTCAGAAAGAACCGTGGTGTGCGTTTTCGCCGGAAAACGCGTTTTCGGCCGAAAACGTGTACGTTTGCACTTCCCCGCCACAGGGAAGCTGCTAGCCGGGAATTCTCTGCCTGGTTCTACCCGCTGCCCGGAACGCTACGCAGGGCAAAAGCGATTCTCGTCCTCCGTGCTTGCTTTTTCTCAGAAAGAGCCGTGGTGTGCGTTTTCGCCGGAAAAAGCGTTTTCGGCCGAAAACGTGTACGTTTGCACTTCCCCGCCACAGGAAAGCTGCTAGCCGGGAATTCTCTGCCTGGTTCTACCCGCTGCCCGGAACGCTACGCAGGGCAAAAGCGATTCTCGTCCTCCGTGCTTGCTTTTTCTCAGATAGAGCCGTGGTGTGCTTTTTCGCCGAAAACGCGTTTTTGGCCGAAAACGTGTACGTTTGCACTTTCCAGCCACAGAGAAGGTGCTAGCCGGAAATTCTCTGCCTGGTTCTACCCGCTGCCCGGAACGCTACGCAGGGCAAAAGCGATTCTCGTCCTCCGTGCTTGCTTTTTCTCAGAAAGAGCCGTGGTGTGCGTTTTCGCCGGAAAACGCGTTTTCGGCCGAAAACGTGTACGTTTGCACTTCCCAGCCACAGGGAAGGTGCTAGCCGTGAATTCTCTGCCTGGTTCTACCCGCTGCCCAGAACGCTACGCAGGGCAAAAGCGATTCTCGTCCTCCGTGCTTGCTTTTTCTCAGAAAGAGCCGTGGTGTGCGTTTTCGCCGGAAAACGCGTTTTCGGCCGAAAACGTGTACGTTTGCACTTCCCCGCCACAGGAAAGCTGCTAGCCGGGAATTCTCTGCCTGGTTCTACCCGCTGCCCGGAACGCTACGCAGGGCAAAAGCGATTCTCGTCCTCCGTGCTTGCTTTTTCTCAGAAAGAGCCGTGGTGTGCTTTTTCGCCGAAAACGCGTTTTTGGCCGAAAACGTGTACGTTTGCACTTCCCAGCCACAGAGAAGGTGCTAGCCGGGAATTCTCTGCCTGGTTCTACCCGCTGCCCGGAACTCTAAGCAGGGCAAAAGCGATTCTCGTCCTCCGTGCTTGCTTTTTCTCAGAAAGAGCCGTGGTGTGCGTTTTCGCCGGAAAACGCGTTTTTGGCCGAAAACGTGTACGTTTGCACTTCCCAGCCACAGTGAAGGTGCTAGCCGGGAATTCTCTGCCTGGTTCTACCCGCTGCCCGGAACGCTACGCAGGGCAAAAGCGATTCTCGTCCTCCGTGCTTGCTTTTTCTCAGAAAGAGCCGTGGTGTGCGTTTTCGCCGGAAAACGCGTTTTCGGCCGAAAACGTGTACGTTTGCACTTCCCCGCCACAGGAAAGCTGCTAGCCGGGAATTCTCTGCCTGGTTCTACCCGCTGCTCGGAACGCTACGCAGGGCAAAAGCGATTCTCGTCCTCCGTGCTTGCTTTTTCTCAGAAAGAGCCGTGGTGTGCGTTTTCGCCGGAAAACGCGTTTTTGGCCGAAAACGTGTACGTTTGCACTTCCCAGCCACAGGGAATGTGCTAGCCGGGAATTCTCTGCCTGGTTCTACCCGCTGCCCGGAACGCTACGCAGGGCAAAAGCGATTCTCGTCCTCCGTGCTTGCTTTTTCTCAGAAAGAGCCGTGGTGTGCGTTTTCGCCGGAAAACGCGTTTTTGTCCGAAAACGTGTACGTTTGCACTTCCCAGCCACAGAGAAGGTGCTAGCCGGGAATTCTCTGCCTGGTTCTACCCGCTGCCCGGAACGCTACGCAGGGCAAAAGCGATTCTCGTCCTCCGTGCTTGCTTTTTCTCAGAAAGAGCCGTGGTGTGCTTTTTCGCCGAAAACGCGTTTTTGGCCGAAAACGTGTACGTTTGCACTTCCCAGCCACAGAGAAGGTGCTAGCCGGGAATTCTCTGCCTGGTTCTACCCGCTGCCCGGAACGCTACGCAGGGCAAAAGCGATTCTCGTCCTCCGTGCTTGCTTTTTCTCAGAAAGAGCCGTGGTGTGCGTTTTCACCGGAAAACGCGTTTTCGGCCGAAAACGTGTACGTTTGCACTTCCCCGCCACAGGGAAGCTGCTAGCCGGGGATTCTCTGCCTGGTTCTACCCGCTGCCCGGAACGCTACGCAGGGCAAAAGCGATTCTCGTCCTCCGTGCTTGCTTTTTCTCAGAAAGAGCCGTGGTGTGCTTTTTCGCCGAAAACGCGTTTTTGGCCGAAAACGTGTACGTTTGCACTTCCCAGCCACAGAGAAGGTGCTAGCCGGGAATTCTCTGCCTGGTTCTACCCGCTGCCCGGAACTCTAAGCAGGGCAAAAGCGATTCTCGTCCTCCGTGCTTGCTTTTTCTCAGAAAGAGCCGTGGTGTGCGTTTTCGCCGGAAAACGCGTTTTTGGCCGAAAACGTGTACGTTTGCACTTCCCAGCCACAGTGAAGGTGCTAGCCGGGAATTCTCTGCCTGGTTCTACCCGCTGCCCGGAACGCTACGCAGGGCAAAAGCGATTCTCGTCCTCCGTGCTTGCTTTTTCTCAGAAAGAGCCGTGGTGTGCGTTTTCGCCGGAAAACGCGTTTTCGGCCGAAAACGTGTACGTTTGCACTTCCCCGCCACAGGAAAGCTGCTAGCCGGGAATTCTCTGCCTGGTTCTACCCGCTGCTCGGAACGCTACGCAGGGCAAAAGCGATTCTCGTCCTCCGTGCTTGCTTTTTCTCAGAAAGAGCCGTGGTGTGCGTTTTCGCCGGAAAACGCGTTTTTGGCCGAAAACGTGTACGTTTGCACTTCCCAGCCACAGGGAATGTGCTAGCCGGGAATTCTCTGCCTGGTTCTACCCGCTGCCCGGAACGCTACGCAGGGCAAAAGCGATTCTCGTCCTCCGTGCTTGCTTTTTCTCAGAAAGAGCCGTGGTGTGCGTTTTCGCCGGAAAACGCGTTTTTGTCCGAAAACGTGTACGTTTGCACTTCCCAGCCACAGAGAAGGTGCTAGCCGGGAATTCTCTGCCTGGTTCTACCCGCTGCCCGGAACGCTACGCAGGGCAAAAGCGATTCTCGTCCTCCGTGCTTGCTTTTTCTCAGAAAGAGCCGTGGTGTGCTTTTTCGCCGAAAACGCGTTTTTGGCCGAAAACGTGTACGTTTGCACTTCCCAGCCACAGAGAAGGTGCTAGCCGGGAATTCTCTGCCTGGTTCTACCCGCTGCCCGGAACGCTACGCAGGGCAAAAGCGATTCTCGTCCTCCGTGCTTGCTTTTTCTCAGAAAGAGCCGTGGTGTGCGTTTTCACCGGAAAACGCGTTTTCGGCCGAAAACGTGTACGTTTGCACTTCCCCGCCACAGGGAAGCTGCTAGCCGGGGATTCTCTGCCTGGTTCTACCCGCTGCCCGGAACGCTACGCAGGGCAAAAGCGATTCTCGTCCTCCGTGCTTGCTTTTTCTCAGAAAGAGCCGTGGTGTGCGTTTTCGCCGGAAAACGCGTTTTCGGCCGAAAACGTGTACGTTTGCACTTCCCGGCCACAGGGAAGCTGCTAGCCGGGAATTCTCTGCCTGGTTCTACCCGCTGCCCGGAACGCTACGCAGGGCAAAAGCGATTCTCGTCCTCCGTGCTTGCTTTTTCTCAGAAAGAGCCGTGGTGTGCGTTTTCGCCGGAAAACGCGTTTTTGGCCGAAAACGTGTACGTTTGCACTTCCCCGCCACAGGGAAGCTGCTAGCCGTGAATTCTCTGCCTGGTTCTACCGCTGCCCGGAAGGCTCCGCAGGGCAAAAGCGATTCTCGTCCTCCGTGCTTGCTTTTTCTCAGAAAGAACCGTGGTGTGCGTTTTCGCCGGAAAACGCGTTTTCGGCCTAAAACGTGTACGTTTGCACTTCCCCGCCACAGGGAAGCTGCTAGCCGGGAATTCTCTGCCTGGTTCTACCCGCTGCCCGGAACGCTACGCAGGGCAAAAGCGATTCTCGTCCTCCGTGCTTGCTTTTTCTCAGAAAGAGCCGTGGTGTGCGTTTTCGCCGGAAAAAGCGTTTTCGGCCGAAAACGTGTACGTTTGCACTTCCCCGCCACAGGAAAGCTGCTAGCCGGGAATTCTCTCCCTGGTTCTACCCGCTGCCCGGAACGCTACGCAGGGCAAAAGCGATTCTCGTCCTCCGTGCTTGCTTTTTCTCAGATAGAGCCGTGGTGTGCTTTTTCGCCGAAAACGCGTTTTTGGCCGAAAACGTGTACGTTTGCACTTCCCAGCCACAGAGAAGGTGCTAGCCGGGAATTCTCTGCCTGGTTCTACCCGCTGCCCGGAACGCTAAGCAGGGCAAAAGCGATTCTCGTCCTCCGTGCTTGCTTTTTCTCAGAAAGAGCCGTGGTGTGCGTTTTCGCCGGAAAACGCGTTTTTGGCCGAAAACGTGTACGTTTGCACTTCCCAGCCACAGGGAAGGTGCTAGCCGTGAATTCTCTGCCTGGTTCTACCCGCTGCCCGGAACGCTACGCAGGGCAAAAGCGATTCTCGTCCTCCGTGCTTGCTTTTTCTCAGAAAGAGCCGTGGTGTGCGTTTTCGCCGGAAAACGCGTTTTCGGCCGAAAACGTGTACGTTTGCACTTCCCCGCCACAGGGAAGCTGCTAGACGGGAATTCTCTGCCTGGTTCTACCCGCTGCCCGGAACGCTACGCAGGGCAAAAGCGATTCTCGTTCTCCGTGCTTGCTTTTTCTCAGAAAGAGCCGTGGTGTGCGTTTCCGCCGGAAAACACGTTTTCGGCCGAAAACGTGTACGTTTGCACTTCCCAGCCACAGGGAAGCTGCTAGCCGGGAATTCTCGGCCTGGTTCTATCCGCTGCCCGGAACGCTACGCAGGGCAAAAGCGATTCTCGTCCTCCGTGCTTGCTTTTTCTCAGAAAGAGCCGTGGTGTGCGTTTTCGCCGGAAAACGCGTTTTCGGCCGAAAACGTGTACGTTTGCACTTCCCCGCCACAGGGAAGCTGCTAGCCGGGAATTCTCTGCCTGGTTCTACCCGCTGCCCGGAACGCTACGCAGGGCAAAAGCGATTCTCGTCCTCCGTGCTTGCTTTTTCTCAGAAAGAGCCGTGGTGCGCTTTTTCGTGAAAACGCGTTTTCGGCCGAAAACGTGTACGTTTGCACTTCCCAGCCACAGGGAAGGTGCTAGCCGGGAATTCTCTGTCTGGTTCTACCCGCTGCCCGGAACGCTACGCAGGGCAAAAGCGATTCTCGTCCTCCGTGCTTGCTTTTTCTCAGAAAGACCCGTGGTGTGCTTTTTCGCCGAAAACGCGTTTTCGGCCGAAAACGTGTACGTTTGCAATTCCCAGCCACAGAGAAGGTGCTAGCCGGGAATTCTCTGCCTGGTTCTACCCGCTGCCCGGAAGGTTACGCAGGGCAAAAGCGATTCTCGTCCTCCGTGCTTGCTTTTTCTCAGAAAGAGTCGTGGTGTGCGTTTTTGCCGGAAAACGCGTTTTCGGCCGAAAACGTGTACGTTTGCACTTCCCCGCCACAGGGAAGCTGCTAGCCGGTAATTCTCTGCCTGGTTCTACCCGCTGCCCAGAACGCTACGCAGGGCAAAAGCGATTCTCGTCCTCCGTGCTTGCTTTTTCTCAGAAAGAGCCGTGGTGTGCGTTTTCGCCGGAAAACGCGTTTTCGGCCGAAAACGTGTACGTTTGCACTTCCCGGCCACAGGGAAGCTGCTAGCCGGGAATTCTCTGCCTGGTTCTACCCGCTGCCCGGAACGCTACGCAGGGCAAAAGCGATTCTCGTCCTCCGTGCTTGCTTTTTCTCAGAAAGACCCGTGGTGTGCTTTTTCGCCGAAAACGCGTTTTTGGCCGAAAACGTGTACGTTTGCAATTCCCAGCCACAGAGAAGGTGCTAGCCGGGAATTCTCTGCCTGGTTCTACCCGCTGCCCGGAAGGTTACGCAGGGCAAAAGCGATTCTCGTCCTCCGTGCTTGCTTTTTCTCAGAAAGAGTCGTGGTGTGCGTTTTTGCCGGAAAACGCGTTTTCGGCCGAAAACGTGTACGTTTGCACTTCCCCGCCACAGGGAAGCTGCTAGCCGGTAATTCTCTGCCTGGTTCTACCCGCTGCCCAGAACGCTACGCAGGGCAAAAGCGATTCTCGTCCTCCGTGCTTGCTTTTTCTCAGAAAGAGCCGTGGTGTGCGTTTTCGCCGGAAAACGCGTTTTCGGCCGAAAACGTGTACGTTTGCACTTCCCGGCCACAGGGAAGCTGCTAGCCGGGAATTCTCTGCCTGGTTCTACCCGCTGCCCGGAACGCTACGCAGGGCAAAAGCGATTCTCGTCCTCCGTGCTTGCTTTTTCTCAGAAAGAGCCGTGGTGTGCGTTTTCGCCGGAAAACGCGTTTTTGGCCGAAAACGTGTACGTTTGCACTTCCCCGCCACAGGGAAGGTGCTAGCCGGGAATTCTCTGCCTGGTTCTACCCGCTGCCCGGAACGCTACGCAGGGCAAAAGCGATTCTCGTCCTCCGTGCTTGCTTTTTCTCAGAAAGAGCCGTGGTGTGCGTTTTCGCCGGAAAACGCGTTTTCGGCCGAAAACGTGTATGTTTGCACTTCCCGGCCACAGGGAAGCTGCTAGCCGGGAATTCTCTGCCTGGTTCTACCCGCTGCCCGGAACGCTACGCAGGGCAAAAGCGATTCTCGTCCTCCGTGCTTGCTTTTTCTCAGAAAGAGCCGTGGTGTGCGTTTTCGCCGGAAAACGCGTTTTCGGCCGAAAACGTGTACGTTTGCACTTCCCCGCCACAGGGAAGCTGCTAGCCGTGAATTCTCTGCCTGGTTCTACCCGCTGCCCGGAAGGCTACGCAGGGCAAAAGCGATTCTCGTCCTCCGTGCTTGCTTTTTCTCAGAAAGAGCCGTGGTGTGCGTTTTCGCCGGAAAACGCGTTTTCGGCCGAAAACGTGTACGTTTGCACTTCCCGGCCACAGGGAAGCTGCTAGCCGGGAATTCTCTGCCTGGTTCTACCCGCTGCCCGGAACGCTACGCAGGGCAAAAGCGATTCTCGTCCTCCGTGCTTGCTTTTTCTCAGAAAGAGCCGTGGTGTGCGTTTTCGCCGGAAAACGCGTTTTTGGCCGAAAACGTGTACGTTTGCACTTCCCCGCCACAGGGAAGGTGCTAGCCGTGAATTCTCTGCCTGGTTCTACCCGCTGCCCGGAAGGCTACGCAGGGCAAAAGCGATTCTCGTCCTCCGTGCTTGCTTTTTCTCAGAAAGAGCCGTGGTGTGCGTTTTCGCCGGAAAACGCGTTTTTGGCCGAAAACGTGTACGTTTGCACTTCCCCGCCACAGGGAAGGTGCTAGCCGGGAATTCTCTGCCTGGTTCTACCCGCTGCCCGGAACGCTACGCAAGGCAAAAGCGATTCTCGTCCTCCGTGCTTGCTTTTTCTCAGAAAGAGCCGTGGTGTGCGTTTTCGCCGGAAAACGCGTTTTTGGCCGAAAACGTGTACGTTTGCACTTCCCCGCCACAGGGAAGGTGCTAGCCGTGAATTCTCTGCCTGGTTCTACCCGCTGCCCGGAAGGCTACGCAGGGCAAAAGCGATGCTCGTCCTCCGTGCTTGCTTTTTCTCAGAAAGAGCCGTGGTGTGCGTTTTCGCCGGAAAACGCGTTTTCGGCCGAAAACGTGTACGTTTGCACTTCCCGGCCACAGGGAAGCTGCTAGCCGGGAATTCTCTGCCTGGTTCTACCCGCTGCCCGGAAGGCTACGCAGGGCAAAAGCGATTCTCGTCCTCCGTGCTTGCTTTTTCTCAGAAAGAGCCGTGGTGTGCGTTTTCGCCGGAAAACGCGTTTTCGGCCGAAAACGTGTACGTTTGCACTTCCCGGCCACAGGGAAGCTGCTAGCCGGGAATTCTCTGCCTGGTTCTACCCGCTGCCCGGAACGCTACGCAGGGCAAAAGCGATTCTCGTCCTCCGTGCTTGCTTTTTCTCAGAAAGAGCCGTGGTGTGCGTTTTCGCCGGAAAACGCGTTTTTGGCCGAAAACGTGTACGTTTGCACTTCCCCGCCACAGGGAAGGTGCTAGCCGTGAATTCTCTGCCTGGTTCTACCCGCTGCCCGGAACGCTACGCAGGGCAAAAGCGATTCTCGTCCTCCGTGCTTGCTTTTTCTCAGAAAGAGCCGTGGTGTGCGTTTTCGCCGGAAAACGCGTTTTCGGCCGAAAACGTGTACGTTTGCACTTCCCCGCCACAGGGAAGCTGCTAGCCGGGAATTCTCTGCCTGGTTCTACCCGCTGCCCGGAAGGCTACGCAGGGCAAAAGCGATTCTCGTCCTCCGTGCTTGCTTTTTCTCAGAAAGAGCCGTGGTGTGCGTTTTCCCCCGAAAACGCGTTTTTCGCCGAAAACGTGTACGTTTGCACTTCCCCGCCACAGGGAAGCTGCTAGCCGGGAATTCTCTGCCTGGTTCTACCCGCTGCCCGGAACGCTACGCAGGGCAAAAGCGATTCTCGTCCTCCGTGCTTGCTTTTTCTCAGAAAGAGCCGTGGTGTGCGTTTTCGCCGGAAAACGCGTTTTTGGCCGAAAACGTGTACGTTTGCACTTCCCCGCCACAGGGAAGGTGCTAGCCGTGAATTCTCTGCCTGGTTCTACCCGCTGCCCGGAAGGCTACGCAGGGCAAAAGCGATTCTCGTCCTCCGTGCTTGCTTTTTCTCAGAAAGAGCCGTGGTGTGCGTTTGCGCCGGAAAACGCGTTTTCGGCCGAAAACGTGTACGTTTGCACTTCCCCGCCACAGGGAAGCTGCTAGCCGGGAATTCTCTGCCTGGTTCTACCCGCTGCCGGGAACGCTACGCAGGGCAAAAGCGATTCTCGTCCTCCGTGCTTGCTTTTTCTCAGAAAGAGCCGTGGTGTGCGTTTGCGCCGGAAAACGCGTTTTCGGCCGAAAACGTGTACGTTTGCACTTCCCCGCCACAGGGAAGCTGCTAGCCGGGAATTCTCTGCCTGGTTCTACCCGCTGCCGGGAACGCTACGCAGGGCAAAAGCGATTCTCGTCCTCCGTGCTTGCTTTTTCTCAGAAAGAGCCGTGGTGTGCGTTTTCGCCGGAAAACGCGTTTTCGGCCGAAAACGTGTACGTTTGCACTTCCCCGCCACAGGGAAGCTGCTAGCCGGGAATTCTCTGCCTGGTTCTACCCGCTGCCGGGAACGCTACGCAGGGCAAAAGCGATTCTCGTCCTCCGTGCTTGCTTTTTCTCAGAAAGAGCCGTGGTGTGCGTTTTCGCCGGAAAACGAGTTTTTGGCCGAAAACGTGTACGTTTGCACTTCCCAGCCACAGGGAAGGTGCTAGCCGCGAATTCTCTGCCTGGTTCTACCCGCTGCCCGGAACGCTACGCAGGGCAAAAGCGATTCTCGTCCTCCGTGCTTGCTTTTTCTCAGAAAGAGCCGTGGTGTGCGTTTTCGCCGGAAAACGCGTTTTTGGCCGAAAACGTGTACGTTTGCACTTCCCCGCCACAGTGAAGCTGCTAGCCGGGAATTCTCTGCCTGGTTCTACCCGCTGCCCGGAACGCTACGCAGGGCAAAAGCGATTCTCGTCCTCCGTGCTTGCTTTTTCTCAGAAAGAGCCGTGGTGTGCTTTTTCGCCGAAAACGCGTTTTCGGCCGAAAACGTGTACGTTTGCACTTCCCAGCCACAGAGAACGTGCTAGCCGGGAATTCTCTGCCTGGTTCTACCCGCTGCCCAGAACGCTACGCAGGGCAAAAGCGATTCTCGTCCTCCGTGCTTGCTTTTTCTCAGAAAGAGCCGTGGTGTGCGTTTTCGCCGGAAAACGCGTTTTTGGCCGAAAACGTGTACGTTTGCACTTCCCCGCCACAGGGAAGGTGCTAGCCGTGAATTCTCTGCCTCGTTCTACCCGCTGCCCGGAAGGCTACGCAGGGCAAAAGCGATTCTCGTCCTCCGTGCTTGCTTTTTCTCAGAAAGAGCCGTGGTGTGCGTTTTCGCCGGAAAACGCGTTTTTCGCCGAAAACGTGTACGTTTGCACTTCCCCGCCACAGGGAAGGTGCTAGCCGGGAATTCTCTGCCTGGTTCTAACCGCTGCCCGGAACGCTACGCAGGGCAAAAGCGATTCTCGTCCTCCGTGCTTGCTTTTTCTCAGAAAGAGCCGTGGTGTGCTTTTTCGACGAAAACGCGTTTTCGGCCGAAAACGTGTACGTTTGCACTTCCCAGCCACAGGGAAGCTGCTAGCCGGGAATTCTCTGCCTGGTTCTACCCGCTGCCCGGAACGCTACGCAGGGCAAAAGCGATTCTCGTCCTCCGTGCTTGCTTTTTCTCAGAAAGAGCCGTGGTGTGCGTTTTCGCCGGAAAACGCGTTTTTGGCCGAAAACGTGTACGTTTGCACTTCCCAGCCACAGGGAAGGTGCTAGCCGCGAATTCTCTGCCTGGTTCTACCCGCTGCCCGGAACGCTACGCAGGGCAAAAGCGATTCTCGTCCTCCGTGCTTGCTTTTTCTCAGAAAGAGCCGTGGTGTGCGTTTTCGCCGGAAAACGCGTTTTTGGCCGAAAACGTGTACGTTTGCACTTCCCCGCCACAGTGAAGCTCCTAGCCGGGAATTCTCTGCCTGGTTCTACCCGCTGCCCGGAACGCTACGCAGGGCAAAAGCGATTCTCGTCCTCCGTGCTTGCTTTTTCTCAGAAAGAGCCGTGGTGTGCTTTTTCGCCGAAAACGCGTTTTCGGCCGAAAACGTGTACGTTTGCACTTCCCAGCCACAGAGAACGTGCTAGCCGGGAATTCTCTGCCTGGTTCTACCCGCTGCCCAGAACGCTACGCAGGGCAAAAGCGATTCTCGTCCTCCGTGCTTGCTTTTTCTCAGAAAGAGCCGTGGTGTGCGTTTTCGCCGGAAAACGCGTTTTTGGCCGAAAACGTGTACGTTTGCACTTCCCCGCCACAGGGAAGGTGCTAGCCGGGAATTCTCTGCCTGGTTCTACCCGCTGCCCGGAACGCTACGCAGGGCAAAAGCGATTCTCGTCCTCCGTGCTTGCTTTTTCTCAGAAAGAGCCTTGGTGTGCTTTTTCGCCGAAAACGCGTTTTCGGCCGAAAACGTGTACGTTTGCACTTCCCGGCCACAGGGAAGCTGCTAGCCGGGAATTCTCTGCCTGGTTCTACCCGCTGCCCGGAAGGCTACGCAGGGCAAAAGCGATTCTCGTCCTCCGTGCTTGCTTTTTCTCAGAAAGAGCCGTGGTGTGCGTTTTCGCCGGAAAACGCTTTTTCGGCCGAAAACGTGTACGTTTGCACTTCCCCGCCACAGGGAAGCTGCTAGCCGGGAATTCTCTGCCTGGTTCTACCCGCTGCCCGGAACGCTACGCAGGGCAAAAGCGATTCTCGTCCTCCGTGCTTGCTTTTTCTCAGAAAGAGCCGTGGTGTGCTTTTTCGCCGAAAACGCGTTTTCGGCCGAAAACGTGTACGTTTGCACTTCCCAGCCACAGAGAACGTGCTAGCCGGTAATTCTCTGCCTGGTTCTACCCGCTGCCCGGAACGCTACGCAGGGCAAAAGCGATTCTCGTCCTCCGTGCTTGCTTTTTCTCAGAAAGAGCCGTGGTGTGCGTTTTCGCCGGAAAACGCGTTTTTGGCCGAAAACGTGTACGTTTGCACTTCCCCGCCACAGGGAAGGTGCTAGCCGGGAATTCTCTGCCTGGTTCTACCCGCTGCCCGGAACGCTACGCAGGGCAAAAGCGATTCTCGTCCTCCGTGCTTGCTTTTTCTCAGAAAGAGCCTTGGTGTGCTTTTTCGCCGAAAACGCGTTTTTGGCCGAAAACGTGTACGTTTGCAATTCCCTGCCACAGAGAAGGTGCTAGCCGGGAATTCTCTGCCTGGTTCTACCCGCTGCCGGGAAGGCTACGCAGGGCAAAAGCGATTCTTGTCCTCCGTGCTTGCTTTTTCTCAGAAAGAGCCGTGGTGTGCGTTTTCGCCGGAAAACGCGTTTTCGGCCGAAAACGTGTACGTTTGCA
Source organism: Athene noctua (assembly GCF_965140245.1). NCBI lineage: Eukaryota > Metazoa > Chordata > Aves > Strigiformes > Strigidae > Athene > Athene noctua. Next base: position 366,090 of record NW_027437545.1, read on the forward strand.
CTTCCCGGCCACAGGGAAGCTGCTAGCCGGGAATTCTCTGCCTGGTTCTACCCGCTGCCCGGAACGCTACGCAGGGCAAAAGCGATTCTCGTCCTCCGTGCTTGCTTTTTCTCAGAAAGAGCCGTGGTGTGCGTTTTCGCCGGAAAACGCGTTTTCGGCCGAAAACGTGTACGTTTGCACTTCCCGGCCACAGGGAAGCTGCTAGCCGGGAATTCTCTGCCTGGTTCTACCCGCTGCCGGGAAGGCTACGCAGGGCAAAAGCGATTCTTGTCCTCCGTGCTTGCTTTTTCTCAGAAAGAGCCGTGGTGTGCGTTTTCGCCGGAAAACGCGTTTTCGGCCGAAAACGTGTACGTTTGCACTTCCCGGCCACAGGGAAGCTGCTAGCCGGGAATTCTCTGCCTGGTTCTACCCGCTGCCCGGAAGGCTACGCAGGGCAAAAGCGATTCTCGTCCTCCGTGCTTGCTTTTTCTCAGAAAGAGCCGTGGTGTGCGTTTTCGCCGGAAAACGCGTTTTCGGCCGAAAACGTGTACGTTTGCACTTCCCAGCCACAGGGAAGCTGCTAGCCGGGAATTCTCTGCCTGGTTCTACCCGCTGCCCGGAACGCTACGCAGGGCAAAAGCGATTCTCGTCCTCCGTGCTTGCTTTTTCTCAGAAAGAGCCGTGGTGTGCGTTTTCGCCGGAAAACGCGTTTTTGGCCGAAAACGTCTACGTTTGCACTTCCCAGCCACAGGGAAGGTGCTAGCCGGGAATTCTCTGCCTGGTTCTACCCTCTGCCCGGAACGCTACGCAGGGCAAAAGCGATTCTCGTCCTCCGTGCTTGCTTTTTCTCAGAAAGAGCCGTGGTGTGCGTTTACGCCGGAAAACGCTTTTTTGGCCGAAAACGTGTACGTTTGCACTTCCCCGCCACAGTGAAGCTGCTAGCCGGGAATTCTCTGCCTGGTTCTACCCGCTGCCCGGAACGCTACGCAGGGCAAAAGCGATTCTCGTCCTCCGTGCTTGCTTTTTCTCAGAAAGAGCCGTGGTGTGCTTTTTCGCCGAAAACGCGTTTTCGGCCGAAAACGTGTACGTTTGCACTTCCCAGCCACAGAGAACGTGCTAGCCGGGAATTCTCTGCCTGGTTCTACCCGCTGCCCAGAACGCTACGCAGGGCAAAAGCGATTCTCGTCCTCCGTGCTTGCTTTTTCTCAGAAAGAGCCGTGGTGTGCGTTTTCGCCGGAAAACGCGTTTTTGGCCGAAAACGTGTACGTTTGCACTTCCCCGCCACAGGGAAGGTGCTAGCCGGGAATTCTCTGCCTGGTTCTACCCGCTGCCCGGAAAGCTACGCAGGGCAAAAGCGATTCTCGTCCTCCGTGCTTGCTTTTTCTCAGAAAGAGCCGTGGTGTGCGTTTTCGCCGGAAAACGCGTTTTTGGCCGAAAACGTCTACGTTTGCACTTCCCAGCCACAGGGAAGGTGCTAGCCGGGAATTCTCTGCCTGGTTCTACCCGCTGCCCGGAACGCTACGCAGGGCAAAAGCGATTCTCGTCCTCCGTGCTTGCTTTTTCTCAGAAAGAGCCGTGGTGTGCGTTTTCGCCGGAAAACGCGTTTTCGGCCGAAAACGTGTACGTTTGCACTTCCCCGCCACAGGGAAGCTGCTAGCCGGGAATTCTCTGCCTGGTTCTACCCGCTGCCCGGAACGCTACGCAGGGCAAAAGCGATTCTCGTCCTCCGTGCTTGCTTTTTCTCAGAAAGAGCCGTGGTGTGCTTTTTCGCCGAAAACGCGTTTTTGGCCGAAAACGTGTACGTTTGCACTTCCCAGCCACAGAGAAGCTGCTAGCCGGGAATTCTCTGCCTGGTTCTACCCGCTGCCCGGAACGCTAAGCAGGGCAAAAGCGATTCTCGTCCTCCGTGCTTGCTTTTTCTCAGAAAGAGCCGTGGTGTGCGTTTTCGCCGGAAAACGCGTTTTGGGCCGAAAACGTGTACGTTTGCACTTCCCAGCCACTGGGAAGGTGCTAGCCGTGAATTCTCTGCCTGGTTCTACCCGCTGCCCGGAAGGCTACGCAGGGCAAAAGCGATTCTCGTCCTCCGTGCTTGCTTTTTCTCAGAAAGAGCCGTGGTGTGCGTTTTCGCAGGAAAACGCGTTTTCGGCCGAAAACGTGTACGTTTGCACTTCCCCGCCACAGGGAAGCTGCTAGCCGGGAATTCTCTGCCTGGTTCTACCCGCTGCCCGGAACGCTACGCAGGGCAAAAGCGATTCTCGTCCTCCGTGCTTGCTTTTTCTCAGAAAGAGCCGTGGTGTGCGTTTTCGCCGGAAAACGAGTTTTCGGCCGAAAACGTGTACGTTTGCACTTCCCCGCCACAGGGAAGCTGCTAGCCGGGAATTCTCTGCCTGGTTCTACCCGCTGCCCGGAACGCTACGCAGGGCAAAAGCGATTCTCGTCCTCCGTGCTTGCTTTTTCTCAGAAAGAGCCGTGGTGTGCGTTTTCGCCGGAAAACGCGTTTTTGGCCGAAAACGTGTACGTTTGCAATTCCCTGCCACAGAGAAGGTGCTAGCCGGGAATTCTCTGCCTGGTTCTACCCGCTGCCGGGAAGGCTACGCAGGGCAAAAGCGATTCTTGTCCTCCGTGCTTGCTTTTTCTCAGAAAGAGCCTTGGTGTGCTTTTTCGCCGAAAACGCGTTTTCGGCCGAAAACGTGTACGTTTGCACTTCCCCGCCACAGGGAAGGTGCTAGCCGGGAATTCTCTGCCTGGTTCTACCCGCTGCCCGGAACGCTACGCAGGGCAAAAGCGATTCTCGTCCTCCGTGCTTGCTTTTTCTCAGAAAGAGCCGTGGTGTGCGTTTTCGCCGGAAAACGCGTTTTCGGCCGAAAACGTGTACGTTTGCACTTCCCCGCCACAGGGAAGCTGCTAGCCGGGAATTCTCTGCCTGGTTCTACCCGCTGCCCGGAACGCTACGCAGGGCAAAAGCGATTCTCGTCCTCCGTGCTTGCTTTTTCTCAGAAAGAGCCGTGGTGTGCGTTTTCGCCGGAAAACGCGTTTTTGGCCGAAAACGTCTACGTTTGCAATTCCCGGCCACAGGGAAGCTGCTAGCCGGGAATTCTCTGCCTGGTTCTACCCGCTGCCCGGAACGCTACGCAGGGCAAAAGCGATTCTCGTCCTCCGTGCTTGCTTTTTCTCAGAAAGAGCCGTGGTGTGCTTTTCCGCCGAAAACGCGTTTTTGGCCGAAAACGTGTACGTTTGCACTTCCCAGCCACAGAGAAGCTGCTAGCCGGGAATTCTCTGCCTGGTTCTACCCGCTGCCCGGAACGCTAAGCAGGGCAAAAGCGATTCTCGTCCTCCGTGCTTGCTTTTTCTCAGAAAGAGCCGTGGTGTGCGTTTTCGCCGGAAAACGCGTTTTGGGCCGAAAACGTGTACGTTTGCACTTCCCAGCCACAGGGAAGCTGCTAGCCGGGAATTCTCTGCCTGGTTCTACCCGCTGCCCGGAACGCTACGCAGGGCAAAAGCGATTCTCGTCCTCCGTGCTTGCTTTTTCTCAGAAAGAGCCGTGGTGTGCGTTTTCGCCGGAAAACGCGTTTTCGGCCGAAAACGTGTACGTTTGCACTTCCCAGCCACAGAGAAGGTGCTAGCCGGGAATTCTCTGCCTGGTTCTACCCGCTGCCCAGAACGCTACGCAGGGCAAAAGCGATTTTCGTCCTCCGTGCTTGCTTTTTCTCAGAAAGAGCCGTGGTGTGCGTTTTCGCCGGAAAACGCGTTTTTGGCCGAAAACGTGTACGTTTGCACTTCCCGGCCACAGGGAAGCTGCTAGCCGGGAATTCTCTACCTGGTTCTACCCGCTGCCCGGAACGCTACGCAGGGCAAAAGCGATTCTCGTCCTCCGTGCTTGCTTTTTCTCAGAAAGAGCCGTGGTGTGCGTTTTCGCCGGAAAACGCGTTTTCGGCCGAAAACGTGTACGTTTGCACTTCCCAGCCACAGAGAAGGTGCTAGCCGGGAATTCTCTGCCTGGTTCTACCCGCTGCCCAGAACGCTACGCAGGGCAAAAGCGATTTTCGTCCTCCGTGCTTGCTTTTTCTCAGAAAGAGCCGTGGTGTGCGTTTTCGCCGGAAAACGCGTTTTTGGCCGAAAACGTGTACGTTTGCACTTCCCCGCCACAGGGAAGCTGCTAGCCGGGAATTCTCTACCTGGTTCTACCCGCTGCCCGGAACGCTACGCAGGGCAAAAGCGATTCTCGTCCTCCGTGCTTGCTTTTTCTCAGAAAGAGCCGTGGTGTGCGTTTTCGCCGGAAAACGCGTTTTCGGCCGAAAACGTGTACGTTTGCACTTCCCCGCCACAGGGAAGCTGCTAGCCGGGAATTCTCTGCCTGGTTCTACCCGCTGCCCGGAACGCTACGCAGGGCAAAAGCGATTCTCGTCCTCCGTGCTTGCTTTTTCTCAGAAAGAGCCGTGGTGTGCGTTTTCGCCGGAAAACGCGTTTTCGGCCGAAAACGTGTACGTTTGCACTTCCCCGCCACAGGGAAGCTGCTAGCCGGGAATTCTCTGCCTGGTTCTACCCGCTGCCCGGAACGCTACGCAGGGCAAAAGCGATTCTCGTCCTCCGTGCTTGCTTTTTCTCAGAAAGAGCCGTGGTGTGCGTTTTCGCCGGAAAACGCGTTTTCGGCCGAAAACGTGTATGTTTGCACTTCCCGGCCACAGGGAAGCTGCTAGCCGGGAATTCTCTGCCTGGTTGTACCCGCTGCCCGGAACGCTACGCAGGGCAAAAGCGATTCTCGTCCTCCGTGCTTGCTTTTTCTCAGAAAGAGCCGTGGTGTGCGTTTTCGCCGGAAAACGCGTTTTCGGCCGAAAACGTGTATGTTTGCACTTCCCGGCCACAGGGAAGCTGCTAGCCGGGAATTCTCTGCCTGGTTGTATCCGCTGCCCGGAACGCTACGCAGGGCAAAAGCTATTGTCGTCCTCCGTGCTTGCTTTTTCTCAGAAAGAGCCGTGGTGTGCGTTTTCGCCGGAAAACGCGTTTTCGGCTGAAAACGTGTACGTTTGCACTTCCCCGCCACAGGGAAGCTGCTAGCCGGGAATTCTCTGCCTAGTTCTACCCGCTGCCCGGAACGCTACGCAGGGCAAAAGCGATTCTCGTCCTCCGTGCTTGCTTTTTCTCAGAAAGAGCCGTGGTGTGCGTTTTCGCCGGAAAACGCGTTTTCGGCCGAAAACGTATACGTTTGCACTTCCCCGCCACAGGGAAGCTGCTAGCCGGGAATTCTCTGCCTGGTTCTACCCGCTGCCCGGAACGCTACGCAGGGCAAAAGCGATTCTCGTCCTCCGTGCTTGCTTTTTCTCAGAAAGAGCCGTGGTGTGCGTTTTCGCAGAAAACGCGTTTTCGGCCGAAAACGTGTACGTTTGCAATTCCCGTCCACAGGGAAGCTGCTAGCCGGGAATTCTCTGCCTGGTTCTACCCGCTGCCCGGAACGCTACGCAGGGCAAAAGCGATTCTCGTCCTCCGTGCTTGCTTTTTCTCAAAAAGAGCCGTGGTGTGCGTTTTCGCCGGAAAACGCGTTTTCAGCCGAAAACGTGTACGTTTGCACTTCCCGGCCACAGGGAAGCTGCTAGCCGGGAATTCTCTGCCTGGTTCTACCCGCTGCCCGGAACGCTACGCAGGGCAAAAGCGATTCTCGTCCTCCGTGCTTGCTTTTTCTCAGAAAGAGCCGTGGTGTGCGTTTTCGCCGGAAAACGCGTTTTCGGCCGAAAACGTGTACGTTTGCACTTCCCCGCCACAGGGAAGCTGCTAGCCGGGAATTCTCTGCCTGGTTCTACCCGCTGCCCGGAACGCTACGCAGGGCAAAAGCGATTCTCGTCCTCCGTGCTTGCTTTTTCTCAGAAAGAGCCGTGGTGTGCGTTTTCGCCGGAAAACGCGTTATCGGCCGAAAACGTGTACGTTTGCACTTCTCCGCCACAGGGAAGCTGCTAGCCGGGAATTCTCTGCCTGGTTCTACCCGCTGCCCGGAAGGCTACGCAGGGCAAAAGCGATTCTCGTCCTCCGTGCTTGCTTTTTCTCAGAAAGAGCCGTAGTGCGCGTTTTCGCCGGAAAACGCGTTTTTGGCCGAAAACGTGTACGTTAGCACTTCCCAGCCACAGGGAAGCTGCTAGCCGGGAATTCTCTGCCTGGTTCTACCCGCTGCCCGGAACGCTACGCAGGGCAAAAGCGATTCTCGTCCTCCGTGCTTGCTTTTTCTCAGAAAGAGCCGTGGTGTGCGTTTTCGCCGGAAAACGCGTTTTCGGCCGAAAACGTGTACGTTTGCACTTCCCGGCCACAGGGAAGCTGCTAGCCGGGAATTCTCTGCCTGGTTCTACCCGCTGCCCGGAACACTACGCAGGGCAAAAGCGATGCTCGTCCTCCGTGCTTGCTTTTTCTCAGAAAGAGCCGTGGTGTGCGTTTTCGCCGGAAAACGCGTTTTCGGCCGAAAACGTGTACGTTTGCACTTCCCCGCCACAGGAAGCTGCTAGCCGGGAATTCTCTGCCTGGTTCTACCCGCTGCCCGGAACGCTACGCAGGGCAAAAGCGATTCTCGTCCTCCGTGCTTGCTTTTTCTCAGAAAGAGCCGTGGTGTGCGTTTTCGCCGGAAAACGCTTTTTTGTCAGAAAACGTGTACGTTTGCACTTCCCCGCCACAGGGAAGGTGCTAGCCGGGAATTCTCTGCCTGGTTCTACCCGCTGCCCGGAACGCTACGCAGGGCAAAAGCGATTCTCGTCCTCCGTGCTTGCTTTTTCTCAGAAAGAGCCGTGGTGTGCGTTTTCGCCGAAAACGCGTTTTCGGCCGAAAACGTGTACGTTTGCAATTCCCGGCCACAGGGAAGCTGCTAGCCGGGAATTCTCTGCCTGGTTCTACCCGCTGCCCGGAACGCTACGCAGGGCAAAAGCGATTCTCGGCCTCCGTGCTTGCTTTTTCTCAAAAAGAGCCGTGGTGTGCGTTTTCGCCGGAAAACGCGTTTTCGGCCGAAAACGTGTACGTTTGCACTTCCCGGCCACAGGGAAGCTGCTAGCCGGGAATTCTCTGCCTGGTTCTACCCGCTGCCCGGAACGCTACGCAGGGCAAAAGCGATTCTCGTCCTCCGTGCTTGCTTTTTCTCAGAAAGAGCCGTGGTGTGCGTTTTCGCCGGAAAACGCGTTTTCGGCCGAAAACGTGTACGTTTGCACTTCCCCGCCACAGGGAAGCTGCTAGCCGGGAATTCTCTGCCTGGTTGTACCCGCTGCCCGGAACGCTACGCAGGGCAAAAGCGGTTCTCGTCCTCCGTGCTTGCTTTTTCTCAGAAAGAGCCGTGGTGCGCGTTTTCGCCGGAAAACGCGTTTTTGGCCGAAAACGTGTACGTTAGCACTTCCCAGCCACAGGGAAGCTGCTAGCCGGGAATTCTCTGCCTGGTTCTACCCGCTGCCCGGAACGCTACGCAGGGCAAAAGCGATTCTCGTCCTCCGTGCTTGCTTTTTCTCAGAAAGAGCCGTGGTGTGCGTTTTCGCCGGAAAACGCGTTTTCGGCCGAAAACGTGTACGTTTGCACTTCCCCGCCACAGGGAAGCTGCTAGCCGGGAATTCTCTGCCTGGTTCTACCCGCTGCCCGGAACACTACGCAGGGCAAAAGCGATGCTCGTCCTCCGTGCTTGCTTTTTCTCAGAAAGAGCCGTGGTGTGCGTTTTCGCCGGAAAACGCGTTTTCGGCCGAAAACGTGTACGTTTGCACTTCCCCGCCACAGGAAGCTGCTAGCCGGGAATTCTCTGCCTGGTTCTACCCGCTGCCCGGAACGCTACGCAGGGCAAAAGCGATTCTCGTCCTCCGTGCTTGCTTTTTCTCAGAAAGAGCCGTGGTGTGCGTTTTCGCCGGAAAACGCGTTTTTGTCAGAAAACGTGTACGTTTGCACTTCCCCGCCACAGGGAAGGTGCTAGCCGGGAATTCTCTGCCTGGTTCTACCCGCTGCCCGGAACGCTACGCAGGGCAAAAGCGATTCTCGGCCTCCGTGCTTGCTTTTTCTCAAAAAGAGCCGTGGTGTGCGTTTTCGCCGGAAAACGCGTTTTCGGCCGAAAACGTGTACGTTTGCACTTCCCGGCCACAGGGAAGCTGCTAGCCGGGAATTCTCTGCCTGGTTCTACCCGCTGCCCGGAACGCTACGCAGGGCAAAAGCGATTCTCGTCCTCCGTGCTTGCTTTTTCTCAGAAAGAGCCGTGGTGTGCGTTTTCGCCGGAAAACGCGTTTTCGGCCGAAAACGTGTACGTTTGCACTTCCCCGCCACAGGGAAGCTGCTAGCCGGGAATTCTCTGCCTGGTTCTACCCGCTGCCCGGAACGCTACGCAGGGCAAAAGCGGTTCTCGTCCTCCGTGCTTGCTTTTTCTCAGAAAGAGCCGTGGTGTGCGTTTTCGCCAGAAAACGCGTTATCGGCCGAAAACGTGTACGTTTGCACTTCCCCGCCACAGGGAAGCTGCTAGCCGGGAATTCTCTGCCTGGTTCTACCCGCTGCCCGGAACGCTACGCAGGGCAAAAGCGGTTCTCGTCCTCCGTGCTTGCTTTTTCTCAGAAAGAGCCGTGGTGTGCGTTTTCGCCGGAAAACGCGTTTTTGGCCGAAAACGTGTACGTTTGCACTTCCCCGCCTCAGGGAAGCTGCTAGCCGGGAATTCTCTGCCTGGTTCTACCCGCTGCCCGGAACGCTACGCAGGGCAAAAGCGATTCTCGTCCTCCGTGCTTGCTTTTTCTCAGAAAGAGCCGTGGTGTGCGTTTTCGCCGGAAAACGCGTTTTCGGCCGAAAACGTGTACGTTTGCACTTCCCCGCCACAGAGAAGGTGGTAGCCGTGAATTCTCTGCCTGGTTCTACCCGCTGCCCGGAACGCTACGCAGGGCAAAAACGATTCTCGTCCTCCGTGCTTGCTTTTTCTCAGAAAGAGCCGTGGTGTGCTTTTTCGCCGAAAAGGCGTTTTTGGCCGAAAACGTGTACGTTTGCACTTCCCCGCCACAGGGAAGCTGCTAGCCGGGAATTCTCTGCCTGGTTCTACCCGCTGCCCGGAACGCTACGCAGGGCAAAAGCGATTCTCGTCCTCCGTGCTTGCTTTTTCTCAGAAAGAGCCGTGGTGTGCGTTTTCGCCGGAAAACGCGTTTTCGGCCGAAAACGTGTATGTTTGCACTTCCCCGCCACAGGGAAGCTGCTAGCCGGGAATTCTCTGCCTGGTTCTACCCGCTGCCCGGAACGCTACGCAGGGCAAAAGCGATTCTCGTCCTCCGTGCTTGCTTTTTCTCAGAAAGAGCCGTGGTGTGCGTTTTCGCCGGAAAACGCGTTTTCGGCCGAAAACGTGTACGTTTGCACTTCCCCGCCACAGGGAAGCTGCTAGCCGTGAATTCTCTGCCTGGTTCTACCCGCTGCCCGGTAGGCTACGCAGGGCAAAAGCGATTCTCGTCCTCCGTGCTTGCTTTTTCTCAGAAAGAGCCGTGGTGTGCTTTTTCGCCGAAAACGTGTTTTTGGCCGAAAACGTGTACGTTTGCACTTCCCAGCCACAGAGAAGGTGCTAGCCGGGAATTCTCTGCCTGGTTGTACCCGCTGCCCGGAACGCTACGCAGGGCAAAAGCGATTCTCGTCCTCCGTGCTTGCTTTTTCTCAGAAAGAGCCGTGGTGTGCGTTTTCGCCGGAAAACGCGTTTTCGGCCGAAAACGTGTACGTTTGCACTTCCCGGCCACAGGGAAGGTGCTAGCCGTGAATTCTCTGCCTGGTTCTACCCGCTGCCCGGAACGCTACGCAGGGCAAAAGCGATGCTCGTCCTCCGTGCTTGCTTTTTCTCAGAAAGAGCCGTGGTGTGCGTTTTCGCCGGAAAACGCGTTTTCGGCCGAAAACGTGTACGTTTGCACTTCCCCGCCACAGGGAAGCTGCTAGCCGGGAATTCTCTGCCTGGTTCTACCCGCTGCCCGGAACGCTACGCAGGGCAAAAGCGATTCTCGTCCTCCGTGCTTGCTTTTTCTCAGAAAGAGCCGTGGTGTGCGTTTTCGCCGGAAAACGCGTTTTCGGCCGAAAACGTGTACGTTTGCACTTCCCCGCCACAGGGAAGCTGCTAGCCGGGAATTCTCTGCCTGGTTCTACCCGCTGCCCGGAACGCTACGCAGGGCAAAAGCGATTCTCGTCCTCCGTGCTTGCTTTTTCTCAGAAAGAGCCGTGGTGTGCTTTTTCGCCGAAAACGCGTTTTCGGCCGAAAACGTGTACGTTTGCACTTCCCAGCCACAGGGAAGCTGCTAGCCGGGAATTCTCTGCCTGGTTCTACCCGCTGCCCGGTAGGCTACGCAGGGCAAAAGCGATTCTCGTCCTCCGTGCTTGCTTTTTCTCAGAAAGAGCCGTGGTGTGCGTTTTCGCCGAAAAGGAGTTTTTGGCCGAAAACGTGTACGTTTGCACTTCCCAGCCACAGGGAAGGTGCTAGCCGGGAATTCTCTGCCTGGTTCTACCCGCTGCCTGGAACGCTACGCAGGGCAAAAGCGATTCTCGTCCTCCGTGCTTGCTTTTTCTCAGAAAGAGCCGTGGTGTGCGTTTTCGCCGGAAAACGCGTTTTTGGCCGAAAACGTGTACGTTTGCACTTCCCCGCCACAGTGAAGGTGCTAGCCGGGAATTCTCTGACTGGTTCTACCCGCTGCCCGGAACGCTACGCAGGGCAAAAGCGATTCTCGTCCTCCGTGCTTGCTTTTTCTCAGAAAGAGCCGTGGTGTGCATTTTCGCCGAAAACGCGTTTTCGGCCGAAAACGTGTACGTTTGCACTTCCCAGCCACAGAGAAGGTGCTAGCCGGGAATTCTCTGCCTGGTTCTACCCGCTGCCCAGAACGCTACGCAGGGCAAAAGCGATTCTCGTCCTCCGTGCTTGCTTTTTCTCAGAAAGAGCCGTGGTGTGCGTTTTCGCCGGAAAACGCGTTTTCGGCCGAAAACGTGTACGTTTGCACTTCCCGGCCACAGGGAAGCTGCTAGCCGGGAATTCTCTGCCTGGTTGTACCCGCTGCCCGGAACGCTACGCAGGGCAAAAGCGATTCTCGTCCTCCGTGCTTGATTTTTCTCAGAAAGAGCCGTGGTGTGCGTTTTCGCCGGAAAACGCGTTTTTGGCCGAAAACGTGTACGTTTGCACTTCCCCGCCACAGGGAAGGTGCTAGCCGGGAATTCTCTGCCTGGTTCTACCCGCTGCCCGGAACGCTACGCAGGGCAAAAGCGATTCTCGTCCTCCGTGCTTGCTTTTTCTCAGAAAGAGCCGTGGTGTGCGTTTTCGCCGGAAAACGCGTTTTTGGCCGAAAACGTGTACGTTTGCACTTCCCCGCCACAGGGAAGGTGCTAGCCGTGAATTCTCTGCCTGGTTCTACCCGCTGCCCGGAAGGCTACGCAGAGCAAAAGCGATTCTCGTCCTCCGTGCTTGCTTTTTCTCAGAAAGAGCCGTGGTGTGCTTTTTCGCCGAAAACGTGTTTTTGGCCGAAAACGTGTACGTTTGCACTTCCCAGCCACAGAGAAGGTGCTAGCCGGGAATTCTCTGCCTGGTTCTACCCGCTGCCCGGAACTCTAAGCAGGGCAAAAGCGATTCTCGTCCTCCGTGCTTGCTTTTTCTCAGAAAGAGCCGTGGTGTGCGTTTTCGCCGGAAAACGCGTTTTCGGCCGAAAACGTGTACGTTTGCACTTCCCCGCCACAGGGAAGCTGCTAGCCGGGAATTCTCTGCCTGGTTCTACCCGCTGCCGGGAACGCTACGCAGGGCAAAAGCGATTCTCGTCCTCCGTGCTTGCTTTTTCTCAGAAAGAGCCGTGGTGTGCGTTTTCGCCGGAAAACGAGTTTTCGGCCTAAAACGTGTACGTTTGAACTTCCCCGCCACAGGGAAGCTGCTAGCCGGGAATTCTCTGCCTGGTTCTACCCGCTGCCCGGAACGCTACGCAGGGCAAAAGCGATTCTCGTCCTCCGTGCTTGCTTTTTCTCAGAAAGAGCCGTGGTGTGCTTTTTCGCCGAAAACGCGTTTTCGGCCGAAAACGTGTACGTTTGCACTTCCCAGCCACAGGGAAGCTGCTAGCCGGGAATTCTCTGCCTGGTTCTACCCGCTGCCCGGAACGCTACGCAGGGCAAAAGCGATTCTCGTCCTCCGTGCTTGCTTTTTCTCAGAAAGAGCCGTGGTGTGCGTTTTCGCCGAAAAGGAGTTTTTGGCCGAAAACGTGTACGTTTGCACTTCCCAGCCACAGGGAAGGTGCTAGCCGGGAATTCTCTGCCTGGTTCTACCCGCTGCCCGGAACGCTACGCAGGGCAAAAGCGATTCTCGTCCTCCGTGCTTGCTTTTTCTCAGAAAGAGCCGTGGTGTGCGTTTTCGCCGGAAAACGCGTTTTTGGCCGAAAACGTGTACGTTTGCACTTCCCCGCCACAGTGAAGGTGCTAGCCGGGAATTCTCTGCCTGGTTCTACCCGCTGCCCGGAACGCTACGCAGGGCAAAAGCGATTCTCGTCCTCCGTGCTTGCTTTTTCTCAGAAAGAGCCGTGGTGTGCGTTTTCGCCGGAAAACGCGTTTTTGGCCGAAAACGTGAACGTTTGCACTTCCCAGCCACAGGGAAGCTACTAGCCGGGAATTCTCTGCCTGGTTCTACCCGCTGCCCGGAACGCTACGCAGGGCAAAAGCGATTCTCGTCCTCCGTGCTTGCTTTTTCTCAGAAAGAGCCGTGGTGTGCTTTTTCGCCGAAAACGCGTTTTTGGCCGAAAACGTGTACGTTTGCACTTCCCAGCCACAGGGAAGGTGCTAGCCGGGAATTCTCTGCCTGGTTCTACCCGCTGCCCGGAACGCTACGCAGGGCAAAAGCGATTCTCGTCCTCCGTGCTTGCTTTTTCTCAGAAAGAGCCGTGGTGTGCGTTTTCGCCGGAAAACGCGTTTTTGGCCGAAAACGTGTACGTTTGCACTTCCCCGCCACAGTGAAGGTGCTAGCCGGGAATTCTCTGCCTGGTTCTACCCGCTGCCCGGAACGCTACGCAGGGCAAAAGCGATTCTCGTCCTCCGTGCTTGCTTTTTCTCAGAAAGAGCCGTGGTGTGCGTTTTCGCCGGAAAACGCGTTTTTGGCCGAAAACGTGAACGTTTGCACTTCCCAGCCACAGGGAAGCTACTAGCCGGGAATTCTCTGCCTTGTTGTACCCGCTGCCCGGAACGCTACGCAGGGCAAAAGCGATTCTCGTCCTCCGTGCTTGCTTTTTCTCAGAAAGAGCCGTGGTGTGCGTTTTCGCCGGAAAACGCGTTTTCGGCCGAAAACGTGTACGTTTGCACTTCCCCGCCACAGAGAAGGTGGTAGCCGTGAATTCTCTGCCTGGTTCTACCCGCTGCCCGGAACGCTACGCAGGGCAAAAGCGATTCTCGTCCTCCGTGCTTGCTTTTTCTCAGAAAGAGCCGTGGTGTGCTTTTTCGCCGAAAACGCGTTTTTGGCCGAAAACGTGTACGTTTGCACTTCCCAGCCACAGGGAAGCTGCTAGCCGGGAATTCTCTGCCTGGTTCTACCCGCTGCCCGGAACGCTACGCAGGGCAAAAGCGATTCTCGTCCTCCGTGCTTGCTTTTTCTCAGAAAGAGCCGTGGTGTGCGTTTTCGCCGGAAAACGCGTTTTCGGCCGAAAACGTGTACGTTTGCACTTCCCAGCCACAGGAAAGCTGCTAGCCGGGAATTCTCTGCCTGGTTCTACCCGCTGCCCGGAACGCTACGCAGGGCAAAAGCGATTCTCGTCCTCCGTGCTTGCTTTTTCTCAGAAAGAGCCGTGGTGTGCGTTTTCGCCGGAAAACGCGTTTTCGGCCGAAAACGTGTACGTTTGCACTTCCCCGCCACAGGGAAGCTGCTAGCCGGGAATTCTCTGCCTGGTTCTACCCGCTGCCCGGAACGCTACGCAGGGCAAAAGCGATTCTCGTCCTCCGTGCTTGCTTTTTCTCAGAAAGAGCCGTGGTGTGCGTTTTCCCCGGAAAACGCGTTTTCGGCCGAAAACGTGTACGTTTGCACTTCCCCGCCACAGGGAAGCTGCTAGCCGGGAATTCTCTGCCTGGTTCTACCCGCTGCCCGGAACGCTACGCAGGGCAAAAGCGATTCTCGTCCTCCGTGCTTGCTTTTTCTCAGAAAGAGCCGTGGTGTGCGTTTTCGCCGGAAAACGCGTTTTCGGCCGAAAACGTGAACGTTTGCACTTCCCAGCCACAGGGAAGCTGCTAGCCGGGAATTCTCTGCCTGGTTCTACCCGCTGCCCGGAACGCTACGCAGGGCAAAAGCGATTCTCGTCCTCCGTGCTTGCTTTTTCTCAGAAAGAGCCGTGGTGTGCGTTTTCGCCGGAAAACGCGTTTTCGGCCGAAAACGTGTACGTTTGCACTTCCCGGCCACAGGGAAGCTGCTAGCCGGGAATTCTCTGCCTGGTTCTACCCGCTGCCCGGAAGGCTACGCAGGGCAAAAGCGATTCTCGTCCTCCGTGCTTGCTTTTTCTCAGAAAGAGTAGTGGTGTGCGTTTTCGCCGGAAAACGCATTTTCGGCCGAAAACGTGTACGTTTGCACTTCCCCGCCACAGGGAAGCTGCTAGCCGGGAATTCTCTGCCTGGTTCTACCCGCTGCCCGGAACGCTACGCAGGGCAAAAGCGATTCTCGTCCTCCGTGCTTGCTTTTTCTCAGAAAGAGCCGTGGTGTGCGTTTTCGCCGGAAAACGCGTTTTCGGCCGAAAACGTGTACGTTTGCACTTCCCAGCCACAGGAAAGCTGCTAGCCGGGAATTCTCTGCCTGGTTCTACCCGCTGCCCGGAACGCTACGCAGGGCAAAAGCGATTCTCGTCCTCCGTGCTTGCTTTTTCTCAGAAAGAGCCGTGGTGTGCGTTTTCGCCGGAAAACGCGTTTTCGGCCGAAAACGTGTACGTTTGCACTTCCCCGCCACAGGGAAGGTGCTAGCCGGGAATTCTCTGCCTGGTTCTACCCGCTGCCCGGAACGCTACGCAGGGCAAAAGCGATTCTCGTCCTCCGTGCTTGCTTTTTCTCAGAAAGAGCCGTGGTGTGCGATTTCGCCGGAAAACGCGTTTTCGGCCGAAAACGTGTACGTTTGCACTTCCCCGCCACAGGGAAGCTGCTAGCCGGGAATTCTCTGCCTGGTTCTACCCGCTGCCCGGAACGCTACGCAGGGCAAAAGCGATTCTCGTCCTCCGTGCTTGCTTTTTCTCAGAAAGAGCCGTGGTGTGCGTTTTCGCCGGAAAACGCGTTTTCGGCCGAAAACGTATACGTTTGCACTTCCCCGCCACAGGGAAGCTGCTAGCCGGGAATTCTCTGCCTGGTTCTACCCGCTGCCCGGAACGCTACGCAGGGCAAAAGCGATTCTCGTCCTCCGTGCTTGCTTTTTCTCAGAAAGAGCCGTGGTGTGCGTTTTCGCCGAAAACGCGTTTTCGGCCGAAAACGTGTACGTTTGCAATTCCCGGCCACAGGGAAGCTGCTAGCCGGGAATTCTCTGCCTGGTTCTACCCGCTGCCCGGAACGCTACGCAGGGCAAAGGCGATTCTCGTCCTCCGTGCTTGCTTTTTCTCAAAAAGAGCCGTGGTGTGCGTTTTCGCCGGAAAACGCGTTTTCGGCCGAAAACGTGTACGTTTGCACTTCCCGGCCACAGGGAAGCTGCTAGCCGGGAATTCTCTGCCTGGTTCTACCCGCTGCCCGGAACGCTACGCAGGGCAAAAGCGATTCTCGTCCTCCGTGCTTGCTTTTTCTCAGAAAGAGCCCTGGTGTGCCTTTTCGCCGGAAAACGCGTTTTCGGCCGAAAACGTGTACGTTTGCACTTCCCCGCCACAGGGAAGCTGCTAGCCGGGAATTCTCTGCCTGGTTCTACCCGCTGCCCGGAACGCTACGCAGGGCAAAAGCGATTCTCGTCCTCCGTGCTTGCTTTTTCTCAGAAAGAGCCGTGGTGTGCGTTTTCGCCGGAAAACGCGTTTTCGGCCGAAAACGTGTACGTTTGCACTTCCCCGCCACAGGGAAGCTGCTAGCCGGGAATTCTCTGCCTGGTTCTACCCGCTGCCCGGAACGCTACGCAGGGCAAAAGCGATTCTCGTCCTCCGTGCTTGCTTTTTCTCAGAAAGAGCCGTGGTGTGCTTTTTCGCCGAAAACGCGTTTTCGGCCGAAAACGTGTACGTTTGCACTTCCCAGCCACAGGGAAGGTGCTAGCCGGGAATTCTCTGCCTGGTTCTACCCGCTGCCCGGAACGCTACGCAGGGCAAAATCGGTTCTCGTCCTCCGTGCTTGCTTTTTCTCAGAAAGAGCCGTGGTGTGCGTTTTCGCCGGAAAACGCGTTTTTGGCCGAAAACGTGTACGTTTGCACTTCCCCGCCACAGTGAAGGTGCTAGCCGGGAATTCTCTGCCTGGTTCTACCCGCTGCCCGGAACGCTACGCAGGGCAAAAGCGATTCTCGTCCTCCGTGCTTGCTTTTTCTCAGAAAGAGCCGTGGTGTGCTTTTTCGCCGAAAACGCGTTTTCGGCCGAAAACGTGTACGTTTGCACTTCCCAGCCACAGAGAAGGTGCTAGCCGGGAATTCTCTGCCTGGTTCTACCCGCTGCCCAGAACGCTACGCAGGGCAAAAGCGATTCTCGTCCTCCGTGCTTGCTTTTTCTCAGAAAGAGCCGTGGTGTGCGTTTTCGCCGGAAAACGCGTTTTCGGCCGAAAACGTGTACGTTTGCACTTCCCCGCCACAGGGAAGGTGCTAGCCGGGAATTCTCTGCCTGGTTCTACCCGCTGCCCGGAACGCTACGCAGGGCAAAAGCGATTCTCGTCCTCCGTGCTTGCTTTTTCTCAGAAAGAGCCTTGGTGTGCTTTTTCGCCGAAAACGTGTTTTTGGCCGAAAACGTGTACGTTTGCAATTCCCTGCCACAGAGAAGGTGCTAGCCGGGAATTCTCTGCCTGGTTCTACCCGCTGCCCGGAAGGCTACGCAGGGCAAAAGCGATTCTTGTCCTCCGTGCTTGCTTTTTCTCAGAAAGAGCCGTGGTGTGCGTTTTCGCCGGAAAACGCGTTTTCGGCCGAAAACGTGTACGTTTGCACTTCCCGGCCACAGAGAAGCTGCTAGCCGGGAATTCTCTGCCTGGTTCTACCCGCTGCCCGGAACGCTACGCAGGGCAAAAGCGATTCTCGTCCTCCGTGCTTGCTTTTTCTCAGAAAGAGCCGTGGTGTGCGTTTTCGCCGGAAAACGCGTTTTCGGACGAAAACGTGTACGTTTGCACTTCCCCGCCACAGGGAAGCTGCTAGCCGGGAATTCTCTGCCTGGTTCTACCCGCTGCCCGGAAGGCTACGCAGGGCAAAAGCGATTCTCGTCCTCCGTGCTTGCTTTTTCTCAGAAAGAGCCGTGGTGTGCGATTTCGCCGGAAAACGCGTTTTCGGCCGAAAACGTGTACGTTTGCACTTCCCCGCTACAGGGAAGCTGCTAGCCGGGAATTCTCTGCCTGGTTCTACCCGCTGCCCGGAACGCTACGCAGGGCAAAAGCGATTCTCGTCCTCCGTGCTTGCTTTTTCTCAAAAAGAGCCGTGGTGTGCGTTTTCGCCGGAAGACGCGTTTTCGGCCGAAAACGTGAACGTTTGCACTTCCCAGCCACAGGGAAGCTGCTAGCCGGGAATTCTCTGCCTGGTTCTACCCGCTGCCCGGAACGCTACGCAGGGCAAAAGCGATTCTCGTCCTCCGTGCTTGCTTTTTCTCAGAAAGAGCCGTGGTGTGCGTTTTCGCCGGAAAACGCGTTTTTGTCCGAAAACGTGTACGTTTGCACTTCCCAGCCACAGGGAAGGTGCTAGCCGGGAATTCTCTGCCTGGTTCTACCCGCTGCCCGGAACGCTACGCAGGGCAAAAGCGATTCTCGTCCTCCGTGCTTGCTTTTTCTCAGAAAGAGCCGTGGTGTGCGTTTTCGCCGGAAAACGCGTTTTCGGCCGAAAACGTGTACGTTTGCACTTCCCCGCCACAGGGAAGCTGCTAGCCGGGAATTCTCTGCCTGGTTCTACCCGCTGCCCGGAACGCTACGCAGGGCAAAAGCGATTCTCGTCCTCCGTGCTTGCTTTTTCTCAGAAAGAGCCGTGGTGTGCTTTTTCGCCGAAAACGCGTTTTTGGCCGAAAACGTGTACGTTTGCACTTCCCAGCCACAGGGAAGGTGCTAGCCGGGAATTCTCTGCCTGGTTCTACCCGCTGCCCGGAACGCTAAGCAGGGCAAAAGCGATTCTCGTCCTCCGTGCTTGCTTTTTCTCAGAAAGAGCCGTGGTGTGCGTTTTCGCCGGAAAACGCGTTTTGGGCCGAAAACGTGTACGTTTGCACTTCCCATCCACAGGGAAGGTGCTAGCCGGGAATTCTCTGCCTGGTTGTACCCGCTGCCCGGAACGCTACGCAGGGCAAAAGCGATTCTCGTCCTCCGTGCTTGCTTTTTCTCAGAAAGAGCCGTGGTGTGCGTTTTCGCCGGAAAACGCGTTTTTGGCCGAAAACGTGTACGTTTGCACTTCCCCGCCACAGGGAAGGTGCTAGCCGGGAATTCTCTGCCTGGTTCTACCCGCTGCCCGGAACGCTAAGCAGGGCAAAAGCGATTTCGTCCTCCGTGCTTGCTTTTTCTCAGAAAGAGCCGTGGTGTGCTTTTTCGCCGAAAACGCGTTTTTGGTCGAAAACGTGTACGTTTGCACTTCCCAGCCACAGAGAAGGTGCTAGCCGGGAATTCTCTGCCTGGTTGTACCCTCTGCCCGGAACGCTACGCAGGGCAAAAGCGATTCTCGTCCTCCGTGCTTGCTTTTTCTCAGAAAGAGCCGTGGTGTGCGTTTTCGCCGGAAAACGCGTTTTCGGCCGAAAACGTGTACGTTTGCACTTCCCCGCCACAGAGAAGGTGGTAGCCGTGAATTCTCTGCCTGGTTCTACCCGCTGCCCGGAACGCTACTCAGGGCAAAAACGATTCTCGTCCTCCGTGCTTGCTTTTTCTAAGAAAGAGCCGTGGTGTGCTTTTTCGCCGAAAACGCGTTTTTGGCCGAAAACGTGTACGTTTGCACTTCCCCGCCACAGGGAAGCTGCTAGCCGGGAATTCTCTGCCTGGTTCTACCCGCTGCCCGGAACGCTACGCAGGGCAAAAGCGATTCTCGTCCTCCGTGCTTGCTTTTTCTCAGAAAGAGCCGTGGTGTGCGTTTTCGCCGGAAAACGCGTTTTCGGCCGAAAACGTGTACGTTTGCACTTCCCCGCCACAGGGAAGGTGCTAGCCGGGAATTCTCTGCCTGGTTCTACACGCTGCCCGGAACGCTACGCAGGGCAAAAGCGATTCTCGTCCTCCGTGCTTGCTTTTTCTCAGAAAGAGCCGTGGTGTGCGTTTTCGCCGGAAAACGCGTTTTCGGCCGAAAACGTGTATGTTTGCACTTCCCGGCCACAGGGAAGCTGCTAGCCGGGAATTCTCTGCCTGGTTCTACCCGCTGCCCGGAACGCTACGCAGGGCAAAAGCTATTCTCGCCCTCCATGCTTGCTTTTTCTCAGAAAGAGCCGTGGTGTGCGTTTTCGCCGGAAAACGCGTTTTCGGCCGAAAACGTGTACGTTTGCACTTCCCCGCCACAGGGAAGCTGCTAGCCGGGAATTCTCTGCCTGGTTCTACCCGCTGCCCGGAACGCTACGCAGGGCAAAAGCGATTCTCGTCCTCCGTGCTTGCTTTATCTCAGAAAGAGCCGTGGTGTGCGTTTTCCACGGAAAACGCGTTTTCGGCCGAAAACTTGTACGTTTGCACTTCCCCGCCACAGGGAAGCTGCTAGCCGAGAATTCTCTTACTGGTTCTACCCTCTGCCCGGAACGCTACGCAGGGCAAAAGCGATTCTCGTCCTCCGTGCTTGCTTTTTCTCAGAAAGAGCCGTGGTGTGCGTTTTCGCCGGAAAACGCGTTTTCGGCCGAAAACGTGTACGTTTGCACTTCCCCGCCACAGGGAAGCTGCTAGCCGGGAATTCTCTGCCTGGTTCTACCCGCTGCCCGGAACGCTACGCAGGGCAAAAGCGATTCTCGTCCTCCGTGCTTGCTTTTTCTCAGAAAGAGCCGTGGTGTGCGTTTTCGCCGAAAACGCGTTTTCGGCCGAAAACGTGTACGTTTGCAATTCCCGGCCACAGGGAAGCTGCTAGCCGGGAATTCTCTGCCTGGTTCTACCCGCTGCCCGGAAGGCTACGCAGGGCAAAAGCGATTCTCGTCCTCCGTGCTTGCTTTTTCTCAGAAAGAGCCGTGGTGTGCTTTTTCGCCGAAAACGCGTTTTCGGCCGAAAACGTGTACGTTTGCACTTCCCAGCCACAGAGAAGGTGCTAGCCGGGAATTCTCTGCCTGGTTCTACCCGCTGCCCAGAACGCTACGCAGGGCAAAAGCGATTCTCGTCCTCCGTGCTTGCTTTTTCTCAGAAAGAGCCGTGGTGTGCGTTTTCGCCGGAAAACGCGTTTTGGGCCGAAAACGTGTACGTTTGCACTTCCGCGCCACAGGGAAGGTGCTAGCCTGGAATTCTCTGCCTGGTTCTACCCGCTGCCCGGAACGCTACGCAGGGCAAAAGCGATTCTCGTCCTCCGTGCTTGCTTTTTCTCAGAAAGAGCCGTGGTGTGCGTTTTCGCCGGAAAACGCGTTTTCGGCCGAAAACGTGTACGTTTGCACTTCCCAGCCACAGGAAAGCTGCTAGCCGGGAATTCTCTGCCTGGTTCTACCCGCTGCCCGGAACGCTACGCAGGGCAAAAGCGATTCTCGTCCTCCGTGCTTGCTTTTTCTCAGAAAGAGCCGTGGTGTGCGTTTTCGCCGGAAAACGCGTTTTCGGCCGAAAACGTGTACGTTTGCACTTCCCAGCCACAGAGAAGGTGCTAGCCGGGAATTCTCTGCCTGGTTCTACCCGCTGCCCGGAACGCTACGCAGGGCAAAAGCGATTCTCGTCCTCCGTGCTTGCTTTTTCTCAGAAAGAGCCGTGGTGTGCGTTTTCGCCGGAAAACGCGTTTTCGGCCGAAAACGTGTACGTTTGCACTTCCCCGCCACAGGGAAGGTGCTAGCCGGGAATTCTCTGCCTGGTTCTACCCGCTGCCCGGAACGCTACGCAGGGCAAAAGCGATTCTCGTCCTCCGTGCTTGCTTTTTCTCAGAAAGAGCCGTGGTGTGCGTTTTCGCCGGAAAACGCGTTTTCGGCCGAAAACGTGTATGTTTGCACTTCCCGGCCACAGGGAAGCTGCTAGCCGGGAATTCTCTGCCTGGTTCTACCCGCTGCCCGGAACGCTACGCAGGGCAAAAGCGATTCTCGTCCTCCGTGCTTGCTTTTTCTCAGAAAGAGCCGTGGTGTGCGTTTTCGCCGGAAAACGCGTTTTCGGCCGAAAACGTGTACGTTTGCACTTCCCAGCCACAGGAAAGCTGCTAGCCGGGAATTCTCTGCCTGGTTCTACCCGCTGCCCGGAACGCTACGCAGGGCAAAAGCGATGCTCGTCCTCCGTGCTTGCTTTTTCTCAGAAAGAGCCGTGGTGTGCGTTTTCGCCGGAAAACGCGTTTTCGGCCGAAAACGTGTACGTTTGCACTTCCCCGCCACAGGGAAGCTGCTAGCCGGGAATTCTCTGCCTGGTTCTACCCGCTGCCCGGAACGCTACGCAGGGCAAAAGCGATTCTCGTCCTCCGTGCTTGCTTTTTCTCAGAAAGAGCCGTGGTGTGCGTTTTCGCCGGAAAACGCGTTTTCGGCCGAAAACGTGTACGTTTGCACTTCCCCGCCACAGGGAAGCTGCTAGCCGGGAATTCTCTGCCTGGTTCTACCCGCTGCCCGGAACGCTACGCAGGGCAAAAGCGATTCTCGTCCTCCGTGCTTGCTTTTTCTCAGAAAGAGCCGTGGTGTGCGATTTCGCCGGAAAACGCGTTTTCGGCCGAAAACGAGTACGTTTGCACTTCCCCGCCACAGGGAAGCTGCTAGCCGGGAATTCTCTGCCTGGTTCTACCCGCTGCCCGGAACGCTACGCAGGGCAAAAGCGATTCTCGTCCTCCGTGCTTGCTTTTTCTCCGAAAGAGCCGTGGTGTGCGTTTTCGCCGGAAAACGCGTTTTCGGCCGAAAACGTATACGTTTGCACTTCCCCGCCACAGGGAAGCTGCTAGCCGGGAATTCTCTGCCTGGTTCTACCCGCTGCCCGGAACGCTACGCAGGGCAAAAGCGATTCTCGTCCTCCGTGCTTGCTTTTTCTCAGAAAGAGCCGTGGTGTGCGTTTTCGCCGAAAATGCGTTTTCGGCCGAAAACGTGTACGTTTGCAATTCCCGGCCACAGGGAAGCTGCTAGCCGGGAATTCTCTGCCTGGTTCTACCCGCTGCCCGGAACGCTACGCAGGGCAAAAGCGATTCTCGTCCTCCGTGCTTGCTTTTTCTCAAAAAGAGCCGTGGTGTGCGTTTTCGCCGGAAAACGCGTTTTCGGCCGAAAACGTGTACGTTTGCACTTCCCGGCCACAGGGAAGCTGCTAGCCGGGAATTCTCTGCCTGGTTCTACCCGCTGCCCGGAACGCTACGCAGGGCAAAAGCAATTCTCGTCCTCCGTGCTTGCTTTTTCTCAGAAAGAGCCGTGGTGTGCCTTTTCGCCGGAAAACGCGTTTTCGGCCGAAAACGTGTACGTTTGCACTTCCCCGCCACAGGGAAGCTGCTAGCCGGGAATTCTCTGCCTGGTTCTACCCGCTGCCCGGAACGCTACGCAGGGCAAAAGCGATTCTCGTCCTCCGTGCTTGCTTTTTCTCAGAAAGAGCCGTGGTGTGCGTTTTTGCCGGAAAACGCGTTTTCGGCCGAAAACGTGTACGTTTGCACTTCCCCGCCACAGGGAAGCTGCTAGCCGTGAATTCTCTGCCTGGTTCTACCCGCTGCCCGGAACGCTACGCAGGGCAAAAGCGATTCTCGTCCTCCGTGCTTGCTTTTTCTCAGAAAGAGCCGTGGTGTGCGTTTTCGCCGGAAAACGCTTTTTTGGCCGAAAACGTGTACGTTAGCACTTCCCAGCCACAGGGAAGCTGCTAGCCGGGAATTCTCTGCCTGGTTCTACCCGCTGCCCGGAACGCTACGCAGGGCAAAAGCGATTCTCGTCCTCCGTGCTTGCTTTTTCTCAGAAAGAGCCGTGGTGTGCGTTTTCGCCGGAAAACGCGTTTTCGGCCGAAAACGTGTACGTTTGCACTTCCCGGCCACAGGGAAGCTGCTAGCCGGGAATTCTCTGCCTGGTTCTACCCGCTGCCCGGAACGCTACGCAGGGCAAAAGCGATGCTCGTCCTCCGTGCTTGCTTTTTCTCAGAAAGAGCCGTGGTGTGCGTTTTCGCCGGAAAACGCGTTTTCGGCCGAAAACGTGTACGTTTGCACTTCCCCGCCACAAGGAAGCTGCTAGCCGGGAATTCTCTGCCTGGTTCTACCCGCTGCCCGGAACGCTACGCAGGGCAAAAGCGATTCTCGTCCTCCGCGCTTGCTTTTTCTCAGAAAGAGCCGTGGTGTGCGTTTTCGCCGGAAAACGCGTTTTTGTCCGAAAACGTGTACGTTTGCACTTCCCCGCCACAGGGAAGGTGCTAGCCGGGAATTCTCTGCCTGGTTCTACCCGCTGCCCGGAACGCTACGCAGGGCAAAAGCGATTCTCGTCCTCCGTGCTTGCTTTTTCTCAGAAAGAGCCGTGGTGTGCGTTTTCGCAGGAAAACGCGTTTTCGGCCGAAAACGTGTACGTTTGCACTTCCCCGCCACAGGGAAGCTGCTAGCCGGGAATTCTCTGCCTGGTTCTACCCGCTGCCCGGAAAGCTACGCAGGGCAAAAGCGATTCTCGTCCTCCGTGCTTGCTTTTTCTCAGAAAGAGCCGTGGTGTGCGTTTTCGCCGGAAAACACGTTTTCGGCCGAAAACGTGTACGTTTGCACTTCCCCGCCACAGGGAAGCTGCTAGCCGGGAATTCTCTGCCTGGTTCTACCCGCTGCCCGGAACGCTACGCAGGGCAAAAGCGATTCTCGTCCTCCGTGCTTGCTTTTTCTCAGAAAGAGCCGTGGTGTGCGATTTCGCCGGAAAACGCGTTTTCGGCCGAAAACGTGTACGTTTGCACTTCCCCGCCACAGGGAAGCTGCTAGCCGGGAATTCTCTGCCTGGTTCTACCCGCTGCCCGGAACGCTACGCAGGGCAAAAGCGATTCTCGTCCTCCGTGCTTGCTTTTTCTCCGAAAGAGCCGTGGTGTGCGTTTTCGCCGGAAAACGCGTTTTCGGCCGAAAACGTATACGTTTGCACTTCCCCGCCACAGGGAAGCTGCTAGCCGGGAATTCTCTGCCTGGTTCTACCCGCTGCCCGGAACGCTACGCAGGGCAAAAGCGATTCTCGTCCTCCGTGCTTGCTTTTTCTCAGAAAGAGCCGTGGTGTGCGTTTTCGCCGAAAATGCGTTTTCGGCCGAAAACGTGTACGTTTGCAATTCCCGGCCACAGGGAAGCTGCTAGCCGGGAATTCTCTGCCTGGTTCTACCCGCTGCCCGGAACGCTACGCAGGGCAAAAGCGATTCTCGTCCTCCGTGCTTGCTTTTTCTCAGAAAGAGCCGCGGTGTGCGTTTTCGCCGGAAAACGCGTTTTCGGCCGAAAACGTGTACGTTTGCACTTCCCCGCCACAGGGAAGCTGCTAGCCGTGAATTCTCTGCCTGGTTCTACCCGCTGCCCGGAACGCTACGCAGGGCAAAAGCGATTCTCGTCCTCCGTGCTTGCTTTTTCTCAGAAAGAGCCGTGGTGTGCGTTTTCGCCGGAAAACGCGTTTTTGGCCGAAAACGTGTACGTTAGCACTTCCCAGCCACAGGGAAGCTGCTAGCCGGGAATTCTCTGCCTGGTTCTACCCGCTGCCCGGAACGCTACGCAGGGCAAAAGCGATTCTCGTCCTCCGTGCTTGCTTTTTCTCAGAAAGAGCCGTGGTGTGCGTTTTCGCCGGAAAACGCGTTTTCGGCCGAAAACGTGTACGTTTGCACTTCCCGGCCACAGGGAAGCTGCTAGCCGGGAATTCTCTGCCTGGTTCTACCCGCTGCCCGGAACGCTACGCAGGGCAAAAGCGATGCTCGTCCTCCGTGCTTGCTTTTTCTCAGAAAGAGCCGTGGTGTGCGTTTTCGCAGGAAAACGCGTTTTCGGCCGAAAACTTGTACGTTTGCACTTCCCCGCCACAGGGAAGCTGCTAGCCGGGAATTCTCTGCCTGGTTCTACCCGCTGCCCGGAAAGCTACGCAGGGCAAAAGCGATTCTCGTCCTCCGTGCTTGCTTTTTCTCAGAAAGAGCCGTGGTGTGCGTTTTCGCCGAAAACGCGTTTTCGGCCGAAAACGTGTACGTTTGCACTTCCCCGCCACAGGGAAGCTGCTAGCCGGGAATTCTCTGCCTGGTTCTACCCGCTGCCCGGAACGCTACGCAGGGCAAAAGCGATTCTCGGCCTCCGTGCTTGCTTTTTCTCAAAAAGAGCCGTGGTGTGCGTTTTCGCCGGAAACGCGTTTTCAGCCGAAAACGTGTACGTTTGCACTTCCCCGCCACAGGGAAGCTGCTAGCCGGGAATTCTCTGCCTGGTTCTACCCGCTGCCCGGAACGCTACGCAGGGCAAAAGCGATGCTCGTCCTCCGTGCTTGCTTTTTCTCAGAAAGAGCCGTGGTGTGCGTTTTCGCCGGAAAACGCGTTTTCGGCCGAAAACGTGTACGTTTGCACTTCCCCGCCACAGGGAAGCTGCTAGCCGGGAATTCTCTGCCTGGTTCTACCCGCTGCCCGGAACGCTACGCAGGGCAAAAGCGATTCTCGTCCTCCGTGCTTGCTTTTTCTCAGAAAGAGCCGTGGTGTGCGTTTTCGCCGGAAAACGCGTTTTTGTCCGAAAACGTGTACGTTTGCACTTCCCCGCCACAGGGAAGGTGCTAGCCTGGAATTCTCTGCCTGGTTCTACCCGCTGCCCGGAACGCTACGCAGGGCAAAAGCGATTCTCGTCCTCCGTGCTTGCTTTTTCTCAGAAAGAGCCGTGGTGTGCGTTTTCGCCGGAAACGCATTTTCAGCCGAAAACGTGTACGTTTGCACTTCCCCGCCACAGGGAAGCTGCTAGCCGGGAATTCTCTGCCTGGTTCTACCCGCTGCCCGGAAGGCTACGCAGGGCAAAAGCGATGCTCGTCCTCCGTGCTTGCTTTTTCTCAGAAAGAGCCGTGGTGTGCGTTTTCGCCGGAAAACGCGTTTTCGGCCGAAAACGTGTACGTTTGCACTTCCCGGCCACAGGGAAGCTGCTAGCCGGGAATTCTCTGCCTGGTTCTACCCGCTGCCCGGAACGCTACGCAGGGCAAAAGCGATTCTCGTCCTCCGTGCTTGCTTTTTCTCAGAAAGAGCCGTGGTGTGCGTTTTCGCCGGAAAACGCGTTTTTGGCCGAAAACGTGTACGTTTGCACTTCCCCGCCACAGGGAAGGTGCTAGCCGTGAATTCTCTGCCTGGTTCTACCCGCTGCCCGGAAGGCTACGCAGGGCAAAAGCGATTCTCGTCCTCCGTGCTTGCTTTTTCTCAGAAAGAGCCGTGGTGTGCGTTTTCGCCGGAAAACGCGTTTTTGGCCGAAAACGTGTACGTTTGCACTTCCCCGCCACAGTGAAGGTGCTAGCCGGGAATTCTCTGCCTGGTTCTACCCGCTGCCCGGAACGCTACGCAGGGCAAAAGCGATTCTCGTCCTCCGTGCTTGCTTTTTCTCAGAAAGAGCCGTGGTGTGCGTTTTCGCCGGAAAACGCGTTTTCGGCCGAAAACGTGTACGTTTGCACTTCCCGGCCACAGGGAAGCTGCTAGCCGGGAATTCTCTGCCTGGTTCTACCCGCTGCCCGGAACGCTACGCAGGGCAAAAGCGATTCTCGTCCTCCGTGCTTGCTTTTTCTCAGAAAGAGCCGTGGTGTGCGTTTTCGTGAAAACGCGTTTTCGGCCGAAAACGTGTACGTTTGCACTTCCCAGCCACAGGGAAGGTGCTAGCCGGGAATTCTCTGCCTGCTTCTACCCGCTGCCCGGAAGGCTACGCAGGGCAAAAGCGATTCTCGTCCTCCGTGCTTGCTTTTTCTCAGAAAGAGCCGTGGTGTGCGTTTTCGCCGGAAAACGCGTTTTTGGCCGAAAACGTGTACGTTTGCACTTCCCCGCCACAGGGAAGCTGCTAGCCGGGAATTCTCTGCCTGGTTGTACCCTCTGCCCGGAACGCTACGCAGGGCAAAAGCGATTCTCGTCCTCCGTGCTTGCTTTTCCTCAGAAAGAGCCGTGGTGTGCGTTTTCTCCGGAAAACGCGTTTTCGGCCGAAAACGTGTACGTTTGCACTTCCCCGCCACAGAGAAGGTGGTAGCCGTGAATTCTCTGCCTGGTTCTACCCGCTGCCCGGAACGCTACGCAGGGCAAAAGCGATTCTCGTCCTCCGTGCTTGCTTTTTCTCAGAAAGAGCCGTGGTGTGCGTTTTCGTGAAAACGAGTTTTCGGCCGAAAACGTGAACGTTTGCACTTCCCAGCCACAGGGAAGCTGCTAGCCGGGAATTCTCTGCCTGGTTCTACCCGCTGCCCGGAACGCTACGCAGGGCAAAAGCGATTCTCGTCCTCCGTGCTTGCTTTTTCTCAGAAAGAGCCGTGGTGTGCGTTTTCGCCGGAAAACGCGTTTTCGGCCGAAAACGTGTACGTTTGCACTTCCCCGCCACAGGGAAGCTGCTAGCCGGGAATTCTCTGCCTGGTTCTACCCGCTGCCCGGAAGGCTACGCAGGGCAAAAGCGATTCTCGTCCTCCGTGCTTGCTTTTTCTCAGAAAGTGCCGTGGTGTGCGTTTTCGCCGGAAAACGCGTTTTCGGCCGAAAACGTGTACGTTTGCACTTCCCCGCCACAGGGAAGCTGCTAGCCGGGAATTCTCTGCCTGGTTCTACCCGCTGCCCGGAACGCTACGCAGGGCAAAAGCGATTCTCGTCCTCCGTGCTTGCTTTTTCTCAGAAAGAGCCGTGGTGTGCGTTTTCGCCGGAAAACGCGTTTTTGGCCGAAAACGTGTACGTTTGCACTTCCCAGCCACAGGAAAGCTGCTAGCCGGGAATTCTCTGCCTGGTTCTACCCGCTGCCCGGAACGCTACGCAGGGCAAAAGCGATTCTCGTCCTCCGTGCTTGCTTTTTCTCAGAAAGAGCCGTGGTGTGCGTTTTCGCCGGAAAACGCGTTTTCGGCCGAAAACGTGTACGTTTGCACTTCCCCGCCACAGGGAAGGTGCTAGCCGGGAATTCTCTGCCTGGTTCTACCCGCTGCCCGGAAGGCTACGCAGGGCAAAAGCGATTCTCGTCCTCCGTGCTTGCTTTTTCTCAGAAAGAGCCGTGGTGTGCGTTTTCGCCG
Organism: Athene noctua; assembly: GCF_965140245.1. Lineage (NCBI taxonomy): Eukaryota > Metazoa > Chordata > Aves > Strigiformes > Strigidae > Athene > Athene noctua. The sequence goes on from NW_027437545.1 coordinate 394,298, forward strand.
GAAAACGCGTTTTTGGCCGAAAACGTGTATGTTTGCACTTCCCAGCCACAGGAAAGCTGCTAGCCGGGAATTCTCTGCCTGGTTCTACCCGCTGCCCGGAACGCTACGCAGGGCAAAAGCGATTCTCGTCCTCCGTGCTTGCTTTTTCTCAGAAAGAGCCGTGGTGTGCGTTTTCGCCGGAAAACGCGTTTTCGGCCGAAAACGTGTACGTTTGCACTTCCCCGCCACAGGGAAGCTGCTAGCCGGGAATTCTCTGCCTGGTTCTACCCGCTGCCCGGAACGCTACGCAGGGCAAAAGCGATTCTCGTCCTCCGTGCTTGCTTTTTCTCAAAAAGAGCCGTGGTGTGCGTTTTCGCCGGAAAACGCGTTTTCGGCCGAAAAGGTGTACGTTTGCACTTCCCCGCCACAGGGAAGCTGCTAGCCGGGAATTCTCTGCCTGGTTCTACCCGCTGCCCGGAACGCTACGCAGGGCAAAAGCGATTCTCGTCCTCCGTGCTTGCTTTTTCTCAGAAAGAGCCGTGGTGTGCGTTTTCGCCGAAAACGCGTTTTCGGCCGAAAACGTGTACGTTTGCAATTCCCGGCCACAGGGAAGCTGCTAGCCGGGAATTCTCTGCCTGGTTCTACCCGCTGCCCGGAACGCTACGCAGGGCAAAAGCGATTCTCGTCCTCCGTGCTTGCTTTTTCTCAAAAAGAGCCGTGGTGTGCGTTTTCGCAGGAAAACGCGTTTTCGGCCGAAAACGTGTACGTTTGCACTTCCCCGCCACAGGGAAGCTGCTAGCCGGGAATTCTCTGCCTGGTTCTACCCGCTGCCCGGAAAGCTACGCAGGGCAAAAGCGATTCTCGTCCTCCGTGCTTGCTTTTTCTCAGAAAGAGCCGTGGTGTGCGTTTTCGCCGGAAAACACGTTTTCGGCCGAAAACGTGTACGTTTGCACTTCCCCGCCACAGGGAAGCTGCTAGCCGGGAATTCTCTGCCTGGTTCTACCCGCTGCCCGGAACGCTACGCAGGGCAAAAGCGATTCTCGTCCTCCGTGCTTGCTTTTTCTCAGAAAGCGCCGTGGTGTGCGATTTCGCCGGAAAACGCGTTTTCGGCCGAAAACGTGTACGTTTGCACTTCCCCGCCACAGGGAAGCTGCTAGCCGGGAATTCTCTGCCTGGTTCTACCCGCTGCCCGGAACGCTACGCAGGGCAAAAGCGATTCTCGTCCTCCGTGCTTGCTTTTTCTCCGAAAGAGCCGTGGTGTGCGTTTTCGCCGGAAAACGCGTTTTCGGCCGAAAACGTATACGTTTGCACTTCCCCGCCACAGGGAAGCTGCTAGCCGGGAATTCTCTGCCTGGTTCTACCCGCTGCCCGGAACGCTACGCAGGGCAAAAGCGATTCTCGTCCTCCGTGCTTGCTTTTTCTCAGAAAGAGCCGTGGTGTGCGTTTTCGCCGAAAATGCGTTTTCGGCCGAAAACGTGTACGTTTGCAATTCCCGGCCACAGGGAAGCTGCTAGCCGGGAATTCTCTGCCTGGTTCTACCCGCTGCCCGGAACGCTACGCAGGGCAAAAGCGATTCTCGTCCTCCGTGCTTGCTTTTTCTCAGAAAGAGCCGCGGTGTGCGTTTTCGCCGGAAAACGCGTTTTCGGCCGAAAACGTGTACGTTTGCACTTCCCCGCCACAGGGAAGCTGCTAGCCGTGAATTCTCTGCCTGGTTCTACCCGCTGCCCGGAACGCTACGCAGGGCAAAAGCGATTCTCGTCCTCCGTGCTTGCTTTTTCTCAGAAAGAGCCGTGGTGTGCGTTTTCGCCGGAAAACGCGTTTTTGGCCGAAAACGTGTACGTTAGCACTTCCCAGCCACAGGGAAGCTGCTAGCCGGGAATTCTCTGCCTGGTTCTACCCGCTGCCCGGAACGCTACGCAGGGCAAAAGCGATTCTCGTCCTCCGTGCTTGCTTTTTCTCAGAAAGAGCCGTGGTGTGCGTTTTCGCCGGAAAACGCGTTTTCGGCCGAAAACGTGTACGTTTGCACTTCCCGGCCACAGGGAAGCTGCTAGCCGGGAATTCTCTGCCTGGTTCTACCCGCTGCCCGGAACGCTACGCAGGGCAAAAGCGATGCTCGTCCTCCGTGCTTGCTTTTTCTCAGAAAGAGCCGTGGTGTGCGTTTTCGCCGGAAAACGCGTTTTCGGCCGAAAACGTGTACGTTTGCACTTCCCCGCCACAGGGAAGCTGCTAGCCGGGAATTCTCTGCCTGGTTCTACCCGCTGCCCGGAACGCTACGCAGGGCAAAAGCGATTCTCGTCCTCCGTGCTTGCTTTTTCTCAGAAAGAGCCGTGGTGTGCGTTTTCGCCGGAAAACGCGTTTTTGTCCGAAAACGTGTACGTTTGCACTTCCCCGCCACAGGGAAGGTGCTAGCCGGGAATTCTCTGCCTGGTTCTACCCGCTGCCCGGAACGCTACGCAGGGCAAAAGCGATTCTCGTCCTCCGTGCTTGCTTTTTCTCAGAAAGAGCCGTGGTGTGCGTTTTCGCAGGAAAACGCGTTTTCGGCCGAAAACTTGTACGTTTGCACTTCCCCGCCACAGGGAAGCTGCTAGCCGGGAATTCTCTGCCTGGTTCTACCCGCTGCCCGGAAAGCTACGCAGGGCAAAAGCGATTCTCGTCCTCCGTGCTTGCTTTTTCTCAGAAAGAGCCGTGGTGTGCGTTTTCGCCGAAAACGCGTTTTCGGCCGAAAACGTGTACGTTTGCACTTCCCCGCCACAGGGAAGCTGCTAGCCGGGAATTCTCTGCCTGGTTCTACCCGCTGCCCGGAACGCTACGCAGGGCAAAAGCGATTCTCGGCCTCCGTGCTTGCTTTTTCTCAAAAAGAGCCGTGGTGTGCGTTTTCGCCGGAAACGCGTTTTCAGCCGAAAACGTGTACGTTTGCACTTCCCCGCCACAGGGAAGCTGCTAGCCGGGAATTCTCTGCCTGGTTCTACCCGCTGCCCGGAACGCTACGCAGGGCAAAAGCGATGCTCGTCCTCCGTGCTTGCTTTTTCTCAGAAAGAGCCGTGGTGTGCGTTTTCGCCGGAAAACGCGTTTTCGGCCGAAAACGTGTACGTTTGCACTTCCCCGCCACAGGGAAGCTGCTAGCCGGGAATTCTCTGCCTGGTTCTACCCGCTGCCCGGAACGCTACGCAGGGCAAAAGCGATTCTCGTCCTCCGTGCTTGCTTTTTCTCAGAAAGAGCCGTGGTGTGCGTTTTCGCCGGAAAACGCGTTTTTGTCCGAAAACGTGTACGTTTGCACTTCCCCGCCACAGGGAAGGTGCTAGCCTGGAATTCTCTGCCTGGTTCTACCCGCTGCCCGGAACGCTACGCAGGGCAAAAGCGATTCTCGTCCTCCGTGCTTGCTTTTTCTCAGAAAGAGCCGTGGTGTGCGTTTTCGCCGGAAACGCATTTTCAGCCGAAAACGTGTACGTTTGCACTTCCCCGCCACAGGGAAGCTGCTAGCCGGGAATTCTCTGCCTGGTTCTACCCGCTGCCCGGAAGGCTACGCAGGGCAAAAGCGATGCTCGTCCTCCGTGCTTGCTTTTTCTCAGAAAGAGCCGTGGTGTGCGTTTTCGCCGGAAAACGCGTTTTCGGCCGAAAACGTGTACGTTTGCACTTCCCGGCCACAGGGAAGCTGCTAGCCGGGAATTCTCTGCCTGGTTCTACCCGCTGCCCGGAACGCTACGCAGGGCAAAAGCGATTCTCGTCCTCCGTGCTTGCTTTTTCTCAGAAAGAGCCGTGGTGTGCGTTTTCGCCGGAAAACGCGTTTTTGGCCGAAAACGTGTACGTTTGCACTTCCCCGCCACAGGGAAGGTGCTAGCCGTGAATTCTCTGCCTGGTTCTACCCGCTGCCCGGAAGGCTACGCAGGGCAAAAGCGATTCTCGTCCTCCGTGCTTGCTTTTTCTCAGAAAGAGCCGTGGTGTGCGTTTTCGCCGGAAAACGCGTTTTTGGCCGAAAACGTGTACGTTTGCACTTCCCCGCCACAGTGAAGGTGCTAGCCGGGAATTCTCTGCCTGGTTCTACCCGCTGCCCGGAACGCTACGCAGGGCAAAAGCGATTCTCGTCCTCCGTGCTTGCTTTTTCTCAGAAAGAGCCGTGGTGTGCGTTTTCGCCGGAAAACGCGTTTTCGGCCGAAAACGTGTACGTTTGCACTTCCCGGCCACAGGGAAGCTGCTAGCCGGGAATTCTCTGCCTGGTTCTACCCGCTGCCCGGAACGCTACGCAGGGCAAAAGCGATTCTCGTCCTCCGTGCTTGCTTTTTCTCAGAAAGAGCCGTGGTGTGCGTTTTCGTGAAAACGCGTTTTCGGCCGAAAACGTGTACGTTTGCACTTCCCAGCCACAGGGAAGGTGCTAGCCGGGAATTCTCTGCCTGCTTCTACCCGCTGCCCGGAAGGCTACGCAGGGCAAAAGCGATTCTCGTCCTCCGTGCTTGCTTTTTCTCAGAAAGAGCCGTGGTGTGCGTTTTCGCCGGAAAACGCGTTTTTGGCCGAAAACGTGTACGTTTGCACTTCCCCGCCACAGGGAAGCTGCTAGCCGGGAATTCTCTGCCTGGTTGTACCCTCTGCCCGGAACGCTACGCAGGGCAAAAGCGATTCTCGTCCTCCGTGCTTGCTTTTCCTCAGAAAGAGCCGTGGTGTGCGTTTTCTCCGGAAAACGCGTTTTCGGCCGAAAACGTGTACGTTTGCACTTCCCCGCCACAGAGAAGGTGGTAGCCGTGAATTCTCTGCCTGGTTCTACCCGCTGCCCGGAACGCTACGCAGGGCAAAAACGATTCTCGTCCTCCGTGCTTGCTTTTTCTCAGAAAGAGCCGTGGTGTGCTTTTTCGCCGAAAACGCGTTTTTGGCCGAAAACGTGTACGTTTGCACTTCCCAGCCACAGGAAAGCTGCTAGCCGGGGATTCTCTGCCTGGTTCTACCCGCTGCCCGGAACGCTACGCAGGGCAAAAGCGATTCTCGTCCTCCGTGCTTGCTTTTTCTCAGAAAGAGCCGTGGTGTGCGTTTTCGCCGGAAAACGCGTTTTTGGCCGAAAACGTGTACGTTTGCACTTCCCCGCCACAGGGAAGGTGCTAGCCGGGAATTCTCTGCCTGGTTCTACCCGCTGCCCGGAACGCTACGCAGGGCAAAAGCGATTCTCGTCCTCCGTGCTTGCTTTTTCTCAGAAAGAGCCGTGGTGTGCGTTTTCGCCGGAAAACGCGTTTTCGGCCGAAAACGTGTACGTTTGCACTTCCCGGCCACAGGGAAGCTGCTAGCCGGGAATTCTCTGCCTGGTTCTACCCGCTGCCCGGAACGCTACGCAGGGCAAAAGCTATTCTCGCCCTCCGTGCTTGCTTTTTCTCAGAAAGAGCCGTGGTGTGCGTTTTCGCCGGAAAATGCGTTTTCGGCCGAAAACGTGTACGTTTGCACTTCCCCGCCACAGGGAAGCTGCTAGCCGGGAATTCTCTGCCTGGTTCTACCCGCTGCCCGGAAGGCTACGCAGGGCAAAAGCGATTCTCGTCCTCCGTGCTTGCTTTTTCTCAGAAAGAGCCGTGGTGTGCGTTTTCGCCGGAAAACGCGTTTTCGGCCGAAAACGTGTACGTTTGCACTTCCCCGCCACAGGGAAGCTGCTAGCCGGGAATTCTCTGCCTGGTTCTACCCGCTGCCCGGAAGGCTACGCAGGGCAAAAGCGATTCTCGTCCTCCGTGCTTGCTTTTTCTCAGAAAGAGCCGTGGTGTGCGTTTTCGCCGGAAAATGCGTTTTCGGCCGAAAACGTGTACGTTTGCACTTCCCGGCCACAGGGAAGCTGCTAGCCGGGAATTCTCTGCCTGGTTCTACCCGCTGCCCGGAACGCTACGCAGGGCAAAAGCGATTCTCGTCCTCCGTGCTTGCTTTTTCTCAGAAAGAGCCGTGGTGTGCGTTTTCGCCGGAAAACGCGTTTTCGGCCGAAAACGTGTACGTTTGCACTTCCCAGCCACAGGAAAGCTGCTAGCCGGGAATTCTCTGCCTGGTTCTACCCGCTGCCCGGAACGCTACGCAGGGCAAAAGCGATTCTCGTCCTCCGTGCTTGCTTTTTCTCAGAAAGAGCCGTGGTGTGCGTTTTCGCCGTAAAACGCGTTTTCGGCCGAAAACGTGTACGTTTGCACTTCCCGGCCACAGGGAAGCTGCTAGCCGGGAATTCTCTGCCTGGTTCTACCCGCTGCCCGGAACGCTACGCAGGGCAAAAGCGATTCTCGTCCTCCGTGCTTGCTTTTTCTCAGAAAGAGCCGTGGTGTGCGTTTTCGCCGGAAAACGCGTTTTCGGCCGAAAACGTGTATGTTTGCACTTCCCGGCCACAGGGAAGCTGCTAGCCGGGAATTCTCTGCCTGGTTGTACCCGCTGCCCGGAACGCTACGCAGGGCAAAAGCTATTCTCGTCCTCCGTGCTTGCTTTTTCTCAGAAAGAGCCGTGGTGTGCGTTTTCGCCGGAAAACGCGTTTTCGGCCGAAAACGTGTACGTTTGCACTTCCCCGCCACAGGGAAGCTGCTAGACGGGAATTCTCTGCCTGGTTCTACCCGCTGCCCGGAACGCTACGCAGGGCAAAAGCGATTCTCGTCCTCCGTGCTTGCTTTTTCTCAGAAAGAGCCGTGGTGTGCGTTTTCGCCGGAAAACGCGTTTTCGGCCGAAAACGTATACGTTTGCACTTCCCCGCCACAGGGAAGGTGCTAGCCTGGAATTCTCTGCCTGGTTCTACCCGCTGCCCGGAACGCTACGCAGGGCAAAAGCGATTCTCGTCCTCCGTGCTTGCTTTTTCTCAGAAAGAGCCGTGGTGTGCGTTTTCGCCGGAAAACGCGTTTTCGGCCGAAAACGTGAACGTTTGCACTTCCCAGCCACAGGGAAGCTGCTAGCCGGGAATTCTCTGCCTGGTTCTACCCGCTGCCCGGAACGCTACGCAGGGCAAAAGCGATTCTCGTCCTCCGTGCTTGCTTTTTCTCAGAAAGAGCCGTGGTGTGCGTTTTCGCCGGAAAACGCGTTTTCGGCCGAAAACGTGTACGTTTGCACTTCCCCGCCACAGGGAAGCTGCTAGCCGGGAATTCTCTGCCTGGTTCTACCCGCTGCCCGGAAGGCTACGCAGGGCAAAAGCGATTCTCGTCCTCCGTGCTTGCTTTTTCTCAGAAAGTGCCGTGGTGTGCGTTTTCGCCGGAAAACGCGTTTTCGGCCGAAAACGTGTACGTTTGCACTTCCCCGCCACAGGGAAGCTGCTAGCCGGGAATTATCTGCCTGGTTCTACCCGCTGCCCGGAACGCTACGCAGGGCAAAAGCGATTCTCGTCCTCCGTGCTTGCTTTTTCTCAGAAAGAGCCGTGGTGTGCGTTTTCGCCGGAAAACGCGTTTTCGGCCGAAAACGTGTACGTTTGCACTTCCCCGCCACAGGGAAGCTGCTAGCCGGGAATTCTCTGCCTGGTTCTACCCGCTGCCCGGAACGCTACGCAGGGCAAAAGCGATTCTCGTCCTCCGTGCTTGCTTTTTCTCAGAAAGAGCCGTGGTGTGCGTTTTCGCCGGAAAACGCGTTTTCGGCCGAAAACGTGTACGTTTGCACTTCCCCGCCACAGGGAAGGTGCTAGCCGGGAATTCTCTGCCTGGTTCTACCCGCTGCCCGGAAGGCTACGCAGGGCAAAAGCGATTCTCGTCCTCCGTGCTTGCTTTTTCTCAGAAAGAGCCGTGGTGTGCGTTTTCGCCGGAAAACGCGTTTTTGGCCGAAAACGTGTATGTTTGCACTTCCCAGCCACAGGAAAGCTGCTAGCCGGGAATTCTCTGCCTGGTTCTACCCGCTGCCCGGAACGCTACGCAGGGCAAAAGCGATTCTCGTCCTCCGTGCTTGCTTTTTCTCAGAAAGAGCCGTGGTGTGCGTTTTCGCCGGAAAACGCGTTTTCGGCCGAAAACGTGTACGTTTGCACTTCCCCGCCACAGGGAAGCTGCTAGCCGGGAATTCTCTGCCTGGTTCTACCCGCTGCCCGGAACGCTACGCAGGGCAAAAGCGATTCTCGTCCTCCGTGCTTGCTTTTTCTCAAAAAGAGCCGTGGTGTGCGTTTTCGCCGGAAAACGCGTTTTCGGCCGAAAAGGTGTACGTTTGCACTTCCCCGCCACAGGGAAGCTGCTAGCCGGGAATTCTCTGCCTGGTTCTACCCGCTGCCCGGAACGCTACGCAGGGCAAAAGCGATTCTCGTCCTCCGTGCTTGCTTTTTCTCAGAAAGAGCCGTGGTGTGCGTTTTCGCCGAAAACGCGTTTTCGGCCGAAAACGTGTACGTTTGCAATTCCCGGCCACAGGGAAGCTGCTAGCCGGGAATTCTCTGCCTGGTTCTACCCGCTGCCCGGAACGCTACGCAGGGCAAAAGCGATTCTCGTCCTCCGTGCTTGCTTTTTCTCAAAAAGAGCCGTGGTGTGCGTTTTCGCCGGAAAACGCGTTTTCGGCCGAAAACGTGTACGTTTGCACTTCCCGGCCACAGGGAAGCTGCTAGCCGGGAATTCTCTGCCTGGTTCTACCCGCTGCCCGGAACGTTACGCAGGGCAATAGCGATTCTCGTCCTCCGTGCTTGCTTTTTCTCAGAAAGAGCCGTGGTGTGCCTTTTCGCCGGAAAACGCGTTTTCGGCCGAAAACGTGTACGTTTGCACTTCCCGGCCACAGGGAAGCTGCTAGCCGGGAATTCTCTGCCTGGTTCTACCCGCTGCCCGGAACGCTACGCAGGGCAAAAGCGATTCTCGTCCTCCGTGCTTGCTTTTTCTCAGAAAGAGCCGTGGTGTGCGTTTTCGCCGGAAAACGCGTTTTCGGCCGAAAACGTGTACGTTTGCACTTCCCCGCCACAGGGAAGCTGCTAGCCGTGAATTCTCTGCCTGGTTCTACCCGCTGCCCGGAACGCTACGCAGGGCAAAAGCGATTCTCGTCCTCCGTGCTTGCTTTTTCTCAGAAAGAGCCGTAGTGTGCGTTTTCGCCGGAAAACGCGTTTTTGGCCGAAAACGTGTACGTTAGCACTTCCCAGCCACAGGGAAGCTGCTAGCCGGGAATTCTCTGCCTGGTTCTACCCGCTGCCCGGAACGCTACGCAGGGCAAAAGCGATTCTCGTCCTCCGTGCTTGCTTTTTCTCAGAAAGAGCCGTGGTGTGCGTTTTCGCCGAAAACGCGTTTTCGGCCGAAAACGTGTACGTTTGCACTTCCCGGCCACAGGGAAGGTGCTAGCCGGGAATTCTCTGCCTGGTTCTACCCGCTGCCCGGAACGCTACGCAGGGCAAAAGCGATGCTCGTCCTCCGTGCTTGCTTTTTCTCAGAAAGAGCCGTGGTGTGCGTTTTCGCCGGAAAACGCGTTTTCGGCCGAAAACGTGTACGTTTGCACTTCCCCGCCACAGGGAAGCTGCTAGCCGGGAATTCTCTGCCTGGTTCTACCCGCTGCCCGGAACGCTACGCAGGGCAAAAGCGATTCTCGTCCTCCGTGCTTGCTTTTTCTCAGAAAGAGCCGTGGTGTGCGTTTTCGCCGGAAAACGCGTTTTTGGCCGAAAACGTGTACGTTTGCACTTCCCCGCCACAGGGAAGGTGCTAGCCGGGAATTCTCTGCCTGGTTCTACCCGCTGCCCGGAACGCTACGCAGGGCAAAAGCGATTCTCGTCCTCCGTGCTTGCTTATTCTCAGAAAGAGCCGTGGTGTGCTTTTTCGTGAAAACGCGTTTTCGGCCGAAAACGTGTACGTTTGCACTTCCCAGCCATAGGGAAGGTGCTAGCCGGGAATTCTCTGCCTGGTTCTACCCGCTGCCCGGAACGCTACGCAGGGCAAAAGCGATTCTCGTCCTCCGTGCTTGCTTTTTCTCAGAAAGAGCCGTGGTGTGCGTTTTCGCCGAAAACGCGTTTTCGGCCGAAAACGTGTACGTTTGCACTTCCTCGCCACAGGGAAGCTGCTAGCCGGGAATTCTCTGCCTGGTTCTACCCGCTGCCCGGAACGCTACGCAGGGCAAAAGCGATGCTCGTCCTCCGTGCTTGCTTTTTCTCAGAAAGAGCCGTGGTGTGCGTTTTCGCCGGAAAACGCGTTTTTGTCCGAAAACGTGTACGTTTGCACTTCCCCGCCACAGGGAAGGTGCTAGCCGGGAATTCTCTGCCTGGTTCTACCCGCTGCCCGGAACGCTACGCAGGGCAAAAGCGATTCTCGTCCTCCGTGCTTGCTTTTTCTCAGAAAGAGCCGTGGTGTGCTTTTTCGTGAAAACGCGTTTTCGGCCGAAAACGTGTACGTTTGCACTTCCCAGCCACAGGGAAGCTGCTAGCCGGGAATTCTCTGCCTGGTTCTACCCGCTGCCCGGAACGCTACGCAGGGCAAAAGCGATTCTCGTCCTCCGTGCTTGCTTTTTCTCAGAAAGAGCCGTGGTGTGCGTTTTCGACGGAAAACGCGTTTTCGGACGAAAACGTGTACGTTTGCACTTCCCGGCCACAGGGAAGCTGCTAGCCGGGAATTCTCTGCCTGGTTCTACCCGCTGCCCGGAACGCTACGCAGGGCAAAAGCGATTCTCGTCCTCCGTGCTTGCTTTTTCTCAGAAAGAGCCGTGGTGTGCGTTTTCGCCGGAAAACGCGTTTTCGGCCGAAAACGTGTACGTTTGCACTTCCCGGCCACAGGGAAGCTGCTAGCCGGGAATTCTCTGCCTGGTTCTACCCGCTGCCCGGAACGCTACGCAGGGCAAAAGCGATTCTCGTCCTCCGTGCTTGCTTTTTCTCAGAAAGAGCCGTGGTGTGCGTTTTCGCCGGAAAACGCGTTTTCGGCCGAAAACGTGTACGTTTGCACTTCCCGGCCACAGGGAAGCTGCTAGCCGGGAATTCTCTGCCTGGTTCTACCCGCTGCCCGGAACGCTACGCAGGGCAAAAGCGATTCTCGTCCTCCGTGCTTGCTTTTTCTCAGAAAGAGCCGTGGTGTGCGATTTCGCCGGAAAACGCGTTTTCGGCCGAAAACGTGTACGTTTGCACTTCCCCGCCACAGGGAAGCTGCTAGCCGGGAATTCTCTGCCTGGTTCTACCCGCTGCCCGGAACGCTACGCAGGGCAAAAGCGATTCTCGTCCTCCGTGCTTGCTTTTTCTCAGAAAGAGCCGTGGTGTGCGTTTTCGCCGGAAAACGCGTTTTCGGCCGAAAACGTGTACGTTTGCACTTCCCCGCCACAGGGAAGGTGCTAGCCGGGAATTCTCTGCCTGGTTCTACCCGCTGCCCGGAACGCTACGCAGGGCAAAAGCGATTCTCGTCCTCCGTGCTTGCTTTTTCTCAGAAAGAGCCGTGGTGTGCGTTTTCGCCGGAAAACGCGTTTTCGGCCGAAAACGTGTACGTTTGCACTTCCCCGCCACAGGGAAGCTGCTAGCCGGGAATTCTCTGCCTGGTTCTACCCGCTGCCCGGAAGGCTACGCAGGGCAAAAGCGATTCTCGTCCTCCGTGCTTGCTTTTTCTCAGAAAGAGCCGTGGTGTGCGTTTTCGCCGGAAAACGCGTTTTCGGCCGAAAACGTGTACGTTTGCACTTCCCGGCCACAGGGAAGCTGCTAGCCGGGAATTCTCTGCCTGGTTCTACCCGCTGCCCGGAACGCTACGCAGGGCAAAAGCGATTCTCGTCCTCCGTGCTTGCTTTTTCTCAGAAAGAGCCGTGGTGTGCGTTTTCGCCGGAAAACGCGTTTTCGGCCGAAAACGTGTACGTTTGCACTTCCCCGCCACAGGGAAGGTGCTAGCCGGGAATTCTCTGCCTGGTTCTACCCGCTGCCCGGAACGCTACGCAGGGCAAAAGCGATTCTCGTCCTCCGTGCTTGCTTTTTCTCAGAAAGAGCCGTGGTGTGCGTTTTCGCTGGAAAACGCGTTTTCGGCCGAAAACGTGTACGTTTGCAATTCCCCGCCACAGGGAAGGTGCTAGCCGGGAATTCTCTGCCTGGTTCTACCCGCTGCCCGGAACGCTACGCAGGGCAAAAGCGATTCTCGTCCTCCGTGCTTGCTTTTTCTCAGAAAGAGCCGTGGTGTGCTTTTTCGTGAAAACGCGTTTTCGGCCGAAAACGTGTACGTTTGCACTTCCCGGCCACAGGGAAGCTGCTAGCCGGGAATTCTCTGCCTGGTTCTACCCGCTGCCCGGAACGCTACGCAGGGCAAAAGCGATTCTTGTCCTCCGTGCTTGCTTTTTCTCAGAAAGAGCCGTGGTGTGCGTTTTCGCCGGAAAACGCGTTTTCGGCCGAAAACGTGTACGTTTGCACTTCCCCGCCACAGGGAAGCTGCTAGCCGGGAATTCTCTGCCTGGTTCTACCCGCTGCCCGGAACGCTACGCAGGGCAAAAGCGATTCTCGTCCTCCGTGCTTGCTTTTTCTCAGAAAGAGCCGTGGTGTGCGTTTTCCCCGGAAAACGCGTTTTCGGCCGAAAACGTGTACGTTTGCACTTCCCCGCCACAGGGAAGGTGCTAGCCGGGAATTCTCTGCCTGGTTCTACCCGCTGCCCGGAACGCTACGCAGGGCAAAAGCGGTTCTCGTCCTCCGTGCTTGCTTTTTCTCAGAAAGAGCCGTGGTGTGCGTTTTCGCCGTAAAACGCGTTTTCGGCCGAAAACGTGTACGTTTGCACTTCCCGGCCACAGGGAAGCTGCTAGCCGGGAATTCTCTGCCTGGTTCTACCCGCTGCCCGGAACGCTACGCAGGGCAAAAGCGATTCTCGTCCTCCGTGCTTGCTTTTTCTCAGAAAGAGCCGTGGTGTGCGTTTTCGCCGAAAACGCGTTTTCGGCCGAAAACGTGTACGTTTGCACTTCCCCGCCACAGGGAAGCTGCTAGCCGGGAATTCTCTGCCTGGTTCTACCCGCTGCCCGGAACGCTACGCAGGGCAAAAGCGATTCTCGGCCTCCGTGCTTGCTTTTTCTCAAAAAGAGCCGTGGTGTGCCTTTTCGCCGGAAAACGCGTTTTCGGCCGAAAACGTGTACGTTTGCACTTCCCCGCCACAGGGAAGCTGCTAGCCGGGAATTCTCTGCCTGGTTCTACCCGCTGCCCGGAACGCTACGCAGGGCAAAAGCGATGCTCGTCCTCCGTGCTTGCTTTTTCTCAGAAAGAGCCGTGGTGTGCGTTTTCGCCGGAAAACGCGTTTTTGTCCGAAAACGTGTACGTTTTCACTTCCCCGCCACAGGGAAGGTGCTAGCCGGGAATTCTCTGCCTGGTTCTACCCGCTGCCCGGAACGCTACGCAGGGCAAAAGCGATTCTCGTCCTCCGTGCTTGCTTTTTCTCAGAAAGAGCCGTGGTGTGCGTTTTCGCCGGAAAACGCGTTTTCGGCCGAAAACGTGTACGTTTGCACTTCCCGGCCACAGGGAAGCTGCTAGCCGGGAATTCTCTGCCTGGTTCTACCCGCTGCCCGGAACGCTACGCAGGGCAAAAGCGATTCTCGTCCTCCGTGCTTGCTTTTTCTCAGAAAGAGCCGTGGTGTGCGTTTTCGCCGGAAAACGCGTTTTCGGCCGAAAACGTGTACGTTTGCACTTCCCCGCCACAGGGAAGCTGCTAGCCGGTAATTCTCTGCCTGGTTCTACCCGCTGCCGGGAAGGCTACGCAGGGCAAAAGCGATTCTCGTCCTCCGTGCTTGCTTTTTCTCAGTAAGAGCCGTGGTGTGCGTTTTCGCCGGAAAACGCGTTTTCGGCCGAAAACGTGTACGTTTGCACTTCCCGGCCACAGGGAAGCTGCTAGCCGGGAATTCTCTGCCTGGTTCTACCCGCTGCCCGGAACGCTACGCAGGGCAAAAGCGATTCTCGTCCTCCGTGCTTGCTTTTTCTCAGAAAGAGCCGTGGTGTGCGTTTTCGCCGGAAAACGCGTTTTTGGCCGAAAACGTGTACGTTTGCACTTCCCCGCCACAGGGAAGGTGCTAGCCGGGAATTCTCTGCCTGGTTCTACCCGCTGCCCGGAACGCTACGCAGGGCAAAAGCGATTCTCGTCCTCCGTGCTTGCTTTTTCTCAGAAAGAGCCGTGGTGTGCGTTTTCGCCGGAAAACGCGTTTTTGGCCGAAAACGTGTACGTTTGCACTTCCCCGCCACAGGGAAGGTGCTAGCCGGGAATTCTCTGCCTGGTTCTACCCGCTGCCCGGAACGCTACGCAGGGCAAAAGCGATTCTCGTCCTCCGTGCTTGCTTTTTCTCAGAAAGAGCCGTGGTGTGCGTTTTCGCCGGAAAACGCGTTTTCGGCCGAAAACGTGTACGTTTGCACTTCCCGGCCACAGGGAAGCTGCTAGCCGGGAATTCTCTGCCTGGTTCTACCCGCTGCCCGGAACGCTACGCAGGGCAAAAGCGATTCTCGTCCTCCGTGCTTGCTTTTGCTCAGAAAGAGCCGTGGTGTGCGTTTTCGCCGGAAAACGCGTTTTCGGCCGAAAACGTGTACGTTTGCACTTCCCGGCCACAGGGAAGCTGCTAGCCGGGAATTCTCTGCCTGGTTCTACCCGCTGCCCGGAACGCTACGCAGGGCAAAAGCGATTCTCGTCCTCCGTGCTTGCTTTTTCTCAGAAAGAGCCGTGGTGTGCGATTTCGCCGGAAAACGCGTTTTCGGCCGAAAACGTGTACGTTTGCACTTCCCCGCCACAGGGAAGCTGCTAGCCGGGAATTCTCTGCCTGGTTCTACCCGCTGCCCGGAAGCCTACGCAGGGCAAAAGCGATTCTCGTCCTCCGTGCTTGCTTTTTCTCAGAAAGAGCCGTGGTGTGCGTTTTCGCCGGAAAACGCTTTTTCGGCCGAAAACGTGTACGTTTGCACTTCCCAGCCACAGGGAAGCTGCTAGCCGGGAATTCTCTGCCTGGTTCTACCCGCTGCCCGGAACGCTACGCAGGGAAAAAGCGATTCTCGTCCTCCGTGCTTGCTTTTTCTCAGAAAGAGCCGTGGTGTGCGTTTTCGCCGAAAACGCGTTTTCGGCCGAAAACGTGTACGTTTGCACTTCCCAGCCACAGGGAAGCTGCTAGCCGGGAATTCTCTGCCTGGTTCTACCCGCTGCCCGGAACGCTACGCAGGGCAAAAGCGATTCTCGGCCTCCGTGCTTGCTTTTTCTCAAAAAGAGCCGTGGTGTGCGTTTTCGCCGGAAAACGCGTTTTCGGCCGAAAACGTGTACGTTTGCACTTCCCAGCCACAGGGAAGGTGCTAGCCGGGAATTCTCTGCCTGGTTCTACCCGCTGCCCGGAAGCCTACGCAGGGCAAAAGCGATTCTCGTCCTCCGTGCTTGCTTTTTCTCAGAAAGAGCCGTGGTGTGCGTTTTCGCCGGAAAACGCGTTTTCGGCCGAAAACGTGTACGTTTGCACTTCCCAGCCACAGGGAAGCTGCTAGCCGGGAATTCTCTGCCTGGTTCTACCCGCTGTCCGGAACGCTACGCAGGGCAAAAGCGATTCTCGTCCTCCGTGCTTGCTTTTTCTCAGAAAGAGCCGTGGTGTGCGTTTTCGCCGGAAAACGCGTTTTCGGCCGAAAACGTGTACGTTTGCACTTCCCCGCCACAGGGAAGCTGCTAGCCGGTAATTCTCTGCCTGGTTCTACCCGCTGCCCGGAACGCTACGCAGGGCAAAAGCGATTCTCGTCCTCCGTGCTTGCTTTTTCTCAGAAAGAGCCGTGGTGTGCGTTTTCGCCGAAAACGCGTTTTCGGCCGAAAACGTGTACGTTTGCACTTCCCCGCCACAGGGAAGCTGCTAGCCGGGAATTCTCTGCCTGGTTCTACCCGCTGCCCGGAACGCTACGCAGGGCAAAAGCGATTCTCGGCCTCCGTGCTTGCTTTTTCTCAAAAAGAGCCGTGGTGTGCGTTTTCGCCGGAAAACGCGTTTTCGGCCGAAAACGTGTACGTTTGCACTTCCCAGCCACAGGGAAGGTGCTAGCCGGGAATTCTCTGCCTGGTTCTACCCGCTGCCCGGAAGCCTACGCAGGGCAAAAGCGATTCTCGTCCTCCGTGCTTGCTTTTTCTCAGAAAGAGCCGTGGTGTGCGTTTTCGCCGGAAAACGCGTTTTCGGCCGAAAACGTGTACGTTTGCACTTCCCAGCCACAGGGAAGCTGCTAGCCGGGAATTCTCTGCCTGGTTCTACCCGCTGTCCGGAACGCTACGCAGGGCAAAAGCGATTCTCGTCCTCCGTGCTTGCTTTTTCTCAGAAAGAGCCGTGGTGTGCGTTTTCGCCGGAAAACGCGTTTTCGGCCGAAAACGTGTACGTTTGCACTTCCCCGCCACAGGGAAGCTGCTAGCCGGTAATTCTCTGCCTGGTTCTACCCGCTGCCCGGAACGCTACGCAGGGCAAAAGCGATTCTCGTCCTCCGTGCTTGCTTTTTCTCAGAAAGAGCCGTGGTGTGCGTTTTCGCCGGAAAACGCGTTTTCGGCCGAAAACGTGTACGTTTGCACTTCCCGGCCACAGGGAAGCTGCTAGCCGGGAATTCTCTGCCTGGTTCTACCCGCTGCCCGGAACGCTACGCAGGGCAAAAGCGATTCTCGGCCTCCGTGCTTGCTTTTTCTCAAAAAGAGCCGTGGTGTGCGTTTTCGCCGGAAAACGCGTTTTCGGCCGAAAACGTGTACGTTTGCACTTCCCCGCCACAGGGAAGCTGCTAGCCGGGAATTCTCTGCCTGGTTCTACCCGCTGCCCGGAACGCTACGCAGGGCAAAAGCGATTCTCGTCCTCCGTGCTTGCTTTTTCTCAGAAAGAGCCGTGGTGTGCGTTTTCGCCGGAAAACGCGTTTTCGGCCGAAAACGTGTACGTTTGCACTTCCCGGCCACAGGGAAGCTGCTAGCCGGGAATTCTCTGCCTGGTTCTACCCGCTGCCCGGAACGCTACGCAGGGCAAAAGCGATTCTCGTCCTCCGTGCTTGCTTTTTCTCAGAAAGAGCCGTGGTGTGCTTTTTCGCCGAAAACGCGTTATCGGCCGAAAACGTGTACGTTTGCACTTCCCCGCCACAGGGAAGGTGCTAGCCGGGAATTCTCTGCCTGGTTCTACCCGCTGCCCGGAACGCTACGCAGGGCAAAAGCGGTTCTCGTCCTCCGTGCTTGCTTTTTCTCAGAAAGAGCCGTGGTGTGCGTTTTCGCCGGAAAACGAGTTTTCGGCCGAAAACGTGTACGTTTGCACTTCCCCGCCACAGGGAAGCTGCTAGCCGGGAATTCTCTGCCTGGTTCTACCCGCTGCCCGGAACGCTACGCAGGGCAAAAGCGATTCTCGTCCTCCGTGCTTGCTTTTTCTCAGAAAGAGCCGTGGTGTGCTTTTTCGCCGAAAACGCGTTTTCGGCCGAAAACGTGTACGTTTGCACTTCCCAGCCACAGGGAAGCTGCTAGCCGGGAATTCTCTGCCTGGTTCTACCCGCTGACCCGAACGCTACGCAGGGCAAAAGCGATTCTCGTCCTCCGTGCTTGCTTTTTCTCAGAAAGAGCCGTGGTGTGCGTTTTCGCCGAAAAGGAGTTTTTGGCCGAAAACGTGTACGTTTGCACTTCCCAGCCACAGGGAAGGTGCTAGCCGGGAATTCTCTGCCTGGTTCTACCCGCTGCCCGGAACGCTACGCAGGGCAAAAGCGTTTCTCGTCCTCCGT
The DNA here is from genome assembly GCF_965140245.1 of Athene noctua. Taxonomy (NCBI): domain Eukaryota; kingdom Metazoa; phylum Chordata; class Aves; order Strigiformes; family Strigidae; genus Athene; species Athene noctua. The sequence continues at coordinate 411,774 of NW_027437545.1, forward strand.
GCTTGCTTTTTCTCAGAAAGAGCCGTGGTGTGCGTTTTCGCCGGAAAACGCGTTTTTGGCCGAAAACGTGTACGTTTGCACTTCCCCGCCACAGGGAAGCTGCTAGCCGGGAATACTCTGCCTGGTTCTACCCGCTGCCCGGAACGCTACGCAGGGCAAAAGCGATTCTCGTCCTCCGTGCTTGCTTTTTCTCAGAAAGAGCCGTGGTGTGTTTTTTCGCCGAAAACGCGTTTTCGGCCGAAAACGTGTACGTTTGCACTTCCCAGCCACAGAGAAGGTGCTAGCCGGGAATTCTCTGCCTGGTTCTACCCGCTGCCCAGAACGCTACGCAGGGCAAAAGCGATTCTCGTCCTCCGTGCTTGCTTTTTCTCAGAAAGAGCCGTGGTGTGCGTTTTCCCCGGAAAACGCGTTTTTGGCCGAAAACGTGTACGTTTGCACTTCCCCGCCACAGGGAAGGTGCTAGCCGGGAATTCTCTGCCTGGTTCCACCCGCTGCCCGGAACGCTACGCAGGGCAATAGCGATTCTCGTCCTCCGTGCTTGCTTTTTCTCAGAAAGAGCCTTGGTGTGCTTTTTCGCCGAAAACGCGTTTTTGGCCAAAAACGTGTACGTTTGCAATTCCCTGCCACAGAGAAGGTGCTAGCCGGGAATTCTCTGCCTGGTTCTACCCGCTGCCCGGAACGCTACGCAGGGCAAAAGCGATTCTCGGCCTCCGTGCTTGCTTTTTCTCAAAAAGAGCCGTGGTGTGCGTTTTCGCCGGAAAACGCGTTTTCGGCCGAAAACGTGTACGTTTGCACTTCCCCGCCACAGGGAAGCTGCTAGCCGGGAATTCTCTGCCTCGTTCTACCCGCTGCCCGGAAGGCTACGCAGGGCAAAAGCGTTTCTCGTCCTCCGTGCTTGCTTTTTCTCAGAAAGAGCCGTGGTGTGCGTTTTCGCCGGAAAACGCGTTTTCGGCCGAAAACGTGTACGTTTGCACTTCCCGGCCACAGGGAAGCTGCTAGCCGGGAATTCTCTGCCTGGTTCTACCCGCTGCCCGGAACGCTACGCAGGGCAAAAGCGATTCTCGTCCTCCGTGCTTGCTTTTTCTCAGAAAGAGCCGTGGTGTGCTTTTTCGCCGAAAACGCGTTATCGGCCGAAAACGTGTACGTTTGCACTTCCCCGCCACAGGGAAGCTGCTAGACGGGAATTCTCTGCCTGGTTCTACCCGCTGCCCGGAACGCTACGCAGGGCAAAAGCGATTCTCGTCCTCCGTGCTTGCTTTTTCTCAGAAAGAGCCGTGGTGTGCGTTTTCGCCGGAAAACGCGTTTTCGGCCGAAAACGTGTACGTTTGCACTTCCCCGCCACAGGGAAGCTGCTAGCCGGGAATTCTCTGCCTGGTTCTACCCGCTGCCCGGAACGCTACGCAGGGCAAAAGCGATTCTCGTCCTCCGTGCTTGCTTTTTCTCAGAAAGAGCCGTGGTGTGCTTTTTCGCCGAAAACGCGTTTTCGGCCGAAAACGTGTACGTTTGCACTTCCCAGCCACAGGGAAGCTGCTAGCCGGGAATTCTCTGCCTGGTTCTACCCGCTGCCCGGAACGCTACGCAGGGCAAAAGCGATTCTCGTCCTCCGTGCTTGCTTTTTCTCAGAAAGAGCCGTGGTGTGCGTTTTCGCCGAAAAGGAGTTTTTGGCCGAAAACGTGTACGTTTGCACTTCCCAGCCACAGGGAAGGTGCTAGCCGGGAATTCTCTGCCTGGTTCTACCCGCTGCCCGGAACGCTACGCAGGGCAAAAGCGATTCTCGTCCTCCGTGCTTGCTTTTTCTCAGAAAGAGCCGTGGTGTGCGTTTTCGCCGGAAAACGCGTTTTTGGCCGAAAACGTGTACGTTTGCACTTCCCCGCCACAGGGAAGCTGCTAGCCGGGAATACTCTGCCTGGTTCTACCCGCTGCCCGGAACGCTAGGCAGGGCAAAAGCGATTCTCGTCCTCCGTGCTTGCTTTTTCTCAGAAAGAGCCGTGGTGTGCTTTTTCGCCGAAAACGCGTTTTTGTCCGAAAACGTGTACGTTTGCAATTCCCTGCCACAGAGAAGGTGCTAGCCGGGAATTCTCTGCCTGGTTCTACCCGCTGCCCGGAACGCTACGCAGGGCAAAAGCGATTCTCGTCCTCCGTGCTTGCTTTTTCTCAGAAAGAGCCTTGGTGTGCTTTTTCGCCGAAAACGCGTTTTTGGCCGAAAACGTGTACGTTTGCAATTCCCTGCCACAGAGAAGGTGCTAGCCGGGAATTCTCTGCCTGGTTCTACCCGCTGCCCGGAAGGCTACGCAGGGCAAAAGCGATTCTTGTCCTCCGTGCTTGCTTTTTCTAAGAAAGAGCCGTGGTGTGCGTTTTCGCCGGAAAACGCGTTTTCGGCCGAAAACGTGTACGTTTGCACTTCCCGGCCACAGGGAAGCTGCTAGCCGGGAATTCTCTGCCTGGTTCTACCCGCTGCCCGGAACGCTACGCAGGGCAAAAGCGATTCTCGTCCTCCGTGCTTGCTTTTTCTCAGAAAGAGCCGTGGTGTGCGTTTTCGCCGGAAAACGCGTTTTCGGCCGAAAACGTGTACGTTTGCACTTCCCCGCCACAGGGAAGGTGCTAGCCGGGAATTCTCTGCCTGGTTCTACCCGCTGCCCGGAACGCTAAGTAGGGCAAAAGCGATTTCGTCCTCCGTGCTTGCTTTTTCTCAGAAAGAGCCGTGGTGTGCTTTTTCGCCGAAAACGCGTTTTTGGCCGAAAACGTGTACGTTTGCACTTCCCAGCCACAGAGAAGGTGCTAGCCGGGAATTCTCTGCCTGGTTGTACCCTCTGCCCGGAACGCTACGCAGGGCAAAAGCGATTCTCGTCCTCCGTGCTTGCTTTTTCTCAGAAAGAGCCGTGGTGTGCGTTTTCGCCGGAAAACGCGTTTTCGGCCGAAAACGTGTACGTTTGCACTTCCCAGCCACAGGAAAGCTGCTAGCCGGGAATTCTCTGCCTGGTTCTACCCGCTGCCCGGAACGCTACGCAGGGCAAAAGCGATTCTCGTCCTCCGTGCTTGCTTTTTCTCAGAAAGAGCCGTGGTGTGCGTTTTCGCCGGAAAACGCGTTTTCGGCCGAAAACGTGTACGTTTGCACTTCCCCGCCACAGGGAAGCTGCTAGCCGGGAATTCTCTGCCTGGTTCTACCCGCTGCCCGGAAGGCTACGCAGGGCAAAAGCGATTCTCGTCCTCCGTGCTTGCTTTTTCTCAGAAAGAGCCGTGGTGTGCGTTTTCGCCGGAAAACGCGTTTTCGGCCGAAAACGTGTATGTTTGCACTTCCCCGCCACAGGGAAGCTGCTAGCCGGGAATTCTCTGCCTGGTTCTACCCGCTGCCCGGAACGCTACGCAGGGCAAAAGCGATTCTCGCCCTCCGTGCTTGCTTTTTCTCAGAAAGAGCCGTGGTGTGCGTTTTCGCCGGAAAACGCGTTTTCGGCCGAAAACGTGTACGTTTGCACTTCCCGGCCACAGGGAAGCTGCTAGCCGGGAATTCTCTGCCTGGTTCTACCCGCTGCCCGGAACGCTACGCAGGGCAAAAGCGATTCTCGTCCTCCGTGCTTGCTTTTTCTCAGAAAGAGCCGTGGTGTGCGTTTTCGCCGGAAAACGCGTTTTCGGCCGAAAACGTGTACGTTTGCACTTCCCCGCCACAGGGAAGCTGCTAGCCGAGAATTCTCTGCCTGGTTCTACCCGCTGCCCGGAACGCTACGCAGGGCAAAAGCGATTCTCGTCCTCCGTGCTTGCTTTTTCTCAGAAAGAGCCGTGGTGTGCGTTTTCGCCGGAAAACGCGTTTTCGGCCGAAAACGTGTACGTTTGCACTTCCCCGCCACAGGGAAGCTGCTAGCCGGGAATTCTCTGCCTGGTTCTACCCGCTGCCCGGAACGCTACGCAGGGCAAAAGCGATTCTCGTCCTCCGTGCTTGCTTTTTCTCAGAAAGAGCCGTGGTGTGCGTTTTCGCCGAAAACGCGTTTCCGGCCGAAAACGTGTACGTTTGCAATTCCCGGCCACAGGGAAGCTGCTAGCCGGGAATTCTCTGCCTGGTTCTACCCGCTGCCCGGAACGCTACGCAGGGCAAAAGCGATTCTCGTCCTCCGTGCTTGCTTTTTCTCAGAAAGAGCCGTGGTGTGCTTTTTCGCCGAAAACGCGTTTTCGGCCGAAAACGTGTACGTTTGCACTTCCCAGCCACAGAGAAGGTGCTAGCCGGGAATTCTCTGCCTGGTTCTACCCGCTGCCCAGAACGCTACGCAGGGCAAAAGCGATTCTCGTCCTCCGTGCTTGCTTTTTCTCAGAAAGAGCCGTGGTGTGCGTTTTCGCCGGAAAACGCGTTTTCGGCCGAAAACGTGTACGTTTGCACTTCCCCGCCACAGGGAAGCTGCTAGCCGGGAATTCTCTGCCTGGTTCTACCCGCTGCCCGGAACGCTACGCAGGGCAAAAGCGATTCTCGTCCTCCGTGCTTGCTTTTTCTCAGAAAGAGCCGTGGTGTGCGTTTTCGCCGGAAAACGCGTTTTCGGCCGAAAACGTGAACGTTTGCACTTCCCAGCCACAGGGAAGCTGCTAGCCGGGAATTCTCTGCCTGGTTCTACCCGCTGCCCGGAACGCTACGCAGGGCAAAAGCGATTCTCGTCCTCCGTGCTTGCTTTTTCTCAGAAAGAGCCGTGGTGTGCGTTTTCGCCGGAAAACGCGTTTTCGGCCGAAAACGTGTATGTTTGCACTTCCCCGCCACAGGGAAGCTGCTAGCCGGGAATTCTCTGCCTGGTTCTACCCGCTGCCCGGAACGCTACGCAGGGCAAAAGCGATTCTCGCCCTCCGTGCTTGCTTTTTCTCAGAAAGAGCCGTGGTGTGCGTTTTCGCCGGAAAACGCGTTTTCGGCCGAAAACGTGTACGTTTGCACTTCCCGGCCACAGGGAAGCTGCTAGCCGGGAATTCTCTGCCTGGTTCTACCCGCTGCCCGGAACGCTACGCAGGGCAAAAGCGATTCTCGTCCTCCGTGCTTGCTTTTTCTCAGAAAGAGCCGTGGTGTGCCTTTTCGCCGGAAAACGCGTTTTCGGCCGAAAACGTGTACGTTTGCACTTCCCCGCCACAGGGAAGCTGCTAGCCGAGAATTCTCTGCCTGGTTCTACCCGCTGCCCGGAACGCTACGCAGGGCAAAAGCGATTCTCGTCCTCCGTGCTTGCTTTTTCTCAGAAAGAGCCGTGGTGTGCGTTTTCGCCGGAAAACGCGTTTTCGGCCGAAAACGTGTACGTTTGCACTTCCCCGCCACAGGGAAGCTGCTAGCCGGGAATTCTCTGCCTGGTTCTACCCGCTGCCCGGAACGCTACGCAGGGCAAAAGCGATTCTCGTCCTCCGTGCTTGCTTTTTCTCAGAAAGAGCCGTGGTGTGCGTTTTCGCCGAAAACGCGTTTCCGGCCGAAAATGTGTACGTTTGCAATTCCCGGCCACAGGGAAGCTGCTAGCCGGGAATTCTCTGCCTGTTTCTACCCGCTGCCCGGAACGCTACGCAGGGCAAAAGCGATTCTCGTCCTCCGTGCTTGCTTTTTCTCAGAAAGAGCCGTGGTGTGCTTTTTCGCCGAAAACGCGTTTTCGGCCGAAAACGTGTACGTTTGCACTTCCCAGCCACAGAGAAGGTGCTAGCCGGGAATTCTCTGCCTGGTTCTACCCGCTGCCCAGAACGCTACGCAGGGCAAAAGCGATTCTCGTCCTCCGTGCTTGCTTTTTCTCAGAAAGAGCCGTGGTGTGCGTTTTCGCCGAAAAACGCGTTTTTGGCCGAAAAGGTGTACGTTTGCACTTCCGCGCCACAGGGAAGGTGCTAGCCTGGAATTCTCTGCCTGGTTCTACCCGCTGCCCGGAACGCTACGCAGGGCAAAAGCGATTCTCGTCCTCCGTGCTTGCTTTTTCTCAGAAAGAGCCGTGGTGTGCGTTTTCGCCGGAAAACGCGTTTTCGGCCGAAAACTTGAACGTTTGCACTTCCCAGCCACAGGGAAGCTGCTAGACGGGAATTCTCTGCCTGGTTCTACCCGCTGCCCGGAACGCTACGCAGGGCAAAAGCGATTCTCGTCCTCTGTGCTTGCTTTTTCTCAGAAAGAGCCGTGGTGTGCCTTTTCGCCGGAAAACGCGTTTTCGGCCGAAAACGTGTACGTTTGCACTTCCCCGCCACAGGGAAGCTGCTAGCCGGGAATTCTCTGCCTGGTTCTACCCGCTGCCCGGAAGGCTACGCAGGGCAAAAGCGATTCTCGTCCTCCGTGCTTGCTTTTTCTCAGAAAGAGCCGTGGTGTGCGTTTTCGCCGGAAAACGCGTTTTCGGCCGAAAACGTTTACGTTTGCACTTCCCCGCCACAGGGAAGCTGCTAGCCGGGAATTCTCTGCCTGGTTCTACCCGCTGCCCGGAACGCTACGCAGGGCAAAAGCGATTCTCGTCCTCCGTGCTTGCTTTTTCTCAGAAAGAGCCGTGGTGTGCGTTTTCGCCGGAAAACGAGTTTTCGGCCGAAAACGTGTACGTTTGCACTTCCCCGCCACAGGGAAGCTGCTAGCCGGGAATTCTCTGTCTGGTTCTACCCGCTGCCCGGAACGCTACGCAGGGCAAAAGCGATTCTCGTCCTCCGTGCTTGCTTTTTCTCAGAAAGAGCCGTGGTGTGCTTTTTCGCCGAAAACGCGTTTTCGGCCGAAAACGTGTACGTTTGCACTTCCCAGCCACAGAGAAGGTGCTAGCCGGGAATTCTCTGCCTGGTTCTACCCGCTGCCCAGAACGCTACGCAGGGCAAAAGCGATTCTCGTCCTCCGTGCTTGCTTTTTCTCAGAAAGAGCCGTGGTGTGCGTTTTCGCCGGAAAACGCGTCTTTGGCCAAAAACGTGTACGTTTGCACTTCCGCGCCACAGGGAAGGTGCTAGCCTGGAATTCTCTGCCTGGTTCTACCCGCTGCCCGGAACGCTACGCAGGGCAAAAGCGATTCTCGTCCTCCGTGCTTGCTTTTTCTCAGAAAGAGCCGTGGTGTGCGTTTTCGCCGGAAAACGCGTTTTCGGCCGAAAACTTGAACGTTTGCACTTCCCAGCCACAGGGAAGCTGCTAGACGGGAATTCTCTGCCTGGTTCTACCCGCTGCCCGGAACGCTACGCAGGGCAAAAGCGATTCTCGTCCTCCGTGCTTGCTTTTTCTCAGAAAGAGCCGTGGTGTGCCTTTTCGCCGGAAAACGCGTTTTCGGCCGAAAACGTGTACGTTTGCACTTCCCCGCCACAGGGAAGCTGCTAGCCGGGAATTCTCTGCCTGGTTCTACCCGCTGCCCGGAAGGCTACGCAGGGCAAAAGCGATTCTCGTCCTCCGTGCTTGCTTTTTCTCAGAAAGAGCCGTGGTGTGCGTTTTCGCCGGAAAACGCGTTTTCGGCCGAAAACGTGTACGTTTGCACTTCCCCGCCACAGGGAAGCTGCTAGCCGTGAATTCTCTGCCTGGTTCTACCCGCTGCCCGGAACGCTACGCAGGGCAAAAGCGATTCTCGTCCTCCGTGCTTGCTTTTTCTCAGAAAGAGCCGTGGTGTGCGTTTTCGCCGGAAAACGCGTTTTCGGCAGAAAACGTGTACGTTTGCAATTCCCAGCCACAGGAAAGCTGCTAGCCGGGAATTCTCTGCCTTGTTCTACCCGCTGCCCGGAACGCTACGCAGGGCAAAAGCGATTCTCGTCCTCCGTGCTTGCTTTTTCTCAGAAAGAGCCGTGGTGTGCGTTTTCGCCGGAAAACGAGTTTTCGGCCGAAAACGTGTACGTTTGCACTTCCCCGCCACAGGGAAGGTGCTAGCCGGGAATTCTCTGCCTGGTTCTACCCGCTGCCCGGAACGCTACGCAGGGCAAAAGCGATTCTCGTCCTCCGTGCTTGCTTTTTCTCAGAAAGAGCCGTGGTGTGCGTTTTCGCCGGAAAACGCGTTTTCGGCCGAAAACGTGTACGTTTGCACTTCCCCGCCACAGGGAAGCTGCTAGCCGGGAATTCTCTGCCTGGTTCTACCCGCTGCCCGGAAGGCTACGCAGGGCAAAAGCGATTCTCGTCCTCCGTGCTTGCTTTTTCTCAGAAAGAGCCGTGGTGTGCGTTTTCGCCGGAAAACGCGTTTTCGGCCGAAAACGTATACGTTTGCACTTCCCCGCCACAGGGAAGCTGCTAGCCGGGAATTCTCTGCCTGGTTCTACCCGCTGCCAGGAACGCTACGCAGGGCAAAAGCGATTCTCGCCCTCCGTGCTTGCTTTTTCTCAGAAAGAGCCGTGGTGTGCGTTTTCGATGGAAAACGCGTTTTCGGCCGAAAACGTGTACGTTTGCACTTCCCGGCCACAGGGAAGCTGCTAGCCGGGAATTCTCTGCCTGGTTCTACCCGCTGCCCGGAACGCTACGCAGGGCAAAAGCGATTCTCGTCCTCCGTGCTTGCTTTTTCTCAGAAAGAGCCGTGGTGTGCGTTTTCGCCGGAAAACGCGTTTTCGGCCGAAAACGTGTACGTTTGCACTTCCCCGCCACAGGGAAGCTGCTAGCCGAGAATTCTCTGCCTGGTTCTACCCGCTGCCCGGAACGCTACGCAGGGCAAAAGCGATTCTCGTCCTCCGTGCTTGCTTTTTCTCAGAAAGAGCCGTGGTGTGCGTTTTCGCCGGAAAACGCGTTTTCGGCCGAAAACGTGTACGTTTGCACTTCCCCGCCACAGGGAAGCTGCTAGCCGGGAATTCTCTGCCTGGTTCTACCCGCTGCCCGGAACGCTACGCAGGGCAAAAGCGATTCTCGTCCTCCATGCTTGCTTTTTCTCAGAAAGAGCCGTGGTGTGCTTTTCGCCGAAAACGCGTTTCCGGCTGAAAACGTGTACGTTTGCAATTCCCGGCCACAGGGAAGCTGCTAGCCGGGAATTCTCTGCCTGGTTCTACCCGCTGCCCGGAACGCTACGCAGGGCAAAAGCGATTCTCGGCCTCCGTGCTTGCTTTTTCTCAAAAAGAGCCGTGGTGTGCGTTTTCGCCGGAAAACGCGTTTTCGGCCGAAAACGTGTACGTTTGCACTTCCCAGCCACAGGAAAGCTGCTAGCCGGGAATTCTCTGCCTGGTTCTACCCGCTGCCCGGAACGCTACGCAGGGCAAAAGCGATTCTCGTCCTCCGTGCTTGCTTTTTCTCAGAAAGAGCCGTGGTGTGCGTTTTCGCCGGAAAACGCGTTTTCGGCTGAAAACGTATACGTTTGCACTTCCCCGCCACAGGGAAGCTGCTAGCCGGGAATTCTCTGCCTGGTTCTACCCGCTGCCCGGAACGCTACGCAGGGCAAAAGCGATTCTCGTCCTCCGTGCTTGCTTTTTCTCAGAAAGAGCCGTGGTGTGCGTTTTCGCCGGAAAACGCGTTTTCGGCCGAAAACGTGTACGTTTGCAATTCCCGGCCACAGGGAAGCTGCTAGCCGGGAATTCTCTGCCTGGTTCTACCCGCTGCCCGGAACGCTACGCAGGGCAAAAGCGATTCTCGTCCTCCGTGCTTGCTTTTTCTCAGAAAGAGCCGTGGTGTGCGTTTTCGCCGAAAAACGCGTTTTTGGCCGAAAAGGTGTACGTTTGCACTTCCGCGCCACAGGGAAGGTGCTAGCCTGGAATTCTCTGCCTGGTTCTACCCGCTGCCCGGAACGCTACGCAGGGCAAAAGCGATTCTCGTCCTCCGTGCTTGCTTTTTCTCAGAAAGAGCCGTGGTGTGCGTTTTCGCCGGAAAACGCGTTTTCGGCCGAAAACTTGAACGTTTGCACTTCCCAGCCACAGGGAAGCTGCTAGACGGGAATTCTCTGCCTGGTTCTACCCGCTGCCCGGAACGCTACGCAGGGCAAAAGCGATTCTCGTCCTCCGTGCTTGCTTTTTCTCAGAAAGAGCCGTGGTGTGCGTTTTCGCCGGAAAACGCGTTTTCGGCCGAAAACGTGTACGTTTGCACTTCCCCGCCACAGGGAAGCTGCTAGCCGGGAATTCTCTGCCTGGTTCTACCCGCTGCCCGGAAGGCTACGCAGGGCAAAAGCGATTCTCGTCCTCCGTGCTTGCTTTTTCTCAGAAAGAGCCGTGGTGTGCGTTTTCGCCGGAAAACGCGTTTTCGGCCGAAAACGTGTACGTTTGCACTTCCCCGCCACAGGGAAGCTGCTAGCCGGGAATTCTCTGCCTGGTTCTACCCGCTGCCCGGAACGCTACGCAGGGCAAAAGCGATTCTCGTCCTCCGTGCATGCTTTTTCTCAGAAAGAGCCGTGGTGTGCGTTTTCGCCGGAAAACGCGTTTTCGGCCGAAAACGTGTACGTTTGCACTTCCCCGCCACAGGGAAGCTGCTAGCCGGGAATTCTCTGCCTGGTTCTACCCGCTGCCCGGAACGCTACGCAGGGCAAAAGCGATTCTCGTCCTCCGTGCTTGCTTTTTCTCAGAAAGAGCCGTGGTGTGCTTTTTCGCCGAAAACGCGTTTTCGGCCGAAAACGTGTACGTTTGCACTTCCCAGCCACAGAGAAGGTGCTAGCCGGGAATTCTCTGCCTGGTTCTACCCGCTGCCCAGAACGCTACGCAGGGCAAAAGCGATTCTCGTCCTCCGTGCTTGCTTTTTCTCAGAAAGAGCCGTGGTGTGCGTTTTCGCCGGAAAACGCGTTTTTGGCCGAAAACGTGTACGTTTGCACTTCCGCGCCACAGGGAAGGTGCTAGCCTGGAATTCTCTGCCTGGTTCTACCCGCTGCCCGGAACGCTACGCAGGGCAAAAGCGATTCTCGTCCTCCGTGCTTGCTTTTTCTCAGAAAGAGCCGTGGTGTGCGTTTTCGCCGGAAAACGCGTTTTCGGCCGAAAACTTGAACGTTTGCACTTCCCAGCCACAGGGAAGCTGCTAGACGGGAATTCTCTGCCTGGTTCTACCCGCTGCCCGGAACGCTACGCAGGGCAAAAGCGATTCTCGTCCTCCGTGCTTGCTTTTTCTCAGAAAGAGCCGTGGTGTGCCTTTTCGCCGGAAAACGCGTTTTCGGCCGAAAACGTGTACGTTTGCACTTCCCCGCCACAGGGAAGCTGCTAGCCGGGAATTCTCTGCCTGGTTCTACCCGCTGCCCGGAAGGCTACGCAGGGCAAAAGCGATTCTCGTCCTCCGTGCTTGCTTTTTCTCAGAAAGAGCCGTGGTGTGCGTTTTCGCCGGAAAACGCGTTTTCGGCCGAAAACGTGTACGTTTGCACTTCCCCGCCACAGGGAAGCTGCTAGCCGGTAATTCTCTGCCTGGTTCTACCCGCTGCCCGGAACGCTACGCAGGGCAAAAGCGATTCTCGTCCTCCGTGCTTGCTTTTTCTCAGAAAGAGCCGTGGTGTGCGTTTTCGCCGGAAAACGCGTTTTCGGCCGAAAACGTGTACGTTTGCAATTCCCAGCCACAGGAAAGCTGCTAGCCGGGAATTCTCTGCCTGGTTCTACCCGCTGCCCGGAACGCTACGCAGGGCAAAAGCGATTCTCGTCCTCCGTGCTTGCTTTTTCTCAGAAAGAGCCGTGGTGTGCGTTTTCGCCGGAAAACGAGTTTTCGGCCGAAAACGTGTACGTTTGCACTTCCCCGCCACAGGGAAGGTGCTAGCCGGGAATTCTCTGCCTGGTTCTACCCGCTGCCCGGAAGGCTACGCAGGGCAAAAGCGATTCTCGTCCTCCGTGCTTGCTTTTTCTCAGAAAGAGCCGTGGTGTGCGTTTTCGCCGGAAAACGCGTTTTCGGCCGAAAACGTATACGTTTGCACTTCCCCGCCACAGGGAAGCTGCTAGCCGGGAATTCTCTGCCTGGTTTTACCCGCTGCCCGGAACGCTACGCAGGGCAAAAGCGATTCTCGCCCTCCGTGCTTGCTTTTTCTCAGAAAGAGCCGTGGTGTGCGTTTTCGATGGAAAACGCGTTTTCGGCCGAAAACGTGTACGTTTGCACTTCCCGGCCACAGGGAAGCTGCTAGCCGGGAATTCTCTGCCTGGTTCTACCCGCTGCCCGGAACGCTACGCAGGGCAAAAGCGATTCTCGTCCTCCGTGCTTGCTTTTTCTCAGAAAGAGCCGTGGTGTGCGTTTTCGCCGGAAAACGCGTTTTCGGCCGAAAACGTGTACGTTTGCACTTCCCCGCCACAGGGAAGCTGCTAGCCGAGAATTCTCTGCCTGGTTCTACCCGCTGCCCGGAACGCTACGCAGGGCAAAAGCGATTCTCGTCCTCCGTGCTTGCTTTTTCTCAGAAAGAGCCGTGGTGTGCGTTTTCGCCGGAAAACGCGTTTTCGGCCGAAAACGTGTACGTTTGCACTTCCCCGCCACAGGGAAGCTGCTAGCCGGGAATTCTCTGCCTGGTTCTACCCGCTGCCCGGAAGGCTACGCAGGGCAAAAGCGATTCTCGTCCTCCGTGCTTGCTTTTTCTCAGAAAGAGCCGTGGTGTGCGTTTTCGCCGGAAAACGCGTTTTCGGCTGAAAACGTATACGTTTGCACTTCCCCGCCACAGGGAAGCTGCTAGCCGGGAATTCTCTGCCTGGTTCTACCCGCTGCCCGGAACGCTACGCAGGGCAAAAGCGATTCTCGTCCTCCGTGCTTGCTTTTTCTCAGAAAGAGCCGTGGTGTGCGTTTTCGCCGGAAAACGCGTTTTCGGCCGAAAACGTGTACGTTTGCAATTCCCGGCCACAGGGAAGCTGCTAGCCGGGAATTCTCTGCCTGGTTCTACCCGCTGCCCGGAACGCTACGCAGGGCAAAAGCGATTCTCGTCCTCCGTGCTTGCTTTTTCTCAAAAAGAGCCGTGGTGTGCGTTTTCGCCGGAAAACGCGTTTTCGGCCGAAAACGTGTACGTTTGCACTTCCCGGCCACAGGGAAGCTGCTAGCCGGGAATTCTCTGCCTGGTTCTACCCGCTGCCCGGAAGGCTACGCAGGGCAAAAGCGATTCTCGTCCTCCGTGCTTGCTTTTTCTCAGAAAGAGCCGTGGTGTGCCTTTTCGCCGGAAAACGCGTTTTCGGCCGAAAACGTGTACGTTTGCACTTCCCCGCCACAGGGAAGCTGCTAGCCGGGAATTCTCTGCCTGGTTCTACCCGCTGCCCGGAAGGCTACGCAGGGCAAAAGCGATGCTCGTCCTCCGTGCTTGCTTTTTCTCAGAAAGAGCCGTGGTGTGCGTTTTCGCCGGAAAACGCGTTTTCGGCCGAAAACGTGTACGTTTGCACTTCCCCGCCACAGGGAAGCTGCTAGCCGTGAATTCTCTGCCTGGTTCTACCCGCTGCCCGGAACGCTACGCAGGGCAAAAGCGATTCTCGTCCTCCGTGCTTGCTTTTTCTCAGAAAGAGCCGTAGTGTGCGTTTTCGCCGGAAAACGCGTTTTTGGCCGAAAACGTGTACGTTAGCACTTCCCAGCCACAGGGAAGCTGCTAGACGGGAATTCTCTGCCTGGTTCTACCCGCTGCCCGGAACGCTACGCAGGGCAAAAGCGATTCTCGTCCTCCGTGCTTGCTTTTTCTCAGAAAGAGCCGTGGTGTGCGTTTTCGCCGGAAAACGCGTTTTCGGCCGAAAACGTGTACGTTTGCACTTCCCGGCCACAGGGAAGCTGCTAGCCGGGAATTCTCTGCCTGGTTCTACCCGCTGCCCGGAACGCTACGCAGGGCAAAAGCGATTCTCGTCCTCCGTGCTTGCTTTTTCTCAGAAAGAGCCGTGGTGTGCTTTTTCGTGAAAACGCGTTTTCGGCCGAAAACGTGTACGTTTGCACTTCCCAGCCACAGGGAAGCTGCTAGTCGGGAATTCTCTGCCTGGTTCTACCCGCTGCCCGGAACGCCACGCAGGGCAAAAGCGATTCTCGTCCTCCGTGCTTGCTTTTTCTCAGAAAGAGCCGTGGTGTGCGTTTTCGCCGGAAAACGCGTTTTCGGCCGAAAACGTGTACGTTTGCACTTCCCCGCCACAGGGAAGCTGCTAGCCGGGAATTCTCTGCCTGGTTCTACCCGCTGCCCGGAAGGCTACGCAGGGCAAAAGCGATTCTCGTCCTCCGTGCTTGCTTTTTCTCAGAAAGAGCCGTGGTGTGCGTTTTCGCCGGAAAACGCGTTTTCGGCCGAAAACGTATACGTTTGCACTTCCCCGCCACAGGGAAGCTGCTAGCCGGGAATTCTCTGCCTGGTTCTACCCGCTGCCCGGAACGCTACGCAGGGCAAAAGCGATTCTCGTCCTCCGTGCTTGCTTTTTCTCAGAAAGAGCCGTGGTGTGCGTTTTCGCCGGAAAACGCGTTTTCGGCCGAAAACGTGTACGTTTGCAATTCCCGGCCATAGGGAAGCTGCTAGCCGGGAATTCTCTGCCTGGTTCTACCCGCTGCCCGGAACGCTACGCAGGGCAAAAGCGATTCTCGTCCTCCGTGCTTGGTTTTTCTCAAAAAGAGCCGTGGTGTGCGTTTTCGCCGGAAAACGCGTTTTCGGCCAAAAACGTGTACGTTTGCACTTCCCGGCCACAGGGAAGCTGCTAGCCGGGAATTCTCTGCCTGGTTCTACCCGCTGCCCGGAACGCTACGCAGGGCAAAAGCGATTCTCGTCCTCCGTGCTTGCTTTTTCTCAGAAAGAGCCGTGGTGTGCGTTTTCGCCGGAAAACGCGTTTTCGGCCGAAAACGTGTACGTTTGCACTTCCCCGCCACAGGGAAGCTGCTAGCCGGGAATTCTCTGCCTGGTTCTACCCGCTGCCCGGAACGCTACGCAGGGCAAAAGCGATTCTCGTCCTCCGTGCTTGCTTTTTCTCAGAAAGAGCCGTGGTGTGCGTTTTCGCCGGAAAACGCGTTTTCGGCCGAAAACGTGTACGTTTGCACTTCCCCGCCACAGGGAAGCTGCTAGCCGTGAATTCTCTGCCTGGTTCTACCCGCTGCCCGGAACGCTACGCAGGGCAAAAGCGATTCTCGTCCTCCGTGCTTGCTTTTTCTCAGAAAGAGCCGTGGTGTGCGTTTTCGCCGGAAAACGCGTTTTCGGCCGAAAACGTGTACGTTTGCACTTCCCCGCCACAGGGAAGCTGCTAGCCGTGAATTCTCTGCCTGGTTCTACCCGCTGCCCGGAACGCTACGCAGGGCAAAAGCGATTCTCGTCCTCCGTGCTTGCTTTTTCTCAGAAAGAGCCGTAGTGTGCGTTTTCGCCGGAAAACGCGTTTTCGGCCGAAAACGTATACGTTTGCACTTCCCCGCCACAGGGAAGCTGCTAGCCGGGAATTCTCTGCCTGGTTCTACCCGCTGCCCGGAACGCTACGCAGGGCAAAAGCGATTCTCGTCCTCCGTGCTTGCTTTTTCTCAGAAAGAGCCGTGGTGTGCGTTTTCGCCGGAAAACGCGTTTTCGGCCGAAAACGTGTACGTTTGCACTTCCCGGCCACAGGGAAGCTGCTAGCCGGGAATTCTCTGCCTGGTTCTACCCGCTGCCCGGAACGCTACGCAGGGCAAAAGCGATTCTCGTCCTCCGTGCTTGCTTTTTCTCAGAAAGAGCCGTGGTGTGCTTTTTCGTGAAAACGCGTTTTCGGCCGAAAACGTGTACGTTTGCACTTCCCAGCCACAGGGAAGCTGCTAGTCGGGAATTCTCTGCCTGGTTCTACCCGCTGCCCGGAACGCCACGCAGGGCAAAAGCGATTCTCGTCCTCCGTGCTTGCTTTTTCTCAGAAAGAGCCGTGGTGTGCGTTTTCGCCGGAAAACGCGTTTTCGGCCGAAAACGTGTACGTTTGCACTTCCCCGCCACAGGGAAGCTGCTAGCCGGGAATTCTCTGCCTGGTTCTACCCGCTGCCCGGAAGGCTACGCAGGGCAAAAGCGATTCTCGTCCTCCGTGCTTGCTTTTTCTCAGAAAGAGCCGTGGTGTGCGTTTTCGCCGGAAAACGCGTTTTCGGCCGAAAACGTATACGTTTGCACTTCCCCGCCACAGGGAAGCTGCTAGCCGGGAATTCTCTGCCTGGTTCTACCCGCTGCCCGGAACGCTACGCAGGGCAAAAGCGATTCTCGTCCTCCGTGCTTGCTTTTTCTCAGAAAGAGCCGTGGTGTGCGTTTTCGCCGGAAAACGCGTTTTCGGCCGAAAACGTGTACGTTTGCAATTCCCGGCCATAGGGAAGCTGCTAGCCGGGAATTCTCTGCCTGGTTCTACCCGCTGCCCGGAACGCTACGCAGGGCAAAAGCGATTCTCGTCCTCCGTGCTTGGTTTTTCTCAAAAAGAGCCGTGGTGTGCGTTTTCGCCGGAAAACGCGTTTTCGGCCGAAAACGTGTACGTTTGCAATTCCCGGCCATAGGGAAGCTGCTAGCCGGGAATTCTCTGCCTGGTTCTACCCGCTGCCCGGAACGCTACGCAGGGCAAAAGCGATTCTCGTCCTCCGTGCTTGCTTTTTCTCAGAAAGAGCCGTGGTGTGCGTTTTCGCCGGAAAACGCGTTTTCGGCCGAAAACGTGTACGTTTGCACTTCCCCGCCACAGGGAAGCTGCTAGCCGGGAATTCTCTGCCTGGTTCTACCCGCTGCCCGGAACGCTACGCAGGGCAAAAGCGATTCTCGTCCTCCGTGCTTGCTTTTTCTCAGAAAGAGCCGTGGTGTGCGTTTTCGCCGGAAAACGCGTTTTCGGCCGAAAACGTGTACGTTTGCACTTCCCCGCCACAGGGAAGCTGCTAGCCGTGAATTCTCTGCCTGGTTCTACCCGCTGCCCGGAACGCTACGCAGGGCAAAAGCGATTCTCGTCCTCCGTGCTTGCTTTTTCTCAGAAAGAGCCGTGGTGTGCGTTTTCGCCGGAAAACGCGTTTTCGGCCGAAAACGTGTACGTTTGCACTTCCCCGCCACAGGGAAGCTGCTAGCCGTGAATTCTCTGCCTGGTTCTACCCGCTGCCCGGAACGCTACGCAGGGCAAAAGCGATTCTCGTCCTCCGTGCTTGCTTTTTCTCAGAAAGAGCCGTAGTGTGCGTTTTCGCCGGAAAACGCGTTTTCGGCCGAAAACGTATACGTTTGCACTTCCCCGCCACAGGGAAGCTGCTAGCCGGGAATTCTCTGCCTGGTTCTACCCGCTGCCCGGAACGCTACGCAGGGCAAAAGCGATTCTCGTCCTCCGTGCTTGCTTTTTCTCAGAAAGAGCCGTGGTGTGCCTTTTCGCCGGAAAACGCGTTTTCGGCCGAAAACGTGTACGTTTGCACTTCCCGGCCACAGGGAAGCTGCTAGCCGGGAATTCTCTGCCTGGTTCTACCCGCTGCCCGGAACGCTACGCAGGGCAAAAGCGATTCTCGTCCTCCGTGCTTGCTTTTTCTCAGAAAGAGCCGTGGTTTGCGTTTTCGCCGGAAAACGCGTTTTCGGCCGAAAACGTGTACGTTTGCACTTCCCCGCCACAGGGAAGGTGCTAGCCGGGAATTCTCTGCCTGGTTCTACCCGCTGCCCGGAACGCTACGCAGGGCAAAAGCGATTCTCGTCCTCCGTGCTTGCTTTTTCTCAGAAAGAGCCGTGGTGTGCTTTTTCGTGAAAACGCGTTTTCGGCCGAAAACGTGTACGTTTGCACTTCCCAGCCACAGGGAAGCTGCTAGCCGGGAATTCACTGCCTGGTTCTACCCGCTGCCCGGAACGCTACGCAGGGCAAAAGCGATTCTCGTCCTCCGTGCTTGCTTTTTCTCAGAAAGAGCCGTGGTGTGCGATTTCGCCGGAAAACGCGTTTTCGGCCGAAAACGTATACGTTTGCACTTCCCCGCCACAGGGAAGCTGCTAGCCGGGAATTCTCTGCCTGGTTCTACCCGCTGCCCGGAAGGCTACGCAGGGCAAAAGCGATTCTCGTCCTCCGTGCTTGCTTTTTCTCAGAAAGAGCCGTGGTGTGCGTTTTCGCCGGAAAACGCGTTTTCGGCCGAAAACGTATACGTTTGCACTTCCCCGCCACAGGGAAGCTGCTAGCCGGGAATTCTCTGCCTGGTTCTACCCGCTGCCCGGAACGCTACGCAGGGCAAAAGCGATTCTCGTCCTCCGTGCTTGCTTTTTCTCAGAAAGAGCCGTGGTGTGCGTTTTCGCCGGAAAACGCGTTTTCGGCCGAAAACGTGTACGTTTGCAATTCCCGGCCATAGGGAAGCTGCTAGCCGGGAATTCTCTGCCTGGTTCTACCCGCTGCCCGGAACGCTACGCAGGGCAAAAGCGATTCTCGTCCTCCGTGCTTGCTTTTTCTCAAAAAGAGCCGTGGTGTGCGTTTTCGCCGGAAAACGCGTTTTCGGCCGAAAACGTGTACGTTTGCACTTCCCGGCCACAGGGAAGCTGCTAGCCGGGAATTCTCTGCCTGGTTCTACCCGCTGCCCGGAACGCTACGCAGGGCAAAAGCGATTCTCGTCCTCCGTGCTTGCTTTTTCTCAGAAAGAGCCGTGGTGTGCGTTTTCGCCGGAAAACGCGTTTTCGGCCGAAAACGTGTACGTTTGCACTTCCCCGCCACAGGGAAGCTGCTAGCCGGGAATTCTCTGCCTGGTTCTACCCGCTGCCCGGAACGCTACGCAGGGCAAAAGCGATTCTCGTCCTCCGTGCTTGCTTTTTCTCAGAAAGAGCCGTGGTGTGCGTTTTCGCCGGAAAACGCGTTTTCGGCCGAAAACGTGTACGTTTGCACTTCCCCGCCACAGGGAAGGTGCTAGCCGGGAATTCTCTGCCTGGTTCTACCCGCTGCCCGGAACGCTACGCAGGGCAAAAGCGATTCTCGTCCTCCGTGCTTGCTTTTTCTCAGAAAGAGCCGTAGTGTGCGTTTTCGCCGGAAAACGCGTTTTTGGCCGAAAACGTGTACGTTAGCACTTCCCAGCCACAGGGAAGCTTCTAGCCGGGAATTCTCTGCCTGGTTCTACCCGCTGCCCGGAACGCTACGCAGGGCAAAAGCGATTCTCGTCCTCCGTGCTTGCTTTTTCTCAGAAAGAGCCGTGGTGTGCGTTTTCGCCGGAAAACGCGTTTTCGGCCGAAAACGTGTACGTTTGCACTTCCCGGCCACAGGGAAGCTGCTAGCCGGGAATTCTCTGCCTGGTTCTACCCGCTGCCCGGAACGCTACGCAGGGCAAAAGCGATGCTCGTCCTCCGTGCTTGCTTTTTCTCAGAAAGAGCCGTGGTGTGCGTTTTCGCCGGAAAACGCGTTTTCGGCCGAAAACGTGTACGTTTGCACTTCCCCGCCACAGGGAAGCTGCTAGCCGGGAATTCTCTGCCTGGTTCTACCCGCTGCCCGGAACGCTACGCAGGGCAAAAGCGATTCTCGTCCTCCGTGCTTGCTTTTTCTCAGAAAGAGCCGTGGTGTGCGTTTTCGCCGGAAAACGCGTTTTTGTCCGAAAACGTGTACGTTTGCACTTCCCCGCCACAGGGAAGGTGCTAGCCGGGAATTCTCTGCCTGGTTCTACCCGCTGCCCGGAAGGCTACGCAGGGCAAAAGCGATTCTCGTCCTCCGTGCTTGCTTTTTCTCAGAAAGAGCCGTGGTGTGCATTTTCGCCGGAAAACGCGTTTTCGGCCGAAAACGTGTACGTTTGCACTTCCCCGCCACAGGGAAGCTGCTAGCCGGGAATTCTCTGCCTGGTTCTACCCGCTGCCCGGAACGCTACGCAGGGCAAAAGCGATTCTCGTCCTCTGTGCTTGCTTTTTCTCAGAAAGAGCCGTGGTGTGCGTTTTCGCCGGAAAACGCGTTTTCGGCCGAAAACGTGTACGTTTGCACTTCCCCGCCACAGGGAAGCTGCTAGCCGGTAATTCTCTGCCTGGTTCTACCCGCTGCCCGGAAGGCTACGCAGGGCAAAAGCGATTCTCGTCCTCCGTGCTTGCTTTTTCTCAGAAAGAGCCGTGGTGTGCGTTTTCGCCGGAAAACGCGTTTTCGGCCGAAAACGTGTACGTTTGCACTTCCCCGCCACAGGGAAGCTGCTAGCCGTGAATTCTCTGCCTGGTTCTACCCGCTGCCCGGAACGCTACGCAGGGCAAAAGCGATTCTCGTCCTCCGTGCTTGCTTTTTCTCAGAAAGAGCCGTGGTGTGCGTTTTCCCCGGAAAACGCGTTTTCGGCCGAAAACGTGTACGTTTGCACTTCCCCGCCACAGGGAAGCTGCTAGCCGGGAATTCTCTGCCTGGTTCTACCCGCTGCCCGGAACGCTACGCAGGGCAAAAGCGATTCTCGTCCTCCGTGCTTGCTTTTTCTCAGAAAGAGCCGTGGTGTGCGTTTTCGCCGGAAAACGCGTTTTCGGCAGAAAACGTGTACGTTTGCACTTCCCCGCCACAGGGAAGCTGCTAGCCGGGAATTCTCTGCCTGGTTCTACCCGCTGCCCGGAACGCTACGCAGGGCAAAAGCGATTCTCGTCCTCCGTGCTTGCTTTTTCTCAGAAAGAGCCGTGGTGTGCGTTTTCGCCGAAAACGCGTTTTCGGCCGAAAACGTGTACGTTTGCAATTCCCGGCCACAGGGAAGCTGCTAGCCGGGAATTCTCTGCCTGGTTCTACCCGCTGCCCGGAACGCTACGCAGGGCAAAAGCGATTCTCGGCCTCCGTGCTTGCTTTTTCTCAAAAAGAGCCGTGGTGTGCGTTTTCGCCGGAAAACGCGTTTTCGGCCGAAAACGTGTACGTTTGCACTTCCCCGCCACAGGGAAGCTGCTAGCCGGGAATTCTCTGCCTGGTTCTACCCGCTGCCCGGAACGCTACGCAGGGCAAAAGCGATTCTCGTCCTCCGTGCTTGCTTTTTCTCAGAAAGAGCCGTGGTGTACGTTTTCGCCGGAAAACGCGTTTTCGGACGAAAACGTGTACGTTTGCACTTCCCGGCCACAGGGAAGCTGCTAGCCGGGAATTCTCTGCCTGGTTCTACCCGCTGCCCGGAACGCTACGCAGGGCAAAAGCGATTCTCGTCCTCCGTGCTTGCTTTTTCTCAGAAAGAGCCGTGGTGTGCGTTTTCGCCGAAAACGCGTTTTCGGCCGAAAACGTGTACGTTTGCACTTCCCCGCCACAGGGAAGCTGCTAGCCGGGAATTCTCTGCCTGGTTCTACCCGCTGCCCGGAACGCTACGCAGGGCAAAAGCGATTCTCGTCCTCCGTGCTTGCTTTTTCTCAAAAAGAGCCGTGGTGTGCGTTTTCGCCGGAAAACGCGTTTTTGTCCGAAAACGTGTACGTTTGCACTTCCCCGCCACAGGGAAGGTGCTAGCCGGGAATTCTCTGCCTGGTTCTACCCGCTGCCCGGAACGCTACGCAGGGCAAAAGCGATTCTCGTCCTCCGTGCTTGCTTTTTCTCAGAAAGAGCCGTGGTGTGCGTTTTCGCCGAAAACGCGTTTTCGGCCGAAAACGTGTACGTTTGCACTTCCCCGCCACAGGGAAGCTGCTAGCCGGGAATTCTCTGCCTGGTTCTACCCGCTGCCCGGAACGCTACGCAGGGCAAAAGCGATGCTCGTCCTCCGTGCTTGCTTTTTCTCAGAAAGAGCCGTGGTGTGCGTTTTCGCCGGAAAACGCGTTTTTGGCCGAAAACGTGTACGTTTGCACTTCCCCGCCACAGGGAAGGTGCTAGCCGGGAATTCTCTGCCTGGTTCTACCCGCTGCCCGGAACGCTACGCAGGGCAAAAGCGATTCTCGTCCTCCGTGCTTGCTTTTTCTCAGAAAGAGCCGTGGTGTGCTTTTTCGTGAAAACGCATTTTCGGCCGAAAACGTGTACGTTTGCACTTCCCCGCCACAGGGAAGGTGCTAGCCGGGAATTCTCTGCCTGGTTCTACCCGCTGCCCGAAACGCTACGCAGGGCAAAAGCGATTCTCGTCCTCCGTGCTTGCTTTTTCTCAGAAAGAGCCGTGGTGTGCGTTTTCGCCGGAAAACGCGTTTTCGGACGAAAACGTGTACGTTTTCACTTCCCGGCCACAGGGAAGCTGCTAGCCGGGAATTCTCTGCCTGGTTCTACCCGCTGCCCGGAACGCTACGCAGGGCAAAAGCGATTCTCGTCCTCCGTGCTTGCTTTTTCTCAGAAAGAGCCGTGGTGTGCGTTTTCGCCGGAAAACGAGTTTTCGGCCGAAAACGTGTACGTTTGCACTTCCCCGCCACAGGGAAGCTGCTAGCCGGGAATTCTCTGCCTGGTTCTACCCGCTGCCTGGAAGGCTACGCAGGGCAAAAGCGATTCTCGTCCTCCGTGCTTGCTTTTTCTCAGAAAGAGCCGTGGTGTGCGTTTTCGCCGGAAAACGCGTTTTCGGCCGAAAACGTGTACGTTTGCACTTCCCGGCCACAGGGAAGCTGCTAGCCGGGAATTCTCTGCCTGGTTCTACCCGCTGCCCGGAACGCTACGCAGGGCAAAAGCGATTCTCGTCCTCCGTGCTTGCTTTTTCTCAGAAAGAGCCGTGGTGTGCGTTTTCGCCGGAAAACGCGTTTTTGGCCGAAAACGTGTACGTTTGCACTTCCCCGCCACAGGGAAGGTGCTAGCCGTGAATTCTCTGCCTGGTTCTACCCGCTGCCCGGAAGGCTACGCAGGGCAAAAGCGATTCTCGTCCTCCGTGCTTGCTTTTTCTCAGAAAGAGCCGTGGTGTGCGTTTTCGCCGGAAAACGCGTTTTCGGCCGAAAACGTGTACGTTTGCACTTCCCGGCCACAGGGAAGCTGCTAGCCGGGAATTCTCTGCCTGGTTCTACCCGCTGCCCGGAACGCTACGCAGGGCAAAAGCGATTCTCGTCCTCCGTGCTTGCTTTTTCTCAGAAAGAGCCGTGGTGTGCGATTTCGCCGGAAAACGCGTTTTCGGCCGAAAACGTGTACGTTTGCACTTCCCCGCCACAGGGAAGCTGCTAGCCGGGAATTCTCTGCCTGGTTCTACCCGCTGCCCGGAAGCCTACGCAGGGCAAAAGCGATTCTCGTCCTCCGTGCTTGCTTTTTCTCAGAAAGAGCCGTGGTGTGCGTTTTCGCCGGAAAACGCGTTTTCGGCCGAAAACGTGTACGTTTGCACTTCCCCGCCACAGGGAAGCTGCTAGCCGGTAATTCTCTGCCTGGTTCTACCCGCTGCCCGGAAGGCTACGCAGGGCAAAAGCGATTCTCGTCCTCCGTGCTTGCTTTTTCTCAGAAAGAGCCGTGGTGTGCGTTTTCGCCGGAAAACGCGTTTTCGGCCGAAAACGTGTACGTTTGCACTTCCCGGCCACAGGGAAGCTGCTAGCCGGGAATTCTCTGCCTGGTTCTACCCGCTGCCCGGAACGCTACGCAGGGCAAAAGCGATGCTCGTCCTCCGTGCTTGCTTTTTCTCAGAAAGAGCCGTGGTGTGCGTTTTCGCCGGAAAACGCGTTTTCGGCCGAAAACGTGTACGTTTGCACTTCCCCGCCACAGGGAAGCTGCTAGCCGGGAATTCTCTGCCTGGTTCTACCCGCTGCCCGGAACGCTACGCAGGGCAAAAGCGATTCTCGTCCTCCGTGCTTGCTTTTTCTCAGAAAGAGCCGTGGTGTGCGTTTTCGCCGGAAAACGCGTTTTTGTCCGAAAACGTGTACGTTTGCACTTCCCCGCCACAGGGAAGGTGCTAGCCGGGAATTCTCTGCCTGGTTGTACCCGCTGCCCGGAACGCTACGCAGGGCAAAAGCGATTCTCGTCCTCCGTGCTTGCTTTTTCTCAGAAAGAGCCATGGTGTGCTTTTTCGTGAAATCGCGTTTTCGGCCGAAAACGTGTACGTTTGCACTTCCCAGCCACAGGGAAGGTGCTAGCCGGGAATTCTCTGCCTGGTTCTACCCGCTGCCCGGAACGCTACGCAGGGCAAAAGCGATTCTCGTCCTCCGTGCTTGCTTTCTCTCAGAAAGAGCCGTGGTGTGCGTTTTCGCCGGAAAACGCGTTTTCGGCCGAAAACGTGTACGTTTGCACTTCCCGGCCACAGGGAAGCTGCTAGCCGGGAATTCTCTGCCTGGTTCTACCCGCTGCCCGGAACGCTACGCAGGGCAAAAGCGATTCTCGTCCTCCGTGCTTGCTTTTTCTCAGAAAGAGCCGTGGTGTGCTTTTTCGTGAAAACGCGTTTTCGGCCGAAAACGTGTACGTTTGCACTTCCCCGCCACAGGGAAGCTGCTAGCCGGGAATTCTCTGCCTGGTTCTACCCGCTGCCCGGAACGCTACGCAGGGCAAAAGCGATTCTTGTCCTCCGTGCTTGCTTTTTCTCAGAAAGAGCCGTGGTGTGCGTTTTCGCCGGAAAACGCGTTTTCGGCCGAAAACGTGTACGTTTGCACTTCCCCGCCACAGGGAAGCTGCTAGCCGGGAATTCTCTGCCTGGTTCTACCCGCTGCCCGGAACGCTACGCAGGGCAAAAGCGATTCTCGTCCTCCGTGCTTGCTTTTTCTCAGAAAGAGCCGTGGTGTGCGTTTTCCCCGGAAAACGCGTTTTCGGCCGAAAACGTGTACGTTTGCACTTCCCCGCCACAGGGAAGGTGCTAGCCGGGAATTCTCTGCCTGGTTCTACCCGCTGCCCGGAACGCTACGCAGGGCAAAAGCGGTTCTCGTCCTCCGTGCTTGCTTTTTCTCAGAAAGAGCCATGGTGTGCGTTTTCGCCGGAAAACGCGTTTTCGGCCGAAAACGTGTACGTTTGCACTTCCCGGCCACAGGGAAGCTGCTAGCCGGGAATTCTCTGCCTGGTTCTACCCGCTGCCCGGAACGCTACGCAGGGCAAAAGCGATTCTCGGCCTCCGTGCTTGCTTTTTCTCAAAAAGAGCCGTGGTGTGCGTTTTCGCCGGAAAACGCGTTTTCGGCCGAAAACGTGTACGTTTGCACTTCCCCGCCACAGGGAAGCTGCTAGCCGGGAATTCTCTGCCTGGTTCTACCCGCTGCCCGGAACGCTACGCAGGGCAAAAGCGATTCTCGTCCTCCGTGCTTGCTTTTTCTCAGAAAGAGCCGTGGTGTGCTTTTTCGCCGAAAACGCGTTTTCGGCCGAAAACGTGTACGTTTGCACTTCCCAGCCACAGAGAAGGTGCTAGCCGGGAATTCTCTGCCTGGTTCTACCCGCTGCCCAGAACGCTACGCAGGGCAAAAGCGATTCTCGTCCTCCGTGCTTGCTTTTTCTCAGAAAGAGCCGTGGTGTGCGTTTTCCCCGGAAAACGCGTTTTTGGCCGAAAACGTGTACGTTTGCACTTCCCCGCCACAGGGAAGGTGCTAGCCGGGAATTCTCTGCCTGGTTCCACCCGCTGCCCGGAACGCTACGCAGGGCAATAGCGATTCTCGTCCTCCGTGCTTGCTTTTTCTCAGAAAGAGCCTTGGTGTGCTTTTTCGCCGAAAACGCGTTTTTGGCCGAAAACGTTTACGTTTGCAATTCCCTGCCACAGAGAAGGTGCTAGCCGGGAATTCTCTGCCTGGTTCTACCCGCTGCCCGGAACGCTACGCAGGGCAAAAGCGATTCTCGTCCTCCGTGCTTGCTTTTTCTCAAAAAGAGCCGTGGTGTGCGTTTTCGCCGGAAAACGCGTTTTCGGCCGAAAACGTGTACGTTTGCACTTCCCCGCCACAGGGAAGCTGCTAGCCGGGAATTCTCTGCCTGGTTCTACCCGCTGCCCGGAACGCTACGCAGGGCAAAAGCGATTCTCGTCCTCCGTGCTTGCTTTTTCTCAAAAAGAGCCGTGGTGTGCGTTTTCGCCGGAAAACGCGTTTTCGGCCGAAAACGTGTACGTTAGCACTTCCCGGCCACAGGGAAGCTGCTAGCCGGGAATTCTCTGCCTGGTTCTACCCGCTGCCCGGAACGCTACGCAGGGCAAAAGCGATTCTCGTCCTCCGTGCTTGCTTTTTCTCAGAAAGAGCCGTGGTGTGCTTTTTCGCCGAAAACGCGTTATCGGCCGAAAACGTGTACGTTTGCACTTCCCCGCCACAGGGAAGGTGCTAGCCGGGAATTCTCTGCCTGGTTCTACCCGCTGCCCGGAACGCTACGCAGGGCAAAAGCGGTTCTCGTCCTCCGTGCTTGCTTTTTCTCAGAAAGAGCCATGGTGTGCGTTTTCGCCGGAAAACGCGTTTTCGGCCGAAAACGTGTACGTTTGCACTTCCCGGCCACAGGGAAGCTGCTAGCCGGGAATTCTCTGCCTGGTTCTACCCGCTGCCCGGAACGCTACGCAGGGCAAAAGCGATTCTCGTCCTCCGTGCTTGCTTTTTCTCAGAAAGAGCCGTGGTGTGCGTTTTCGCCGAAAACGCGTTTTCGGCCGAAAACGTGTACGTTTGCACTTCCCCGCCACAGGGAAGCTGCTAGCCGGGAATTCTCTGCCTGGTTCTACCCGCTGCCCGGAACGCTACGCAGGGCAAAAGCGATTCTCGGCCTCCGTGCTTGCTTTTTCTCAAAAAGAGCCGTGGTGTGCGTTTTCGCCGGAAAACGCGTTTTCGGCCGAAAACGTGTACGTTTGCACTTCCCCGCCACAGGGAAGCTGCTAGCCGGGAATTCTCTGCCTGGTTCTACCCGCTGCCCGGAACGCTACGCAGGGCAAAAGCGATTCTCGTCCTCCGTGCTTGCTTTTTCTCAGAAAGAGCCGTGGTGTGCTTTTTCGCCGAAAACGCGTTTTCGGCCGAAAACGTGTACGTTTGCACTTCCCAGCCACAGAGAAGGTGCTAGCCGGGAATTCTCTGCCTGGTTCTACCCGCTGCCCAGAACGCTACGCAGGGCAAAAGCGATTCTCGTCCTCCGTGCTTGCTTTTTCTCAGAAAGAGCCGTGGTGTGCGTTTTCCCCGGAAAACGCGTTTTTGGCCGAAAACGTGTACGTTTGCACTTCCCCGCCACAGGGAAGGTGCTAGCCGGGAATTCTCTGCCTGGTTCCACCCGCTGCCCGGAACGCTACGCAGGGCAATAGCGATTCTCGTCCTCCGTGCTTGCTTTTTCTCAGAAAGAGCCTTGGTGTGCTTTTTCGCCGAAAACGCGTTTTTGGCCGAAAACGTTTACGTTTGCAATTCCCTGCCACAGAGAAGGTGCTAGCCGGGAATTCTCTGCCTGGTTCTACCCGCTGCCCGGAACGCTACGCAGGGCAAAAGCGATTCTCGTCCTCCGTGCTTGCTTTTTCTCAAAAAGAGCCGTGGTGTGCGTTTTCGCCGGAAAACGCGTTTTCGGCCGAAAACGTGTACGTTTGCACTTCCCCGCCACAGGGAAGCTGCTAGCCGGGAATTCTCTGCCTGGTTCTACCCGCTGCCCGGAACGCTACGCAGGGCAAAAGCGATTCTCGTCCTCCGTGCTTGCTTTTTCTCAAAAAGAGCCGTGGTGTGCGTTTTCGCCGGAAAACGCGTTTTCGGCCGAAAACGTGTACGTTAGCACTTCCCGGCCACAGGGAAGCTGCTAGCCGGGAATTCTCTGCCTGGTTCTACCCGCTGCCCGGAACGCTACGCAGGGCAAAAGCGATTCTCGTCCTCCGTGCTTGCTTTTTCTCAGAAAGAGCCGTGGTGTGCTTTTTCGCCGAAAACGCGTTATCGGCCGAAAACGTGTACGTTTGCACTTCCCCGCCACAGGGAAGCTGCTAGACGGGAATTCTCTGCCTGGTTCTACCCGCTGCTCGGAACGCTACGCAGGGCAAAAGCGATTCTCGTCCTCCGTGCTTGCTTTTTCTCAGAAAGAGCCGTGGTGTGCGTTTTCGCCGGAAAACGCGTTTTCGGCCGAAAACGTGTACGTTTGCACTTCCCCGCCACAGGGAAGCTGCTAGCCGGGAATTCTCTGCCTGGTTCTACCCGCTGCCCGGAACGCTACGCAGGGCAAAAGCGATGCTCGTCCTCCGTGCTTGCTTTTTCTCAGAAAGAGCCGTGGTGTGCGTTTTCGCCGGAAAACGCGTTTTCGGCCGAAAAAGTGTACGTTTGCACTTCCCCGCCACAGGGAAGCTGCTAGCCGGGAATTCTCTGCCTGGTTGTACCCGCTGCCCGGAACGCTACGCAGGGCAAAAGCGATTCTCGTCCTCCGTGCTTGCTTTTTCTCAGAAAGAGCCGTGGTGTGCTTTTTCGTGAAAACGCGTTTTCGGCCGAAAACGTGTACGTTTGCACTTCCCAGCCACAGGGAAGGTGCTAGCCGGGAATTCTCTGCCTGGTTCTACCCGCTGCCCGGAACGCTACGCAGGGCAAAAGCGATTCTCGTCCTCCGTGCTTGCTTTTTCTCAGAAAGAGCCGTGGTGTGCGTTTTCGCCGGAAAACGCGTTTTCGGCCGAAAACGTGTACGTTTGCACTTCCCCGCCACAGGGAAGGTGCTAGCCGGGAATTCTCTGCCTGGTTCTACCCGCTGCCCGGAAGGCTACGCAGGGCAAAAGCGATTCTCGTCCTCCGTGCTTGCTTTTTCTCAGAAAGAGCCGTGGTGTGCATTTTCGCCGGAAAACGCGTTTTCGGCCGAAAACGTGTACGTTTGCACTTCCCCGCCACAGGGAAGCTGCTAGCCGGGAATTCTCTGCCTGGTTCTACCCGCTGCCCGGAACGCTACGCAGGGCAAAAGCGATTCTCGTCCTCTGTGCTTGCTTTTTCTCAGAAAGAGCCGTGGTGTGCGTTTTCGCCGGAAAACGCGTTTTCGGCCGAAAACGTGTACGTTTGCACTTCCCCGCCACAGGGAAGCTGCTAGCCGGTAATTCTCTGCCTGGTTCTACCCGCTGCCCGGAAGGCTACGCAGGGCAAAAGCGATTCTCGTCCTCCGTGCTTGCTTTTTCTCAGAAAGAGCCGTGGTGTGCGTTTTCGCCGGAAAACGCGTTTTCGGCCGAAAACGTGTACGTTTGCACTTCCCCGCCACAGGGAAGCTGCTAGCCGGGAATTCTCTGCCTGGTTCTACCCGCTGCCCGGAACGCTACGCAGGGCAAAAGCGATTCTCGTCCTCCGTGCTTGCTTTTTCTCAGAAAGAGCCGTGGTGTGCGTTTTCCCCGGAAAACGCGTTTTCGGCCGAAAACGTGTACGTTTGCACTTCCCCGCCACAGGGAAGCTGCTAGCCGGGAATTCTCTGCCTGGTTCTACCCGCTGCCCGGAACGCTACGCAGGGCAAAAGCGATTCTCGTCCTCCGTGCTTGCTTTTTCTCAGAAAGAGCCGTGGTGTGCGTTTTCGCCGGAAAACGCGTTTTCGGCCGAAAACGTGTACGTTTGCACTTCCCCGCCACAGGGAAGCTGCTAGCCGGGAATTCTCTGCCTGGTTCTACCCGCTGCCCGGAACGCTACGCAGGGCAAAAGCGATTCTCGTCCTCCGTGCTTGCTTTTTCTCAGAAAGAGCCGTGGTGTGCGTTTTCGCCGAAAACGCGTTTTCGGCCGAAAACGTGTACGTTTGCAATTCCCGGCCACAGGGAAGCTGCTAGCCGGGAATTCTCTGCCTGGTTCTACCCGCTGCCCGGAACGCTACGCAGGGCAAAAGCGATTCTCGGCCTCCGTGCTTGCTTTTTCTCAAAAAGAGCCGTGGTGTGCGTTTTCGCCGGAAAACGCGTTTTCGGCCGAAAACGTGTACGTTTGCACTTCCCCGCCACAGGGAAGCTGCTAGCCGGGAATTCTCTGCCTGGTTCTACCCGCTGCCCGGAACGCTACGCAGGGCAAAAGCGATTCTCGTCCTCCGTGCTTGCTTTTTCTCAGAAAGAGCCGTGGTGTGCGTTTTCGCCGGAAAACGCGTTTTCGGCCGAAAACGTGTACGTTTGCACTTCCCGGCCACAGGGAAGCTGCTAGCCGGGAATTCTCTGCCTGGTTCTACCCGCTGCCCGGAACGCTACGCAGGGCAAAAGCGATGCTCGTCCTCCGTGCTTGCTTTTTCTCAGAAAGAGCCGTGGTGTGCGTTTTCGCCGGAAAACGCGTTTTTGTCCGAAAACGTGTACGTTTGCACTTCCCCGCCACAGGGAAGGTGCTAGCCGGGAATTCTCTGCCTGGTTCTACCCGCTGCCCGGAAGGCTACGCAGGGCAAAAGCGATTCTCGTCCTCCGTGCTTGCTTTTTCTCAGAAAGAGCCGTGGTGTGCTTTTTCGTGAAAACGCGTTTTCGGCCGAAAACGTGTACGTTTGCACTTCCCGGCCACAGGGAAGCTGCTAGCCGGGAATTCTCTGCCTGGTTCTACCCGCTGCCCGGAACGCTACGCAGGGCAAAAGCGATTCTCGTCCTCCGTGCTTGCTTTTTCTCAGAAAGAGCCGTGGTGTGCGTTTTCGCCGAAAACGAGTTTTCGGCCGTAAACGTGTACGTTTGCACTTCCCCGCCACAGGGAAGCTGCTAGCCGGGAATTCTCTGCCTGGTTCTACCCGCTGCCCGGAACGCTACGCAGGGCAAAAGCGATTCTCGTCCTCCGTGCTTGCTTTTTCTCAGAAAGAGCCGTGGTGTGCGTTTTCGCCGAAAACGCGTTTTCGGCCGAAAACGCGTTTTCGGCCGAAAACGTGTACGTTTGCACTTCCCCGCCACAGGGAAGCTGCTAGCCGGGAATTCTCTGCCTGGTTTTACCCGCTGCCCGGAACGCTACGCAGGGCAAAAGCGATGCTCGTCCTCCGTGCTTGCTTTTTCTCAGAAAGAGCCGTGGTGTGCGTTTTCGCCGGAAAACGCGTTTTTGTCCGAAAACGTGTACGTTTGCACTTCCCCGCCACAGGGAAGGTGCTAGCCGGGAATTCTCTGCCTGGTTCTACCCGCTGCCCGGAACGCTACGCAGGGCAAAAGCGATTCTCGTCCTCCGTGCTTGCTTTTTCTCAGAAAGAGCCGTGGTGTGCTTTTTCGTGAAAACGCATTTTCGGCCGAAAACGTGTACGTTTGCACTTCCCAGCCACAGGGAAGCTGCTAGCCGGGAATTCTCTGCCTGGTTCTACCCGCTGCCCGGAACGCTACGCAGGGCAAAAGCGATTCTCGTCCTCCGTGCTTGCTTTTTCTCAGAAAGAGCCGTGGTGTGCGTTTTCGCCGGAAAACGCGTTTTCGGACGAAAACGTGTACGTTTGCACTTCCCGGCCACAGGGAAGCTGCTAGCCGGGAATTCTCTGCCTGGTTCTACCCGCTGCCCGGAACGCTACGCAGGGCAAAAGCGATTCTCGTCCTCCGTGCTTGCTTTTTCTCAGAAAGAGCCGTGGTGTGCGTTTTCGCCGGAAAACGCGTTTTCGGCCGAAAACGTGTACGTTTGCACTTCCCGGCCACAGGGAAGCTGCTAGCCGGGAATTCTCTGCCTGGTTCTACCCGCTGCCCGGAACGCTACGCAGGGCAAAAGCGATTCTCGTCCTCCGTGCTTGCTTTTTCTCAGAAAGAGCCGTGGTGTGCGTTTTCGCCGGAAAACGCGTTTTTGGCCGAAAACGTGTACGTTTGCACTTCCCCGCCACAGGGAAGGTGCTAGCCGTGAATTCTCTGCCTGGTTCTACCCGCTGCCCGGAAGGCTACGCAGGGCAAAAGCGATTCTCGTCCTCCGTGCTTGCTTTTTCTCAGAAAGAGCCGTGGTGTGCGTTTTCGCCGGAAAACGCGTTTTTGGCCGAAAACGTGTACGTTTGCACTTCCCCGCCACAGGGAAGGTGCTAGCCGGGAATTCTCTGCCTGGTTCTACCCGCTGCCCGGAACGCTACGCAGGGCAAAAGCGATTCTCGTCCTCCGTGCTTGCTTTTTCTCAGAAAGAGCCGTGGTGTGCGTTTTCGCCGGAAAACGCGTTTTCGGCCGAAAACGTGTACGTTTGCACTTCCCGGCCACAGGGAAGCTGCTAGCCGGGAATTCTCTGCCTGGTTCTACCCGCTGCCCGGAACGCTACGCAGGGCAAAAGCGATTCTCGTCCTCCGTGCTTGCTTTTTCTCAGAAAGAGCCGTGGTGTGCGTTTTCGCCGGAAAACGCGTTTTCGGCCGAAAACGTGTACGTTTGCACTTCCCGGCCACAGGGAAGCTGCTAGCCGGGAATTCTCTGCCTGGTTCTACCCGCTGCCCGGAACGCTACGCAGGGCAAAAGCGATTCTCGTCCTCCGTGCTTGCTTTTTCTCAGAAAGAGCCGTGGTGTGCGATTTCGCCGGAAAACGCGTTTTCGGCCGAAAACGTGTACGTTTGCACTTCCCCGCCACAGGGAAGCTGCTAGCCGGGAATTCTCTGCCTGGTTCTACCCGCTGCCCGGAACGCTACGCAGGGCAAAAGCGATGCTCGTCCTCCGTGCTTGCTTTTTCTCAGAAAGAGCCGTGGTGTGCGTTTTCGCCGGAAAACGCGTTTTCGGCCGAAAACGTGTACGTTTGCACTTCCCCGCCACAGGGAAGCTGCTAGCCGGGAATTCTCTGCCTGGTTCTACCCGCTGCCCGGAACGCTACGCAGGGCAAAAGCGATTCTCGTCCTCCGTGCTTGCTTTTTCTCAGAAAGAGCCGTGGTGTGCGTTTTCGCCGGAAAACGCGTTTTTGTCCGAAAACGTGTACGTTTGCACTTCCCCGCCACAGGGAAGGTGCTAGCCGGGAATTCTCTGCCTGGTTGTACCCGCTGCCCGGAACGCTACGCAGGGCAAAAGCGATTCTCGTCCTCCGTGCTTGCTTTTTCTCAGAAAGAGCCGTGGTGTGCTTTTTCGTGAAAACGCGTTTTCGGCCGAAAACGTGTACGTTTGCACTTCCCAGCCACAGGGAAGGTGCTAGCCGGGAATTCTCTGCCTGGTTCTACCCGCTGCCCGGAACGCTACGCAGGGCAAAAGCGATTCTCGTCCTCCGTGCTTGCTTTTTCTCAGAAAGAGCCGTGGTGTGCGTTTTCGCCGGAAAACGCGTTTTCGGCCGAAAACGTGTACGTTTGCACTTCCCGGCCACAGGGAAGCTGCTAGCCGGGAATTCTCTGCCTGGTTCTACCCGCTGCCCGGAACGCTACGCAGGGCAAAAGCGATTCTCGTCCTCCGTGCTTGCTTTTTCTCAGAAAGAGCCGTGGTGTGCTTTTTCGTGAAAACGCGTTTTCGGCCGAAAACGTGTACGTTTGCACTTCCCCGCCACAGGGAAGCTGCTAGCCGGGAATTCTCTGCCTGGTTCTACCCGCTGCCCGGAACGCTACGCAGGGCAAAAGCGATTCTTGTCCTCCGTGCTTGCTTTTTCTCAGAAAGAGCCGTGGTGTGCGTTTTCGCCGGAAAACGCGTTTTCGGCCGAAAACGTGTACGTTTGCACTTCCCCGCCACAGGGAAGCTGCTAGCCGGGAATTCTCTGCCTGGTTCTACCCGCTGCCCGGAACGCTACGCAGGGCAAAAGCGATTCTCGTCCTCCGTGCTTGCTTTTTCTCAGAAAGAGCCGTGGTGTGCGTTTTCCCCGGAAAACGCGTTTTCGGCCGAAAACGTGTACGTTTGCACTTCCCCGCCACAGGGAAGGTGCTAGCCGGGAATTCTGTGCCTGGTTCTACCCGCTGCCCGGAACGCTACGCAGGGCAAAAGCGGTTCTCGTCCTCCGTGCTTGCTTTTTCTCAGAAAGAGCCGTGGTGTGCGTTTTCGCCGGAAAACGCGTTTTCGGCCGAAAACGTGTACGTTTGCACTTCCCGGCCACAGGGAAGCTGCTAGCCGGGAATTCTCTGCCTGGTTCTACCCGCTGCCCGGAACGCTACGCAGGGCAAAAGCGATTCTCGTCCTCCGTGCTTGCTTTTTCTCAGAAAGAGCCGTGGTGTGCGTTTTCGCCGAAAACGCGTTTTCGGCCGAAAACGTGTACGTTTGCACTTCCCCGCCACAGGGAAGCTGCTAGCCGGGAATTCTCTGCCTGGTTCTACCCGCTGCCCGGAACGCTACGCAGGGCAAAAGCGATTCTCGGCCTCCGTGCTTGCTTTTTCTCAAAAAGAGCCGTGGTGTGCGTTTTCGCCGGAAAACGCGTTTTCGGCCGAAAACGTGTACGTTTGCACTTCCCGGCCACAGGGAAGCTGCTAGCCGGGAATTCTCTGCCTGGTTCTACCCGCTGCCCGGAACGCTACGCAGGGCAAAAGCGATTCTCGTCCTCCGTGCTTGCTTTTTCTCAGAAAGAGCCGTGGTGTGCGTTTTCGCCGGAAAACGCGTTTTCGGCCGAAAACGTGTACGTTTGCACTTCCCCGCCACAGGGAAGCTGCTAGCCGGGAATTCTCTGCCTGGTTCTACCCGCTGCCCGGAACGCTACGCAGGGCAAAAGCGATTCTCGTCCTCCGTGCTTGCTTTTTCTCAGAAAGAGCCGTGGTGTGCATTTTCGCCGAAAACGCGTTATCGGCCGAAAACGTGTACGTTTGCACTTCCCCGCCACAGGGAAGGTGCTAGCCGGGAATTCTCTGCCTGGTTCTACCCGCTGCTCGGAACGCTACGCAGGGCAAAAGCGATTCTCGTCCTCCGTGCTTGCTTTTTCTCAGAAAGAGCCGTGGTGTGCGTTTTCGCCGGAAAACGCGTTTTCGGCCGAAAACGTGTACGTTTGCACTTCCCCGCCACAGGGAAGCTGCTAGCCGGGAATTCTCTGCCTGGTTCTACCCGCTGCCCGGAACGCTACGCAGGGCAAAAGCGATTCTCGTCCTCCGTGCTTGCTTTTTCTCAGAAAGAGCCGTGGTGTGCTTTTTCGCCGAAAACGCGTTTTCGGCCGAAAACGTGTACGTTTGCACTTCCCAGCCACAGGGAAGCTGCTAGCCGGGAATT
The DNA here is from genome assembly GCF_965140245.1 of Athene noctua. NCBI lineage: Eukaryota > Metazoa > Chordata > Aves > Strigiformes > Strigidae > Athene > Athene noctua. Next base: position 446,041 of record NW_027437545.1, read on the forward strand.
CTCTGCCTGGTTCTACCCGCTGCCCGGAACGCTACGCAGGGCAAAAGCGATTCTCGTCCTCCGTGCTTGCTTTTTCTCAGAAAGAGCCGTGGTGTGCGTTTTCGCCGGAAAACGCGTTTTCGGCCGAAAACGTGTACGTTTGCACTTCCCGGCCACAGGGAAGCTGCTAGCCGGGAATTCTCTGCCTGGTTCTACCCGCTGCCCGGAACGCTACGCAGGGCAAAAGCGATTCTCGTCCTCCGTGCTTGCTTTTTCTCAGAAAGAGCCGTGGTGTGCTTTTTCGTGAAAACGCGTTTTCGGCCGAAAACGTGTACGTTTGCACTTCCCGGCCACAGGGAAGCTGCTAGCCATGAATTCTCTGCCTGGTTCTACCCGCTGCCCGGAACGCTACGCAGGGCAAAAGCGATTCTTGTCCTCCGTGCTTGCTTTTTCTCAGAAAGAGCCGTGGTGTGCGTTTTCGCCGGAAAACGCGTTTTCGGCCGAAAACGTGTACGTTTGCACTTCCCAGCCACAGGGAAGGTGCTAGCCGGGAATTCTCTGCCTGGTTCTACCCGCTGCCCGGAACGCTACGCAGGGCAAAAGCGATTCTCGTCCTCCGTGCTTGCTTTTTCTCAGAAAGAGCCGTGGTGTGCGTTTTCCCCGGAAAACGCGTTTTCGGCCGAAAACGTGTACGTTTGCACTTCCCCGCCACAGGGAAGGTGCTAGCCGGGAATTCTCTGCCTGGTTCTACCCGCTGCCCGGAACGCTACGCAGGGCAAAAGCGGTTCTCGTCCTCCGTGCTTGCTTTTTCTCAGAAAGAGCCGTGGTGTGCGTTTTCGCCGGAAAACGCGTTTTCGGCCGAAAACGTGTACGTTTGCACTTCCCGGCCACAGGGAAGCTGCTAGCCGGGAATTCTCTGCCTGGTTCTACCCGCTGCCCGGAACGCTACGCAGGGCAAAAGCGATTCTCGTCCTCCGTGCTTGCTTTTTCTCAGAAAGAGCCGTGGTGTGCGTTTTCGCCGAAAACGCGTTTTCGGCCGAAAACGTGTACGTTTGCACTTCCCCGCCACAGGGAAGCTGCTAGCCGGGAATTCTCTGCCTGGTTCTACCCGCTGCCCGGAACGCTACGCAGGGCAAAAGCGATTCTCGTCCTCCTTGCTTGCTTTTTCTCAAAAAGAGCCGTGGTGTGCGTTTTCGCCGGAAAACGCGTTTTCGGCCGAAAACGTGTACGTTTGCACTTCCCCGCCACAGGGAAGCTGCTAGCCGGTAATTCTCTGCCTGGTTCTACCCGCTGCCCGGAACGCTACGCAGGGCAAAAGCGATTGCTGTCCTCCGTGCTTGCTTTTTCTCAGAAAGAGCCGTGGTGTGCGTTTTCGCCGGAAAACGCGTTTTCGGCCGAAAACGTGTACGTTTGCACTTCCCCGCCACAGGGAAGCTGCTAGCCGGGAATTCTCTGCCTGGTTCTACCCGCTGCCCGGAACGCTACGCAGGGCAAAAGCGATTCTCGTCCTCCGTGCTTGCTTTTTCTCAGAAAGAGCCGTGGTGTGCGTTTTCGCCGGAAAACGAGTTTTCGGCCGAAAACGTGTACGTTTGCACTTCCCCGCCACAGGGAAGCTGCTAGCCGGGAATTCTCTGCCTGGTTCTACCCGCTGCCCGGAACGCTACGCAGGGCAAAAGCGATTCTCGTCCTCCGTGCTTGCTTTTTCTCAGAAAGAGCCGTGGTGTGCTTTTTCGCCGAAAACGCGTTTTCGGCCGAAAACGTGTACGTTTGCACTTCCCAGCCACAGGGAAGCTGCTAGCCGGGAATTCTCTGCCTGGTTCTACCCGCTGACCGGAACGCTACGCAGGGCAAAAGCGATTCTCGTCCTCCGTGCTTGCTTTTTCTCAGAAAGAGCCGTGGTGTGCGTTTTAGCCGAAAAGGAGTTTTTGGCCGAAAACGTGTACGTTTGCACTTCCCAGCCACAGGGAAGGTGCTAGCCGGGAATTCTCTGCCTGGTTCTACCCGCTGCCCGGAACGCTACGCAGGGCAAAAGCGATTCTCGGCCTCCGTGCTTGCTTTTTCTCAAAAAGAGCCGTGGTGTGCGTTTTCGCCGGAAAACGCGTTTTCGGCCGAAAACGTGTACGTTTGCACTTCCCCGCCACAGGGAAGCTGCTAGACGGGAATTCTCTGCCTGGTTCTACCCGCTGCCCGGAACGCTACGCAGGGCAAAAGCGATTCTCGTCCTCCGTGCTTGCTTTTTCTCAGAAAGAGCCGTGGTGTGCGTTTTCGCCGGAAAACGCGTTTTCGGCCGAAAACGTGTACGTTTGCACTTCCCGGCCACAGGGAAGCTGCTAGCCGGGAATTCTCTGCCTGGTTCTACCCGCTGCCCGGAACGCTACGCAGGGCAAAAGCGATGCTCGTCCTCCGTGCTTGCTTTTTCTCAGAAAGAGCCGTGGTGTGCGTTTTCGCCGGAAAACGCGTTTTCGGCCGAAAACGTGTACGTTTGCACTTCCCCGCCACAGGGAAGCTGCTAGCCGGGAATTCTCTGCCTGGTTCTACCCGCTGCCCGGAACGCTACGCAGGGCAAAAGCGATTCTCGTCCTCCGTGCTTGCTTTTTCTCAGAAAGAGCCGTGGTGTGCGTTTTCGCCGGAAAACGCGTTTTTGTCCGAAAACGTGTACGTTTGCACTTCCCCGCCACAGGGAAGGTGCTAGCCGGGAATTCTCTGCCTGGTTGTACCCGCTGCCCGGAACGCTACGCAGGGCAAAAGCGATTCTCGTCCTCCGTGCTTGCATTTTCTCAGTAAGAGCCGTGGTGTGCTTTTTCGTGAAAACGCGTTTTCGGCCGAAAACGTGTACGTTTGCACTTCCCAGCCACAGGGAAGGTGCTAGCCGGGAATTCTCTGCCTGGTTCTACCCGCTGCCCGGAACGCTACGCAGGGCAAAAGCGATTCTCGTCCTCCGTGCTTGCTTTTTCTCAGAAAGAGCCGTGGTGTGCGTTTTCGCCGGAAAACGCGTTTTCGGCCGAAAACGTGTACGTTTGCACTTCCCGGCCACAGGGAAGCTGCTAGCCGGGAATTCTCTGCCTGGTTCTACCCGCTGCCCGGAACGCTACGCAGGGCAAAAGCGATTCTCGTCCTCCGTGCTTGCTTTTTCTCAGAAAGAGCCGTGGTGTGCGTTTTCGCCGAAAACGCGTTTTCGGCCGAAAACGTGTACGTTTGCACTTCCCCGCCACAGGGAAGCTGCTAGCCGGGAATTCTCTGCCTGGTTCTACCCGCTGCCCGGAACGCTACGCAGGGCAAAAGCGATTCTCGGCCTCCGTGCTTGCTTTTTCTCAAAAAGAGCCGTGGTGTGCGTTTTCGCCGGAAAACGCGTTTTTGTCCGAAAACGTGTACGTTTGCACTTCCCCGCCACAGGGAAGCTGCTAGCCGGGAATTCTCTGCCTGGTTCTACCCGCTGCCCGGAACGCTACGCAGGGCAAAAGCGATGCTCGTCCTCCGTGCTTGCTTTTTCTCAGAAAGAGCCGTGGTGTGCGTTTTCGCCGGAAAACGCGTTTTCGGCCGAAAACGTGTACGTTTGCACTTCCCCGCCACAGGGAAGCTGCTAGCCGGGAATTCTCTGCCTGGTTCTACCCGCTGCCCGGAACGCTACGCAGGGCAAAAGCGATTCCTGTCCTCCGTGCTTGCTTTTTCTCAGAAAGAGCCGTGGTGTGCGTTTTCGCCGGAAAACGCGTTTTCGGCCGAAAACGTGTACGTTTGCACTTCCCGGCCACAGGGAAGCTGCTAGCCGGGAATTCTCTGCCTGGTTCTACCCGCTGCCCGGAACGCTACGCAGGGCAAAAGCGATTCTCGGCCTCCGTGCTTGTTTTTTCTCAAAAAGAGCCGTGGTGTGCGTTTTCGCCGGAAAACGCATTTTCGGCCGAAAACGTGTACGTTTGCACTTCCCCGCCACAGGGAAGCTGCTAGCCGGGAATTCTCTGCCTGGTTCTACCCGCTGCCCGGAACGCTACGCAGGGCAAAAGCGATTCTGGTCCTCCGTGCTTGCTTTTTCTCAGAAAGAGCCGTGGTGTGCTTTTTCGCCGAAAACGCGTTATCGGCCGAAAACGTGTACGTTTGCACTTCCCCGCCACAGGGAAGCTGCTAGACGGGAATTCTCTGCCTGGTTCTACCCGCTGCTCGGAACGCTACGCAGGGCAAAAGCGATTCTCGTCCTCCGTGCTTGCTTTTTCTCAGAAAGAGCCGTGGTGTGCGTTTTCGCCGGAAAACGAGTTTTCGGCCGAAAACGTGTACGTTTGCACTTCCCCGCCACAGGGAAGCTGCTAGCCGGGAATTCTCTGCCTGGTTCTACCCGCTGACCGGAACGCTACGCAGGGCAAAAGCGATTCTCGTCCTCCGTGCTTGCTTTTTCTCAGAAAGAGCCGTGGTGTGCGTTTTCGCCGGAAAACGCGTTTTTGGCCGAAAACGTGTACGTTTGCACTTCCCCGCCACAGGGAAGCTGCTAGCCGGGAATACTCTGCCTGGTTCTACCCGCTGCCCGGAACGCTACGCAGGGCAAAAGCGATTCTCGTCCTCCGTGCTTGCTTTTTCTCAGAAAGAGCCGTGGTGTGCTTTTTCGCCGAAAACGCGTTTTCGGCCGAAAACGTGTACGTTTGCACTTCCCAGCCACAGAGAAGGTGCTAGCCGGGAATTCTCTGCCTGGTTCTACCCGCTGCCCAGAACGCTACGCAGGGCAAAAGCGATTCTCGTCCTCCGTGCTTGCTTTTTCTCAGAAAGAGCCGTGGTGTGCGTTTTCCACGGAAAACGCGTTTTTGGCCGAAAACGTGTACGTTTGCACTTCCCCGCCACAGGGAAGGTGCTAGCCGGGAATTCTCTGCCTGGTTCCACCCGCTGGCCGGAACGCTACGCAGGGCAATAGCGATTCTCGTCCTCCGTGCTTGCTTTTTCTCAGAAAGAGCCTTGGTGTGCTTTTTCGCCGAAAACGCGTTTTTGGCCGAAAACGTGTACGTTTGCAATTCCCTGCCACAGAGAAGGTGCTAGCCGGGAATTCTCTGCCTGGTTCTACCCGCTGCCCGGAACGCTACGCAGGGCAAAAGCGATTCTCGGCCTCCGTGCTTGCTTTTTCTCAAAAAGAGCCGTGGTGTGCGTTTTCGCCGGAAAACGCGTTTTCGGCCGAAAACGTGTACGTTTGCACTTCCCCGCCACAGGGAAGCTGCTAGCCGGGAATTCTCTGCCTGGTTCTACCCGCTGCCCGGAAGGCTACGCAGGGCATAAGCGATTCTCGTCCTCCGTGCTTGCTTTTTCTCAGAAAGAGCCGTGGTGTGCGTTTTCGCCGGAAAACGCGTTTTCGGCCGAAAACGTGTACGTTTGCACTTCCCGGCCACAGGGAAGCTGCTAGCCGGGAATTCTCTGCCTGGTTCTACCCGCTGCCCGGAACGCTACGCAGGGCAAAAGCGATTCTCGTCCTCCGTGCTTGCTTTTTCTCAGAAAGAGCCGTGGTGTGCTTTTTCGCCGAAAACGCGTTATCGGCCGAAAACGTGTACGTTTGCACTTCCCCGCCACAGGGAAGCTGCTAGACGGGAATTCTCTGCCTGGTTCTACCCGCTGCCCGGAACGCTACGCAGGGCAAAAGCGATTCTCGTCCTCCGTGCTTGCTTTTTCTCAGAAAGAGCCGTGGTGTGCGTTTTCGCCGGAAAACGCGTTTTCGGCCGAAAACGTGTACGTTTGCACTTCCCCGCCACAGGGAAGCTGCTAGCCGGGAATTCTCTGCCTGGTTCTACCCGCTGCCCGGAACGCTACGCAGGGCAAAAGCGATTCTCGTCCTCCGTGCTTGCTTTTTCTCAGAAAGAGCCGTGGTGTGCTTTTTCGCCGAAAACGCGTTTTCGGCCGAAAACGTGTACGTTTGCACTTCCCAGCCACAGGGAAGCTGCTAGCCGGGAATTCTCTGCCTGGTTCTACCCGCTGACCGGAACGCTACGCAGGGCAAAAGCGATTCTCGTCCTCCGTGCTTGCTTTTTCTCAGAAAGAGCCGTGGTGTGCGTTTTCGCCGAAAAGGAGTTTTTGGCCGAAAACGTGTACGTTTGCACTTCCCAGCCACAGGGAAGGTGCTAGCCGGGAATTCTCTGCCTGGTTCTACCCGCTGCCCTGAACGCTACGCAGGGCAAAAGCGATTCTTGTCCTCCGTGCTTGCTTTTTCTCAGAAAGAGCCGTGGTGTGCGTTTTCGCCGGAAAACGCGTTTTTGGCCGAAAACGTGTACGTTTGCACTTCCCGGCCACAGGGAAGCTGCTAGCCGGGAATTCTCTGCCTGGTTCTACCCGCTGCCCGGAACGCTACGCAGGGCAAAAGCGATTCTCGTCCTCCGTGCTTGCTTTTTCTCAGAAAGAGCCGTGGTGTGCGTTTTCGCCGGAAAACGCGTTTTCGGCCGAAAACGTGTACGTTTGCACTTCCCGGCCACAGGGAAGCTGCTAGCCGGGAATTCTCTGCCTGGTTCTACCCGCTGCCCGGAACGCTACGCAGGGCAAAAGCGATTCTCGTCCTCCGTGCTTGCTTTTTCTCAGAAAGAGCCGTGGTGTGCGTTTTCGCCGGAAAACGCGTTTTCGGCCGAAAACGTGTACGTTTGCACTTCCCAGCCACAGGGAAGGTGCTAGCCGGGAATTCTCTGCCTGGTTGTACCCGCTGCCCGGAACGCTACGCAGGGAAAAAGCGATTCTCGTCCTCCGTGCTTGCTTTTTCTCAGAAAGAGCCGTGGTGTGCGTTCTCGCCGGAAAACGCGTTTTTGGCCGAAAACTTGTACGTTTGCACTTCCCCGCCACAGGGAAGGTGCTAGCCGGGAATTCTCTGCCTGGTTCTACCCGCTGCCCGGAACGCTAAGTAGGGCAAAAGCGATTTCGTCCTCCGTGCTTGCTTTATCTCAGAAAGAGCCGTGGTGTGCTTTTTCGCCGAAAACGCGTTTTTGGCCGAAAACGTGTACGTTTGCACTTCCCAGCCACAGAGAAGGTGCTAGCCGGGAATTCTCTGCCTGGTTGTACCCTCTGCCCGGAACGCTACGCAGGGCAAAAGCGATTCTCGTCCTCCGTGCTTGCTTTTTCTCAGAAAGAGCCGTGGTGTGCGTTTTCGCCGGAAAACGCGTTTTCGGCCGAAAACGTGTACGTTTGCACTTCCCCGCCACAGAGAAGGTGGTAGCCGTGAATTCTCTGCCTGGTTCTACCCGCTTCCCGGAACGCTACGCAGGGCAAAAACGATTCTCGTCCTCCGTGCTTGCTTTTTCTCAGAAAGAGCCGTGGTGTGCTTTTTCGCCGGAAAACGCGTTTTTGGCCGAAAACGTGTACGTTTGCACTTCCCCGCCACAGGGAAGCTGCTAGCCGGGAATTCTCTGCCTGGTTCTACCCGCTGCCCGGAACGCTACGCAGGGCAAAAGCGATTCTCGTCCTCCGTGCTTGCTTTTTCTCAGAAAGAGCCGTGGTGTGCGTTTTCGCCGGAAAACGCGTTTTCGGCCGAAATCGTGTACGTTTGCACTTCCCAGCCACAGGAAAGCTGCTAGCCGGGAATTCTCTGCCTGGTTCTACCCGCTGCCCGGAACGCTACGCAGGGCAAAAGCGATTCTCGTCCTCCGTGCTTGCTTTTTCTCAGAAAGAGCCGTGGTGTGCGTTTTCGCCGGAAAACGCGTTTTCGGCCGAAAACGTATACGTTTGCACTTCCCCGCCACAGGGAAGCTGCTAGCCGGGAATTCTCTGCCTGGTTCTACCCGCTGCCCGGAACGCTACGCAGGGCAAAAGCGATTCTCGTCCTCCGTGCTTGCTTTTTCTCAGAAAGAGCCGTGGTGTGCGTTTTCGCCGGAAAACGCGTTTTCGGCCGAAAACGTATACGTTTGCACTTCCCCGCCACAGGGAAGCTGCTAGCCGGGAATTCTCTGCCTGGTTCTACCCGCTGCCCGGAACGCTACGCAGGGCAAAAGCGATTCTCGTCCTCCGTGCTTGCTTTTTCTCAGAAAGAGCCGTGGTGTGCGTTTTCGCCGGAAAACGCGTTTTCGGCCGAAAACGTGTACGTTTGCAATTCCCGGCCACAGGGAAGCTGCTAGCCGGGAATTCTCTGCCTGGTTCTACCCGCTGCCCCGAACGCTACGCAGGGCAAAAGCGATTCTCGTCCTCCGTGCTTGCTTTTTCTCAAAAAGTGCCGTGGTGTGCGTTTTCGCCGGAAAACGCGTTTTCGGCCGAAAACGTGTACGTTTGCACTTCCCGGCCACAGGGAAGCTGCTAGCCGGGAATTCTCTGCCTGGTTCTACCCGCTGCCCGGAAGGCTACGCAGGGCAAATGCGATTCTCGTCCTCCGTGCTTGCTTTTTCTCAGAAAGAGCCGTGGTGTGCCTTTTCGCCGGAAAACGCGTTTTCGGCCGAAAACGTATACGTTTGCACTTCCCCGCCACAGGGAAGCTGCTAGCCGGGAATTCTCTGCCTGGTTCTACCCGCTGCCCGGAACGCTACGCAGGGCAAAAGCGATTCTCGTCCTCCGTGCTTGCTTTTTCTCAGAAAGAGCCGTGGTGTGCGTTTTCGCCGGAAAACGCGTTTTCGGCCGAAAACGTGTACGTTTGCACTTCCCCGCCACAGGGAAGCTGCTAGCCGTGAATTCTCTGCCTGGTTCTACCCGCTGCCCGGAACGCTACGCAGGGCAAAAGCGATTCTCGTCCTCCGTGCTTGCTTTTTCTCAGAAAGAGCCGTAGTGTGCGTTTTCGCCGGAAAACGCGTTTTTGGCCGAAAACGTGTACGTTAGCACTTCCCAGCCACAGGGAAGCTGCTAGCCGGGAATTCTCTGCCTGGTTCTACCCGCTGCCCGGAACGCTACGCAGGGCAAAAGCGATTCTCGTCCTCCGTGCTTGCTTTTTCTCAGAAAGAGCCGTGGTGTGCGTTTTCGCCGGAAAACGCGTTTTCGGCCGAAAACGTGTACGTTTGCACTTCCCGGCCACAGGGAAGCTGCTAGCCGGGAATTCTCTGCCTGGTTCTACCCGCTGCCCGGAACGCTACGCAGGGCAAAAGCGATTCTCGTCCTCCGTGCTTGCTTTTTCTCAGAAAGAGCCGTGGTGTGCTTTTTCGTGAAAACGCGTTTTCGGCCGAAAACGTGTACGTTTGCACTTCCCAGCCACAGGGAAGCTGCTAGCCGGGAATTCTCTGCCTGGTTCTACCCGCTGCACGGAACGCTACGCAGGGCAAAAGCGATTCTCGTCCTCCGTGCTTGCTTTTTCTCAGAAAGAGCCGTGGTGTGCGATTTCGCCGGAAAACGCGTTTTCGGCCGAAAACGTGTACGTTTGCACTTCCCCGCCACAGGGAAGGTGCTAGCCGGGAATTCTCTGCCTGGTTCTACCCGCTGCCCGGAAGGCTACGCAGGGCAAAAGCGATTCTCGTCCTCCGTGCTTGCTTTTTCTCAGAAAGAGCCGTGGTGTGCGTTTTCGCCGGAAAACGCGTTTTCGGCCGAAAACTTATACGTTTGCACTTCCCCGCCACAGGGAAGCTGCTAGCCGGGAATTCTCTGCCTGGTTCTACCCGCTGCCCGGAAGGCTACGCAGGGCAAAAGCGATTCTCGTCCTCCGTGCTTGCTTTTTCTCAGAAAGAGCCGTGGTGTGCGTTTTCGCCGGAAAACGCGTTTTCGGCCGAAAACGTATACGTTTGCACTTCCCCGCCACAGGGAAGCTGCTAGCCGGGAATTCTCTGCCTGGTTCTACCCGCTGCCCGGAACGCTACGCAGGGCAAAAGCGATTCTCGTCCTCCGTGCTTGCTTTTTCTCAAAAAGAGCCGTAGTGTGCGTTTTCGCCGGAAAACGCGTTTTCGGCCGAAAACGTGTACGTTTGCACTTCCCGGCCACAGTGAAGGTGCTAGCCGGGAATTCTCTGCCTGGTTCTACCCGCTGCCCGGAACGCTACGCAGGGCAAAAGCGATTCTCGTCCTCCGTGCTTGCTTTTTCTCAGAAAGAGCCGTGGTGTGCGTTTTCGCCGGAAAACGCGTTTTCGGCCGAAAACGTGTACGTTTGCACTTCCCCGCCACAGGGAAGCTGCTAGCCGGGAATTCTCTGCCTGGTTCTACCCGCTGCCCGGAACGCTACGCAGGGCAAAAGCGATTCTCGTCCTCCGTGCTTGCTTTTTCTCAGAAAGAGCCGTGGTGTGCGTTTTCGCCGGAAAACGCGTTTTCGGCCGAAAACGTGTACGTTTGCACTTCCCCGCCACAGGGAAGCTGCTAGCCGTGAATTCTCTGCCTGGTTCTACCCGCTGCCCGGAACGCTACGCAGGGCAAAAGCGATTCTCGTCCTCCGTGCTTGCTTTTTCTCAGAAAGAGCCGTAGTGTGCGTTTTCGCCGGAAAAAGCGTTTTTGGCCGAAAACGTGTACGTTAGCACTTCCCAGCCACAGGGAAGCTGCTAGCCGGGAATTCTCTGCCTGGTTCTACCCGCTGCCCGGAACGCTACGCAGGGCAAAAGCGATTCTCGTCCTCCGTGCTTGCTTTTTCTCAGAAAGAGCCGTGGTGTGCGTTTTCGCCGGAAAACGCGTTTTCGGCCGAAAACGTGTACGTTTGCACTTCCCGGCCACAGGGAAGCTGCTAGCCGGGAATTCTCTGCCTGGTTCTACCCGCTGCCCGGAACGCTACGCAGGGCAAAAGCGATTCTCGTCCTCCGTGCTTGCTTTTTCTCAGAAAGAGCCGTGGTGTGCGTTTTCGCCGGAAAACGCGTTTTCGGCCGAAAACGTGTACGTTTGCACTTCCCCGCCACAGGGAAGCTGCTAGCCGAGAATTCTCTGCCTGGTTCTACCCGCTGCCCGGAACGCTACGCAGGGCAAAAGCGATTCTCGTCCTCCGTGCTTGCTTTTTCTCAGAAAGAGCCGTGGTGTGCGTTTTCGCCGGAAAACGCGTTTTCGGCCGAAAACGTGTACGTTTGCACTTCCCCGCCACAGGGAAGCTGCTAGCCGGGAATTCTCTGCCTGGTTCTACCCGCTGCCCGGAACGCTACGCAGGGCAAAAGCGATTCTCGTCCTCCGTGCTTGCTTTTTCTCAGAAAGAGCCGTGGTGTGCGTTTTCGCCGAAAACGCGTTTCCGGCCGAAAACGTGTACGTTTGCAATTCCCGGCCACAGGGAAGCTGCTAGCCGGGAATTCTCTGCCTGGTTCTACCCGCTGCCCGGAACGCTACGCAGGGCAAAAGCGATTCTCGGCCTCCGTGCTTGCTTTTTCTCAAAAAGAGCCGTGGTGTGCGTTTTCGCCGGAAAACGCGTTTTCGGCCGAAAACGTGTACGTTTGCACTTCCCCGCCACAGGGAAGCTGCTAGCCGGGAATTCTCTGCCTGGTTCTACCCGCTGCCCGGAACGCTACGCAGGGCAAAAGCGATTCTCGTCCTCCGTGCTTGCTTTTTCTCAGAAAGAGCCGTGGTGTGCGTTTTCGCCGGAAAACGCGTTTTCGGCCGAAAACGTGTACGTTTGCACTTCCCAGCCACAGGAAAGCTGCTAGCCGGGAATTCTCTGCCTGGTTCTACCCGCTGCCCGGAACGCTACGCAGGGCAAAAGCGATTCTCGTCCTCCGTGCTTGCTTTTTCTCAGAAAGAGCCGTGGTGTGCTTTTTCGTGAAAACGCGTTTTCGGCCGAAAACGTGTACGTTTGCACTTCCCCGCCACAGGGAAGGTGCTAGCCGGGAATTCTCTGCCTGGTTCTACCCGCTGCCCGGAACGCTACGCAGGGCAAAAGCGATTCTCGTCCTCCGTGCTTGCTTTTTCTCAAAAAGTGCCGTGGTGTGCGTTTTCGCCGGAAAATGCGTTTTCGGCCGAAAACGTGTACGTTTGCACTTCCCGGCCACAGGGAAGCTGCTAGCCGGGAATTCTCTGCCTGGTTCTACCCGCTGCCCGGAACGCTACGCAGGGCAAAAGCGATTCTCGTCCTCCGTGCTTGCTTTTTCTCAGAAAGAGCCGTGGTGTGCGTTTTCGCCGGAAAACGCGTTTTCGGCCGAAAACGTGTACGTTTGCACTTCCCCGCCACAGGGAAGCTGCTAGCCGTGAATTCTCTGCCTGGTTCTACCCGCTGCCCGGAACGCTACGCAGGGCAAAAGCGATTCTCGTCCTCCGTGCTTGCTTTTTCTCAGAAAGAGCCGTAGTGTGCGTTTTCGACGGAAAACGCGTTTTTGGCCGAAAACGTGTACGTTAGCACTTCCCAGCCACAGGGAAGCTGCTAGCCGGGAATTCTCTGCCTGGTTCTACCCGCTGCCCGGAAGGCTACGCAGGGCAAAAGCGATTCTCGTCCTCCGTGCTTGCTTTTTCTCAGAAAGAGCCGTGGTGTGCGTTTTCGCCGGAAAACGCGTTTTCGGCCGAAAACGTGTACGTTTGCAATTCCCGGCCACAGGGAAGCTGCTAGCCGGTAATTCTCTGCCTGGTTCTACCCGCTGCCCGGAACGCTACGCAGGGCAAAAGCGATTCTCGTCCTCCGTGCTTGCTTTTTCTCAGAAAGAGCCGTGGTGTGCTTTTTCGTGAAAACGCGTTTTCGGCCGAAAACGTGTACGTTTGCACTTCCCAGCCACAGGGAAGCTGCTAGCCGGGAATTCTCTGCCTGGTTCTACCCGCTGCCCGGAACGCTACGCAGGGCAAAAGCGATTCTCGTCCTCCGTGCTTGCTTTTTCTCAGAAAGAGCCGTGGTGTGCGATTTCGCCGGAAAACGCGTTTTCGGCCGAAAACGTGTACGTTTGCACTTCCCGGCCACAGGGAAGCTGCTAGCCGGGAATTCTCTGCCTGGTTCTACCCGCTGCCCGGAAGGCTACGCAGGGCAAAAGCGATTCTCTTCCTCCGTGCTTGCTTTTTCTCAGAAAGAGCCGTGGTGTGCGTTTTCGCCGGAAAACGCGTTTTCGGCCGAAAACGTATACGTTTGCACTTCCCCGCCACAGGGAAGCTGCTAGCCGGGAATTCTCTGCCTGGTTCTACCCGCTGCCCGGAAGGCTACGCAGGGCAAAAGCGATTCTCGTCCTCCGTGCTTGCTTTTTCTCAGAAAGAGCCGTGGTGTGCGTTTTCGCCGGAAAACGCGTTTTCGGCCGAAAACGTATACGTTTGCACTTCCCGGCCACAGGGAAGCTGCTAGCCGGGAATTCTCTGCCTGGTTCTACCCGCTGCCCGGAACGCTACGCAGGGCAAAAGCGATTCTCGTCCTCCGTGCTTGCTTTTTCTCAAAAAGAGCCGTGGTGTGCGTTTTCGCCGGAAAACGCGTTTTCGGCCGAAAACGTGTACGTTTGCACTTCCCGGCCACAGTGAAGGTGCTAGCCGGGAATTCTCTGCCTGGTTCTACCCGCTGCCCGGAACGCTACGCAGGGCAAAAGCGATTCTCGTCCTCCGTGCTTGCTTTTTCTCAGAAAGAGCCGTGGTGTGCGTTTTCGCCGGAAAACGCGTTTTCGGCCGAAAACGTGTACGTTTGCACTTCCCCGCCACAGGGAAGCTGCTAGCCGTGAATTCTCTGCCTGGTTCTACCCGCTGCCCGGAACGCTACGCAGGGCAAAAGCGATTCTCGTCCTCCGTGCTTGCTTTTTCTCAGAAAGAGCCGTAGTGTGCGTTTTCGCCGGAAAACGCGTTTTTGGCCGAAAACGTGTACGTTAGCACTTCCCAGCCACAGGGAAGCTGCTAGCCGGGAATTCTCTGCCTGGTTCTACCCGCTGCCCGGAACGCTACGCAGGGCAAAAGCGATTCTCGTCCTCCGTGCTTGCTTTTTCTCAGAAAGAGCCGTGGTGTGCGTTTACGCCGGAAAACGCGTTTTCGGCCGAAAACGTGTACGTTTGCACTTCCCGGCCACAGGGAAGCTGCTAGCCGGGAATTCTCTGCCTGGTTCTACCCGCTGCCCGGAACGCTACGCAGGGCAAAAGCGATGCTCGTCCTCCGTGCTTGCTTTTTCTCAGAAAGAGCCGTGGTGTGCGTTTTCGCCGGAAAACGCGTTTTCGGCCGAAAACGTGTACGTTTGCACTTCCCCGCCACAGGGAAGCTGCTAGCCGGGAATTCTCTGCCTGGTTCTACCCGCTGCCCGGAACGCTACGCAGGGCAAAAGCGATTCTCGTCCTCCGTGCTTCCTTTTTCTCAGAAAGAGCCGTGGTGTGCGTTTTCGCCGGAAAACGCGTTTTTGTCCGAAAACGTGTACGTTTGCACTTCCCCGCCACAGGGAAGGTGCTAGCCGGGAATTCTCTGCCTGGTTCTACCCGCTGCCCGGAAGGCTACGCAGGGCAAAAGCGATTCTCGTCCTCCGTGCTTGCTTTTTCTCAGAAAGAGCCGTGGTGTGCTTTTTCGTGAAAACGCGTTTTCGGCCGAAAACGTGTACGTTTGCACTTCCCAGCCACAGGGAAGGTGCTAGCCGGGAATTCTCTGCCTGGTTCTACCCGCTGCCCGGAACGCTACGCAGGGCAAAAGCGATTCTCGTCCTCTGTGCTTGCTTTTTCTCAGAAAGAGCCGTGGTGTGCGTTTTCGCCGGAAAACGCGTTTTCGGCCGAAAACGTGTACGTTTGCACTTCCCCGCCACAGAGAAGCTGCTAGCCGGGAATTCTCTGCCTGGTTCTACCCGCTGCCCGGAACGCTACGCAGGGCAAAAGCGATTCTCGTCCTCCGTGCTTGCTTTTTCTCAGAAAGAGCCGTGGTGTGCGTTTTCGCCGGAAAACGCGTTTTCGGCAGAAAACGTGTACGTTTGCACTTCCCCGCCACAGGGAAGCTGCTAGCCGGGAATTCTCTGCCTGGTTCTACCCGCTGCCCGGAACGCTACGCAGGGCAAAAGCGATTCTCGTCCTCCGTGCTTGCTTTTTCTCAGAAAGAGCCGTGGTGTGCGTTTTCGCCGAAAACGCGTTTTCGGCCGAAAACGTGTACGTTTGCAATTCCCGGCCACAGGGAAGCTGCTAGCCGGGAATTCTCTGCCTGGTTCTACCCGCTGCCGGGAACGCTACGCAGGGGAAAAGCGATTCTCGGCCTCCGTCCTTGCTTTTTCTCAAAAAGAGCCGTGGTGTGCGTTTTCGCCGGAAAACGCGTTTTCGGCCGAAAACGTGTACGTTTGCACTTCCCCGCCACAGGGAAGCTGCTAGCCGGGAATTCTCTGCCTGGTTCTACCCGCTGTCCGGAACGCTACGCAGGGCAAAAGCGATGCTCGTCCTCCGTGCTTGCTTTTTCTCAGAAAGAGCCGTGGTGTGCGTTTTCGCCGGAAAACGCGTTTTTGTCCGAAAACGTGTACGTTTGCACTTCCCCGCCACAGGGAAGCTGCTAGCCGGTAATTCTCTGCCTGGTTCTACCCGCTGCCCGGAAGGCTACGCAGGGCAAAAGCGATTCTCGTCCTCCGTGCTTGCTTTTTCTCAGAAAGAGCCGTGGTGTGCGTTTTCGCCGGAAAACGCATTTTCGGCCG
Organism: Athene noctua; assembly: GCF_965140245.1. Lineage (NCBI taxonomy): Eukaryota > Metazoa > Chordata > Aves > Strigiformes > Strigidae > Athene > Athene noctua. Next base: position 461,356 of record NW_027437545.1, read on the forward strand.
AAAACGTGTACGTTTGCACTTCCCCGCCACAGGGAAGGTGCTAGCCGTGAATTCTCTGCCTGGTTCTACCCGCTGCCCGGAAGGCTACGCAGGGCAAAAGCGATTCTCGTCCTCCGTGCTTGCTTTTTCTCAGAAAGAGCCGTGGTGTGCGTTTTCGCCGGAAAACGCGTTTTTGGCCGAAAACGTGTACGTTTGCACTTCCCCGCCACAGGGAAGGTGCTAGCCGGGAATTCTCTGCCTGGTTCTACCCCTTGCCCGGAACGCTAGGCAGGGCAAAAGCGATTCTCGTCCTCCGTGCTTGCTTTTTCTCAGAAAGAGCCGTGGTGTGCGTTTTCGCCGGAAAACGCGTTTTCGGCCGAAAACGTGTACGTTTGCACTTCCCGGCCACAGGGAAGCTGCTAGCCGGGAATTCTCTGCCTGGTTCTACCCGCTGCCCGGAACGCTACGCAGGGCAAAAGCGATTCTCGTCCTCCGTGCTTGCTTTTTCTCAGAAGGAGCCGTGGTGTGCTTTTTCGTGAAAACGCGTTTTCGGCCGAAAACGTGTACGTTTGCACTTCCCAGCCACAGGGAAGCTGCTAGCCGGGAATTCTCTGCCTGGTTCTACCCGCTGCCCGGAAGGCTACGCAGGGCAAAAGCGATTCTCGTCCTCCGTGCTTGCTTTTTCTCAGAAAGAGCCGTGGTGTGCGTTTTCGCCGGAAAACGCGTTTTCGGCCGAAAACGTGTACGTTTGCACTTCCCGGCCACAGGGAAGCTGCTACCCGGGAATTCTCTGCCTGGTTCTACCCGCTGCCCGGAACGCTACGCAGGGCAAAAGCGATTCTCGTCCTCCGTGCTTGCTTTTTCTCAGAAAGAGCCGTGGTGTGCGTTTTCGCCGGAAAACGCGTTTTCGGCCGAAAACGTGTACGTTTGCACTTCCCGGCCACAGGGAAGCTGCTAGCCGGGAATTCTCTGCCTGGTTCTACCCGCTGTCCGGAACGCTACGCAGGGCAAAAGCGATGCTCGTCCTCCGTGCTTGCTTTTTCTCAGAAAGAGCCGTGGTGTGCGTTTTCGCCGGAAAACGCGTTTTTGTCCGAAAACGTGTACGTTTGCACTTCCCCGCCACAGGGAAGGTGCTAGCCGGGAATTCTCTGCCTGGTTCTACCCGCTGCCCGGAACGCTACGCAGGGCAAAAGCGATTCTCGTTCTCCGTGCTTGCTTTTTCTCAGAAAGAGCCGTGGTGTGCTTTTTCGTGAAAACGCGTTTTCGGCCGAAAACGTGTACGTTTGCACTTCCCAGCCACAGGGAAGGTGCTAGCCGGGAATTCTCTGCCTGGTTCTACCCGCTGCCCGGAAGGCTACGCAGGGCAAAAGCGATTCTCGTCCTCCGTGCTTGCTTTTTCTCAGAAAGAGCCGTGGTGTGCGTTTTCGCCGGAAAACGCGTTTTCGGCCGAAAACGTGTACGTTTGCACTTCCCGGCCACAGGGAAGCTGCTAGCCGGGAATTCTCTGCCTGGTTCTACCCGCTGCCCGGAACGCTACGCAGGGCAAAAGCGATTCTCGTCCTCCGTGCTTGCTTTTTCTCAGAAAGAGCCGTGGTGTGCGTTTTCGCCGGAAAACGCGTTTTTGGCCGAAAACGTGTACGTTTGCACTTCCCCGCCACAGGGAAGGTGCTAGCCGTGAATTCTCTGCCTGGTTCTACCCGCTGCCCGGAAGGCTACGCAGGGCAAAAGCGATTCTCGTCCTCCGTGCTTGCTTTTTCTCAGAAAGAGCCGTGGTGTGCGTTTTCGCCGGAAAACGCGTTTTTGGCCGAAAACGTGTACGTTTGCACTTCCCCGCCACAGGGAAGGTGCTAGCCGGGAATTCTCTGCCTGGTTCTACCCGTTGCCCGGAACGCTACGCAGGGCAAAAGCGATTCTCGTCCTCCGTGCTTGCTTTTTCTCAGAAAGAGCCGTGGTGTGCGTTTTCGCCGGAAAACGCGTTTTCGGCCGAAAACGTGTACGTTTGCACTTCCCGGCCACAGGGAAGCTGCTAGCCGGGAATTCTCTGCCTGGTTCTACCCGCTGCCCGGAACGCTACGCAGGGCAAAAGCGATTCTCGTCCTCCGTGCTTGCTTTTTCTCAGAAAGAGCCGTGGTGTGCTTTTTCGTGAAAACGCGTTTTCGGCCGAAAACGTGTACGTTTGCACTTCCCAGCCACAGGGAAGCTGCTAGCCGGGAATTCTCTGCCTGGTTCTACCCGCTGCCCGGAAGGCTACGCAGGGCAAAAGCGATTCTCGTCCTCCGTGCTTGCTTTTTCTCAGAAAGAGCCGTGGTGTGCGTTTTCGCCGGAAAACGCGTTTTCGGCCGAAAACGTGTACGTTTGCACTTCCCGGCCACAGGGAAGCTGCTACCCGGGAATTCTCTGCCTGGTTCTACCCGCTGCCCGGAACGCTACGCAGGGCAAAAGCGATTCTCGTCCTCCGTGCTTGCTTTTTCTCAGAAAGAGCCGTGGTGTGCGTTTTTGCCGGAAAACGCGTTTTCGGCCGAAAACGTGTACGTTTGCACTTCCCGGCCACAGGGAAGCTGCTAGCCGGGAATTCTCTGCCTGGTTCTACCCGCTGTCCGGAACGCTACGCAGGGCAAAAGCGATGCTCGTCCTCCGTGCTTGCTTTTTCTCAGAAAGAGCCGTGGTGTGCGTTTTCGCCGGAAAACGCGTTTTTGTCCGAAAACGTGTACGTTTGCACTTCCCCGCCACAGGGAAGGTGCTAGCCGGGAATTCTCTGCCTGGTTCTACCCGCTGCCCGGAACGCTACGCAGGGCAAAAGCGATTCTCGTTCTCCGTGCTTGCTTTTTCTCAGAAAGAGCCGTGGTGTGCTTTTTCGTGAAAACGCGTTTTCGGCCGAAAACGTGTACGTTTGCACTTCCCAGCCACAGGGAAGGTGCTAGCCGGGAATTCTCTGCCTGGTTCTACCCGCTGCCCGGAAGGCTACGCAGGGCAAAAGCGATTCTCGTCCTCCGTGCTTGCTTTTTCTCAGAAAGAGCCGTGGTGTGCGTTTTCGCCGGAAAACGCGTTTTCGGCCGAAAACGTGTACGTTTGCACTTCCCGGCCACAGGGAAGCTGCTACCCGGGAATTCTCTGCCTGGTTCTACCCGCTGCCCGGAACGCTACGCAGGGCAAAAGCGATTCTCGTCCTCCGTGCTTGCTTTTTCTCAGAAAGAGCCGTGGTGTGCGTTTTTGCCGGAAAACGCGTTTTCGGCCGAAAACGTGTACGTTTGCACTTCCCGGCCACAGGGAAGCTGCTAGCCGGGAATTCTCTGCCTGGTTCTACCCGCTGCCCGGAACGCTACGCAGGGCAAAAGCGATTCTCGTCCTCCGTGCTTGCTTTTTCTCAGAAAGAGCCGTGGTGTGCGTTTTCGCCGGAAAACGCGTTTTCGGCCGAAAACGTGTACGTTTGCACTTCCCAGCCACAGGGAAGGTGCTAGCCGGGAATTCTCTGCCTGGTTGTACCCGCTGCCCGGAACGCTACGCAGGGAAAAAGCGATTCTCGTCCTCCGTGCTTGCTTTTTCTCAGAAAGAGCCGTGGTGTGCGTTCTCGCCGGAAAACGCGTTTTTGGCCGAAAACTTGTACGTTTGCACTTCCCCGCCACAGGGAAGGTGCTAGCCGGGAATTCTCTGCCTGGTTCTACCCGCTGCCCGGAACGCTAAGTAGGGCAAAAGCGATTTCGTCCTCCGTGCTTGCTTTATCTCAGAAAGAGCCGTGGTGTGCTTTTTCGCCGAAAACGCGTTTTTGGCCGAAAACGTGTACGTTTGCACTTCCCAGCCACAGAGAAGGTGCTAGCCGGGAATTCTCTGCCTGGTTGTACCCTCTGCCCGGAACGCTACGCAGGGCAAAAGCGATTCTCGTCCTCCGTGCTTGCTTTTTCTCAGAAAGAGCCGTGGTGTGCGTTTTCGCCGGAAAACGCGTTTTCGGCCGAAAACGTGTACGTTTGCACTTCCCCGCCACAGAGAAGGTGGTAGCCGTGAATTCTCTGCCTGGTTCTACCCGCTTCCCGGAACGCTACGCAGGGCAAAAACGATTCTCGTCCTCCGTGCTTGCTTTTTCTCAGAAAGAGCCGTGGTGTGCTTTTTCGCCGGAAAACGCGTTTTTGGCCGAAAACGTGTACGTTTGCACTTCCCCGCCACAGGGAAGCTGCTAGCCGGGAATTCTCTGCCTGGTTCTACCCGCTGCCCGGAACGCTACGCAGGGCAAAAGCGATTCTCGTCCTCCGTGCTTGCTTTTTCTCAGAAAGAGCCGTGGTGTGCGTTTTCGCCGGAAAACGCGTTTTCGGCCGAAATCGTGTACGTTTGCACTTCCCAGCCACAGGAAAGCTGCTAGCCGGGAATTCTCTGCCTGGTTCTACCCGCTGCCCGGAACGCTACGCAGGGCAAAAGCGATTCTCGTCCTCCGTGCTTGCTTTTTCTCAGAAAGAGCCGTGGTGTGCGTTTTCGCCGGAAAACGCGTTTTCGGCCGAAAACGTATACGTTTGCACTTCCCCGCCACAGGGAAGCTGCTAGCCGGGAATTCTCTGCCTGGTTCTACCCGCTGCCCGGAACGCTACGCAGGGCAAAAGCGATTCTCGTCCTCCGTGCTTGCTTTTTCTCAGAAAGAGCCGTGGTGTGCGTTTTCGCCGGAAAACGCGTTTTCGGCCGAAAACGTATACGTTTGCACTTCCCCGCCACAGGGAAGCTGCTAGCCGGGAATTCTCTGCCTGGTTCTACCCGCTGCCCGGAACGCTACGCAGGGCAAAAGCGATTCTCGTCCTCCGTGCTTGCTTTTTCTCAGAAAGAGCCGTGGTGTGCGTTTTCGCCGGAAAACGCGTTTTCGGCCGAAAACGTGTACGTTTGCAATTCCCGGCCACAGGGAAGCTGCTAGCCGGGAATTCTCTGCCTGGTTCTACCCGCTGCCCCGAACGCTACGCAGGGCAAAAGCGATTCTCGTCCTCCGTGCTTGCTTTTTCTCAAAAAGTGCCGTGGTGTGCGTTTTCGCCGGAAAACGCGTTTTCGGCCGAAAACGTGTACGTTTGCACTTCCCGGCCACAGGGAAGCTGCTAGCCGGGAATTCTCTGCCTGGTTCTACCCGCTGCCCGGAAGGCTACGCAGGGCAAATGCGATTCTCGTCCTCCGTGCTTGCTTTTTCTCAGAAAGAGCCGTGGTGTGCCTTTTCGCCGGAAAACGCGTTTTCGGCCGAAAACGTATACGTTTGCACTTCCCCGCCACAGGGAAGCTGCTAGCCGGGAATTCTCTGCCTGGTTCTACCCGCTGCCCGGAACGCTACGCAGGGCAAAAGCGATTCTCGTCCTCCGTGCTTGCTTTTTCTCAGAAAGAGCCGTGGTGTGCGTTTTCGCCGGAAAACGCGTTTTCGGCCGAAAACGTGTACGTTTGCACTTCCCCGCCACAGGGAAGCTGCTAGCCGTGAATTCTCTGCCTGGTTCTACCCGCTGCCCGGAACGCTACGCAGGGCAAAAGCGATTCTCGTCCTCCGTGCTTGCTTTTTCTCAGAAAGAGCCGTAGTGTGCGTTTTCGCCGGAAAACGCGTTTTTGGCCGAAAACGTGTACGTTAGCACTTCCCAGCCACAGGGAAGCTGCTAGCCGGGAATTCTCTGCCTGGTTCTACCCGCTGCCCGGAACGCTACGCAGGGCAAAAGCGATTCTCGTCCTCCGTGCTTGCTTTTTCTCAGAAAGAGCCGTGGTGTGCGTTTTCGCCGGAAAACGCGTTTTCGGCCGAAAACGTGTACGTTTGCACTTCCCGGCCACAGGGAAGCTGCTAGCCGGGAATTCTCTGCCTGGTTCTACCCGCTGCCCGGAACGCTACGCAGGGCAAAAGCGATTCTCGTCCTCCGTGCTTGCTTTTTCTCAGAAAGAGCCGTGGTGTGCTTTTTCGTGAAAACGCGTTTTCGGCCGAAAACGTGTACGTTTGCACTTCCCAGCCACAGGGAAGCTGCTAGCCGGGAATTCTCTGCCTGGTTCTACCCGCTGCACGGAACGCTACGCAGGGCAAAAGCGATTCTCGTCCTCCGTGCTTGCTTTTTCTCAGAAAGAGCCGTGGTGTGCGATTTCGCCGGAAAACGCGTTTTCGGCCGAAAACGTGTACGTTTGCACTTCCCCGCCACAGGGAAGGTGCTAGCCGGGAATTCTCTGCCTGGTTCTACCCGCTGCCCGGAAGGCTACGCAGGGCAAAAGCGATTCTCGTCCTCCGTGCTTGCTTTTTCTCAGAAAGAGCCGTGGTGTGCGTTTTCGCCGGAAAACGCGTTTTCGGCCGAAAACTTATACGTTTGCACTTCCCCGCCACAGGGAAGCTGCTAGCCGGGAATTCTCTGCCTGGTTCTACCCGCTGCCCGGAAGGCTACGCAGGGCAAAAGCGATTCTCGTCCTCCGTGCTTGCTTTTTCTCAGAAAGAGCCGTGGTGTGCGTTTTCGCCGGAAAACGCGTTTTCGGCCGAAAACGTATACGTTTGCACTTCCCCGCCACAGGGAAGCTGCTAGCCGGGAATTCTCTGCCTGGTTCTACCCGCTGCCCGGAACGCTACGCAGGGCAAAAGCGATTCTCGTCCTCCGTGCTTGCTTTTTCTCAAAAAGAGCCGTAGTGTGCGTTTTCGCCGGAAAACGCGTTTTCGGCCGAAAACGTGTACGTTTGCACTTCCCGGCCACAGTGAAGGTGCTAGCCGGGAATTCTCTGCCTGGTTCTACCCGCTGCCCGGAACGCTACGCAGGGCAAAAGCGATTCTCGTCCTCCGTGCTTGCTTTTTCTCAGAAAGAGCCGTGGTGTGCGTTTTCGCCGAAAACGCGTTTTCGGCCGAAAACGTGTACGTTTGCACTTCCCCGCCACAGGGAAGCTGCTAGCCGGGAATTCTCTGCCTGGTTCTACCCGCTGCCCGGAACGCTACGCAGGGCAAAAGCGATTCTCGTCCTCCGTGCTTGCTTTTTCTCAGAAAGAGCCGTGGTGTGCGTTTTCGCCGGAAAACGCGTTTTCGGCCGAAAACGTGTACGTTTGCACTTCCCCGCCACAGGGAAGCTGCTAGCCGTGAATTCTCTGCCTGGTTCTACCCGCTGCCCGGAACGCTACGCAGGGCAAAAGCGATTCTCGTCCTCCGTGCTTGCTTTTTCTCAGAAAGAGCCGTAGTGTGCGTTTTCGCCGGAAAAAGCGTTTTTGGCCGAAAACGTGTACGTTAGCACTTCCCAGCCACAGGGAAGCTGCTAGCCGGGAATTCTCTGCCTGGTTCTACCCGCTGCCCGGAACGCTACGCAGGGCAAAAGCGATTCTCGTCCTCCGTGCTTGCTTTTTCTCAGAAAGAGCCGTGGTGTGCGTTTTCGCCGGAAAACGCGTTTTCGGCCGAAAACGTGTACGTTTGCACTTCCCGGCCACAGGGAAGCTGCTAGCCGGGAATTCTCTGCCTGGTTCTACCCGCTGCCCGGAACGCTACGCAGGGCAAAAGCGATTCTCGTCCTCCGTGCTTGCTTTTTCTCAGAAAGAGCCGTGGTGTGCGTTTTCGCCGGAAAACGCGTTTTCGGCCGAAAACGTGTACGTTTGCACTTCCCCGCCACAGGGAAGCTGCTAGCCGAGAATTCTCTGCCTGGTTCTACCCGCTGCCCGGAACGCTACGCAGGGCAAAAGCGATTCTCGTCCTCCGTGCTTGCTTTTTCTCAGAAAGAGCCGTGGTGTGCGTTTTCGCCGGAAAACGCGTTTTCGGCCGAAAACGTGTACGTTTGCACTTCCCCGCCACAGGGAAGCTGCTAGCCGGGAATTCTCTGCCTGGTTCTACCCGCTGCCCGGAACGCTACGCAGGGCAAAAGCGATTCTCGTCCTCCGTGCTTGCTTTTTCTCAGAAAGAGCCGTGGTGTGCGTTTTCGCCGAAAACGCGTTTCCGGCCGAAAACGTGTACGTTTGCAATTCCCGGCCACAGGGAAGCTGCTAGCCGGGAATTCTCTGCCTGGTTCTACCCGCTGCCCGGAACGCTACGCAGGGCAAAAGCGATTCTCGGCCTCCGTGCTTGCTTTTTCTCAAAAAGAGCCGTGGTGTGCGTTTTCGCCGGAAAACGCGTTTTCGGCCGAAAACGTGTACGTTTGCACTTCCCCGCCACAGGGAAGCTGCTAGCCGGGAATTCTCTGCCTGGTTCTACCCGCTGCCCGGAACGCTACGCAGGGCAAAAGCGATTCTCGTCCTCCGTGCTTGCTTTTTCTCAGAAAGAGCCGTGGTGTGCGTTTTCGCCGGAAAACGCGTTTTCGGCCGAAAACGTGTACGTTTGCACTTCCCAGCCACAGGAAAGCTGCTAGCCGGGAATTCTCTGCCTGGTTCTACCCGCTGCCCGGAACGCTACGCAGGGCAAAAGCGATTCTCGTCCTCCGTGCTTGCTTTTTCTCAGAAAGAGCCGTGGTGTGCTTTTTCGTGAAAACGCGTTTTCGGCCGAAAACGTGTACGTTTGCACTTCCCCGCCACAGGGAAGGTGCTAGCCGGGAATTCTCTGCCTGGTTCTACCCGCTGCCCGGAACGCTACGCAGGGCAAAAGCGATTCTCGTCCTCCGTGCTTGCTTTTTCTCAAAAAGTGCCGTGGTGTGCGTTTTCGCCGGAAAATGCGTTTTCGGCCGAAAACGTGTACGTTTGCACTTCCCGGCCACAGGGAAGCTGCTAGCCGGGAATTCTCTGCCTGGTTCTACCCGCTGCCCGGAACGCTACGCAGGGCAAAAGCGATTCTCGTCCTCCGTGCTTGCTTTTTCTCAGAAAGAGCCGTGGTGTGCGTTTTCGCCGGAAAACGCGTTTTCGGCCGAAAACGTGTACGTTTGCACTTCCCCGCCACAGGGAAGCTGCTAGCCGTGAATTCTCTGCCTGGTTCTACCCGCTGCCCGGAACGCTACGCAGGGCAAAAGCGATTCTCGTCCTCCGTGCTTGCTTTTTCTCAGAAAGAGCCGTAGTGTGCGTTTTCGCCGGAAAACGCGTTTTTGGCCGAAAACGTGTACGTTAGCACTTCCCAGCCACAGGGAAGCTGCTAGCCGGGAATTCTCTGCCTGGTTCTACCCGCTGCCCGGAAGGCTACGCAGGGCAAAAGCGATTCTCGTCCTCCGTGCTTGCTTTTTCTCAGAAAGAGCCGTGGTGTGCGTTTTCGCCGGAAAACGCGTTTTCGGCCGAAAACGTGTACGTTTGCAATTCCCGGCCACAGGGAAGCTGCTAGCCGGTAATTCTCTGCCTGGTTCTACCCGCTGCCCGGAACGCTACGCAGGGCAAAAGCGATTCTCGTCCTCCGTGCTTGCTTTTTCTCAGAAAGAGCCGTGGTGTGCTTTTTCGTGAAAACGCGTTTTCGGCCGAAAACGTGTACGTTTGCACTTCCCAGCCACAGGGAAGCTGCTAGCCGGGAATTCTCTGCCTGGTTCTACCCGCTGCCCGGAACGCTACGCAGGGCAAAAGCGATTCTCGTCCTCCGTGCTTGCTTTTTCTCAGAAAGAGCCGTGGTGTGCGTTTTCGCCGGAAAACGCGTTTTCGGCCGAAAACGTGTACGTTTGCACTTCCCGGCCACAGGGAAGCTGCTAGCCGGGAATTCTCTGCCTGGTTCTACCCGCTGCCCGGAAGGCTACGCAGGGCAAAAGCGATTCTCTTCCTCCGTGCTTGCTTTTTCTCAGAAAGAGCCGTGGTGTGCGTTTTCGCCGGAAAACGCGTTTTCGGCCGAAAACGTATACGTTTGCACTTCCCCGCCACAGGGAAGCTGCTAGCCGGGAATTCTCTGCCTGGTTCTACCCGCTGCCCGGAAGGCTACGCAGGGCAAAAGCGATTCTCGTCCTCCGTGCTTGCTTTTTCTCAGAAAGAGCCGTGGTGTGCGTTTTCGCCGGAAAACGCGTTTTCGGCCGAAAACGTATACGTTTGCACTTCCCGGCCACAGGGAAGCTGCTAGCCGGGAATTCTCTGCCTGGTTCTACCCGCTGCCCGGAACGCTACGCAGGGCAAAAGCGATTCTCGTCCTCCGTGCTTGCTTTTTCTCAAAAAGAGCCGTGGTGTGCGTTTTCGCCGGAAAACGCGTTTTCGGCCGAAAACGTGTACGTTTGCACTTCCCGGCCACAGTGAAGGTGCTAGCCGGGAATTCTCTGCCTGGTTCTACCCGCTGCCCGGAACGCTACGCAGGGCAAAAGCGATTCTCGTCCTCCGTGCTTGCTTTTTCTCAGAAAGAGCCGTGGTGTGCGTTTTCGCCGGAAAACGCGTTTTCGGCCGAAAACGTGTACGTTTGCACTTCCCCGCCACAGGGAAGCTGCTAGCCGTGAATTCTCTGCCTGGTTCTACCCGCTGCCCGGAACGCTACGCAGGGCAAAAGCGATTCTCGTCCTCCGTGCTTGCTTTTTCTCAGAAAGAGCCGTAGTGTGCGTTTTCGCCGGAAAACGCGTTTTTGGCCGAAAACGTGTACGTTAGCACTTCCCAGCCACAGGGAAGCTGCTAGCCGGGAATTCTCTGCCTGGTTCTACCCGCTGCCCGGAACGCTACGCAGGGCAAAAGCGATTCTCGTCCTCCGTGCTTGCTTTTTCTCAGAAAGAGCCGTGGTGTGCGTTTACGCCGGAAAACGCGTTTTCGGCCGAAAACGTGTACGTTTGCACTTCCCGGCCACAGGGAAGCTGCTAGCCGGGAATTCTCTGCCTGGTTCTACCCGCTGCCCGGAACGCTACGCAGGGCAAAAGCGATGCTCGTCCTCCGTGCTTGCTTTTTCTCAGAAAGAGCCGTGGTGTGCGTTTTCGCCGGAAAACGCGTTTTCGGCCGAAAACGTGTACGTTTGCACTTCCCCGCCACAGGGAAGCTGCTAGCCGGGAATTCTCTGCCTGGTTCTACCCGCTGCCCGGAACGCTACGCAGGGCAAAAGCGATTCTCGTCCTCCGTGCTTCCTTTTTCTCAGAAAGAGCCGTGGTGTGCGTTTTCGCCGGAAAACGCGTTTTTGTCCGAAAACGTGTACGTTTGCACTTCCCCGCCACAGGGAAGGTGCTAGCCGGGAATTCTCTGCCTGGTTCTACCCGCTGCCCGGAAGGCTACGCAGGGCAAAAGCGATTCTCGTCCTCCGTGCTTGCTTTTTCTCAGAAAGAGCCGTGGTGTGCTTTTTCGTGAAAACGCGTTTTCGGCCGAAAACGTGTACGTTTGCACTTCCCAGCCACAGGGAAGGTGCTAGCCGGGAATTCTCTGCCTGGTTCTACCCGCTGCCCGGAACGCTACGCAGGGCAAAAGCGATTCTCGTCCTCTGTGCTTGCTTTTTCTCAGAAAGAGCCGTGGTGTGCGTTTTCGCCGGAAAACGCGTTTTCGGCCGAAAACGTGTACGTTTGCACTTCCCCGCCACAGAGAAGCTGCTAGCCGGGAATTCTCTGCCTGGTTCTACCCGCTGCCCGGAACGCTACGCAGGGCAAAAGCGATTCTCGTCCTCCGTGCTTGCTTTTTCTCAGAAAGAGCCGTGGTGTGCGTTTTCGCCGGAAAACGCGTTTTCGGCAGAAAACGTGTACGTTTGCACTTCCCCGCCACAGGGAAGCTGCTAGCCGGGAATTCTCTGCCTGGTTCTACCCGCTGCCCGGAACGCTACGCAGGGCAAAAGCGATTCTCGTCCTCCGTGCTTGCTTTTTCTCAGAAAGAGCCGTGGTGTGCGTTTTCGCCGAAAACGCGTTTTCGGCCGAAAACGTGTACGTTTGCAATTCCCGGCCACAGGGAAGCTGCTAGCCGGGAATTCTCTGCCTGGTTCTACCCGCTGCCGGGAACGCTACGCAGGGGAAAAGCGATTCTCGGCCTCCGTCCTTGCTTTTTCTCAAAAAGAGCCGTGGTGTGCGTTTTCGCCGGAAAACGCGTTTTCGGCCGAAAACGTGTACGTTTGCACTTCCCCGCCACAGGGAAGCTGCTAGCCGGGAATTCTCTGCCTGGTTCTACCCGCTGTCCGGAACGCTACGCAGGGCAAAAGCGATGCTCGTCCTCCGTGCTTGCTTTTTCTCAGAAAGAGCCGTGGTGTGCGTTTTCGCCGGAAAACGCGTTTTTGTCCGAAAACGTGTACGTTTGCACTTCCCCGCCACAGGGAAGCTGCTAGCCGGTAATTCTCTGCCTGGTTCTACCCGCTGCCCGGAAGGCTACGCAGGGCAAAAGCGATTCTCGTCCTCCGTGCTTGCTTTTTCTCAGAAAGAGCCGTGGTGTGCGTTTTCGCCGGAAAACGCATTTTCGGCCGAAAACGTGTACGTTTGCACTTCCCCGCCACAGGGAAGGTGCTAGCCGTGAATTCTCTGCCTGGTTCTACCCGCTGCCCGGAAGGCTACGCAGGGCAAAAGCGATTCTCGTCCTCCGTGCTTGCTTTTTCTCAGAAAGAGCCGTGGTGTGCGTTTTCGCCGGAAAACGCGTTTTTGGCCGAAAACGTGTACGTTTGCACTTCCCCGCCACAGGGAAGGTGCTAGCCGGGAATTCTCTGCCTGGTTCTACCCCTTGCCCGGAACGCTAGGCAGGGCAAAAGCGATTCTCGTCCTCCGTGCTTGCTTTTTCTCAGAAAGAGCCGTGGTGTGCGTTTTCGCCGGAAAACGCGTTTTCGGCCGAAAACGTGTACGTTTGCACTTCCCGGCCACAGGGAAGCTGCTAGCCGGGAATTCTCTGCCTGGTTCTACCCGCTGCCCGGAACGCTACGCAGGGCAAAAGCGATTCTCGTCCTCCGTGCTTGCTTTTTCTCAGAAGGAGCCGTGGTGTGCTTTTTCGTGAAAACGCGTTTTCGGCCGAAAACGTGTACGTTTGCACTTCCCAGCCACAGGGAAGCTGCTAGCCGGGAATTCTCTGCCTGGTTCTACCCGCTGCCCGGAAGGCTACGCAGGGCAAAAGCGATTCTCGTCCTCCGTGCTTGCTTTTTCTCAGAAAGAGCCGTGGTGTGCGTTTTCGCCGGAAAACGCGTTTTCGGCCGAAAACGTGTACGTTTGCACTTCCCGGCCACAGGGAAGCTGCTACCCGGGAATTCTCTGCCTGGTTCTACCCGCTGCCCGGAACGCTACGCAGGGCAAAAGCGATTCTCGTCCTCCGTGCTTGCTTTTTCTCAGAAAGAGCCGTGGTGTGCGTTTTCGCCGGAAAACGCGTTTTCGGCCGAAAACGTGTACGTTTGCACTTCCCGGCCACAGGGAAGCTGCTAGCCGGGAATTCTCTGCCTGGTTCTACCCGCTGTCCGGAACGCTACGCAGGGCAAAAGCGATGCTCGTCCTCCGTGCTTGCTTTTTCTCAGAAAGAGCCGTGGTGTGCGTTTTCGCCGGAAAACGCGTTTTTGTCCGAAAACGTGTACGTTTGCACTTCCCCGCCACAGGGAAGGTGCTAGCCGGGAATTCTCTGCCTGGTTCTACCCGCTGCCCGGAACGCTACGCAGGGCAAAAGCGATTCTCGTTCTCCGTGCTTGCTTTTTCTCAGAAAGAGCCGTGGTGTGCTTTTTCGTGAAAACGCGTTTTCGGCCGAAAACGTGTACGTTTGCACTTCCCAGCCACAGGGAAGGTGCTAGCCGGGAATTCTCTGCCTGGTTCTACCCGCTGCCCGGAAGGCTACGCAGGGCAAAAGCGATTCTCGTCCTCCGTGCTTGCTTTTTCTCAGAAAGAGCCGTGGTGTGCGTTTTCGCCGGAAAACGCGTTTTCGGCCGAAAACGTGTACGTTTGCACTTCCCGGCCACAGGGAAGCTGCTAGCCGGGAATTCTCTGCCTGGTTCTACCCGCTGCCCGGAACGCTACGCAGGGCAAAAGCGATTCTCGTCCTCCGTGCTTGCTTTTTCTCAGAAAGAGCCGTGGTGTGCGTTTTCGCCGGAAAACGCGTTTTTGGCCGAAAACGTGTACGTTTGCACTTCCCCGCCACAGGGAAGGTGCTAGCCGTGAATTCTCTGCCTGGTTCTACCCGCTGCCCGGAAGGCTACGCAGGGCAAAAGCGATTCTCGTCCTCCGTGCTTGCTTTTTCTCAGAAAGAGCCGTGGTGTGCGTTTTCGCCGGAAAACGCGTTTTTGGCCGAAAACGTGTACGTTTGCACTTCCCCGCCACAGGGAAGGTGCTAGCCGGGAATTCTCTGCCTGGTTCTACCCGTTGCCCGGAACGCTACGCAGGGCAAAAGCGATTCTCGTCCTCCGTGCTTGCTTTTTCTCAGAAAGAGCCGTGGTGTGCGTTTTCGCCGGAAAACGCGTTTTCGGCCGAAAACGTGTACGTTTGCACTTCCCGGCCACAGGGAAGCTGCTAGCCGGGAATTCTCTGCCTGGTTCTACCCGCTGCCCGGAACGCTACGCAGGGCAAAAGCGATTCTCGTCCTCCGTGCTTGCTTTTTCTCAGAAAGAGCCGTGGTGTGCTTTTTCGTGAAAACGCGTTTTCGGCCGAAAACGTGTACGTTTGCACTTCCCAGCCACAGGGAAGCTGCTAGCCGGGAATTCTCTGCCTGGTTCTACCCGCTGCCCGGAAGGCTACGCAGGGCAAAAGCGATTCTCGTCCTCCGTGCTTGCTTTTTCTCAGAAAGAGCCGTGGTGTGCGTTTTCGCCGGAAAACGCGTTTTCGGCCGAAAACGTGTACGTTTGCACTTCCCGGCCACAGGGAAGCTGCTACCCGGGAATTCTCTGCCTGGTTCTACCCGCTGCCCGGAACGCTACGCAGGGCAAAAGCGATTCTCGTCCTCCGTGCTTGCTTTTTCTCAGAAAGAGCCGTGGTGTGCGTTTTCGCCGGAAAACGCGTTTTCGGCCGAAAACGTGTACGTTTGCAATTCCCGGCCACAGGGAAGCTGCTAGCCGGGAATTCTCTGCCTGGTTCTACCCGCTGCCCGGAACGCTACGCAGGGCAAAAGCGATTCTCGTCCTCCGTGCTTGCTTTTTCTCAGAAAGAGCCGTGGTGTGCGTTTTCGCCGGAAAACGCGTTTTCGGCCGAAAACGTGTACGTTTGCACTTCCCCGCCACAGGGAAGCTGCTAGCCGTGAATTCTCTGCCTGGTTCTACCCGCTGCCCGGAACGCTACGCAGGGCAAAACGATTCTCGTCCTCCGTGCTTGCTTTTTCTCAGAAAGAGCCGTAGTGTGCGTTTTCGCCGGAAAACGCGTTTTTGGCCGAAAACGTGTACGTTAGCACTTCCCAGCCACAGGGAAGCTGCTAGCCGGGAATTCTCTGCCTGGTTCTACCCGCTGCCCGGAACGCTACGCAGGGCAAAAGCGATTCTCGTCCTCCGTGCTTGCTTTTTCTCAGAAAGAGCCGTGGTGTGCGTTTTCGCCGGAAAACGCGTTTTCGGCCGAAAACGTGTACGTTTGCACTTCCCGGCCACAGGGAAGCTGCTAGCCGGGAATTCTCTGCCTGGTTCTACCCGCTGCCCGGAACGCTACGCAGGGCAAAAGCGATGCTCGTCCTCCGTGCTTGCTTTTTCTCAGAAAGAGCCGTGGTGTGCGTTTTCGCCGGAAAACGCGTTTTTGTCCGAAAACGTGTACGTTTGCACTTCCCCGCCACAGGGAAGGTGCTAGCCGGGAATTCTCTGCCTGGTTCTACCCGCTGCCCGGAACGCTACGCAGGGCAAAAGCGATTCTCGTCCTCCGTGCTTGCTTTTTCTCAGAAAGAGCCGTGGTGTGCTTTTTCGTGAAAACGCGTTTTCGGCCGAAAACGTGTACGTTTGCACTTCCCAGCCACAGGGAAGGTGCTAGCCGGGAATTCTCTGCCTGGTTCTACCCGCTGCCCGGAACGCTACGCAGGGCAAAAGCGATTCTCGTCCTCCGTGCTTGCTTTTTCTCAGAAAGAGCCGTGGTGTGCGTTTTCGCCGGAAAACGCGTTTTCGGCCGAAAACGTGTACGTTTGCACTTCCCCGCCACAGGGAAGCTGCTAGCCGGGAATTCTCTGCCTGGTTCTACCCGCTGTCCGGAACGCTACGCAGGGCAAAACGATTCTCGTCCTCCGTGCTTGCTTTTTCTCAGAAAGAGCCGTAGTGTGCGTTTTCGCCGGAAAACGCGTTTTTGGCCGAAAACGTGTACGTTAGCACTTCCCAGCCACAGGGAAGCTGCTAGCCGGGAATTCTCTGCCTGGTTCTACCCGCTGCCCGGAACGCTACGCAGGGCAAAAGCGATTCTCGTCCTCCGTGCTTGCTTTTTCTCAGAAAGAGCCGTGGTGTGCGTTTTCGCCGGAAAACGCGTTTTCGGCCGAAAACGTGTACGTTTGCACTTCCCGGCCACAGGGAAGCTGCTAGCCGGGAATTCTCTGCCTGGTTCTACCCGCTGCCCGGAACGCTACGCAGGGCAAAAGCGATACTCGTCCTCCGTGCTTGCTTTTTCTCAGAAAGAGCCGTGGTGTGCGTTTTCGCCGGAAAACGCATTTTCGGCCGAAAACGTGTACGTTTGCACTTCCCCGCCACAGGGAAGCTGCTAGCCGGTAATTCTCTGCCTGGTTCTACCCGCTGCCCGGAAGGCTACGCAGGGCAAAAGCGATTCTCGTCCTCCGTGCTAGCTTTTTCTCAGAAAGAGCCGTGGTGTGCGTTTTCGCCGGAAAACGGGTTTTCGGCCGAAAACGTGTACGTTTGCACTTCCCCGCCACAGGGAAGCTGCTAGCCGGGAATTCTCTGCCTGGTTCTACCCGCTGCCCGGAACGCTACGCAGGGCAGAAGCGATGCTCGTCCTCCGTGCTTGCTTTTTCTCAGAAAGAGCCGTGGTGTGCGTTTTCGCCGGAAAACGCATTTTCGGCCGAAAACGTGTACGTTTGCACTTCCCCGCCACAGGGAAGCTGCTAGCCGGGAATTCTCTGCCTGGTTCTACCCGCTGCCCGGAACGCTACGCAGGGCAAAAGCGATTCTCGTCCTCCGTGCTTGCTTTTTCTCAGAAAGAGCCGTGGTGTGCGTTTTCGCCGGAAAACGCGTTTTTGTCCGAAAACGTGTACGTTTGCACTTCCCCGCCACAGGGAAGGTGCTAGCCGGGAATTCTCTGCCTGGTTCTACCCGCTGCCAGGAACGCTACGCAGGGCAAAAGCGATTCTCGTCCTCCGTGCTTGCTTTTTCTCAGAAAGAGCCGTGGTATGCTTTTTCGTGAAAACGCGTTTTCGGCCGAAAACGTGTACGTTTGCACTTCCCAGCCACAGGGAAGGTGCTAGCCGGGAATTCTCTGCCTGGTTCTACCCGCTGCCCGGAACGCTACGCAGGGCAAAAGCGATTCTCGTCCTCCGTGCTTGCTTTTTCCCAGAAAGAGCCGTGGTGTGCGTTTTCGCCGGAAAACGCGTTTTCGGCCGAAAACGTGTACGTTTGCACTTCCCCGCCACAGGGAAGCTGCTAGCCGGGAATTCTCTGCCTGGTTCTACCCGCTGCCCGGAACGCTACGCAGGGCAAAAGCGATTCTCTCCCAACCGTGGTGTGCGTTTTCCCCGGAAAACGCGTTTTCGGCCGAAAACGTGTACGTTTGCACTTCCCCGCCACAGGGAAGCTGCTAGCCGGGAATTCTCTGCCTGGTTCTACCCGCTGCCCGGAACGCTACGCAGGGCAAAAGCGATTCTCGTCCTCCGTGCTTGCTTTTTCTCAGAAAGAGCCGTGGTGTGCGTTTTCGCCGGAAAACGCGTTTTCGGCCGAAAACGTGTACGTTTGCACTTCCCCGCCACAGGGAAGCTGCTAGACGGGAATTCTCTGCCTGGTTCTACCCGCTGCCCGGAACGCTACGCAGGGCAAAAGCGATTCTCGTCCTCCGTGCTTGCTTTTTCTCAGAAAGAGCCGTGGTGTGCGTTTTCGCCGAAAACGCGTTTTCGGCCGAAAACGTGTACGTTTGCAATTCCCGGCCACAGGGAAGCTGCTAGCCGGGAATTCTCTGCCTGGTTCTACCCGCTGCCCGGAACGCTACGCAGGGCAAAAGCGATTCTCGTCCTCCGTGCTTGCTTTTTCTCAGAAAGAGCCGTGGTGTGCGATTTCGCCGGAAAACGCGTTTTCGGCCGAAAACGTGTACGTTTGCACTTCCCGGCCACAGGGAAGCTGCTAGCCGAGAATTCTCTGCCTGGTTCTACCCGCTGCCCGGAACGCTACGCAGGGCAAAAGCGATTCTCGTCCTCCGTGCTTGCTTTTTCTCAGAAAGAGCCGTGGTGTGCGTTTTCGCCGGAAAACGCGTTTTCGGCCGAAAACGTGTACGTTTGCACTTCCCCGCCACAGGGAAGCTGCTAGCCGGGAATTCTCTGCCTGGTTCTACCCGCTGCCCGGCGAAAACGCGTTTTTGGCCGAAAACATGTACGTTTGCACTTCCCAGCCACAGGAAAGCTGCTAGCCGGGAATTCTCTAGAAGTGGTGTGCGTTTTCGCCGAAAACGCGTTTCCGGCCGAAAACGTGTACGTTTGCACTTCCCAGCCACAGGAAGCTGCTAGCCGGGAATTCTCTGCCTGGTTCTACCCGCTGCCCGGAACGCTACGCAGGGCAAAAGCGATTCTCGTCCTCCGTGCTTGCTTTTTCTCAGAAAGAGCCGTGGTGTGCTTTTTCGTGAAAACGCGTTTTCGGCCGAAAACGTGTACGTTTGCACTTCCCCCGCCACAGGGAAGGTGCTAGCCGGGAATTCTCTGCCTGGTTCTACCCGCTGCCCGGAACGCTACGCAGGGCAAAAGCGATTCTCGTCCTCCGTGCTTGCTTTTTCTCAGAAAGAGCCGTGGTGTGCGTTTTCGCCGGAAAACGCGTTTTCGGCCGAAAACGTGTACGTACGTTTGCACTTCCCCGCCACAGGGAAGGTGCTAGCCGGGAATTCTCTGCCTGGTTCTACCCGCTGCCCGGAACGCTACGCAGGGCAAAAGCGATTCTCGTCCTCCGTGCTTGCTTTTTCTCAGAAAGAGCCGTGGTGTGCGTTTTCGCCGGAAAACGCGTTTTCGGCCGAAAACGTGTACGTTTGCACTTCCCCGCCACAGGGAAGCTGCTAGCCGGGAATTCTCTGCCTGGTTCTACCCGCTGCCCGGAACGCTACGCAGGGCAAAAGCGATTCTCGTCCTCCGTGCTTGCTTTTTCTCAGAAAGAGCCGTGGTGTGCGATTTCGCCGGAAAACGCGTTTTCGGCAGAAAACGTGTACGTTTGCACTTCCCCGCCACAGGGAAGCTGCTAGCCGGGAATTCTCTGCCTGGTTCTACCCGCTGCCCGGAAGGCTACGCAGGGCAAAAGCGATTCTCGTCCTCCGTGCTTGCTTTTTCTCAGAAAGAGCCGTGGTGTGCGTTTTCGCCGGAAAACGCGTTTTCGGCCGAAAACGTATACGTTTGCACTTCCCCGCCACAGGGAAGCTGCTAGCCGGGAATTCTCTGCCTGGTTCTACCCGCTGCCCGGAAGGCTACGCAGGGCAAAAGCGATTCTCGTCCTCCGTGCTTGCTTTTTCTCAGAAAGAGCCGTGGTGTGCGTTTTCGCCGGAAAACGCGTTTTCGGCCGAAAACGTATACGTTTGCACTTCCCCGCCACAGGGAAGCTGCTAGCCGGGAATTCTCTGCCTGGTTCTACCCGCTGCCCGGAACGCTACGCAGGGCAAAAGCGATTCTCGTCCTCCGTGCTTGCTTTTTCTCAGAAAGAGCCGTGGTGTGCGTTTTCGCTGGAAAACGCGTTTTCGGCCGAAAACGTGTACGTTTGCAATTCCCGGCCACAGGGAAGCTGCTAGCCGGGAATTCTCTGCCTGGTTCTACCCGCTGCCCCGAACGCTACGCAGGGCAAAAGCGATTCTCGTCCTCCGTGCTTGCTTTTTCTCAAAAAGTGCCGTGGTGTGCGTTTTCGCCGGAAAACGCGTTTTCGGCCGAAAACGTGTACGTTTGCACTTCCCGGCCACAGGGAAGCTGCTAGCCGGGAATTCTCTGCCTGGTTCTACCCGCTGCCCGGAAGGCTACGCAGGGCAAATGCGATTCTCGTCCTCCGTGCTTGCTTTTTCTCAGAAAGAGCCGTGGTGTGCCTTTTCGCCGGAAAACGCGTTTTCGGCCGAAAACGTATACGTTTGCACTTCCCCGCCACAGGGAAGCTGCTAGCCGGGAATTCTCTGCCTGGTTCTACCCGCTGCCCGGAACGCTACGCAGGGCAAAAGCGATTCTCGTCCTCCGTGCTTGCTTTTTCTCAGAAAGAGCCGTGGTGTGCGTTTTCGCCGGAAAACGCGTTTTCGGCCGAAAACGTGTACGTTTGCACTTCCCGGCCACAGGGAAGCTGCTAGCCGGGAATTCTCTGCCTGGTTCTACCCGCTGCCCCGAACGCGACGCAGGGCAAAAGCGATTCTCGTCCTCCGTGCTTGCTTTTTCTCAAAAAGTGCCGTGGTGTGCGTTTTCGCCGGAAAACGCGTTTTCGGCCGAAAACGTGTACGTTTGCACTTCCCGGCCACAGGGAAGCTGCTAGCCGGGAATTCTCTGCCTGGTTCTACCCGCTGCCCGGAAGGCTACGCAGGGCAAATGCGATTCTCGTCCTCCGTGCTTGCTTTTTCTCAGAAAGAGCCGTGGTGTGCCTTTTCGCCGGAAAACGCGTTTTCGGCAGAAAACGTGTACGTTTGCACTTCCCCGCCACAGGGAAGCTGCTAGCCGGGAATTCTCTGCCTGGTTCTACCCGCTGCCCGGAACGCTACGCAGGGCAAAAGCGATTCTCGTCCTCCGTGCTTGCTTTTTCTCAGAAAGAGCCGTGGTGTGCGTTTTCGCCGGAAAACGCGTTTTCGGCCGAAAACGTGTACGTTTGCACTTCCCCGCCACAGGGAAGCTGCTAGCCGTGAATTCTCTGCCTGGTTCTACCCGCTGCCCGGAACGCTACGCAGGGCAAAAGCGATTCTCGTCCTCCGTGCTTGCTTTTTCTCAGAAAGAGCCGTAGTGTGCGTTTTCGCCGGAAAACGCGTTTTTGGCCGAAAACGTGTACGTTAGCACTTCCCAGCCACAGGGAAGCTGCTAGCCGGGAATTCTCTGCCTGGTTCTACCCGCTGCCCGGAACGCTACGCAGGGCAAAAGCGATTCTCGTCCTCCGTGCTTGCTTTTTCTCAGAAAGAGCCGTGGTGTGCGTTTTCGCCGGAAAACGCGTTTTCGGCCGAAAACGTGTACGTTTGCACTTCCCGGCCACAGGGAAGCTGCTAGCCGGGAATTCTCTGCCTGGTTCTACCCGCTGCCCGGAACGCTACGCAGGGCAAAAGCGATTCTCGTCCTCCGTGCTTGCTTTTTCTCAGAAAGAGCCGTGGTGTGCTTTTTCGTGAAAACGCGTTTTCGGCCGAAAACGTGTACGTTTGCACTTCCCCGCCACAGGGAAGCTGCTAGCCGGGAATTCTCTGCCTGGTTCTACCCGCTGCCCGGAACGCTACGCAGGGCAAAAGCGATTCTCGTCCTCCGTGCTTGCTTTTTCTCAGAAAGAGCCGTGGTGTGCGATTTCGCCGGAAAACGCGTTTTCGGCCGAAAACGTGTACGTTTGCACTTCCCCGCCACAGGGAAGCTGCTAGCCGGGAATTCTCTGCCTGGTTCTACCCGCTGCCCGGAAGGCTACGGAGGGCAAAAGCGATTCTCGTCCTCCGTGCTTGCTTTTTCTCAGAAAGAGCCGTGGTGTGCGTTTTCGCCGGAAAACGCGTTTTCGGCCGAAAACGTATACGTTTGCACTTCCCCGCCACAGGGAAGCTGCTAGCCGGGAATTCTCTGCCTGGTTCTACCCGCTGCCCGGAAGGCTACGCAGGGCAAAAGCGATTCTCGTCCTCCGTGCTTGCTTTTTCTCAGAAAGAGCCGTGGTGTGCGTTTTCGCCGGAAAACGCGTTTTCGGCCGAAAACGTATACGTTTGCACTTCCCCGCCACAGGGAAGCTGCTAGCCGGGAATTCTCTGCCTGGTTCTACCCGCTGCCCGGAACGCTACGCAGGGCAAAAGCGATTCTCGTCCTCCGTGCTTGCTTTTTCTCAAAAAGAGCCGTGGTGTGCGTTTTCGCCGGAAAACGCGTTTTCGGCCGAAAACGTGTACGTTTGCACTTCCCGGCCACAGTGAAGGTGCTAGCCGGGAATTCTCTGCCTGGTTCTACCCGCTGCCCGGAACGCTACGCAGGGCAAAAGCGATTCTCGTCCTCCGTGCTTGCTTTTTCTCAGAAAGAGCCGTGGTGTGCGTTTTCGCCGGAAAACGCGTTTTCGGCCGAAAACGTGTACGTTTGCACTTCCCCGCCACAGGGAAGCTGCTAGCCGGGAATTCTCTGCCTGGTTCTACCCGCTGCCCGGAACGCTACGCAGGGCAAAAGCGATTCTCGTCCTCCGTGCTTGCTTTTTCTCAGAAAGAGCCGTGGTGTGCGTTTTCGCCGGAAAACGCGTTTTCGGCCGAAAACGTGTACGTTTGCACTTCCCCGCCACAGGGAAGCTGCTAGCCGTGAATTCTCTGCCTGGTTCTACCCGCTGCCCGGAACGCTACGCAGGGCAAAAGCGATTCTCGTCCTCCGTGCTTGCTTTTTCTCAGAAAGAGCCGTAGTGTGCGTTTTCGCCGGAAAACGCGTTTTTGGCCGAAAACGTGTACGTTAGCACTTCCCAGCCACAGGGAAGCTGCTAGCCGGGAATTCTCTGCCTGGTTCTACCCGCTGCCCGGAACGCTACGCAGGGCAAAAGCGATTCTCGTCCTCCGTGCTTGCTTTTTCTCAGAAAGAGCCGTGGTGTGCGTTTACGCCGGAAAACGCGTTTTCGGCCGAAAACGTGTACGTTTGCACTTCCCGGCCACAGGGAAGCTGCTAGCCGGGAATTCTCTGCCTGGTTCTACCCGCTGCCCGGAACGCTACGCAGGGCAAAAGCGATGCTCGTCCTCCGTGCTTGCTTTTTCTCAGAAAGAGCCGTGGTGTGCGTTTTCGCCGGAAAACGCGTTTTCGGCCGAAAACGTGTACGTTTGCACTTCCCCGCCACAGGGAAGCTGCTAGCCGGGAATTCTCTGCCTGGTTCTACCCGCTGCCCGGAACGCTACGCAGGGCAAAAGCGATTCTCGTCCTCCGTGCTTGCTTTTTCTCAGAAAGAGCCGTGGTGTGCGTTTTCGCCGGAAAACGCGTTTTTGTCCGAAAACGTGTACGTTTGCACTTCCCCGCCACAGGGAAGGTGCTAGCCGGGAATTCTCTGCCTGGTTCTACCCGCTGCCCGGAAGGCTACGCAGGGCAAAAGCGATTCTCGTCCTCCGTGCTTGCTTTTTCTCAGAAAGAGCCGTGGTGTGCTTTTTCGTGAAAACGCGTTTTCGGCCGAAAACGTGTACGTTTGCACTTCCCAGCCACAGGGAAGGTGCTAGCCGGGAATTCTCTGCCTGGTTCTACCCGCTGCCCGGAACGCTACGCAGGGCAAAAGCGATTCTCGTCCTCTGTGCTTGCTTTTTCTCAGAAAGAGCCGTGGTGTGCGTTTTCGCCGGAAAACGCGTTTTCGGCCGAAAACGTGTACGTTTGCACTTCCCGGCCACAGGGAAGCTGCTAGCCGGGAATTCTCTGCCTGGTTCTACCCGCTGCCCGGAACGCTACGCAGGGCAAAAGCGATTCTCGTCCTCCGTGCTTGCTTTTTCTCAGAAAGAGCCGTGGTGTGCGTTTTCGCCGGAAAACGCGTTTTCGGCCGAAAACGTGTACGTTTGCACTTCCCCGCCACAGGGAAGCTGCTAGCCGGTAATTCTCTGCCTGGTTCTACCCGCTGCCCGGAAGGCTACGCAGGGCAAAAGCGATTCTCGTCCTCCGTGCTTGCTTTTTCTCAGAAAGAGCCGTGGTGTGCGTTTTCGCCGGAAAACGCGTTTTCGGCCGAAAACGTGTACGTTTGCAATTCCCGGCCACAGGGAAGCTGCTAGCCGGGAATTCTCTGCCTGGTTCTACCCGCTGCCCGGAACGCTACGCAGGGCAAAAGCGATTCTCGTCCTCCGTGCTTGCTTTTTCTCAGAAAGAGCCGTGGTGTGCGTTTTCGCCGGAAAACGCGTTTTTGGCCGAAAACGTGTACGTTTGCACTTCCCCGCCACAGGGAAGCTGCTAGCCGGGAATTCTCTGCCTGGTTCTACCCGCTGCCCGGAAGGCTACGCAGGGCAAAAGCGATTCTCGTCCTCCGTGCTTGCTTTTTCTCAGAAAGAGCCGTGGTGTGCGTTTTCGCCGGAAAACG
Source organism: Athene noctua (assembly GCF_965140245.1). Classification (NCBI taxonomy): domain Eukaryota; kingdom Metazoa; phylum Chordata; class Aves; order Strigiformes; family Strigidae; genus Athene; species Athene noctua. The sequence goes on from NW_027437545.1 coordinate 485,288, forward strand.
CGTTTTTGGCCGAAAACGTGTACGTTTGCACTTCCCCGCCACAGGGAAGGTGCTAGCCGGGAATTCTCTGCCTGGTTCTACCCGTTGCCCGGAACGCTACGCAGGGCAAAAGCGATTCTCGTCCTCCGTGCTTGCTTTTTCTCAGAAAGAGCCGTGGTGTGCGTTTTCGCCGGAAAACGCGTTTTCGGCCGAAAACGTGTACGTTTGCACTTCCCGGCCACAGGGAAGCTGCTAGCCGGGAATTCTCTGCCTGGTTCTACCCGCTGCCCGGAACGCTACGCAGGGCAAAAGCGATTCTCGTCCTCCGTGCTTGCTTTTTCTCAGAAAGAGCCGTGGTGTGCTTTTTCGTGAAAACGCGTTTTCGGCCGAAAACGTGTACGTTTGCACTTCCCAGCCACAGGGAAGCTGCTAGCCGGGAATTCTCTGCCTGGTTCTACCCGCTGCCCGGAAGGCTACGCAGGGCAAAAGCGATTCTCGTCCTCCGTGCTTGCTTTTTCTCAGAAAGAGCCGTGGTGTGCGTTTTCGCCGGAAAACGCGTTTTCGGCCGAAAACGTGTACGTTTGCACTTCCCCGCCACAGGGAAGCTGCTACCCGGGAATTCTCTGCCTGGTTCTACCCGCTGCCCGGAACGCTACGCAGGGCAAAAGCGATTCTCGTCCTCCGTGCTTGCTTTTTCTCAGAAAGAGCCGTGGTGTGCGTTTTCGCCGGAAAACGCGTTTTCGGCCGAAAACGTGTACGTTTGCACTTCCCGGCCACAGGGAAGCTGCTAGCCGGGAATTCTCTGCCTGGTTCTACCCGCTGTCCGGAACGCTACGCAGGGCAAAAGCGATGCTCGTCCTCCGTGCTTGCTTTTTCTCAGAAAGAGCCGTGGTGTGCGTTTTCGCCGGAAAACGCGTTTTTGTCCGAAAACGTGTACGTTTGCACTTCCCCGCCACAGGGAAGGTGCTAGCCGGGAATTCTCTGCCTGGTTCTACGCGCTGCCCGGAACGCTACGCAGGGCAAAAGCGATTCTCGTTCTCCGTGCTTGCTTTTTCTCAGAAAGAGCCGTGGTGTGCTTTTTCGTGAAAACGCGTTTTCGGCCGAAAACGTGTACGTTTGCACTTCCCAGCCACAGGGAAGCTGCTAGCCGGGAATTCTCTGCCTGGTTCTACCCGCTGCCCGGAAGGCTACGCAGGGCAAAAGCGATTCTCGTCCTCCGTGCTTGCTTTTTCTCAGAAAGAGCCGTGGTGTGCGTTTTCGCCGGAAAACGCGTTTTCGGCCGAAAACGTGTACGTTTGCACTTCCCGGCCACAGGGAAGCTGCTAGCCGGGAATTCTCTGCCTGGTTCTACCCGCTGCCCGGAACGCTACGCAGGGCAAAAGCGATTCTCGTCCTCCGTGCTTGCTTTTTCTCAGAAAGAGCCGTGGTGTGCGTTTTCGCCGGAAAACGCGTTTTCGGCCGAAAACGTGTACGTTTGCACTTCCCCGCCACAGGGAAGCTGCTAGCCGGTAATTCTCTGCCTGGTTCTACCCGCTGCCCGGAAGGCTACGCAGGGCAAAAGCGATTCTCGTCCTCCGTGCTTGCTTTTTCTCAGAAAGAGCCGTGGTGTGCGTTTTCGCCGGAAAACGCGTTTTCGGCCGAAAACGTGTACGTTTGCACTTCCCGGCCACAGGGAAGCTGCTAGCCGGGAATTCTCTGCCTGGTTCTACCCGCTGCCCGGAACGCTACGCAGGGCAAAAGCGATTCTCGTCCTCCGTGCTTGCTTTTTCTCAGAAAGAGCCGTGCTGTGCGTTTTCGCCGGAAAACGCGTTTTTGGCAGAAAACGTGTACGTTTGCACTTCCCCGCCACAGGGAAGGTGCTAGCCGTGAATTCTCTGCCTGGTTCTACCCGCTGCCCGGAAGGCTACGCAGGGCAAAAGCGATTCTCGTCCTCCGTGCTTGCTTTTTCTCAGAAAGAGCCGTGGTGTGCGTTTTCGCCGGAAAACGCGTTTTTGGCCGAAAACGTGTACGTTTGCACTTCCCCGCCACAGGGAAGGTGCTAGCCGGGAATTCTCTGCCTGGTTCTACCCGTTGCCCGGAACGCTACGCAGGGCAAAAGCGATTCTCGTCCTCCGTGCTTGCTTTTTCTCAGAAAGAGCCGTGGTGTGCTTTTTCGTGAAAACGCGTTTTCGGCCGAAAACGTGTACGTTTGCACTTCCCAGCCACAGGGAAGCTGCTACCCGGGAATTCTCTGCCTGGTTCTACCCGCTGCCCGGAACGCTACGCAGGGCAAAAGCGATTCTCGTCCTCCGTGCTTGCTTTTTCTCAGAAAGAGCCGTGGTGTGCTTTTTCGCCAAAAACGCGTTTTTGGCCGAAAACGTGTACGTTTGCACTTCCCAGCCACAGGAAACCTGCTAGCCGGGAATTCTCTGCCTGGTTCTACCCGCTGCCCGGAACGCTACGCAGGGCAAAAGCGATTCTCGTCCTCCGTGCTTGCTTTTTCTCAGAAAGAGCCGTGGTGTGCGTTTTCGCCGGAAAACGCGTTTTCGGCCGAAAACGTGTACGTTTGCACTTCCCCGCCACAGGGAAGCTGCTAGCCGGGAATTCTCTGCCTGGTTCTACCCGCTGCCCGGAACGCTACGCAGGGCAAAAGCGATTCTCGTCCTCCGTGCTTGCTTTTTCTCAGAAAGAGCCGTTGTATGCTTTTTCGCCAAAAACGCGTTTTCGGCCGAAAACGTGTACGTTTGCACTTCCCAGCCACAGGAAAGCTGCTAGCCGGGAATTCTCTGCCTGGTTCTACCCGCTGCCCGGAACGCTAGGCAGGGCAAAAGCGATTCTCGTCCTCCGTGCTTGCTTTTTCTCAGAAAGAGCCGTGGTGTGCGTTTTCCCCGGAAAACGCGTTTTCGGCCGAAAACGTGTACGTTTGCACTTCCCCGCCACAGGGAAGCTGCTAGCCGGGAATTCTCTGCCTGGTTCTACCCGCTGCCCGGAACGCTACGCAGGGCAAAAGCGATTCTCGTCCTCCGTGCTTGCTTTTTCTCAGAAAGAGCCGTGGTGTGCGTTTTCGCCGGAAAACGCGTTTTCGGCCGAAAACGTGTACGTTTGCACTTCCCGGCCATAGGGAAGCTGCTAGCCGGGAATTCTCTGCCTGGTTCTACCCGCTGCCCGGAACGCTACGCAGGGCAAAAGCGATTCTCGTCCTCCGTGCTTTCTTTTTCTCAGAAAGAGCCGTTGTATGCTTTTTCGCCAAAAACGCGTTTTTGGCCGAAAACGTGTACGTTTGCACTTCCCAGCCACAGGAAAGCTGCTAGCCGGGAATTCTCTGCCTGGTTCTACCCGCTGCCCGGAACGCTAGGCAGGGCAAAAGCGATTCTCGTCCTCCGTGCTTGCTTTTTCTCAGAAAGAGCCGTGGTGTGCGTTTTCCCCGGAAAACGCGTTTTCGGCCGAAAACGTGTACGTTTGCACTTCCCCGCCACAGGGAAGCTGCTAGCCGGGAATTCTCTGCCTGGTTCTACCCGCTGCCCGGAACGCTACGCAGGGCAAAAGCGATTCTCGTCCTCCGTGCTTGCTTTTTCTCAGAAAGAGCCGTGGTGTGCGTTTTCGCCGGAAAACGCGTTTTCGGCCGAAAACGTGTACGTTTGCACTTCCCCGCCACAGGGAAGGTGGTAGCCGGGAATTCTCTGCCTGGTTCTACCCGCTGCCCGGAACGCTACGCAGGGCAAAAGCGATTCTCGTCCTCCGTGCTTGCTTTTTCTCAGAAAGAGCCGTGGTGTGCGTTTTCGCCGGAAAACGCGTTTTCGGCCGAAAACGTGTACGTTTGCACTTCCCAGCCACAGGGAAGCTGCTAGCCGGGAATTCTCTGCCTGGTTCTACCCGCTGCCCGGAACGCTACGCAGGGCAAAAGCGATTCTCGTCCTCCGTGCTTGCTTTTTCTCAGAAAGAGCCGTGGTGTGCGTTTTCGCCGGAAAACGCGTTTTCGGCCGAAAACGTGTACGTTTGCACTTCCCCGCCACAGGGAAGCTGCTAGCCGGGAATTCTCTGCCTGGTTCTACCCGCTGCCCGGAACGCTACGCAGGGCAAAAGCGATTCTCGTCCTCCGTGCTTGCTTTTTCTCAGAAAGAGCCGTTGTATGCTTTTTCGCCAAAAACGCGTTTTTGGCCGAAAACGTGTACGTTTGCACTTCCCAGCCACAGGAAAGCTGCTAGCCGGGAATTCTCTGCCTGGTTCTACCCGCTGCCCGGAACGCTAGGCAGGGCAAAAGCGATTCTCGTCCTCCGTGCTTGCTTTTTCTCAGAAAGAGCCGTGGTGTGCGTTTTCCCCGGAAAACGCGTTTTCGGCCGAAAACGTGTACGTTTGCACTTCCCCGCCACAGGGAAGCTGCTAGCCGGGAATTCTCTGCCTGGTTCTACCCGGTGCCCGGAACGCTACGCAGGGCAAAAGCGATTCTCGTCCTCCGTGCTTGCTTTTTCTCAGAAAGAGCCGTGGTGTGCGTTTTCGCCGGAAAACGCGTTTTCGGCCGAAAACGTGTACGTTTGCACTTCCCGGCCACAGGGAAGCTGCTAGCCGGGAATTCTCTGCCTGGTTCTACCCGCTGCCCGGAACGCTACGCAGGGCAAAAGGCATTCTCGTCCTCCGTGCTTGCTTTTTCTCAGAAAGAGCCGTGGTGTGCGTTTTCGCCGGAAAACGCGTTTTTGGCCGAAAACCTGTACGTTTGCACTTCCCCGCCACAGGGAAGGTGGTAGCCGGGAATTCTCTGCCTGGTTCTACCCGCTGCCCGGAACGCTACGCAGGGCAAAAGCGATTCTCGTCCTCCGTGCTTGCTTTTTCTCAGAAAGAGCCGTTCTGTGCTTTTTCGCCAAAAACGCGTTTTTGGCCGAAAACGTGTACGTTTGCACTTCCCAGCCACAGGAAAGCTGCTAGCCGGGAATTCTCTGCCTGGTTCTACCCGCTGCCCGGAACGCTACGCAGGGCAAAAGCGATTCTCGTCCTCCGTGCTTGCTTTTTCTCAGAAAGAGCCGTGGTGTGCGTTTTCGCCGGAAAACGCGTTTTCGGCCGAAAACGTGTACGTTTGCACTTCCCCGCCACAGGGAAGCTGCTAGCCGGGAATTCTCTGCCTGGTTCTACCCGCTGCCCGGAACGCTACGCAGGGCAAAAGCGATTCTCGTCCTCCGTGCTTGCTTTTTCTCAGAAAGAGCCGTGGTGTGCGTTTTCGCCGGAAAACGCGTTTTCGGCCGAAAACGTGTACGTTTGCACTTCCCGGCCATAGGGAAGCTGCTAGCCGGGAATTCTCTGCCTGGTTCTACCCGCTGCCCGGAACGCTACGCAGGGCAAAAGCGATTCTCGTCCTCCGTGCTTTCTTTTTCTCAGAAAGAGCCGTTGTATGCTTTTTCGCCAAAAACGCGTTTTTGGCCGAAAACGTGTACGTTTGCACTTCCCAGCCACAGGAAAGCTGCTAGCCGGGAATTCTCTGCCTGGTTCTACCCGCTGCCCGGAACGCTAGGCAGGGCAAAACGATTCTCGTCCTCCGTGCTTGCTTTTTCTCAGAAAGAGCCGTGGTGTGCGTTTTCCCCGGAAAACGCGTTTTCGGCCGAAAACGTGTACGTTTGCACTTCCCCGCCACAGGGAAGCTGCTAGCCGGGAATTCTCTGCCTGGTTCTACCCGCTGCCCGGAACGCTACGCAGGGCAAAAGCGATTCTCGTCCTCCGTGCTTGCTTTTTCTCAGAAAGAGCCGTGGTGTGCGTTTTCGCCGGAAAACGCGTTTTCGGCCGAAAACGTGTACGTTTGCACTTCCCCGCCACAGGGAAGGTGGTAGCCGGGAATTCTCTGCCTGGTTCTACCCGCTGCCCGGAACGCTACGCAGGGCAAAAGCGATTCTCGTCCTCCGTGCTTGCTTTTTCTCAGAAAGAGCCGTGGTGTGCGTTTTCGCCGGAAAACGCGTTTTCGGCCGAAAACGTGTACGTTTGCACTTCCCAGCCACAGGGAAGCTGCTAGCCGGGAATTCTCTGCCTGGTTCTACCCGCTGCCCGGAACGCTACGCAGGGCAAAAGCGATTCTCGTCCTCCGTGCTTGCTTTTTCTCAGAAAGAGCCGTGGTGTGCGTTTTCGCCGGAAAACGCGCTTTTGGCCGAAAACGTGTACGTTTGCACTTCCCCGCCACAGGAAAGCTGCTAGCCGGGAATTCTCTGCCTGGTTCTACCCGCTGCCCGGAACGCTACGCAGGGCAAAAGCGATTCTCGTCCTCCGTGCTTGCTTTTTCTCAGAAAGAGCCGTGGTGTGCGTTTTCGCCGAAAACGCGTTTTCGGCCGAAAACGTGTACGTTTGCACTTCCCGGCCACAGGGAAGCTGCTAGCCGGGAATTCTCTGCCTGGTTCTACCCGCTGCCCGGAACGCTACGCAGGGCAAAAGCGATTCTCGTCCTCCGTGCTTGCTTTTTCTCAGAAAGAGCCGTGGTGTGCGTTTTCGCCGAAAACGCGTTTTTGGCTGAAAACGTGTACGTTTGCACTTCCCAGCCACAGGGAAGCTGCTAGCCGGGAATTCTCTGCCTGGTTCTACCCGCCGCCCGGAACGCTACGCAGGGCAAAAGCGATTCTCGTCCTCCGTGCTTGCTTTTTCTCAGAAAGAGCCGTTGTGTGCTTTTTCGCCGAAAACGCGTTTTTGGCCGAAAACGTGTACGTTTGCACTTCCCCGCCACAGGAAAGCTGCTAGCCGGGAATTCTCTGCCTGGTTCTACCCGCTGCCCGGAACGCTACGCAGGGCAAAAGCGATTCTCGTCCTCCGTGCTTGCTTTTTCTCAGAAAGAGCCGTGGTGTGCGTTTTCGCCGGAAAATGCGTTTTCGGCCGAAAACGTGTACGTTTGCACTTCCCGGCCACAGGGAAGCTGCTAGCCGGGAATTCTCTGCCTGGTTCTACCCGCTGCCAGGAACGCTACGCAGGGCAAAAGCGATTCTCGTCCTCCGTGCTTGCTTTTTCTCAGAAAGAGCCGTGGTGTGCGTTTTCGCCGGAAAACGCGTTTTCGGCCGAAAACGTGTACGTTTGCACTTCCCGGCCACAGGGAAGCTGCTAGCCGGGAATTCTCTGCCTGGTTCTACCCGCTGCCCGGAACGCTAGGCAGGGCAAAAGCGATTCTCGTCCTCCGTGCTTGCTTTTTCTCAGAAAGAGCCGTGGTGTGCGTTTTCGCCGGAAAACGCGTTTTCGGCCGAAAACCTGTACGTTTGCACTTCCCCGCCACAGGGAAGCTGCTAGCCGGGAATTCTCTGCCTGGTTCTACCCGCTGCCCGGAACGCTACGCAGGGCAAAAGCGATTCTCGTCCTCCGTGCTTGCTTTTTCTCAGAAAGAGCCGTGGTGTGCGTTTTCGCCGGAAAACGCGTTTTCGGCCGAAAACGTGTACGTTTGCACTTCCCCGCCACAGGGAAGGTGCTAGCCGGGAATTCTCTGCCTGGTTCTACCCGCTGCCCGGAACGCTACGCAGGGCAAAAGCGATTCTCGTCCTCCGTGCTTGCTTTTTCTCAGAAAGAGCCGTTGTATGCTTTTTCGCCAAAAACGCGTTTTTGGCCGAAAACGTGTACGTTTGCACTTCCCAGCCACAGGAAAGCTGCTAGCCGGGAATTCTCTGCCTGGTTCTACCCGCTGCCCGGAACGCTACGCAGGGCAAAAGCGATTCTCGTCCTCCGTGCTTGCTTTTTCTCAGAAAGAGCCGTGGTGTGCGTTTTCCCCGGAAAACGCGTTTTCGGCCGAAAACGTGTACGTTTGCACTTCCCCGCCACAGGGAAGCTGCTAGCCGGGAATTCTCTGCCTGGTTCTACCCGGTGCCCGGAACGCTACGCAGGGCAAAAGCGGTTCTCGTCCTCCGTGCTTGCTTTTTCTCAGAAAGAGCCGTGGTGTGCGTTTTCGCCGGAAAACGCGTTTTCGGCCGAAAACGTGTACGTTTGCACTTCCCGGCCACAGGGAAGCTGCTAGCCGGGAATTCTCTGCCTGGTTCTACCCGCTGCCCGGAACGCTAGGCAGGGCAAAAGCGATTCTCGTCCTCCGTGCTTGATTTTTCTCAGAAAGAGCCGTGGTGTGCGTTTTCGCCGGAAAACGCGTTTTCGGCCGAAAACGTGTACGTTTGCACTTCCCAGCCACAGGGAAGCTGCTAGCCGGGAATTCTCTGCCTGGTTCTACCCGCTGCCCGGAACGCTACGCAGGGCAAAAGCGATTCTCGTCCTCCGTGCTTGCTTTTTCTCAGAAAGAGCCGTGGTGTGCGTTTTCGCCGGAAAACGCGTTTTCGGCCGAAAACGTGTACGTTTGCACTTCCCCGCCACAGGGAAGCTGCTAGCCGGGAATTCTCTGCCTGGTTCTACCCGCTGCCCGGAACGCTACGCAGGGCAAAAGCGATTCTCGTCCTCCGTGCTTGCTTTTTCTCAGAAAGAGCCGTGGTGTGCGTTTTCGCCGAAAACGCGTTTTCGGCCGAAAACGTGTACGTTTGCACTTCCCCGCCACAGGGAAGCTGCTAGCCGGGAATTCTCTGCCTGGTTCTACCCGCTGCCCGGAACGCTACGCAGGGCAAAAGCGATTCTCGTCCTCCGTGCTTGCTTTTTCTCAGAAAGAGCCGTGGTGTGCGTTTTCGCCGAAAACGCGTTTTTGGCTGAAAACGTGTACGTTTGCACTTCCCAGCCACAGGGAAGCTGCTAGCCGGGAATTCTCTGCCTGGTTCTACCCGCTGCCCGGAACGCTACGCAGGGCAAAAGCGATTCTCGTCCTCCGTGCTTGCTTTTTCTCAGAAAGAGTTGTGGTATGCTTTTTCGCCGAAAACGCGTTTTTGGCCGAAAACGTGTACGTTTGCACTTCCCCGCCTCAGGGAAGCTGCTAGCCGGGAATTCTCTGCCTGGTTCTACCCGCTGCCCGGAACGCTACGCAGGGCAAAAGCGATTCTCGTCCTCCGTGCTTGCTTTTTCTCAGAAAGAGCCGTGGTGTGCGTTTTCGCCGAAAACGCGTTTTCGGCCGAAAACGTGTACGTTTGCACTTCCCAGCCACAGGGAAGCTGCTAGCCGGGAATTCTCTGCCTGGTTCTACCCGCTGCCCGGAACGCTACGCAGGGCAAAAGCGATTCTCGTCCTCCGTGCTTACTTTTCTCAGAAAGAGCCGTTGTGTGCTTTTTCGCCGAAAACGCGTTTTTGGCCGAAAACGTGTACGTTTGCACTTCCCCGCCACAGGAAAGCTGCTAGCCGGGAATTCTCTGCCTGGTTCTACCCGCTGCCCGGAACGCTAGGCAGGGCAAAAGCGATTCTCGTCCTCCGTGCTTGCTTTTTCTCAGAAAGAGCCGTGGTGTGCGTTTTCGCCGGAAAATGCGTTTTCGGCCGAAAACGTGTACGTTTGCACTTCCCGGCCACAGGGAAGCTGCTAGCCGGGAATTCTCTGCCTGGTTCTACCCGCTGCCAGGAACGCTACGCAGGGCAAAAGCGATTCTCGTCCTCCGTGCTTGCTTTTTCTCAGAAAGAGCCGTGGTGTGCGTTTTCGCCGGAAAACGCGTTTTCGGCCGAAAACGTGTACGTTTGCACTTCCCGGCCACAGGGAAGCTGCTAGCCGGGAATTCTCTGCCTGGTTCTACCCGCTGCCCGGAACGCTACGCAGGGCAAAAGCGATTCTCGTCCTCCGTGCTTGCTTTTTCTCAGAAAGAGCCGTGGTGTGCGTTTTCGCCGGAAAACGCGTTTTCGGCCGAAAACGTGTACGTTTGCACTTCCCGGCCACAGGGAAGCTGCTAGCCGGGAATTCTCTGCCTGGTTCTACCCGCTGCCCGGAAGGCTACGCAGGGCAAAAGCGATTCTCGTCCTCCGTGCTTGCTTTTTCTCAGAAAGAGTAGTGGTGTGCGTTTTCGCCGGAAAACGCATTTTCGGCCGAAAACGTGTACGTTTGCACTTCCCCGCCACAGGGAAGCTGCTAGCCGGGAATTCTCTGCCTGGTTCTACCCGCTGCCCGGAACGCTACGCAGGGCAAAAGCGATTCTCGTCCTCCGTGCTTGCTTTTTCTCAGAAAGAGCCGTGGTGTGCGTTTTCGCCGGAAAACGCGTTTTCGGCCGAAAACGTGTACGTTTGCACTTCCCAGCCACAGGAAAGCTGCTAGCCGGGAATTCTCTGCCTGGTTCTACCCGCTGCCCGGAACGCTACGCAGGGCAAAAGCGATTCTCGTCCTCCGTGCTTGCTTTTTCTCAGAAAGAGCCGTGGTGTGCGTTTTCGCCGGAAAACGCGTTTTCGGCCGAAAACGTGTACGTTTGCACTTCCCCGCCACAGGGAAGGTGCTAGCCGGGAATTCTCTGCCTGGTTCTACCCGCTGCCCGGAACGCTACGCAGGGCAAAAGCGATTCTCGTCCTCCGTGCTTGCTTTTTCTCAGAAAGAGCCGTGGTGTGCGATTTCGCCGGAAAACGCGTTTTCGGCCGAAAACGTGTACGTTTGCACTTCCCCGCCACAGGGAAGCTGCTAGCCGGGAATTCTCTGCCTGGTTCTACCCGCTGCCCGGAACGCTACGCAGGGCAAAAGCGATTCTCGTCCTCCGTGCTTGCTTTTTCTCAGAAAGAGCCGTGGTGTGCGTTTTCGCCGGAAAACGCGTTTTCGGCCGAAAACGTATACGTTTGCACTTCCCCGCCACAGGGAAGCTGCTAGCCGGGAATTCTCTGCCTGGTTCTACCCGCTGCCCGGAACGCTACGCAGGGCAAAAGCGATTCTCGTCCTCCGTGCTTGCTTTTTCTCAGAAAGAGCCGTGGTGTGCGTTTTCGCCGAAAACGCGTTTTCGGACGAAAACGTGTACGTTTGCAATTCCCGGCCACAGGGAAGCTGCTAGCCGGGAATTCTCTGCCTGGTTCTACCCGCTGCCCGGAACGCTACGCAGGGCAAAGGCGATTCTCGTCCTCCGTGCTTGCTTTTTCTCAGAAAGAGCCGTGGTGTGCGTTTTCGCCGGAAAACGCGTTTTCGGCCGAAAACGTGTATGTTTGCACTTCCCGGCCACAGGGAAGCTGCTAGCCGGGAATTCTCTGCCTGGTTCTACCCGCTGCCCGGAACGCTACGCAGGGCAAAAGCGATTCTCGTCCTCCGTGCTTGCTTTTTCTCAGAAAGAGCCCTGGTGTGCCTTTTCGCCGGAAAACGCGTTTTCGGCCGAAAACGTGTACGTTTGCACTTCCCCGCCACAGGGAAGCTGCTAGCCGGGAATTCTCTGCCTGGTTCTACCCGCTGCCCGGAACGCTACGCAGGGCAAAAGCGATTCTCGTCCTCCGTGCTTGCTTTTTCTCAGAAAGAGCCGTGGTGTGCGTTTTCGCCGGAAAACGCGTTTTCGGCCGAAAACGTGTACGTTTGCACTTCCCCGCCACAGGGAAGCTGCTAGCCGGGAATTCTCTGCCTGGTTCTACCCGCTGCCCGGAACGCTACGCAGGGCAAAAGCGATTCTCGTCCTCCGTGCTTGCTTTTTCTCAGAAAGAGCCGTGGTGTGCTTTTTCGCCGAAAACGCGTTTTCGGCCGAAAACGTGTACGTTTGCACTTCCCAGCCACAGGGAAGGTGCTAGCCGGGAATTCTCTGCCTGGTTCTACCCGCTGCCCGGAACGCTACGCAGGGCAAAATCGGTTCTCGTCCTCCGTGCTTGCTTTTTCTCAGAAAGAGCCGTGGTGTGCGTTTTCGCCGGAAAACGCGTTTTTGGCCGAAAACGTGTACGTTTGCACTTCCACGCCACAGTGAAGGTGCTAGCCGGGAATTCTCTGCCTGGTTCTACCCGCTGCCCGGAACGCTACGCAGGGCAAAAGCGATTCTCGTCCTCCGTGCTTGCTTTTTCTCAGAAAGAGCCTTGGTGTGCTTTTTCGCCGAAAACGTGTTTTTGGCCGAAAACGTGTACGTTTGCAATTCCCTGCCACAGAGAAGGTGCTAGCCGGGAATTCTCTGCCTGGTTCTACCCGCTGCCCGGAAGGCTACGCAGGGCAAAAGCGATTCTTGTCCTCCGTGCTTGCTTTTTCTCAGAAAGAGCCGTGGTGTGCGTTTTCGCCGGAAAACGCGTTTTCGGCCGAAAACGTGTACGTTTGCACTTCCCGGCCACAGAGAAGCTGCTAGCCGGGAATTCTCTGCCTGGTTCTACCCGCTGCCCGGAACGCTACGCAGGGCAAAAGCGATTCTCGTCCTCCGTGCTTGCTTTTTCTCAGAAAGAGCCGTGGTGTGCGTTTTCGCCGGAAAACGCGTTTTCGGACGAAAACGTGTACGTTTGCACTTCCCCGCCACAGGGAAGCTGCTAGCCGGGAATTCTCTGCCTGGTTCTACCCGCTGCCCGGAAGGCTACGCAGGGCAAAAGCGATTCTCGTCCTCCGTGCTTGCTTTTTCTCAGAAAGAGCCGTGGTGTGCCTTTTCGCCGGAAAACGCGTTTTCGGCCGAAAACGTGTACGTTTGCACTTCCCCGCTACAGGGAAGCTGCTAGCCGGGAATTCTCTGCCTGGTTCTACCCGCTGCCCGGAACGCTACGCAGGGCAAAAGCGATTCTCGTCCTCCGTGCTTGCTTTTTCTCAAAAAGTGCCGTGGTGTGCGTTTTCGCCGGAAGACGCGTTTTCGGCCGAAAACGTGAACGTTTGCACTTCCCAGCCACAGGGAAGCTGCTAGCCGGGAATTCTCTGCCTGGTTCTACCCGCTGCCCGGAAGGCTACGCAGGGCAAAAGCGATTCTCGTCCTCCGTGCTTGCTTTTTCTCAGAAAGAGCCGTGGTGTGCGTTTTCGCCGGAAAACGCGTTTTTGTCCGAAAACGTGTACGTTTGCACTTCCCAGCCACAGGGAAGGTGCTAGCCGGGAATTCTCTGCCTGGTTCTACCCGCTGCCCGGAACGCTACGCAGGGCAAAAGCGATTCTCGTCCTCCGTGCTTGCTTTTTCTCAGAAAGAGCCGTGGTGTGCGTTTTCGCCGGAAAACGCGTTTTCGGCCGAAAACGTGTACGTTTGCACTTCCCCGCCACAGGGAAGCTGCTAGCCGGGAATTCTCTGCCTGGTTCTACCCGCTGCCCGGAACGCTAAGCAGGGCAAAAGCGATTTCGTCCTCCGTGCTTGCTTTTTCTCAGAAAGAGCCGTGGTGTGCTTTTTCGCCGAAAACGCGTTTTTGGTCGAAAACGTGTACGTTTGCACTTCCCAGCCACAGAGAAGGTGCTAGCCGGGAATTCTCTGCCTGGTTGTACCCTCTGCCCGGAACGCTACGCAGGGCAAAAGCGATTCTCGTCCTCCGTGCTTGCTTTTTCTCAGAAAGAGCCGTGGTGTGCGTTTTCGCCGGAAAACGCGTTTTCGGCCGAAAACGTGTACGTTTGCACTTCCCCGCCACAGAGAAGGTGGTAGCCGTGAATTCTCTGCCTGGTTCTACCCGCTGCCCGGAACGCTACGCAGGGCAAAAACGATTCTCGTCCTCCGTGCTTGCTTTTTCTAAGAAAGAGCCGTGGTGTGCTTTTTCGCCGAAAACGCGTTTTTGGCCGAAAACGTGTACGTTTGCACTTCCCCGCCACAGGGAAGCTGCTAGCCGGGAATTCTCTGCCTGGTTCTACCCGCTGCCCGGAACGCTACGCAGGGCAAAAGCGATTCTCGTCCTCCGTGCTTGCTTTTTCTCAGAAAGAGCCGTGGTGTGCGTTTTCGCCGGAAAACGCGTTTTTGGCCGAAAACGTGTACGTTTGCACTTCCCCGCCACAGGGAAGGTGCTAGCCGGGAATTCTCTGCCTGGTTCTACCCGCTGCCCGGAACGCTACGCAGGGCAAAAGCGATTCTCGTCCTCCGTGCTTGCTTTTTCTCAGAAAGAGCCGTGGTGTGCGTTTTCGCCGGAAAACGCGTTTTCGGCCGAAAACGTGTATGTTTGCACTTCCCGGCCACAGGGAAGCTGCTAGCCGGGAATTCTCTGCCTGGTTCTACCCGCTGCCCGGAACGCTACGCAGGGCAAAAGCTATTCTCGCCCTCCATGCTTGCTTTTTCTCAGAAAGAGCCGTGGTGTGCGTTTTCGCCGGAAAACGAGTTTTCGGCCGAAAACGTGTACGTTTGCACTTCCCCGCCACAGGGAAGCTGCTAGCCGGGAATTCTCTGCCTGGTTCTACCCGCTGCCCGGAACGCTACGCAGGGCAAAAGCGATTCTCGTCCTCCGTGCTTGCTTTATCTCAGAAAGAGCCGTGGTGTGCGTTTTCCACGGAAAACGCGTTTTCGGCCGAAAACTTGTACGTTTGCACTTCCCCGCCACAGGGAAGCTGCTAGCCGAGAATTCTCTTACTGGTTCTACCCTCTGCCCGGAACGCTACGCAGGGCAAAAGCGATTCTCGTCCTCCGTGCTTGCTTTTTCTCAGAAAGAGCCGTGGTGTGCGTTTTCGCCGGAAAACGCGTTTTCGGCCGAAAACGTGTACGTTTGCACTTCTCCGCCACAGGGAAGCTGCTAGCCGGGAATTCTCTGCCTGGTTCTACCCGCTGCCCGGAACGCTACGCAGGGCAAAAGCGATTCTCGTCCTCCGTGCTTGCTTTTTCTCAGAAAGAGCCGTGGTGTGCGTTTTCGCCGAAAACGCGTTTTCGGCCGAAAACGTGTACGTTTGCACTTCCCGGCCACAGGGAAGCTGCTAGCCGGGAATTCTCTGCCTGGTTCTACCCGCTGCCCGGAAGGCTACGCAGGGCAAAAGCGATTCTCGTCCTCCGTGCTTGCTTTTTCTCAGAAAGAGCCGTGGTGTGCTTTTTCGCCGAAAACGCGTTTTCGGCCGAAAACGTGTACGTTTGCACTTCCCAGCCACAGAGAAGGTGCTAGCCGGGAATTCTCTGCCTGGTTCTACCCGCTGCCCAGAACGCTACGCAGGGCAAAAGCGATTCTCGTCCTCCGTGCTTGCTTTTTCTCAGAAAGAGCCGTGGTGTGCGTTTTCGCCGGAAAACGCGTTTTGGGCCGAAAACGTGTACGTTTGCACTTCCGCGCCACAGGGAAGGTGCTAGCCTGGAATTCTCTGCCTGGTTCTACCCGCTGCCCGGAACGCTACGCAGGGCAAAAGCGATTCTCGTCCTCCGTGCTTGCTTTTTCTCAGAAAGAGCCGTGGTGTGCGTTTTCGCCGGAAAACGCGTTTTCGGCCGAAAACGTGTACGTTTGCACTTCCCAGCCACAGGAAAGCTGCTAGCCGGGAATTCTCTGCCTGGTTCTACCCGCTGCCCGGAACGCTACGCAGGGCAAAAGCGATTCTCGTCCTCCGTGCTTGCTTTTTCTCAGAAAGAGCCGTGGTGTGCGTTTTCGCCGGAAAACGCGTTTTCGGCCGAAAACGTGTACGTTTGCACTTCCCCGCCACAGGGAAGGTGCTAGCCGGGAATTCTCTGCCTGGTTCTACCCGCTGCCCGGAACGCTACGCAGGGCAAAAGCGATTCTCGTCCTCCGTGCTTGCTTTTTCTCAGAAAGAGCCGTGGTGTGCGTTTTCGCCGGAAAACGCGTTTTCGGCCGAAAACGTGTACGTTTGCACTTCCCCGCCACAGGGAAGGTGCTAGCCGGGAATTCTCTGCCTGGTTCTACCCGCTGCCCGGAACGCTACGCAGGGCAAAAGCGATTCTCGTCCTCCGTGCTTGCTTTTTCTCAGAAAGAGCCGTGGTGTGCGTTTTCGCCGGAAAACGCGTTTTGGGCCGAAAACGTGTACGTTTGCACTTCCGCGCCACAGGGAAGGTGCTAGCCTGGAATTCTCTGCCTGGTTCTACCCGCTGCCCGGAACGCTACGCAGGGCAAAAGCGATTCTCGTCCTCCGTGCTTGCTTTTTCTCAGAAAGAGCCGTGGTGTGCGTTTTCGCCGGAAAACGCGTTTTCGGCCGAAAACGTGTACGTTTGCACTTCCCAGCCACAGGAAAGCTGCTAGCCGGGAATTCTCTGCCTGGTTCTACCCGCTGCCCGGAACGCTACGCAGGGCAAAAGCGATTCTCGTCCTCCGTGCTTGCTTTTTCTCAGAAAGAGCCGTGGTGTGCGTTTTCGCCGGAAAACGCGTTTTGGGCCGAAAACGTGTACGTTTGCACTTCCCCGCCACAGGGAAGGTGCTAGCCGGGAATTCTCTGCCTGGTTCTACCCGCTGCCCGGAACGCTACGCAGGGCAAAAGCGATTCTCGTCCTCCGTGCTTGCTTTTTCTCAGAAAGAGCCGTGGTGTGCGTTTTCGCCGGAAAACGCGTTTTCGGCCGAAAACGTGAACGTTTGCACTTCCCCGCCACAGGGAAGGTGCTAGCCGGGAATTCTCTGCCTGGTTCTACCCGCTGCCCGGAACGCTACGCAGGGCAAAAGCGATTCTCGTCCTCCGTGCTTGCTTTTTCTCAGAAAGAGCCGTGGTGTGCGTTTTCGCCGGAAAACGCGTTTTCGGCCGAAAACGTGTATGTTTGCACTTCCCGGCCACAGGGAAGCTGCTAGCCGGGAATTCTCTGCCTGGTTGTACCCGCTGCCCAGAACGCTACTCAGGGCAAAAGCTATTCTCGTCCTCCGTGCTTGCTTTTTCTCAGAAAGAGCCGTGGTGTGCGTTTTCGCCGGAAAACGCGTTTTCGGCCGAAAACGTGTACGTTTGCACTTCCCGGCCACAGGGAAGCTGCTAGCCGGGAATTCTCTGCCTGGTTCTACCCGCTGCCCGGAACGCTACGCAGGGCAAAAGCGATTCTCGTCCTCCGTGCTTGCTTTTTCTCAGAAAGAGCCGTGGTGTGCGTTTTCGCCGGAAAACGCGTTTTCGGCCGAAAACGTGTACGTTTGCACTTCCCAGCCACAGGAAAGCTGCTAGCCGGGAATTCTCTGCCTGGTTCTACCCGCTGCCCGGAACGCTACGCAGGGCAAAAGCGATTCTCGTCCTCCGTGCTTGCTTTTTCTCAGAAAGAGCCGTGGTGTGCGTTTTCGCCGGAAAACGCGTTTTCGGCCGAAAACGTGTACGTTTGCACTTCCCCGCCACAGGGAAGCTGCTAGCCGGGAATTCTCTGCCTGGTTCTACCCGCTGCCCGGAACGCTACGCAGGGCAAAAGCGATTCTCGTCCTCCGTGCTTGCTTTTTCTCAGAAAGAGCCGTGGTGTGCGTTTTCGCCGGAAAACGCGTTTTCGGCCGAAAACGTGTACGTTTGCACTTCCCCGCCACAGGGAAGCTGCTAGCCGGGAATTCTCTGCCTGGTTCTACCCGCTGCCCGGAACGCTACGCAGGGCAAAAGCGATTCTCGTCCTCCGTGCTTGCTTTTTCTCAGAAAGAGCCGTGGTGTGCGATTTCGCCGGAAAACGCGTTTTCGGCCGAAAACGTGTACGTTTGCACTTCCCCGCCACAGGGAAGCTGCTAGCCGTGAATTCTCTGCCTGGTTCTACCCGCTGCCCGGAACGCTACGCAGGGCAAAAGCGATTCTCGTCCTCCGTGCTTGCTTTTTCTCCGAAAGAGCCGTGGTGTGCGTTTTCGCCGGAAAACGCGTTTTCGGCCGAAAACGTATACGTTTGCACTTCCCCGCCACAGGGAAGCTGCTAGCCGGGAATTCTCTGCCTGGTTCTACCCGCTGCCCGGAACGCTACGCAGGGCAAAAGCGATTCTCGTCCTCCGTGCTTGCTTTTTCTCAGAAAGAGCCGTGGTGTGCGTTTTCGCCGAAAATGCGTTTTCGGCCGAAAACGTGTACGTTTGCAATTCCCGGCCACAGGGAAGCTGCTAGCCGGGATTTCTCTGCCTGGTTCTACCCGCTGCCCGGAACGCTACGCAGGGCAAAAGCGATTCTCGTCCTCCGTGCTTGCTTTTTCTCAGAAAGAGCCGTGGTGTGCCTTTTCGCCGGAAAACGCGTTTTCGGCCGAAAACGTGTACGTTTGCACTTCCCCGCCACAGGGAAGCTGCTAGCCGGGAATTCTCTGCCTGGTTCTACCCGCTGCCCGGAACGCTACGCAGGGCAAAAGCGATTCTCGTCCTCCGTGCTTGCTTTTTCTCAGAAAGAGCCGTGGTGTGCGTTTTCGCCGGAAAACGCGTTTTCGGCCGAAAACGTGTACGTTTGCACTTCCCCGCCACAGGGAAGCTGCTAGCCGTGAATTCTCTGCCTGTTTCTACCCGCTGCCCGGAACGCTACGCAGGGCAAAAGCGATTCTCGTCCTCCGTGCTTGCTTTTTCTCAGAAAGAGCCGTGGTGTGCGTTTTCGCCGGAAAACGCTTTTTTGGCCGAAAACGTGTACGTTAGCACTTCCCAGCCACAGGGAAGCTGCTAGCCGGGAATTCTCTGCCTGGTTCTACCCGCTGCCCGGAACGCTACGCAGGGCAAAAGCGATTCTCGTCCTCCGTGCTTGCTTTTTCTCAGAAAGAGCCGTGGTGTGCGTTTTCGCCGGAAAACGCGTTTTCGGCCGAAAACGTGTACGTTTGCACTTCCCGGCCACAGGGAAGCTGCTAGCCGGGAATTCTCTGCCTGGTTCTACCCGCTGCCCGGAACGCTACGCAGGGCAAAAGCGATGCTCGTCCTCCGTGCTTGCTTTTTCTCAGAAAGAGCCGTGGTGTGCGTTTTCGCCGGAAAACGCGTTTTCGGCCGAAAACGTGTACGTTTGCACTTCCCCGCCACAAGGAAGCTGCTAGCCGGGAATTCTCTGCCTGGTTCTACCCGCTGCCCGGAACGCTACGCAGGGCAAAAGCGATTCTCGTCCTCCGCGCTTGCTTTTTCTCAGAAAGAGCCGTGGTGTGCGTTTTCGCCGGAAAACGCGTTTTTGTCCGAAAACGTGTACGTTTGCACTTCCCCGCCACAGGGAAGGTGCTAGCCGGGAATTCTCTGCCTGGTTCTACCCGCTGCCCGGAACGCTACGCAGGGCAAAAGCGATTCTCGTCCTCCGTGCTTGCTTTTTCTCAGAAAGAGCCGTGGTGTGCGTTTTCGCCGGAAAACGCGTTTTCGGCCGAAAACGTGTACGTTTGCACTTCCCCGCCACAGGGAAGCTGCTAGCCGGGAATTCTCTGCCTGGTTCTACCCGCTGCCCGGAAAGCTACGCAGGGCAAAAGCGATTCTCGTCCTCCGTGCTTGCTTTTTCTCAGAAAGAGCCGTGGTGTGCGTTTTCGCCGGAAAACGCGTTTTCGGCCGAAAACGTGTACGTTTGCACTTCCCCGCCACAGGGAAGCTGCTAGCCGGGAATTCTCTGCCTGGTTCTACCCGCTGCCCGGAACGCTACGCAGGGCAAAAGCGATTCTCGTCCTCCGTGCTTGCTTTTTCTCAGAAAGAGCCGTGGTGTGCGATTTCGCCGGAAAACGCGTTTTCGGCCGAAAACGTGTACGTTTGCACTTCCCCGCCACAGGGAAGCTGCTAGCCGGGAATTCTCTGCCTGGTTCTACCCGCTGCCCGGAACGCTACGCAGGGCAAAAGCGATTCTCGTCCTCCGTGCTTGCTTTTTCTCCGAAAGAGCCGTGGTGTGCGTTTTCGCCGGAAAACGCGTTTTCGGCCGAAAACGTATACGTTTGCACTTCCCCGCCACAGGGAAGCTGCTAGCCGGGAATTCTCTGCCTGGTTCTACCCGCTGCCCGGAACGCTACGCAGGGCAAAAGCGATTCTCGTCCTCCGTGCTTGCTTTTTCTCAGATAGAGCCGTGGTGTGCGTTTTCGCCGAAAATGCGTTTTCGGCCGAAAACGTGTACGTTTGCACTTCCCGGCCACAGGGAAGCTGCTAGCCGGGAATTCTCTGCCTGGTTCTACCCGCTGCCCGGAACGCTACGCAGGGCAAAAGCGATTCTCGTCCTCCGTGCTTGCTTTTTCTCAGAAAGAGCCGTGGTGTGCGTTTTCGCCGGAAAACGCGTTTTCGGCCGAAAACGTGTACGTTTGCACTTCCCCGCCACAGGGAAGCTGCTAGCCGTGAATTCTCTGCCTGGTTCTACCCGCTGCCCGGAACGCTACGCAGGGCAAAAGCGATTCTCGTCCTCCGTGCTTGCTTTTTCTCAGAAAGAGCCGTGGTGTGCGTTTTCGCCGGAAAACGCGTTTTTGGCCGAAAACGTGTACGTTAGCACTTCCCAGCCACAGGGAAGCTGCTAGCCGGGAATTCTCTGCCTGGTTCTACCCGCTGCCCGGAACGCTACGCAGGGCAAAAGCGATTCTCGTCCTCCGTGCTTGCTTTTTCTCAGAAAGAGCCGTGGTGTGCGTTTTCGCCGGAAAACGCGTTTTCGGCCGAAAACGTGTACGTTTGCACTTCCCGGCCACAGGGAAGCTGCTAGCCGGGAATTCTCTGCCTGGTTCTACCCGCTGCCCGGAACGCTACGCAGGGCAAAAGCGATGCTCGTCCTCCGTGCTTGCTTTTTCTCAGAAAGAGCCGTGGTGTGCGTTTTCGCCGGAAAACGCGTTTTCGGCCGAAAACGTGTACGTTTGCACTTCCCCGCCACAGGGAAGCTGCTAGCCGGGAATTCTCTGCCTGGTTCTACCCGCTGCCCGGAACGCTACGCAGGGCAAAAGCGATTCTCGTCCTCCGCGCTTGCTTTTTCTCAGAAAGAGCCGTGGTGTGCGTTTTCGCCGGAAAACGCGTTTTTGTCCGAAAACGTGTACGTTTGCACTTCCCCGCCACAGGGAAGGTGCTAGCCGGGAATTCTCTGCCTGGTTCTACCCGCTGCCCGGAACGCTACGCAGGGCAAAAGCGATTCTCGTCCTCCGTGCTTGCTTTTTCTCAGAAAGAGCCGTGGTGTGCGTTTTCGCAGGAAAACGCGTTTTCGGCCGAAAACTTGTACGTTTGCACTTCCCCGCCACAGGGAAGCTGCTAGCCGGGAATTCTCTGCCTGGTTCTACCCGCTGCCCGGAAAGCTACGCAGGGCAAAAGCGATTCTCGTCCTCCGTGCTTGCTTTTTCTCAGAAAGAGCCGTGGTGTGCGTTTTCGCCGAAAACGCGTTTTCGGCCGAAAACGTGAACGTTTGCAATTCCCGGCCACAGGGAAGCTGCTAGCCGGGAATTCTCTGCCTGGTTCTACCCGCTGCCCGGAACGCTACGCAGGGCAAAAGCGATTCTCGGCCTCCGTGCTTGCTTTTTCTCAAAAAGAGCCGTGGTGTGCGTTTTCGCCGGAAACGCGTTTTCAGCCGAAAACGTGTACGTTTGCACTTCCCCGCCACAGGGAAGCTGCTAGCCGGGAATTCTCTGCCTGGTTCTACCCGCTGCCCGGAACGCTACGCAGGGCAAAAGCGATGCTCGTCCTCCGTGCTTGCTTTTTCTCAGAAAGAGCCGTGGTGTGCGTTTTCGCCGGAAAACGCGTTTTCGGCCGAAAACGTGTACGTTTGCACTTCCCCGCCACAGGGAAGCTGCTAGCCGGGAATTCTCTGCCTGGTTCTACCCGCTGCCCGGAACGCTACGCAGGGCAAAAGCGATTCTCGTCCTCCGTGCTTGCTTTTTCTCAGAAAGAGCCGTGGTGTGCGTTTTCGCCGGAAAACGCGTTTTTGTCCGAAAACGTGTACGTTTGCACTTCCCCGCCACAGGGAAGGTGCTAGCCGTGAATTCTCTGCCTGGTTCTACCCGCTGCCCGGAACGCTACGCAGGGCAAAAGCGATTCTCGTCCTCCGTGCTTGCTTTTTCTCAGAAAGAGCCGTGGTGTGCGTTTTCGCCGGAAACGCATTTTCAGCCGAAAACGTGTACGTTTGCACTTCCCCGCCACAGGGAAGCTGCTAGCCGGGAATTCTCTGCCTGGTTCTACCCGCTGCCCGGAAGGCTACGCAGGGCAAAAGCGATGCTCGTCCTCCGTGCTTGCTTTTTCTCAGAAAGAGCCGTGGTGTGCGTTTTCGCCGGAAAACGCGTTTTCGGCCGAAAACGTGTACGTTTGCACTTCCCGGCCACAGGGAAGCTGCTAGCCGGGAATTCTCTGCCTGGTTCTACCCGCTGCCCGGAACGCTACGCAGGGCAAAAGCGATTCTCGTCCTCCGTGCTTGCTTTTTCTCAGAAAGAGCCGTGGTGTGCGTTTTCGCCGGAAAACGCGTTTTCGGCCGAAAACGTGTACGTTTGCACTTCCCCGCCACAGGGAAGCTGCTAGCCGGGAATTCTCTGCCTGGTTCTACCCGCTGCCCGGAACGCTACGCAGGGCAAAAGCGATTCTCGTCCTCCGTGCTTGCTTTTTCTCAGAAAGAGCCGTGGTGTGCGTTTTCGCCGGAAAACGCGTTTTTGGCCGAAAACGTGTACGTTTGCACTTCCCCGCCACAGTGAAGGTGCTAGCCGGGAATTCTCTGCCTGGTTCTACCCGCTGCCCGGAACGCTACGCAGGGCAAAAGCGATTCTCGTCCTCCGTGCTTGCTTTTTCTCAGAAAGAGCCGTGGTGTGCGTTTTCGCCGGAAAACGCGTTTTCGGCCGAAAACGTGTACGTTTGCACTTCCCGGCCACAGGGAAGCTGCTAGCCGGGAATTCTCTGCCTGGTTCTACCCGCTGCCCGGAACGCTACGCAGGGCAAAAGCGGTTCTCGTCCTCCGTGCTTGCTTTTTCTCAGAAAGAGCCGTGGTGTGCGTTTTCGTGAAAACGCGTTTTCGGCCGAAAACGTGTACGTTTGCACTTCCCAGCCACAGGGAAGGTGCTAGCCGGGAATTCTCTGCCTGGTTCTACCCGCTGCCCGGAAGGCTACGCAGGGCAAAAGCGATTCTCGTCCTCCGTGCTTGCTTTTTCTCAGAAAGAGCCGTGGTGTGCGTTTTCGCCGGAAAACGCGTTTTTGGCCGAAAACGTGTACGTTTGCACTTCCCCGCCACAGGGAAGCTGCTAGCCGGGAATTCTCTGCCTGGTTGTACCCTCTGCCCGGAACGCTACGCAGGGCAAAAGCGATTCTCGTCCTCCGTGCTTGCTTTTTCTCAGAAAGAGCCGTGGTGTGCGTTTTCTCCGGAAAACGCGTTTTCGGCCGAAAACGTGTACGTTTGCACTTCCCCGCCACAGAGAAGGTGGTAGCCGTGAATTCTCTGCCTGGTTCTACCCGCTGCCCGGAACGCTACGCAGGGCAAAAACGATTCTCGTCCTCCGTGCTTGCTTTTTCTCAGAAAGAGCCGTGGTGTGCGTTTTCGCCGGAAAACGCGTTTTTGGCCGAAAACGTGTACGTTTGCACTTCCCCGCCACAGGGAAGGTGCTAGCCGGGAATTCTCTGCCTGGTTCTACCCGCTGCCCGGAACGCTACGCAGGGCAAAAGCGATTCTCGTCCTCCGTGCTTGCTTTTTCTCAGAAAGAGCCGTGGTGTGCGTTTTCGCCGGAAAACGCGTTTTCGGCCGAAAACGTGTACGTTTGCACTTCCCGGCCACAGGGAAGCTGCTAGCCGGGAATTGTCTGCCTGGTTCTACCCGCTGCCCGGAACGCTACGCAGGGCAAAAGCTATTCTCGCCCTCCGTGCTTGCTTTTTCTCAGAAAGAGCCGTGGTGTGCGTTTTCGCCGGAAAATGCGTTTTCGGCCGAAAACGTGTACGTTTGCACTTCCCCGCCACAGGGAAGCTGCTAGCCGGGAATTCTCTGCCTGGTTCTACCCGCTGCCCGGAAGGCTACGCAGGGCAAAAGCGATTCTCGTCCTCCGTGCTTGCTTTTTCTCAGAAAGAGCCATGGTGTGCGTTTTCGCCGGAAAACGCGTTTTTGGCCGAAAACGTGTACGTTTGCACTTCCCCGCCACAGGGAAGGTGCTAGCCGGGAATTCTCTGCCTGGTTCTACCCGCTGCCCGGAACGCTACGCAGGGCAAAAGCGATTCTCGTCCTCCGTGCTTGCTTTTTCTCAGAAAGAGCCGTGGTGTGCGTTTTCGCCGGAAAACGCGTTTTCGGCCGAAAACGTGTACGTTTGCACTTCCCAGCCACAGGAAAGCTGCTAGCCGGGAATTCTCTGCCTGGTTCTACCCGCTGCCCGGAACGCTACGCAGGGCAAAAGCGATTCTCGTCCTCCGTGCTTGCTTTTTCTCAGAAAGAGCCGTGGTGTGCGTTTTCGCCGTAAAACGCGTTTTCGGCCGAAAACGTGTACGTTTGCACTTCCCCGCCACAGGGAAGCTGCTAGCCGGGAATTCTCTGCCTGGTTCTACCCGCTGCCCGGAACGCTACGCAGGGCAAAAGCGATTCTCGTCCTCCGTGCTTGCTTTTTCTCAGAAAGAGCCGTGGTGTGCGTTTTCGCCGGAAAACGCGTTTTCGGCCGAAAACGTGTATGTTTGCACTTCCCGGCCACAGGGAAGCTGCTAGCCGGGAATTCTCTGCCTGGTTGTACCCGCTGCCCGGAACGCTACGCAGGGCAAAAGCTATTCTCGTCCTCCGTGCTTGCTTTTTCTCAGAAAGAGCCGTGGTGTGCGTTTTCGCCGGAAAACGCGTTTTCGGCCGAAAACGTGTACGTTTGCACTTCCCCGCCACAGGAAAGCTGCTAGCCGGGAATTCTCTGCCTGGTTCTACCCGCTGCCCGGAACGCTACGCAGGGCAAAAGCGATTCTCGTCCTCCGTGCTTGCTTTTTCTCAGAAAGAGCCGTGGTGTGCGTTTTCGCCGGAAAACGCGTTTTCGGCCGAAAACGTATACGTTTGCACTTCCCCGCCACAGGGAAGGTGCTAGCCTGGAATTCTCTGCCTGGTTCTACCCGCTGCCCGGAACGCTACGCAGGGCAAAAGCGATTCTCGTCCTCCGTGCTTGCTTTTTCTCAGAAAGAGCCGTGGTGTGCGTTTTCGCCGGAAAACGCGTTTTCGGCCGAAAACGTGAACGTTTGCACTTCCCAGCCACAGGGAAGCTGCTAGCCGGGAATTCTCTGCCTGGTTCTACCCGCTGCCCGGAACGCTACGCAGGGCAAAAGCGATTCTCGTCCTCCGTGCTTGCTTTTTCTCAGAAAGAGCCGTGGTGTGCGTTTTCGCCGGAAAACGCGTTTTCGGCCGAAAACGTGTACGTTTGCACTTCCCCGCCACAGGGAAGGTGCTAGCCGGGAATTCTCTGCCTGGTTCTACCCGCTGCCCGGAAGGCTACGCAGGGCAAAAGCGATTCTCGTCCTCCGTGCTTGCTTTTTCTCAGAAAGTGCCGTGGTGTGCGTTTTCGACGGAAAACGCGTTTTCGGCCGAAAACGTGTACGTTTGCACTTCCCCGCCACAGGGAAGCTGCTAGCCGGGAATTCTCTGCCTGGTTCTACCCGCTGCCCGGAACGCTACGCAGGGCAAAAGCGATTCTCGTCCTCCGTGCTTGCTTTTTCTCAGAAAGAGCCGTGGTGTGCGTTTTCGCCGGAAAACGCGTTTTTGGCCGAAAACGTGTACGTTTGCACTTCCCAGCCACAGGAAAGCTGCTAGCCGGGAATTCTCTGCCTGGTTCTACCCGCTGCCCGGAACGCTACGCAGGGCAAAAGCGATTCTCGTCCTCCGTGCTTGCTTTTTCTCAGAAAGAGCCGTGGTGTGCGTTTTCGCCGGAAAACGCGTTTTCGGCCGAAAACGTGTACGTTTGCACTTCCCCGCCACAGGGAAGGTGCTAGCCGGGAATTCTCTGCCTGGTTCTACCCGCTGCCCGGAAGGCTACGCAGGGCAAAAGCGATTCTCGTCCTCCGTGCTTGCTTTTTCTCAGAAAGAGCCGTGGTGTGCGTTTTCGCCGGAAAACGCGTTTTCGGCCGAAAACGTGTATGTTTGCACTTCCCGGCCACAGGGAAGCTGCTAGCCGGGAATTCTCTGCCTGGTTGTACCCGCTGCCCGGAACGCTACGCAGGGCAAAAGCGATTCTCGTCCTCCGTGCTTGCTTTTTCTCAGAAAGAGCCGTGGTGTGCGTTTTCGCCGGAAAACGCGTTTTCGGCCGAAAACGTGTACGTTTGCACTTCCCCGCCACAGGGAAGCTGCTAGCCGGGAATTCTCTGCCTGGTTCTACCCGCTGCCCGGAACGCTACGCAGGGCAAAAGCGATTCTCGTCCTCCGTGCTTGCTTTTTCTCAGAAAGAGCCGTGGTGTGCGTTTTCGCCGGAAAACGCGTTTTCGGCCGAAAAGGTGCACGTTTGCACTTCCCCGCCACAGGGAAGCTGCTAGCCGGGAATTCTCTGCCTGGTTCTACCCGCTTGCTTTTTCTCAGAAGAGCCGTGGTGTGCGTTTTCGCCGAAAACCGTTGAAAACGTGTACGTTTGCAATTCCCGGCCACAGGGAAGCTGCTAGCCGGGAATTCTCTGCCTGGTTCTACCCGCTGCCCGGAACGCTACGCAGGGCAAAAGCGATTCTCGTCCTCCGTGCTTGCTTTTTCTCAAAAGAGCCGTGGTGTGCGTTTTCGCCGGAAAGTCCTCCGTGCTTGCTTTTTCTCAAAAAGAGCCGTGGTGTGCGTTTTCGCCGGAAAACGCGTTTTCGGCCGAAAACGTGTACGTTTGCACTTCCCGGCCACAGGGAAGGTGCTAGCCGGGAATTCTCTGCCTGGTTCTACCCGCTGCCCGGAACGCTACGCAGGGCAAAAGCGATTCTCGTCCTCCGTGCTTGCTTTTTCTCAGAAAGAGCCGTGGTGTGCGTTTTCGCCGGAAAACGCGTTTTCGGCCGAAAACGTGTACGTTTGCACTTCCCCGCCACAGGGAAGCTGCTAGCCGGGAATTCTCTGCCTGGTTCTACCCGCTGCCCGGAACGCTACGCAGGGCAAAAGCGATTCTCGTCCTCCGTGCTTGCTTTTTCTCAGAAAGAGCCGTGGTGTGCGTTTTCGCCGGAAAACGCGTTTTTGGCCGAAAACGTGTACGTTTGCACTTCCCCGCCACAGGGAAGGTGCTAGCCGGGAATTCTCTGCCTGGTTCTACCCGCTGCCCGGAACGCTACGCAGGGCAAAAGCGATTCTCGTCCTCCGTGCTTGCTTTTTCTCAGAAAGAGCCGTGGTGTGCTTTTTCGTGAAAACGCGTTTTCGGCCGAAAACGTGTACGTTTGCACTTCCCAGCCATAGGGAAGGTGCTAGCCGGGAATTCTCTGCCTGGTTCTACCCGCTGCCCGGAACGCTACGCAGGGCAAAAGCGATTCTCGTCCTCCGTGCTTGCTTTTTCTCAGAAAGAGCCGTGGTGTGCGTTTTCGCCGGAAAACGCGTTTTCGGCCGAAAACGTGTACGTTTGCACTTCCCAGCCACAGGAAAGCTGCTAGCCGGTAATTCTCTGCCTGGTTCTACCCGCTGCCCGGAAGGCTACGCAGGGCAAAAGCGATTCTCGTCCTCCGTGCTTGCTTTTTCTCAGAAAGAGCCGTGGTGTGCGTTTTCGCCGGAAAACGCATTTTCGGCCGAAAACGTGTACGTTTGCACTTCCCGGCCACAGGGAAGCTGCTAGCCGGGAATTCTCTGCCTGGTTCTACCCGCTGCCCGGAACGCTACGCAGGGCAAAAGCGATTCTCGTCCTCCGTGCTTGCTTTTTCTCAGAAAGAGCCGTGGTGTGCGTTTTCGCCGGAAAACGCGTTTTCGGCCGAAAACGTGTACGTTTGCACTTCCCCGCCACAGGGAAGCTGCTAGCCGGGAATTCTCTGCCTGGTTCTACCCGCTGCCCGGAACGCTACGCAGGGCAAAAGCGATTCTCGTCCTCCGTGCTTGCTTTTTCTCAGAAAGAGCCGTGGTGTGCGTTTTCGCCGGAAAACGCGTTTTCGGCCGAAAACGTGTACGTTTGCACTTCCCGGCCACAGGGAAGCTGCTAGCCGGGAATTCTCTGCCTGGTTCTACCCGCTGCCCGGAACGCTACGCAGGGCAAAAGCGATTCTCGTCCTCCGTGCTTGCTTTTTCTCAGAAAGAGCCGTGGTGTGCGTTTTCGCCGGAAAACGCGTTTTCGGCCGAAAACGTGTACGTTTGCACTTCCCCGCCACAGGGAAGCTGCTAGCCGGGAATTCTCTGCCTGGTTCTACCCGCTGCCCGGAACGCTACGCAGGGCAAAAGCGATTCTCGTCCTCCGTGCTTGCTTTTTCTCAGAAAGAGCCGTGGTGTGCGTTTTCGCCGGAAAACGCGTTTTCGGCCGTAAACGTGTACGTTAGCAATTCCCCGCCACAGGGAAGGTGCTAGCCGGGAATTCTCTGCCTGGTTCTACCCGCTGCCCGGAACGCTACGCAGGGCAAAAGCGATTCTCGTCCTCCGTGCTTGCTTTTTCTCAGAAAGAGCCGTGGTGTGCGTTTTCGCCGGAAAACGCGTTTTCGGCCGAAAACGTGTACGTTTGCACTTCCCGGCCACAGGGAAGCTGCTAGCCGGGAATTCTCTGCCTGGTTCTACCCGCTGCCCGGAACGCTACGCAGGGCAAAAGCGATTCTCGTCCTCCGTGCTTGCTTTTTCTCAGAAAGAGCCGTGGTGTGCGTTTTCGCCGAAAACGCGTTTTCGGCCGAAAACGTGTACGTTTGCACTTCCCCGCCACAGGGAAGCTGCTAGCCGGGAATTCTCTGCCTGGTTCTACCCGCTGCCCGGAACGCTACGCAGGGCAAAAGCGATGCTCGTCCTCCGTGCTTGCTTTTTCTCAGAAAGAGCCGTGGTGTGCGTTTTCGCCGGAAAACGCGTTTTTGTCCGAAAACGTGTACGTTTGCACTTCCCCGCCACAGGGAAGGTGCTAGCCGGGAATTCTCTGCCTGGTTCTACCCGCTGCCCGGAACGCTACGCAGGGCAAAAGCGATTCTCGTCCTCCGTGCTTGCTTTTTCTCAGAAAGAGCCGTGGTGTGCTTTTTCGTGAAAACGCGTTTTCGGCCGAAAACGTGTACGTTTGCATTTCCCAGCCACAGGGAAGCTGCTAGCCGGGAATTCTCTGCCTGGTTCTACCCGCTGCCCGGAACGCTACGCAGGGCAAAAGCGATTCTCGTCCTCCGTGCTTGCTTTTTCTCAGAAAGAGCCGTGGTGTGCGTTTTCGACGGAAAACGCGTTTTCGGACGAAAACGTGTACGTTTGCACTTCCCGGCCACAGGGAAGCTGCTAGCCGGGAATTCTCTGCCTGGTTCTACCCGCTGCCCGGAACGCTACGCAGGGCAAAAGCGATTCTCGTCCTCCGTGCTTGCTTTTTCTCAGAAAGAGCCGTGGTGTGCGTTTTCGCCGGAAAACGCGTTTTCGGCCGAAAACGTGTACGTTTGCACTTCCCGGCCACAGGGAAGCTGCTAGCCGGGAATTCTCTGCCTGGTTCTACCCGCTGCCCGGAACGCTACGCAGGGCAAAAGCGATTCTCGTCCTCCGTGCTTGCTTTTTCTCAGAAAGAGCCGTGGTGTGCGTTTTCGCCGGAAAACGCGTTTTCGGCCGAAAACGTGTACGTTTGCACTTCCCGGCCACAGGGAAGCTGCTAGCCGGGAATTCTCTGCCTGGTTCTACCCGCTGCCCGGAACGCTACGCAGGGCAAAAGCGATTCTCGTCCTCCGTGCTTGCTTTTTCTCAGAAAGAGCCGTGGTGTGCGATTTCGCCGGAAAACGCGTTTTCGGCCGAAAACGTGTACGTTTGCACTTCCCCGCCACAGGGAAGCTGCTAGCCGGGAATTCTCTGCCTGGTTCTACCCGCTGCCCGGAAGGCTACGCAGGGCAAAAGCGATTCTCGTCCTCCGTGCTTGCTTTTTCTCAGAAAGAGCCGTGGTGTGCGTTTTCGCCGGAAAACGCGTTTTCGGCCGAAAACGTGTACGTTTGCACTTCCCCGCCACAGGGAAGGTGCTAGCCGGGAATTCTCTGCCTGGTTCTACCCGCTGCCCGGAACGCTACGCAGGGCAAAAGCGATTCTCGTCCTCCGTGCTTGCTTTTTCTCAGAAAGAGCCGTGGTGTGCGTTTTCGCCGGAAAACGCGTTTTCGGCCGAAAACGTGTACGTTTGCACTTCCCCGCCACAGGGAAGGTGCTAGCCGGGAATTCTCTGCCTGGTTCTACCCGCTGCCCGGAAGGCTACGCAGGGCAAAAGCGATTCTCGTCCTCCGTGCTTGCTTTTTCTCAGAAAGAGCCGTGGTGTGCGTTTTCGCCGGAAAACGCGTTTTCGGCCGAAAACGTGTACGTTTGCACTTCCCGGCCACAGGGAAGCTGCTAGCCGGGAATTCTCTGCCTGGTTCTACCCGCTGCCCGGAACGCTACGCAGGGCAAAAGCGATTCTCGTCCTCCGTGCTTGCTTTTTCTCAGAAAGAGCCGTGGTGTGCGTTTTCGCTGGAAAACGCGTTTTCGGCCGAAAACGTGTACGTTTGCACTTCCCGGCCACAGGGAAGCTGCTAGCCGGGAATTCTCTGCCTGGTTGTACCCGCTGCCCGGAACGCTACGCAGGGCAAAAGCGATTCTCGTCCTCCGTGCTTGCTTTTTCTCAGAAAGAGCCGTGGTGTGCTTTTTCGTGAAAACGCGTTTTCGGCCGAAAACGTGTACGTTTGCACTTCCCGGCCACAGGGAAGCTGCTAGCCGGGAATTCTCTGCCTGGTTCTACCCGCTGCCCGGAACGCTACGCAGGGCAAAAGCGATTCTTGTCCTCCGTGCTTGCTTTTTCTCAGAAAGAGCCGTGGTGTGCGTTTTCGCCGGAAAACGCGTTTTCGGCCGAAAACGTGTACGTTTGCACTTCCCCGCCACAGGGAAGCTGCTAGCCGGGAATTCTCTGCCTGGTTCTACCCGCTGCCCGGAACGCTACGCAGGGCAAAAGCGATTCTCGTCCTCCGTGCTTGCTTTTTCTCAGAAAGAGCCGTGGTGTGCGTTTTCCCCGGAAAACGCGTTTTCGGCCGAAAACGTGTACGTTTGCACTTCCCCGCCACAGGGAAGGTGCTAGCCGGGAATTCTCTGCCTGGTTCTACCCGCTGCCCGGAACGCTACGCAGGGCAAAAGCGGTTCTCGTCCTCCGTGCTTGCTTTTTCTCAGAAAGAGCCGTGGTGTGCGTTTTCGCCGGAAAACGCGTTTTCGGCCGAAAACGTGTACGTTTGCACTTCCCGGCCACAGGGAAGCTGCTAGCCGGGAATTCTCTGCCTGGTTCTACCCGCTGCCCGGAACGCTACGCAGGGCAAAAGCGATTCTCGTCCTCCGTGCTTGCTTTTTCTCAGAAAGAGCCGTGGTGTGCGTTTTCGCCGAAAACGCGTTTTCGGCCGAAAACGTGTACGTTTGCACTTCCCCGCCACAGGGAAGCTGCTAGCCGGGAATTCTCTGCCTGGTTCTACCCGCTGCCCGGAACGCTACGCAGGGCAAAAGCGATTCTCGGCCTCCGTGCTTGCTTTTTCTCAAAAAGAGCCGTGGTGTGCGTTTTCGCCGGAAAACGCGTTTTCGGCCGAAAACGTGTACGTTTGCACTTCCCCGCCACAGGGAAGCTGCTAGCCGGGAATTCTCTGCCTGGTTCTACCCGCTGCCCGGAACGCTACGCAGGGCAAAAGCGATGCTCGTCCTCCGTGCTTGCTTTTTCTCAGAAAGAGCCGTGGTGTGCGTTTTCGCCGGAAAACGCGTTTTTGTCCGAAAACGTGTACGTTTGCACTTCCCCGCCACAGGGAAGGTGCTAGCCGGGAATTCTCTGCCTGGTTCTACCCGCTGCCCGGAACGCTACGCAGGGCAAAAGCGATTCTCGTCCTCCGTGCTTGCTTTTTCTCAGAAAGAGCCGTGGTGTGCGTTTTCGCCGGAAAACGCGTTTTCGGCCGAAAACGTGTACGTTTGCACTTCCCGGCCACAGGGAAGCTGCTAGCCGGGAATTCTCTGCCTGGTTCTACCCGCTGCCCGGAACGCTACGCAGGGCAAAAGCGATTCTCGTCCTCCGTGCTTGCTTTTTCTCAGAAAGAGCCGTGGTGTGCGTTTTCGCCGGAAAACGCGTTTTCGGCCGAAAACGTGTACGTTTGCACTTCCCCGCCACAGGGAAGCTGCTAGCCGGTAATTCTCTGCCTGGTTCTACCCGCTGCCTGGAAGGCTACGCAGGGCAAAAGCGATTCTCGTCCTCCGTGCTTGCTTTTTCTCAGTAAGAGCCGTGGTGTGCGTTTTCGCCGGAAAACGCGTTTTCGGCCGAAAACGTGTACGTTTGCACTTCCCGGCCACAGGGAAGCTGCTAGCCGGGAATTCTCTGCCTGGTTCTACCCGCTGCCCGGAACGCTACGCAGGGCAAAAGCGATTCTCGTCCTCCGTGCTTGCTTTTTCTCAGAAAGAGCCGTGGTGTGCGTTTTCGCCGGAAAACGCGTTTTTGGCCGAAAACGTGTACGTTTGCACTTCCCCGCCACAGGGAAGGTGCTAGCCGGGAATTCTCTGCCTGGTTCTACCCGCTGCCCGGAAGGCTACGCAGGGCAAAAGCGATTCTCGTCCTCCGTGCTTGCTTTTTCTCAGAAAGAGCCGTGGTGTGCGTTTTCGCCGGAAAACGCGTTTTTGGCCGAAAACGTGTACGTTTGCACTTCCCCGCCACAGGGAAGGTGCTAGCCGGGAATTCTCTGCCTGGTTCTACCCGCTGCCCGGAACGCTACGCAGGGCAAAAGCGATTCTCGTCCTCCGTGCTTGCTTTTTCTCAGAAAGAGCCGTGGTGTGCGTTTTCGCCGGAAAACGCGTTTTCGGCCGAAAACGTGTACGTTTGCACTTCCCGGCCACAGGGAAGCTGCTAGCCGGGAATTCTCTGCCTGGTTCTACCCGCTGCCCGGAACGCTACGCAGGGCAAAAGCGATTCTCGTCCTCCGTGCTTGCTTTTGATCAGAAAGAGCCGTGGTGTGCGTTTTCGCCGGAAAACGCGTTTTCGGCCGAAAACGTGTACGTTTGCACTTCCCGGCCACAGGGAAGCTGCTAGCCGGGAATTCTCTGCCTGGTTCTACCCGCTGCCCGGAACGCTACGCAGGGCAAAAGCGATTCTCGTCCTCCGTGCTTGCTTTTTCTCAGAAAGAGCCGTGGTGTGCGATTTCGCCGGAAAACGCGTTTTCGGCCGAAAACGTGTACGTTTGCACTTCCCGGCCACAGGGAAGCTGCTAGCCGGGAATTCTCTGCCTGGTTCTACCCGCTGCCCGGAAGCCTACGCAGGGCAAAAGCGATTCTCGTCCTCCGTGCTTGCTTTTTCTCAGAAAGAGCCGTGGTGTGCGTTTTCGCCGGAAAACGCTTTTTCGGCCGAAAACGTGTACGTTTGCACTTCCCCGCCACAGGGAAGCTGCTAGCCGGGAATTCTCTGCCTGGTTCTACCCGCTGCCCGGAACGCTACGCAGGGCAAAAGCGATTCTCGTCCTCCGTGCTTGCTTTTTCTCAGAAAGAGCCGTGGTGTGCGTTTTCGCCGAAAACGCGTTTTCGGCCGAAAACGTGTACGTTTGCACTTCCCCGCCACAGGGAAGCTGCTAGCCGGGAATTCTCTGCCTGGTTCTACCCGCTGCCCGGAACGCTACGCAGGGCAAAAGCGATTCTCGGCCTCCGTGCTTGCTTTTTCTCAAAAAGAGCCGTGGTGTGCGTTTTCGCCGGAAAACGCGTTTTCGGCCGAAAATGTGTACGTTTGCACTTCCCAGCCACAGGGAAGGTGCTAGCCGGGAATTCTCTGCCTGGTTCTACCCGCTGCCCGGAAGCCTACGCAGGGCAAAAGCGATTCTCGTCCTCCGTGCTTGCTTTTTCTCAGAAAGAGCCGTGGTGTGCGTTTTCGCCGGAAAACGCGTTTTCGGCCGAAAACGTGTATGTTTGCACTTCCCAGCCACAGGGAAGCTGCTAGCCGGGAATTCTCTGCCTGGTTCTACCCGCTGTCCGGAACGCTACGCAGGGCAAAAGCGATTCTCGTCCTCCGTGCTTGCTTTTTCTCAGAAAGAGCCGTGGTGTGCGTTTTCGCCGGAAAACGCGTTTTCGGCCGAAAACGTGTACGTTTGCACTTCCCCGCCACAGGGAAGCTGCTAGCCGGTAATTCTCTGCCTGGTTCTACCCGCTGCCCGGAACGCTACGCAGGGCAAAAGCGATTCTCGTCCTCCGTGCTTGCTTTTTCTCAGAAAGAGCCGTGGTGTGCGTTTTCGCCGAAAACGCGTTTTCGGCCGAAAACGTGTACGTTTGCACTTCCCCGCCACAGGGAAGCTGCTAGCCGGGAATTCTCTGCCTGGTTCTACCCGCTGCCCGGAACGCTACGCAGGGCAAAAGCGATTCTCGGCCTCCGTGCTTGCTTTTTCTCAAAAAGAGCCGTGGTGTGCGTTTTCGCCGGAAAACGCGTTTTCGGCCGAAAACGTGTACGTTTGCACTTCCCAGCCACAGGGAAGGTGCTAGCCGGTAATTCTCTGCCTGGTTCTACCCGCTGCCCGGAAGCCTACGCAGGGCAAAAGCGATTCTCGTCCTCCGTGCTTGCTTTTTCTCAGAAAGAGCCGTGGTGTGCGTTTTCGCCGGAAAACGCGTTTTCGGCCGAAAACGTGTACGTTTGCACTTCCCAGCCACAGGGAAGCTGCTAGCCGGGAATTCTCTGCCTGGTTCTACCCGCTGTCCGGAACGCTACGCAGGGCAAAAGCGATTCTCGTCCTCCGTGCTTGCTTTTTCTCAGAAAGAGCCGTGGTGTGCGTTTTCGCCGGAAAACGCGTTTTCGGCCGAAAACGTGTACGTTTGCACTTCCCCGCCACAGGGAAGCTGCTAGCCGGTAATTCTCTGCCTGGTTCTACCCGCTGCCCGGAACGCTACGCAGGGCAAAAGCGATTCTCGTCCTCCGTGCTTGCTTTTTCTCAGAAAGAGCCGTGGTGTGCGTTTTCGCCGGAAAACGCGTTTTCGGCCGAAAACGTGTACGTTTGCACTTCCCCGCCACAGGGAAGCTGCTAGCCGGGAATTCTCTGCCTGGTTCTACCCGCTGCCCGGAACGCTACGCAGGGCAAAAGCGATTCTCGGCCTCCGTGCTTGCTTTTTCTCAAAAAGAGCCGTGGTGTGCGTTTTCGCCGGAAAACGCGTTTTCGGCCGAAAACGTGTACGTTTGCACTTCCCCGCCACAGGGAAGCTGCTAGCCGGTAATTCTCTGCCTGGTTCTACCCGCTGCCCGGAAGGCTACGCAGGGCAAAAGCGATTCTCGTCCTCCGTGCTTGCTTTTTCTCAGAAAGAGCCGTGGTGTGCTTTTTCGCCGGAAAACGCGTTTTCGGCCGAAAACGTGTACGTTTGCACTTCCCGGCCACAGGGAAGCTGCTAGCCGGGAATTCTCTGCCTGGTTCTACCCGCTGCCCGGAACGCTACGCAGGGCAAAAGCGATTCTCGTCCTCCGTGCTTGCTTTTTCTCAGAAAGAGCCGTGGTGTGCTTTTTCGCCGAAAACGCGTTATCGGCCGAAAACGTGTACGTTTGCACTTCCCCGCCACAGGGAAGGTGCTAGCCGGGAATTCTCTGCCTGGTTCTACCCGCTGCCCGGAACGCTACGCAGGGCAAAAGCGGTTCTCGTCCTCCGTGCTTGCTTTTTCTCAGAAAGAGCCGTGGTGTGCGTTTTCGCCGGAAAACGAGTTTTCGGCCGAAAACGTGTACGTTTGCACTTCCCCGCCACAGGGAAGCTGCTAGCCGGGAATTCTCTGCCTGGTTCTACCCGCTGCCCGGAACGCTACGCAGGGCAAAAGCGATTCTCGTCCTCCGTGCTTGCTTTTTCTCAGAAAGAGCCGTGGTGTGCTTTTTCGCCGAAAACGCGTTTTCGGCCGAAAACGTGTACGTTTGCACTTCCCAGCCACAGGGAAGCTGCTAGCCGGGAATTCTCTGCCTGGTTCTACCCGCTGACCGGAACGCTACGCAGGGCAAAAGCGATTCTCGTCCTCCGTGCTTGCTTTTTCTCAGAAAGAGCCGTGGTGTGCGTTTTCGCCGAAAAGGAGTTTTTGGCCGAAAACGTGTACGTTTGCACTTCCCAGCCACAGGGAAGGTGCTAGCCGGGAATTCTCTGCCTGGTTCTACCCGCTGCCCGGAACGCTACGCAGGGCAAAAGCGTTTCTCGTCCTCCGTGCTTGCTTTTTCTCAGAAAGAGCCGTGGTGTGCGTTTTCGCCGGAAAACGCGTTTTTGGCCGAAAACGTGTACGTTTGCACTTCCCCGCCACAGGGAAGCTGCTAGCCGGGAATACTCTGCCTGGTTCTACCCGCTGCCCGGAACGCTACGCAGGGCAAAAGCGATTCTCGTCCTCCGTGCTTGCTTTTTCTCAGAAAGAGCCGTGGTGTGCTTTTTCGCCGAAAACGCGTTTTCGGCCGAAAACGTGTACGTTTGCACTTCCCAGCCACAGAGAAGGTGCTAGCCGGGAATTCTCTGCCTGGTTCTACCCGCTGCCCAGAACGCTACGCAGGGCAAAAGCGATTCTCGTCCTCCGTGCTTGCTTTTTCTCAGAAAGAGCCGTGGTGTGCGTTTTCCCCGGAAAACGCGTTTTCGGCCGAAAACGTGTACGTTTGCACTTCCCCGCCACAGGGAAGGTGCTAGCCGGGAATTCTCTGCCTGGTTCCACCCGCTGCCCGGAACGCTACGCAGGGCAATAGCGATTCTCGTCCTCCGTGCTTGCTTTTTCTCAGAAAGAGCCTTGGTGTGCTTTTTCGCCGAAAACGCGTTTTTGGCCAAAAACGTGTACGTTTGCAATTCCCTGCCACAGAGAAGGTGCTAGCCGGGAATTCTCTGCCTGGTTCTACCCGCTGCCCGGAACGCTACGCAGGGCAAAAGCGATTCTCGGCCTCCGTGCTTGCTTTTTCTCAAAAAGAGCCGTGGTGTGCGTTTTCGCCGGAAAACGCGTTTTCGGCCGAAAACGTGTACGTTTGCACTTCCCCGCCACAGGGAAGCTGCTAGCCGGGAATTCTCTGCCTCGTTCTACCCGCTGCCCGGAAGGCTACGCAGGGCAAAAGCGATTCTCGTCCTCCGTGCTTGCTTTTTCTCAGAAAGAGCCGTGGTGTGCGTTTTCGCCGGAAAACGCGTTTTCGGCCGAAAACGTGTACGTTTGCACTTCCCGGCCACAGGGAAGCTGCTAGCCGGGAATTCTCTGCCTGGTTCTACCCGCTGCCCGGAACGCTACGCAGGGCAAAAGCGATTCTCGTCCTCCGTGCTTGCTTTTTCTCAGAAAGAGCCGTGGTGTGCTTTTTCGCCGAAAACGCGTTATCGGCCGAAAACGTGTACGTTTGCACTTCCCCGCCACAGGGAAGCTGCTAGCCGGGAAT
The DNA here is from genome assembly GCF_965140245.1 of Athene noctua. Taxonomy (NCBI): domain Eukaryota; kingdom Metazoa; phylum Chordata; class Aves; order Strigiformes; family Strigidae; genus Athene; species Athene noctua. Next base: position 521,992 of record NW_027437545.1, read on the forward strand.
TCTCTGCCTGGTTCTACCCGCTGCCCGGAACGCTACGCAGGGCAAAAGCGATTCTCGTCCTCCGTGCTTGCTTTTTCTCAGAAAGAGCCGTGGTGTGCGTTTTCGCCGGAAAACGCGTTTTCGGCCGAAAACGTGTACGTTTGCACTTCCCCGCCACAGGGAAGCTGCTAGCCGGGAATTCTCTGCCTGGTTCTACCCGCTGCCCGGAACGCTACGCAGGGCAAAAGCGATTCTCGTCCTCCGTGCTTGCTTTTTCTCAGAAAGAGCCGTGGTGTGCTTTTTCGCCGAAAACGCGTTTTCGGCCGAAAATGTGTACGTTTGCACTTCCCAGCCACAGGGAAGCTGCTAGCCGGGAATTCTCTGCCTGGTTCTACCCGCTGCCCGGAACGCTACGCAGGGCAAAAGCGATTCTCGTCCTCCGTGCTTGCTTTTTCTCAGAAAGAGCCGTGGTGTGCGTTTTCGCCGGAAAACGCGTTTTTGGCCGAAAACGTGTACGTTTGCACTTCCCCGCCACAGGGAAGCTGCTAGCCGGGAATACTCTGCCTGGTTCTACCCGCTGCCCGGAACGCTACGCAGGGCAAAAGCGATTCTCGTCCTCCGTGCTTGCTTTTTCTCAGAAAGAGCCGTGGTGTGCTTTTTCGCCGAAAACGCGTTTTTGTCCGAAAACGTGTACGTTTGCAATTCCCTGCCACAGAGAAGGTGCTAGCCGGGAATTCTCTGCCTGGTTCTACCCGCTGCCCGGAACGCTACGCAGGGCAAAAGCGATTCTCGTCCTCCGTGCTTGCTTTTTCTCAGAAAGAGCCTTGGTGTGCTTTTTCGCCGAAAACGCGTTTTTGGCCGAAAACGTGTACGTTTGCAATTCCCTGCCACAGAGAAGGTGCTAGCCGGGAATTCTCTGCCTGGTTCTACCCGCTGCCCGGAAGGCTACGCAGGGCAAAAGCGATTCTTGTCCTCCGTGCTTGCTTTTTCTCAGAAAGAGCCGTGGTGTGCGTTTTCGCCGGAAAACGCGTTTTCGGCCGAAAACGTGTACGTTTGCACTTCCCGGCCACAGGGAAGCTGCTAGCCGGGAATTCTCTGCCTGGTTCTACCCGCTGCCCGGAACGCTAGGCAGGGCAAAAGCGATTCTCGTCCTCCGTGCTTGCTTTTTCTCAGAAAGAGCCGTGGTGTGCGTTTTCCCCGGAAAACGCGTTTTCGGCCGAAAACGTGTACGTTTGCACTTCCCCGCCACAGGGAAGCTGCTAGCCGGGAATTCTCTGCCTGGTTCTACCCGCTGCCCGGAACGCTAAGTAGGGCAAAAGCGATTTCGTCCTCCGTGCTTGCTTTTTCTCAGAAAGAGCCGTGGTGTGCTTTTTCGCCGAAAACGCGTTTTTGGCCGAAAACGTGTACGTTTGCACTTCCCAGCCACAGAGAAGGTGCTAGCCGGGAATTCTCTGCCTGGTTGTACCCTCTGCCCGGAACGCTACGCAGGGCAAAAGCGATTCTCGTCCTCCGTGCTTGCTTTTTCTCAGAAAGAGCCGTGGTGTGCGTTTTCGCCGGAAAACGCGTTTTCGGCCGAAAACGTGTACGTTTGCACTTCCCAGCCACAGGAAAGCTGCTAGCCGGGAATTCTCTGCCTGGTTCTACCCGCTGCCCGGAACGCTACGCAGGGCAAAAGCGATTCTCGTCCTCCGTGCTTGCTTTTTCTCAGAAAGAGCCGTGGTGTGCGTTTTCGCCGGAAAACGCGTTTTCGGCCGAAAACGTGTACGTTTGCAATTCCCCGCCACAGGGAAGCTGCTAGCCGGGAATTCTCTGCCTGGTTCTACCCGCTGCCCGGAAGGCTACGCAGGGCAAAAGCGATTCTCGTCCTCCGTGCTTGCTTTTTCTCAGAAAGAGCCGTGGTGTGCGTTTTCGCCGGAAAACGCGTTTTCGGCCGAAAACGTGTATGTTTGCACTTCCCCGCCACAGGGAAGCTGCTAGCCGGGAATTCTCTGCCTGGTTCTACCCGCTGCCCGGAACGCTACGCAGGGCAAAAGCGATTCTCGCCCTCCGTGCTTGCTTTTTCTCAGAAAGAGCCGTGGTGTGCGTTTTCGCCGGAAAACGCGTTTTCGGCCGAAAACGTGTACGTTTGCACTTCCCGGCCACAGGGAAGCTGCTAGCCGGGAATTCTCTGCCTGGTTCTACCCGCTGCCCGGAACGCTACGCAGGGCAAAAGCGATTCTCGTCCTCCGTGCTTGCTTTTTCTCAGAAAGAGCCGTGGTGTGCGTTTTCGCCGGAAAACGCGTTTTCGGCCGAAAACGTGTACGTTTGCACTTCCCCGCCACAGGGAAGCTGCTAGCCGAGAATTCTCTGCCTGGTTCTACCCGCTGCCCGGAACGCTACGCAGGGCAAAAGCGATTCTCGTCCTCCGTGCTTGCTTTTTCTCAGAAAGAGCCGTGGTGTGCGTTTTCGCCGGAAAACGCGTTTTCGGCCGAAAACGTGTACGTTTGCACTTCCCCGCCACAGGGAAGCTGCTAGCCGGGAATTCTCTGCCTGGTTCTACCCGCTGCCCGGAACGCTACGCAGGGCAAAAGCGATTCTCGTCCTCCGTGCTTGCTTTTTCTCAGAAAGAGCCGTGGTGTGCGTTTTCGCCGAAAACGCGTTTCCGGCCGAAAACGTGTACGTTTGCAATTCCCGGCCACAGGGAAGCTGCTAGCCGGGAATTCTCTGCCTGGTTCTACCCGCTGCCCGGAACGCTACGCAGGGCAAAAGCGATTCTCGTCCTCCGTGCTTGCTTTTTCTCAGAAAGAGCCGTGGTGTGCTTTTTCGCCGAAAACGCGTTTTCGGCCGAAAACGTGTACGTTTGCACTTCCCAGCCACAGAGAAGGTGCTAGCCGGGAATTCTCTGCCTGGTTCTACCCGCTGCCCAGAACGCTACGCAGGGCAAAAGCGATTCTCGTCCTCCGTGCTTGCTTTTTCTCAGAAAGAGCCGTGGTGTGCGTTTTCGCCGGAAAACGCGTTTTTGGCCGAAAACGTGTACGTTTGCACTTCCGCGCCACAGGGAAGGTGCTAGCCTGGAATTCTCTGCCTGGTTCTACCCGCTGCCCGGAACGCTACGCAGGGCAAAAGCGATTCTCGTCCTCCGTGCTTGCTTTTTCTCAGAAAGAGCCGTGGTGTGTGTTTTCGCAGGAAAACGCGTTTTCGGCCGAAAACGTGAACGTTTGCACTTCCCAGCCACAGGGAAGCTGCTAGCCGGGAATTCTCTGCCTGGTTCTACCCGCTGCCCGGAACGCTACGCAGGGCAAAAGCGATTCTCGTCCTCCGTGCTTGCTTTTTCTCAGAAAGAGCCGTGGTGTGCGTTTTCGCCGGAAAACGCGTTTTCGGCCGAAAACGTGTATGTTTGCACTTCCCCGCCACAGGGAAGCTGCTAGCCGGGAATTCTCTGCCTGGTTCTACCCGCTGCCCGGAACGCTACGCAGGGCAAAAGCGATTCTCGCCCTCCGTGCTTGCTTTTTCTCAGAAAGAGCCGTGGTGTGCGTTTTCGCCGGAAAACGCGTTTTCGGCCGAAAACGTGTACGTTTGCACTTCCCGGCCACAGGGAAGCTGCTAGCCGGGAATTCTCTGCCTGGTTCTACCCGTTGCCCGGAACGCTACGCAGGGCAAAAGCGATTCTCGTCCTCCGTGCTTGCTTTTTCTCAGAAAGAGCCGTGGTGTGCCTTTTCGCCGGAAAACGCGTTTTCGGCCGAAAACGTGTACGTTTGCACTTCCCCGCCACAGGGAAGCTGCTAGCCGAGAATTCTCTGCCTGGTTCTACCCGCTGCCCGGAACGCTACGCAGGGCAAAAGCGATTCTCGTCCTCCGTGCTTGCTTTTTCTCAGAAAGAGCCGTGGTGTGCGTTTTCGCCGGAAAACGCGTTTTCGGCCGAAAACGTGTACGTTTGCACTTCCCCGCCACAGGGAAGCTGCTAGCCGGGAATTCTCTGCCTGGTTCTACCCGCTGCCCGGAACGCTACGCAGGGCAAAAGCGATTCTCGTCCTCCGTGCTTGCTTTTTCTCAGAAAGAGCCGTGGTGTGCGTTTTCGCCGAAAACGCGTTTCCGGCCGAAAATGTGTACGTTTGCAATTCCCGGCCACAGGGAAGCTGCTAGCCGGGAATTCTCTGCCTGTTTCTACCCGCTGCCCGGAACGCTACGCAGGGCAAAAGCGATTCTCGTCCTCCGTGCTTGCTTTTTCTCAGAAAGAGCCGTGGTGTGCTTTTTCGCCGGAAAACGCGTTTTCGGCCGAAAACGTGTACGTTTGCACTTCCCAGCCACAGAGAAGGTGCTAGCCGGGAATTCTCTGCCTGGTTCTACCCGCTGCCCAGAACGCTACGCAGGGCAAAAGCGATTCTCGTCCTCCGTGCTTGCTTTTTCTCAGAAAGAGCCGTGGTGTGCGTTTTCGCCGGAAAACGCGTTTTTGGCCGAAAAGGTGTACGTTTGCACTTCCGCGCCACAGGGAAGGTGCTAGCCTGGAATTCTCTGCCTGGTTCTACCCGCTGCCCGGAACGCTACGCAGGGCAAAAGCGATTCTCGTCCTCCGTGCTTGCTTTTTCTCAGAAAGAGCCGTGGTGTGCGTTTTCGCCGGAAAACGCGTTTTCGGCCGAAAACTTGAACGTTTGCACTTCCCAGCCACAGGGAAGCTGCTAGACGGGAATTCTCTGCCTGGTTCTACCCGCTGCCCGGAACGCTACGCAGGGCAAAAGCGATTCTCGTCCTCCGTGCTTGCTTTTTCTCAGAAAGAGCCGTGGTGTGCCTTTTCGCCGGAAAACGCGTTTTCGGCCGAAAACGTGTACGTTTGCACTTCCCCGCCACAGGGAAGCTGCTAGCCGGGAATTCTCTGCCTGGTTCTACCCGCTGCCCGGAAGGCTACGCAGGGCAAAAGCGATTCTCGTCCTCCGTGCTTGCTTTTTCTCAGAAAGAGCCGTGGTGTGCGTTTTCGCCGGAAAACGCGTTTTCGGCCGAAAACGTGTACGTTTGCACTTCCCCGCCACAGGGAAGCTGCTAGCCGGGAATTCTCTGCCTGGTTCTACCCGCTGCCCGGAACGCTACGCAGGGCAAAAGCGATTCTCGTCCTCCGTGCTTGCTTTTTCTCAGAAAGAGCCGTGGTGTGCGTTTTCGCCGGAAAACGCGTTTTCGGCCGAAAACGTGTACGTTTGCACTTCCCCGCCACAGGGAAGCTGCTAGCCGGGAATTCTCTGCCTGGTTCTACCCGCTGCCCGGAACGCTACGCAGGGCAAAAGCGATTCTCGTCCTCCGTGCTTGCTTTTTCTCAGAAAGAGCCGTGGTGTGCTTTTTCGCCGAAAACGCGTTTTCGGCCGAAAACGTGTACGTTTGCACTTCCCAGCCACAGAGAAGGTGCTAGCCGGGAATTCTCTGCCTGGTTCTACCCGCTGCCCAGAACGCTACGCAGGGCAAAAGCGATTCTCGTCCTCCGTGCTTGCTTTTTCTCAGAAAGAGCCGTGGTGTGCGTTTTCGCCGGAAAACGCGTTTTTGGCCGAAAACGTGTACGTTTGCACTTCCGCGCCACAGGGAAGGTGCTAGCCTGGAATTCTCTGCCTGGTTCTACCCGCTGCCCGGAACGCTACGCAGGGCAAAAGCGATTCTCGTCCTCCGTGCTTGCTTTTTCTCAGAAAGAGCCGTGGTGTGCGTTTTCGCCGGAAAACGCGTTTTCGGCCGAAAACTTGAACGTTTGCACTTCCCAGCCACAGGGAAGCTGCTAGACGGGAATTCTCTGCCTGGTTCTACCCGCTGCCCGGAACGCTACGCAGGGCAAAAGCGATTCTCGTCCTCCGTGCTTGCTTTTTCTCAGAAAGAGCCGTGGTGTGCCTTTTCGCCGGAAAACGCGTTTTCGGCCGAAAACGTGTACGTTTGCACTTCCCCGCCACAGGGAAGCTGCTAGCCGGGAATTCTCTGCCTGGTTCTACCCGCTGCCCGGAAGGCTACGCAGGGCAAAAGCGATTCTCGTCCTCCGTGCTTGCTTTTTCTCAGAAAGAGCCGTGGTGTGCGTTTTCGCCGGAAAACGCGTTTTCGGCCGAAAACGTGTACGTTTGCACTTCCCCGCCACAGGGAAGCTGCTAGCCGGTAATTCTCTGCCTGGTTCTACCCGCTGCCCGGAACGCTACGCAGGGCAAAAGCGATTCTCGTCCTCCGTGCTTGCTTTTTCTCAGAAAGAGCCGTGGTGTGCGTTTTCGCCGGAAAACGCGTTTTCGGCCGAAAACGTGTACGTTTGCAATTCCCAGCCACAGGAAAGCTGCTAGCCGGGAATTCTCTGCCTGGTTCTACCCGCTGCCCGGAACGCTACGCAGGGCAAAAGCGATTCTCGTCCTCCGTGCTTGCTTTTTCTCAGAAAGAGCCGTGGTGTGCCTTTTCGCCGGAAAACGCGTTTTCGGCCGAAAACGTGTACGTTTGCACTTCCCCGCCACAGGGAAGCTGCTAGCCGGGAATTCTCTGCCTGGTTCTACCCGCTGCCCGGAAGGCTACGCAGGGCAAAAGCGATTCTCGTCCTCCGTGCTTGCTTTTTCTCAGAAAGAGCCGTGGTGTGCGTTTTCGCCGGAAAACGCGTTTTCGGCCGAAAACGTGTACGTTTGCACTTCCCCGCCACAGGGAAGCTGCTAGCCGGTAATTCTCTGCCTGGTTCTACCCGCTGCCCGGAACGCTACGCAGGGCAAAAGCGATTCTCGTCCTCCGTGCTTGCTTTTTCTCAGAAAGAGCCGTGGTGTGCGTTTTCGCCGGAAAACGCGTTTTCGGCCGAAAACGTGTACGTTTGCAATTCCCAGCCACAGGAAAGCTGCTAGCCGGGAATTCTCTGCCTGGTTCTACCCGCTGCCCGGAACGCTACGCAGGGCAAAAGCGATTCTCGTCCTCCGTGCTTGCTTTTTCTCAGAAAGAGCCGTGGTGTGCGTTTTCGCCGGAAAACGAGTTTTCGGCCGAAAACGTGTACGTTTGCACTTCCCCGCCACAGGGAAGGTGCTAGCCGGGAATTCTCTGCCTGGTTCTACCCGCTGCCCGGAACGCTACGCAGGGCAAAAGCGATTCTCGTCCTCCGTGCTTGCTTTTTCTCAGAAAGAGCCGTGGTGTGCGTTTTCGCCGGAAAACGCGTTTTCGGCCGAAAACGTGTACGTTTGCACTTCCCCGCCACAGGGAAGCTGCTAGCCGGGAATTCTCTGCCTGGTTCTACCCGCTGCCCGGAAGGCTACGCAGGGCAAAAGCGATTCTCGTCCTCCGTGCTTGCTTTTTCTCAGAAAGAGCCGTGGTGTGCGTTTTCGCCGGAAAACGCGTTTTCGGCCGAAAACGTATACGTTTGCACTTCCCCGCCACAGGGAAGCTGCTAGCCGGGAATTCTCTGCCTGGTTCTACCCGCTGCCCGGAACGCTACGCAGGGCAAAAGCGATTCTCGCCCTCCGTGCTTGCTTTTTCTCAGAAAGAGCCGTGGTGTGCGTTTTCGATGGAAAACGCGTTTTCGGCCGAAAACGTGTACGTTTGCACTTCCCGGCCACAGGGAAGCTGCTAGCCGGGAATTCTCTGCCTGGTTCTACCCGCTGCCCGGAACGCTACGCAGGGCAAAAGCGATTCTCGTCCTCCGTGCTTGCTTTTTCTCAGAAAGAGCCGTGGTGTGCGTTTTCGCCGGAAAACGCGTTTTCGGCCGAAAACGTGTACGTTTGCACTTCCCCGCCACAGGGAAGCTGCTAGCCGAGAATTCTCTGCCTGGTTCTACCCGCTGCCCGGAACGCTACGCAGGGCAAAAGCGATTCTCGTCCTCCGTGCTTGCTTTTTCTCAGAAAGAGCCGTGGTGTGCGTTTTCGCCGGAAAACGCGTTTTCGGCCGAAAACGTGTACGTTTGCACTTCCCCGCCACAGGGAAGCTGCTAGCCGGGAATTCTCTGCCTGGTTCTACCCGCTGCCCGGAACGCTACGCAGGGCAAAAGCGATTCTCGTCCTCCGTGCTTGCTTTTTCTCAGAAAGAGCCGTGGTGTGCTTTTCGCCGAAAACGCGTTTCCGGCTGAAAACGTGTACGTTTGCAATTCCCGGCCACAGGGAAGCTGCTAGCCGGGAATTCTCTGCCTGGTTCTACCCGCTGCCCGGAACGCTACGCAGGGCAAAAGCGATTCTCGGCCTCCGTGCTTGCTTTTTCTCAGAAAGAGCCGTGGTGTGCTTTTTCGCCGAAAACGCGTTTTTGGCCGAAAACGTGTACGTTTGCACTTCCCAGCCACAGGGAAGGTGCTAGCCGGGAATTCTCTGCCTGGTTCTACCCGCTGCCCGGAACGCTACGCAGGGCAAAAGCGATTCTCGTCCTCCGTGCTTGCTTTTTCTCAGAAAGAGCCGTGGTGTGCGTTTTCGCCGGAAAACGCGTTTTCGGCCGAAAACGTATACGTTTGCACTTCCCCGCCACAGGGAAGCTGCTAGCCGGGAATTCTCTGCCTGGTTCTACCCGCTGCCCGGAACGCTACGCAGGGCAAAAGCGATTCTCGTCCTCCGTGCTTGCTTTTTCTCAGAAAGAGCCGTGGTGTGCGTTTTCGCCGGAAAACGCGTTTTCGGCCGAAAACGTGTACGTTTGCAATTCCCGGCCATAGGGAAGCTGCTAGCCGGGAATTCTCTGCCTGGTTCTACCCGCTGCCCAGAACGCTACGCAGGGCAAAAGCGATTCTCGTCCTCCGTGCTTGCTTTTTCTCAAAAAGAGCCGTGGTGTGCGTTTTCGCCGGAAAACGCGTTTTCGGCCGAAAACGTGTACGTTTGCACTTCCCGGCCACAGGGAAGCTGCTAGCCGGGAATTCTCTGCCTGGTTCTACCCGCTGCCCGGAACGCTACGCAGGGCAAAAGCGATTCTCGTCCTCCGTGCTTGCTTTTTCTCAGAAAGAGCCGTGGTGTGCGTTTTCGCCGGAAAACGCGTTTTCGGCCGAAAACGTGTACGTTTGCACTTCCCCGCCACAGGGAAGCTGCTAGCCGGGAATTCTCTGCCTGGTTCTACCCGCTGCCCGGAACGCTACGCAGGGCAAAAGCGATTCTCGTCCTCCGTGCTTGCTTTTTCTCAGAAAGAGCCGTGGTGTGCGTTTTCGCCGGAAAACGCGTTTTCGGCCGAAAACGTGTACGTTTGCACTTCCCCGCCACAGGGAAGCTGCTAGCCGTGAATTCTCTGCCTGGTTCTACCCGCTGCCCGGAACGCTACGCAGGGCAAAAGCGATTCTCGTCCTCCGTGCTTGCTTTTTCTCAGAAAGAGCCGTGGTGTGCGTTTTCGCCGGAAAACGCGTTTTCGGCCGAAAACGTGTACGTTTGCACTTCCCCGCCACAGGGAAGCTGCTAGCCGGGAATTCTCTGCCTGGTTCTACCCGCTGCCCGGAACGCTACGCAGGGCAAAAGCGATTCTCGTCCTCCGTGCTTGCTTTTTCTCAGAAAGAGCCGTAGTGTGCGTTTTCGCCGGAAAACGCGTTTTCGGCCGAAAACGTATACGTTTGCACTTCCCCGCCACAGGGAAGCTGCTAGCCGGGAATTCTCTGCCTGGTTCTACCCGCTGCCCGGAACGCTACGCAGGGCAAAAGCGATTCTCGTCCTCCGTGCTTGCTTTTTCTCAGAAAGAGCCGTGGTGTGCGTTTTCGCCGGAAAACGCGTTTTCGGCCGAAAACGTGTACGTTTGCAATTCCCGGCCACAGGGAAGCTGCTAGCCGGGAATTCTCTGCCTGGTTCTACCCGCTGCCCGGAACGCTACGCAGGGCAAAAGCGATTCTCGTCCTCCGTGCTTGCTTTTTCTCAAAAAGAGCCGTGGTGTGCGTTTTCGCCGGAAAACGCGTTTTCGGCCGAAAACGTGTACGTTTGCACTTCCCGGCCACAGGGAAGCTGCTAGCCGGGAATTCTCTGCCTGGTTCTACCCGCTGCCCGGAACGCTACGCAGGGCAAAAGCGATTCTCGTCCTCCGTGCTTGCTTTTTCTCAGAAAGAGCCGTGGTGTGCCTTTTCGCCGGAAAACACGTTTTCGGCAGAAAACGTGTACGTTTGCACTTCCCCGCCACAGGGAAGCTGCTAGCCGGGAATTCTCTGCCTGGTTCTACCCGCTGCCCGGAACGCTACGCAGGGCAAAAGCGATTCTCGTCCTCCGTGCTTGCTTTTTCTCAGAAAGAGCCGTGGTGTGCGTTTTCGCCGGAAAACGCGTTTTCGGCCGAAAACGTGTACGTTTGCACTTCCCCGCCACAGGGAAGCTGCTAGCCGTGAATTCTCTGCCTGGTTCTACCCGCTGCCCGGAACGCTACGCAGGGCAAAAGCGATTCTCGTCCTCCGTGCTTGCTTTTTCTCAGAAAGAGCCGTAGTGTGCGTTTTCGCCGGAAAACGCGTTTTTGGCCGAAAACGTGTACGTTAGCACTTCCCAGCCACAGGGAAGCTGCTAGCCGGGAATTCTCTGCCTGGTTCTACCCGCTGCCCGGAACGCTACGCAGGGCAAAAGCGATTCTCGTCCTCCGTGCTTGCTTTTTCTCAGAAAGAGCCGTGGTGTGCGTTTTCGCCGGAAAACGCGTTTTCGGCCGAAAACGTGTACGTTTGCACTTCCCGGCCACAGGGAAGCTGCTAGCCGGGAATTCTCTGCCTGGTTCTACCCGCTGCCCGGAACGCTACGCAGGGCAAAAGCGATTCTCGTCCTCCGTGCTTGCTTTTTCTCAGAAAGAGCCGTGGTTTGCGTTTTCGCCGGAAAACGCGTTTTCGGCCGAAAACGTGTACGTTTGCACTTCCCCGCCACAGGGAAGGTGCTAGCCGGGAATTCTCTGCCTGGTTCTACCCGCTGCCCGGAACGCTACGCAGGGCAAAAGCGATTCTCGTCCTCCGTGCTTGCTTTTTCTCAGAAAGAGCCGTGGTGTGCTTTTTCGTGAAAACGCGTTTTCGGCCGAAAACGTGTACGTTTGCACTTCCCAGCCACAGGGAAGCTGCTAGCCGGGAATTCACTGCCTGGTTCTACCCGCTGCCCGGAACGCTACGCAGGGCAAAAGCGATTCTCGTCCTCCGTGCTTGCTTTTTCTCAGAAAGAGCCGTGGTGTGCGATTTCGCCGGAAAACGCGTTTTCGGCTGAAAACGTGTACGTTTGCACTTCCCGGCCACAGGGAAGCTGCTAGCCGGGAATTCTCTGCCTGGTTCTACCCGCTGCCCGGAAGGCTACGCAGGGCAAAAGCGATTCTCGTCCTCCGTGCTTGCTTTTTCTCAGAAAGAGCCGTGGTGTGCGTTTTCGCCGGAAAACGCGTTTTCGGCCGAAAACGTGTACGTTTGCACTTCCCCGCCACAGGGAAGCTGCTAGCCGGGAATTCTCTGCCTGGTTCTACCCGCTGCCCGGAAGGCTACGCAGGGCAAAAGCGATTCTCGTCCTCCGTGCTTGCTTTTTCTCAGAAAGAGGCGTGGTGTGCGTTTTCGCCGGAAAACGCGTTTTCGGCCGAAAACGTATACGTTTGCACTTCCCCGCCACAGGGAAGCTGCTAGCCGGGAATTCTCTGCCTGGTTCTACCCGCTGCCCGGAACGCTACGCAGGGCAAAAGCGATTCTCGTCCTCCGTGCTTGCTTTTTCTCAGAAAGAGCCGTGGTGTGCGTTTTCGCCGGAAAACGCGTTTTCGGCCGAAAACGTGTACGTTTGCAATTCCCGGCCATAGGGAAGCTGCTAGCCGGGAATTCTCTGCCTGGTTCTACCCGCTGCCCGGAACGCTACGCAGGGCAAAAGCGATTCTCGTCCTCCGTGCTTGCTTTTTCTCAAAAAGAGCCGTGGTGTGCGTTTTCGCCGGAAAACGCGTTTTCGGCCGAAAACGTGTACGTTTGCACTTCCCGGCCACAGGGAAGCTGCTAGCCGGGAATTCTCTGCCTGGTTCTACCCGCTGCCCGGAACGCTACGCAGGGCAAAAGCGATTCTCGTCCTCTGTGCTTGCTTTTTCTCAGAAAGAGCCGTGGTGTGCGTTTTCGCCGGAAAACGCGTTTTCGGCCGAAAACGTGTACGTTTGCACTTCCCCGCCACAGGGAAGCTGCTAGCCGGGAATTCTCTGCCTGGTTCTACCCGCTGCCCGGAACGCTACGCAGGGCAAAAGCGATTCTCGTCCTCCGTGCTTGCTTTTTCTCAGAAAGAGCCGTGGTGTGCGTTTTCGCCGGAAAACGCGTTTTCGGCCGAAAACGTGTACGTTTGCACTTCCCCGCCACAGGGAAGGTGCTAGCCGGGAATTCTCTGCCTGGTTCTACCCGCTGCCCGGAACGCTACGCAGGGCAAAAGCGATTCTCGTCCTCCGTGCTTGCTTTTTCTCAGAAAGAGCCGTAGTGTGCGTTTTCGCCGGAAAACGCGTTTTTGGCCGAAAACGTGTACGTTAGCACTTCCCAGCCACAGGGAAGCTGCTAGCCGGGAATTCTCTGCCTGGTTCTACCCGCTGCCCGGAACGCTACGCAGGGCAAAAGCGATTCTCGTCCTCCGTGCTTGCTTTTTCTCAGAAAGAGCCGTGGTGTGCGTTTTCGCCGGAAAACGCGTTTTCGGCCGAAAACGTGTACGTTTGCACTTCCCGGCCACAGGGAAGCTGCTAGCCGGGAATTCTCTGCCTGGTTCTACCCGCTGCCCGGAACGCTACGCAGGGCAAAAGCGATGCTCGTCCTCCGTGCTTGCTTTTTCTCAGAAAGAGCCGTGGTGTGCGTTTTCGCCGGAAAACGCGTTTTCGGCCGAAAACGTGTACGTTTGCACTTCCCCGCCACAGGGAAGCTGCTAGCCGGGAATTCTCTGCCTGGTTCTACCCGCTGCCCGGAACGCTACGCAGGGCAAAAGCGATTCTCGTCCTCCGTGCTTGCTTTTTCTCAGAAAGAGCCGTGGTGTGCGTTTTCGCCGGAAAACGCGTTTTTGTCCGAAAACGTGTACGTTTGCACTTCCCCGCCACAGGGAAGGTGCTAGCCGGGAATTCTCTGCCTGGTTCTACCCGCTGCCCGGAAGGCTACGCAGGGCAAAAGCGATTCTCGTCCTCCGTGCTTGCTTTTTCTCAGAAAGAGCCGTGGTGTGCATTTTCGCCGGAAAACGCGTTTTCGGCCGAAAACGTGTACGTTTGCACTTCCCCGCCACAGGGAAGCTGCTAGCCGGGAATTCTCTGCCTGGTTCTACCCGCTGCCCGGAACGCTACGCAGGGCAAAAGCGATTCTCGTCCTCTGTGCTTGCTTTTTCTCAGAAAGAGCCGTGGTGTGCGTTTTCGCCGGAAAACGCGTTTTCGGCCGAAAACGTGTACGTTTGCACTTCCCCGCCACAGGGAAGCTGCTAGCCGGTAATTCTCTGCCTGGTTCTACCCGCTGCCCGGAAGGCTACGCAGGGCAAAAGCGATTCTCGTCCTCCGTGCTTGCTTTTTCTCAGAAAGAGCCGTGGTGTGCGTTTTCGCCGGAAAACGCGTTTTCGGCCGAAAACGTGTACGTTTGCACTTCCCCGCCACAGGGAAGCTGCTAGCCGTGAATTCTCTGCCTGGTTCTACCCGCTGCCCGGAACGCTACACAGGGCAAAAGCGATTCTCGTCCTCCGTGCTTGCTTTTTCTCAGAAAGAGCCGTGGTGTGCGTTTTCCCCGGAAAACGCGTTTTCGGCCGAAAACGTGTACGTTTGCACTTCCCCGCCACAGGGAAGCTGCTAGCCGGGAATTCTCTGCCTGGTTCTACCCGCTGCCCGGAACGCTACGCAGGGCAAAAGCGATTCTCGTCCTCCGTGCTTGCTTTTTCTCAGAAAGAGCCGTGGTGTGCGTTTTCGCCGGAAAACGCGTTTTCGGCAGAAAACGTGTACGTTTGCACTTCCCCGCCACAGGGAAGCTGCTAGCCGGGAATTCTCTGCCTGGTTCTAACCGCTGCCCGGAACGCTACGCAGGGCAAAAGCGATTCTCGTCCTCCGTGCTTGCTTTTTCTCAGAAAGAGCCGTGGTGTGCGTTTTCGCCGAAAACGCGTTTTCGGCCGAAAACGTGTACGTTTGCAATTCCCGGCCACAGGGAAGCTGCTAGCCGGGAATTCTCTGCCTGGTTCTACCCGCTGCCCGGAACGCTACGCAGGGCAAAAGCGATTCTCGGCCTCCGTGCTTGCTTTTTCTCAAAAAGAGCCGTGGTGTGCGTTTTCGCCGGAAAACGCGTTTTCGGCCGAAAACGTGTACGTTTGCACTTCCCCGCCACAGGGAAGCTGCTAGCCGGGAATTCTCTGCCTGGTTCTACCCGCTGCCCGGAACGCTACGCAGGGCAAAAGCGATTCTCGTCCTCCGTGCTTGCTTTTTCTCAGAAAGAGCCGTGGTGTACGTTTTCGCCGGAAAACGGGTTTTCGGACGAAAACGTGTACGTTTGCACTTCCCGGCCACAGGGAAGCTGCTAGCCGGGAATTCTCTGCCTGGTTCTACCCGCTGCCCGGAACGCTACGCAGGGCAAAAGCGATGCTCGTCCTCCGTGCTTGCTTTTTCTCAGAAAGAGCCGTGGTGTGCGTTTTCGCCGGAAAACGCGTTTTTGTCCGAAAACGTGTACGTTTCCACTTCCCCGCCACAGGGAAGGTGCTAGCCGGGAATTCTCTGCCTGGTTCTACCCGCTGCCCGGAACGCTACGCAGGGCAAAAGCGATTCTCGTCCTCCGTGCTTGCTTTTTCTCAGAAAGAGCCGTGGTGTGCTTTTTCGTGAAAACGCGTTTTCGGCCGAAAACGTGTACGTTTGCACTTCCCGGCCACAGGGAAGCTGCTAGCCGGGAATTCTCTGCCTGGTTCTACCCGCTGCCCGGAACGCTACGCAGGGCAAAAGCGATTCTCGTCCTCCGTGCTTGCTTTTTCTCAGAAAGAGCCGTGGTGTGCGTTTTCGCCGAAAACGCGTTTTCGGCCGAAAACGTGTACGTTTGCACTTCCCCGCCACAGGGAAGCTGCTAGCCGGGAATTCTCTGCCTGGTTCTACCCGCTGCCCGGAACGCTACGCAGGGCAAAAGCGATTCTCGTCCTCCGTGCTTGCTTTTTCTCAAAAAGAGCCGTGGTGTGCGTTTTCGCCGGAAAACGGGTTTTTGTCCGAAAACGAGTACGTTTGCACTTCCCCGCCACAGGGAAGGTGCTAGCCGGGAATTCTCTGCCTGGTTCTACCCGCTGCCCGGAACGCTACGCAGGGCAAAAGCGATTCTCGTCCTCCGTGCTTGCTTTTTCTCAGAAAGAGCCGTGGTGTGCGTTTTCGCCGAAAACGCGTTTTTGGCCGAAAACGTGTACGTTTGCACTTCCCCGCCACAGGGAAGCTGCTAGCCGGGAATTCTCTGCCTGGTTCTACCCGCTGCCCGGAACGCTACGCAGGGCAAAAGCGATGCTCGTCCTCCGTGCTTGCTTTTTCTCAGAAAGAGCCGTGGTGTGCGTTTTCGCCGGAAAACGCGTTTTTGTCCGAAAACGTGTACGTTTGCACTTCCCCGCCACAGGGAAGGTGCTAGCCGGGAATTCTCTGCCTGGTTCTACCCGCTGCCCGGAACGCTACGCAGGGCAAAAGCGATTCTCGTCCTCCGTGCTTGCTTTTTCTCAGAAAGAGCCGTGGTGTGCTTTTTCGTGAAAACGCATTTTCGGCCGAAAACGTGTACGTTTGCACTTCCCCGCCACAGGGAAGGTGCTAGCCGGGAATTCTCTGCCTGGTTCTACCCGCTGCCCGGAACGCTACGCAGGGCAAAAGCGATTCTCGTCCTCCGTGCTTGCTTTTTCTCAGAAAGAGCCGTGGTGTGCGTTTTCGCCGGAAAACGCGTTTTCGGACGAAAACGTGTACGTTTTCACTTCCCGGCCACAGGGAAGCTGCTAGCCGGGAATTCTCTGCCTGGTTCTACCCGCTGCCCGGAACGCTACGCAGGGCAAAAGCGATTCTCGTCCTCCGTGCTTGCTTTTTCTCAGAAAGAGCCGTGGTGTGCGTTTTCGCCGGAAAACGCGTTTTCGGCCGAAAACGTGTACGTTTGCACTTCCCCGCCACAGGGAAGCTGCTAGCCGGTAATTCTCTGCCTGGTTCTACCCGCTGCCTGGAAGGCTACGCAGGGCAAAAGCGATTCTCGTCCTCCGTGCTTGCTTTTTCTCAGAAAGAGCCGTGGTGTGCGTTTTCGCCGGAAAACGCGTTTTCGGCCGAAAACGTGTACGTTTGCACTTCCCGGCCACAGGGAAGCTGCTAGCCGGGAATTCTCTGCCTGGTTCTACCCGCTGCCCGGAACGCTACGCAGGGCAAAAGCGATTCTCGTCCTCCGTGCTTGCTTTTTCTCAGAAAGAGCCGTGGTGTGCGTTTTCGCCGGAAAACGCGTTTTTGGCCGAAAACGTGTACGTTTGCACTTCCCCGCCACAGGGAAGGTGCTAGCCGTGAATTCTCTGCCTGGTTCTACCCGCTGCCCGGAACGCTACGCAGGGCAAAAGCGATTCTCGTCCTCCGTGCTTGCTTTTTCTCAGAAAGAGCCGTGGTGTGCGTTTTCGCCGGAAAACGCGTTTTCGGCCGAAAACGTGTACGTTTGCACTTCCCCGCCACAGGGAAGCTGCTAGCCGGGAATTCTCTGCCTGGTTCTACCCGCTGCCCGGAACGCTACGCAGGGCAAAAGCGATTCTCGTCCTCCGTGCTTGCTTTTTCTCAGAAAGAGCCGTGGTGTGCGTTTTCGCCGGAAAACGCGTTTTCGGCCGAAAACGTGTACGTTTGCACTTCCCGGCCACAGGGAAGCTGCTAGCCGGGAATTCTCTGCCTGGTTCTACCCGCTGCCCGGAACGCTACGCAGGGCAAAAGCGATTCTCGTCCTCCGTGCTTGCTTTTTCTCAGAAAGAGCCGTGGTGTGCGTTTTCGCCGGAAAACGCGTTTTCGGCCGAAAACGTGTACGTTTGCACTTCCCGGCCACAGGGAAGCTGCTAGCCGGGAATTCTCTGCCTGGTTCTACCCGCTGCCCGGAACGCTACGCAGGGCAAAAGCGATTCTCGTCCTCCGTGCTTGCTTTTTCTCAGAAAGAGCCGTGGTGTGCGATTTCGCCGGAAAACGCGTTTTCGGCCGAAAACGTGTACGTTTGCACTTCCCGGCCACAGGGAAGCTGCTAGCCGGGAATTCTCTGCCTGGTTCTACCCGCTGCCCGGAAGCCTACGCAGGGCAAAAGCGATTCTCGTCCTCCGTGCTTGCTTTTTCTCAGAAAGAGCCGTGGTGTGCGTTTTCGCCGGAAAACGCGTTTTCGGCCGAAAACGTGTACGTTTGCACTTCCCCGCCACAGGGAAGGTGCTAGCCGGGAATTCTCTGCCTGGTTCTACCCGCTGCCCGGAACGCTACGCAGGGCAAAAGCGATTCTCGTCCTCCGTGCTTGCTTTTTCTCAGAAAGAGCCGTGGTGTGCGTTTTCGCCGGAAAACGCGTTTTCGGCCGAATACGTGTACGTTTGCACTTCCCCGCCACAGGGAAGCTGCTAGCCGGTAATTCTCTGCCTGGTTCTACCCGCTGCCCGGAAGGCTACGCAGGGCAAAAGCGATTCTCGTCCTCCGTGCTTGCTTTTTCTCAGAAAGAGCCGTGGTGTGCGTTTTCGCCGGAAAACGCGTTTTCGGCCGAAAACGTGTACGTTTGCACTTCCCGGCCACAGGGAAGCTGCTAGCCGGGAATTCTCTGCCTGGTTCTACCCGCTGCCCGGAACGCTACGCAGGGCAAAAGCGATGCTCGTCCTCCGTGCTTGCTTTTTCTCAGAAAGAGCCGTGGTGTGCGTTTTCGCCGGAAAACGCGTTTTCGGCCGAAAACGTGTACGTTTGCACTTCCCCGCCACAGGGAAGCTGCTAGCCGGGAATTCTCTGCCTGGTTCTACCCGCTGCCCGGAACGCTACGCAGGGCAAAAGCGATTCTCGTCCTCCGTGCTTGCTTTTTCTCAGAAAGAGCCGTGGTGTGCGTTTTCGCCGGAAAACGCGTTTTTGTCCGAAAACGTGTACGTTTGCACTTCCCCGCCACAGGGAAGGTGCTAGCCGGGAATTCTCTGCCTGGTTGTACCCGCTGCCCGGAACGCTACGCAGGGCAAAAGCGATTCTCGTCCTCCGTGCTTGCTTTTTCTCAGAAAGAGCCATGGTGTGCTTTTTCGTGAAAACGCGTTTTCGGCCGAAAACGTGTACGTTTGCACTTCCCAGCCACAGGGAAGGTGCTAGCCGGGAATTCTCTGCCTGGTTCTACCCGCTGCCCGGAACGCTACGCAGGGCAAAAGCGATTCTCGTCCTCCGTGCTTGCTTTCTCTCAGAAAGAGCCGTGGTGTGCGTTTTCGCCGGAAAACGCGTTTTCGGCCGAAAACGTGTACGTTTGCACTTCCCGGCCACAGGGAAGCTGCTAGCCGGGAATTCTCTGCCTGGTTCTACCCGCTGCCCGGAACGCTACGCAGGGCAAAAGCGATTCTCGTCCTCCGTGCTTGCTTTTTCTCAGAAAGAGCCGTGGTGTGCTTTTTCGTGAAAAAGCGTTTTCGGCAGAAAACGTGTACGTTTGCACTTCCCGGCCACAGGGAAGCTGCTAGCCGGGAATTCTCTGCCTGGTTCTACCCGCTGCCCGGAACGCTACGCAGGGCAAAAGCGATTCTTGTCCTCCGTGCTTGCTTTTTCTCAGAAAGAGCCGTGGTGTGCGTTTTCGCCGGAAAACGCGTTTTCGGCCGAAAACGTGTACGTTTGCACTTCCCCGCCACAGGGAAGCTGCTAGCCGGGAATTCTCTGCCTGGTTCTACCCGCTGCCCGGAACGCTACGCAGGGCAAAAGCGATTCTCGTCCTCCGTGCTTGCTTTTTCTCAGAAAGAGCCGTGGTGTGCGTTTTCCCCGGAAAACGCGTTTTCGGCCGAAAACGTGTACGTTTGCACTTCCCCGCCACAGGGAAGGTGCTAGCCGGGAATTCTCTGCCTGGTTCTACCCGCTGCCCGGAACGCTACGCAGGGCAAAAGCGGTTCTCGTCCTCCGTGCTTGCTTTTTCTCAGAAAGAGCCGTGGTGTGCGTTTTCGCCGGAAAACGCGTTTTCGGCCGAAAACGTGTACGTTTGCACTTCCCGGCCACAGGGAAGCTGCTAGCCGGGAATTCTCTGCCTGGTTCTACCCGCTGCCCGGAACGCTACGCAGGGCAAAAGCGATTCTCGTCCTCCGTGCTTGCTTTTTCTCAGAAAGAGCCGTGGTGTGCGTTTTCGCCGAAAACGCGTTTTCGGCCGAAAACGTGTACGTTTGCACTTCCCCGCCACAGGGAAGCTGCTAGCCGGGAATTCTCTGCCTGGTTCGACCCGCTGCCCGGAACGCTACGCAGGGCAAAAGCGATTCTCGGCCTCCGTGCTTGCTTTTTCTCAAAAAGAGCCGTGGTGTGCGTTTTCGCCGGAAAACGCGTTTTCGGCCGAAAACGTGTACGTTTGCACTTCCCCGCCACAGGGAAGCTGCTAGCCGGGAATTCTCTGCCTGGTTCTACCCGCTGCCCGGAACGCTACGCAGGGCAAAAGCGATTCTCGTCCTCCGTGCTTGCTTTTTCTCAGAAAGAGCCGTGGTGTGCGTTTTCGCCGGAAAACGCGTTTTCGGCCGAAAACGTGTACGTTTGCACTTCCCCGCCACAGGGAAGCTGCTAGCCGGGAATTCTCTGCCTGGTTCTACCCGCTGCCCGGAACGCTACGCAGGGCAAAAGCGATTCTCGTCCTCCGTGCTTGCTTTTTCTCAGAAAGAGCCGTGGTGTGCTTTTTCGCCGAAAACGCGTTTTCGGCCGAAAACGTGTACGTTTGCACTTCCCAGCCACAGAGAAGGTGCTAGCCGGTAATTCTCTGCCTGGTTCTACCCGCTGCCCAGAACGCTACGCAGGGCAAAAGCGATTCTCGTCGTCCGTGCTTGCTTTTTCTCTGAAAGAGCCGTGGTGTGCGTTTTCCCCGGAAAACGCGTTTTTGGCCGAAAACGTGTACGTTTGCACTTCCCCGCCACAGGGAAGGTGCTAGCCGGGAATTCTCTGCCTGGTTCCACCCGCTGCCCGGAACGCTACGCAGGGCAATAGCGATTCTCGTCCTCCGTGCTTGCTTTTTCTCAGAAAGAGCCTTGGTGTGCTTTTTCGCCGAAAACGCGTTTTTGGCCGAAAACGTGTACGTTTGCAATTCCCTGCCACAGAGAAGGTGCTAGCCGGGAATTCTCTGCCTGGTTCTACCCGCTGCCCGGAACGCTACGCAGGGCAAAAGCGATTCTCGTCCTCCGTGCTTGCTTTTTCTCAAAAAGAGCCGTGGTGTGCGTTTTCGCCGGAAAACGCGTTTTCGGCCGAAAACGTGTACGTTTGCACTTCCCCGCCACAGGGAAGCTGCTAGCCGGGAATTCTCTGCCTGGTTCTACCCGCTGCCCGGAACGCTACGCAGGGCAAAAGCGATTCTCGTCCTCCGTGCTTGCTTTTTCTCAAAAAGAGCCGTGGTGTGCGTTTTCGCCGGAAAACGCGTTTTCGGCCGAAAACGTGTACGTTTGCACTTCCCGGCCACAGGGAAGCTGCTAGCCGGGAATTCTCTGCCTGGTTCTACCCGCTGCCCGGAACGCTACGCAGGGCAAAAGCGATTCTCGTCCTCCGTGCTTGCTTTTTCTCAGAAAGAGCCGTGGTGTGCTTTTTCGCCGAAAACGCGTTATCGGCCGAAAACGTGTACGTTTGCACTTCCCCGCCACAGGGAAGCTGCTAGACGAGAATTCTCTGCCTGGTTCTACCCGCTGCTCGGAACGCTACGCAGGGCAAAAGCGATTCTCGTCCTCCGTGCTTGCTTTTTCTCAGAAAGAGCCGTGGTGTGCGTTTTCGCCGGAAAACGCGTTTTCGGCCGAAAACGTGTACGTTTGCACTTCCCCGCCACAGGGAAGCTGCTAGCCGGGAATTCTCTGCCTGGTTCTACCCGCTGCCCGGAACGCTACGCAGGGCAAAAGCGATTCTCGTCCTCCGTGCTTGCTTTTTCTCAGAAAGAGCCGTGGTGTGCTTTTTCGCCGAAAACGCGTTTTCGGCCGAAAACGTGTACGTTTGCACTTCCCAGCCACAGGGAAGCTGCTAGCCGGGAATTCTCTGCCTGGTTCTACCCGCTGACCGGAACGCTACGCAGGGCAAAAGCGATTCTCGTCCTCCGTGCTTGCTTTTTCTCAGAAAGAGCCGTGGTGTGCGTTTTCGCCGGAAAACGCGTTTTCGGCCGAAAACGTGTACGTTTGCACTTCCCCGCCACAGGGAAGCTGCTAGCCGGTAATTCTCTGCCTGGTTCTACCCGCTGCCCGGAAGGCTACGCAGGGCAAAAGCGATTCTCGTCCTCCGTGCTTGCTTTTTCTCAGAAAGAGCCGTGGTGTGCGTTTTCGCCGGAAAACGCGTTTTCGGCCGAAAACGTGTACGTTTGCACTTCCCGGCCACAGGGAAGCTGCTAGCCGGGAATTCTCTGCCTGGTTCTACCCGCTGCCCGGAACGCTACGCAGGGCAAAAGCGATGCTCGTCCTCCGTGCTTGCTTTTTCTCAGAAAGAGCCGTGGTGTGCGTTTTCGCCGGAAAACGCGTTTTCGGCCGAAAACGTGTACGTTTGCACTTCCCCGCCACAGGGAAGCTGCTAGCCGGGAATTCTCTGCCTGGTTCTACCCGCTGCCCGGAACGCTACGCAGGGCAAAAGCGATTCTCGTCCTCCGTGCTTGCTTTTTCTCAGAAAGAGCCGTGGTGTGCGTTTTCGCCGGAAAACGCGTTTTTGTCCGAAAACGTGTACGTTTGCACTTCCCCGCCACAGGGAAGGTGCTAGCCGGGAATTCTCTGCCTGGTTGTACCCGCTGCCCGGAACGCTACGCAGGGCAAAAGCGATTCTCGTCCTCCGTGCTTGCTTTTTCTCAGAAAGAGCCGTGGTGTGCTTTTTCGTGAAAACGCGTTTTCGGCCGAAAACGTGTACGTTTGCACTTCTTAGCCACAGGGAAGGTGCTAGCCGGGAATTCTCTGCCTGGTTCTACCCGCTGCCCGGAACGCTACGCAGGGCAAAAGCGATTCTCGTCCTCCGTGCTTGCTTTTTCTCAGAAAGAGCCGTGGTGTGCGTTTTCGCCGGAAAACGCGTTTTCGGCCGAAAACGTGTACGTTTGCACTTCCCGGCCACAGGGAAGCTGCTAGCCGGGAATTCTCTGCCTGGTTCTACCCGCTGCCCGGAACGCTACGCAGGGCAAAAGCGATTCTCGTCCTCCGTGCTTGCTTTTTCTCAGAAAGAGCAGTGGTGTGCTTTTTCGTGAAAACGCGTTTTCGGCCGAAAACGTGTACGTTTGCACTTCCCGGCCACAGGGAAGCTGCTAGCCATGAATTCTCTGCCTGGTTCTACCCGCTGCCCGGAACGCTACGCAGGGCAAAAGCGATTCTTGTCCTCCGTGCTTGCTTTTTCTCAGAAAGAGCCGTGGTGTGCGTTTTCGCCGGAAAACGCGTTTTCGGCCGAAAACGTGTACGTTTGCACTTCCCCGCCACAGGGAAGCTGCTAGCCGGGAATTCTCTGCCTGGTTCTACCCGCTGCCCGGAAGGCTACGCAGGGCAAAAGCGATTCTCGTCCTCCGTGCTTGCTTTTTCTCAGAAAGAGCCGTGGTGTGCGTTTTCGCCGGAAAACGCGTTTTTGTCCGAAAACGTGTACGTTTGCACTTCCCCGCCACAGGGAAGGTGCTAGCCGGGAATTCTCTGCCTGGTTCTACCCGCTGCCCGGAAGGCTACGCAGGGCAAAAGCGATTCTCGTCCTCCGTGCTTGCTTTTTCTCAGAAAGAGCCGTGGTGTGCATTTTCGCCGGAAAACGCGTTTTCGGCCGAAAACGTGTACGTTTGCACTTCCCCGCCACAGGGAAGCTGCTAGCCGGGAATTCTCTGCCTGGTTCTACCCGCTGCCCGGAACGCTACGCAGGGCAAAAGCGATTCTCGTCCTCCGTGCTTGCTTTTTCTCAGAAAGAGCCGTGGTGTGCGTTTTCGCCGGAAAACGCGTTTTCGGCCGAAAACGTGTACGTTTGCACTTCCCCGCCACAGGGAAGCTGCTAGCCGGTAATTCTCTGCCTGGTTCTACCCGCTGCCCGGAAGGCTACGCAGGGCAAAAGCGATTCTCGTCCTCCGTGCTTGCTTTTTCTCAGAAAGAGCCGTGGTGTGCGTTTTCGCCGGAAAACGCGTTTTCGGCCGAAAACGTGTACGTTTGCACTTCCCCGCCACAGGGAAGCTGCTAGCCGGGAATTCTCTGCCTGGTTCTACCCGCTGCCCGGAACGCTACGCAGGGCAAAAGCGATTCTCGTCCTCCGTGCTTGCTTTTTCTCAGAAAGAGCCGTGGTGTGCGTTTTCCCCGGAAAACGCGTTTTCGGCCGAAAACGTGTACGTTTGCACTTCCCCGCCACAGGGAAGCTGCTAGCCGGGAATTCTCTGCCTGGTTCTACCCGCTGCCCGGAACGCTACGCAGGGCAAAAGCGATTCTCGTCCTCCGTGCTTGCTTTTTCTCAGAAAGAGCCGTGGTGTGCGTTTTCGCCGGAAAACGCGTTTTCGGCCGAAAACGTGTACGTTTGCACTTCCCCGCCACAGGGAAGCTGCTAGCCGGGAATTCTCTGCCTGGTTCTACCCGCTGCCCGGAACGCTACGCAGGGCAAAAGCGATTCTCGTCCTCCGTGCTTGCTTTTTCTCAGAAAGAGCCGTGGTGTGCGTTTTCGCCGAAAACGCGTTTTCGGCCGAAAACGCGTTTTCGGCCGAAAACGTGTACGTTTGCACTTCCCCGCCACAGGGAAGCTGCTAGCCGGGAATTCTCTGCCTGGTTTTACCCGCTGCCCGGAACGCTACGCAGGGCAAAAGCGATTCTCGTCCTCCGTGCTTGCTTTTTCTCAGAAAGAGCCGTGGTGTGCTTTTTCGTGAAAACGCGTTTTCGGCCGAAAACGTGTACGTTTGCACTTCCCAGCCACAGGGAAGCTGCTAGCCGGGAATTCTCTGCCTGGTTCTACCCGCTGCCCGGAACGCTACGCAGGGCAAAAGCGATTCACGTCCTCCGTGCTTGCTTTTTCTCAGAAAGAGCCGTGGTGTGCGTTTTCGCCAGAAAACGCGTTTTCGGACGAAAACGTGTACGTTTGCACTTCCCGGCCACAGGGAAGCTGCTAGCCGGGAATTCTCTGCCTGGTTCTACCCGCTGCCCGGAACGCTACGCAGGGCAAAAGCGATTCTCGTCCTCCGTGCTTGCTTTTTCTCAGAAAGAGCCGTGGTGTGCGTTTTCGCCGGAAAACGCGTTTTCGGCCGAAAACGTGTACGTTTGCACTTCCCCGCCACAGGGAAGCTGCTAGCCGGTAATTCTCTGCCTGGTTCTACCCGCTGCCTGGAAGGCTACGCAGGACAAAAGCGATTCTCGTCCTCCGTGCTTGCTTTTTCTCAGAAAGAGCCGTGGTGTGCGTTTTCGCCGGAAAACGCGTTTTCGGCCGAAAACGTGTACGTTTGCACTTCCCCGCCACAGGGAAGGTGCTAGCCGGGAATTCTCTGCCTGGTTCTACCCGCTGCCCGGAACGCTACGCAGGGCAAAAGCGATTCTCGTCCTCCGTGCTTGCTTTTTCTCAGAAAGAGCCGTGGTGTGCGTTTTCGCCGGAAAACGCGTTTTCGGCCGAAAACGTGTACGTTTGCACTTCCCGGCCACAGGGAAGCTGCTAGCCGGGAATTCTCTGCCTGGTTCTACCCGCTGCCCGGAACGCTACGCAGGGCAAAAGCGATTCTCGTCCTCCGTGCTTGCTTTTTCTCAGAAAGAGCCGTGGTGTGCGTTTTCGCCGGAAAACGCGTTTTCGGCCGAAAACGTGTACGTTTGCACTTCCCGGCCACAGGGAAGCTGCTAGCCGGGAATTCTCTGCCTGGTTCTACCCGCTGCCCGGAACGCTACGCAGGGCAAAAGCGATTCTCGTCCTCCGTGCTTGCTTTTTCTCAGAAAGAGCCGTGGTGTGCGATTTCGCCGGAAAACGCGTTTTCGGCCGAAAACGTGTACGTTTGCACTTCCCCGCCACAGGGAAGCTGCTAGCCGGGAATTCTCTGCCTGGTTCTACCCGCTGCCCGGAAGCCTACGCAGGGCAAAAGCGATTCTCGTCCTCCGTGCTTGCTTTTTCTCAGAAAGAGCCGTGGTGTGCGTTTTCGCCGGAAAACGCGTTTTCGGCCGAAAACGTGTACGTTTGCACTTCCCCGCCACAGGGAAGGTGCTAGCCGGGAATTCTCTGCCTGGTTCTACCCGCTGCCCGGAACGCTACGCAGGGCAAAAGCGATTCTCGTCCTCCGTGCTTGCTTTTTCTCAGAAAGAGCCGTGGTGTGCGTTTTCGCCGGAAAACGCGTTTTCGGCCGAAAACGTGTACGTTTGCACTTCCCCGCCACAGGGAAGCTGCTAGCCGGTAATTCTCTGCCTGGTTCTACCCGCTGCCCGGAAGGCTACGCAGGGCAAAAGCGATTCTAGTCCTCCGTGCTTGCTTTTTCTCAGAAAGAGCCGTGGTGTGCGTTTTCGCCGGAAAACGCGTTTTCGGCCGAAAACGTGTACGTTTGCACTTCCCGGCCACAGGGAAGCTGCTAGCCGGGAATTCTCTGCCTGGTTCTACCCGCTGCCCGGAACGCTACGCAGGGCAAAAGCGATGCTCGTCCTCCGTGCTTGCTTTTTCTCAGAAAGAGCCGTGGTGTGCGTTTTCGCCGGAAAACGCGTTTTCGGCCGAAAACGTGTACGTTTGCACTTCCCCGCCACAGGGAAGCTGCTAGCCGGGAATTCTCTGCCTGGTTCTACCCGCTGCCCGGAACGCTACGCAGGGCAAAAGCGATTCTCGTCCTCCGTGCTTGCTTTTTCTCAGAAAGAGCCGTGGTGTGCGTTTTCGCCGGAAAACGCGTTTTTGTCCGAAAACGTGTACGTTTGCACTTCCCCGCCACAGGGAAGGTGCTAGCCGGGAATTCTCTGCCTGGTTGTACCCGCTGCCCGGAACGCTACGCAGGGCAAAAGCGATTCTCGTCCTCCGTGCTTGCTTTTTCTCAGAAAGAGCCGTGGTGTGCTTTTTCGTGAAAACGCGTTTTCGGCCGAAAACGTGTACGTTTGCACTTCCCAGCCACAGGGAAGGTGCTAGCCGGGAATTCTCTGCCTGGTTCTACCCGCTGCCCGGAACGCTACGCAGGGCAAAAGCGATTCTCGTCCTCCGTGCTTGCTTTTTCTCAGAAAGAGCCGTGGTGTGCGTTTTCGCCGGAAAACGCGTTTTCGGCCGAAAACGTGTACGTTTGCACTTCCCGGCCACAGGGAAGCTGCTAGCCGGGAATTCTCTGCCTGGTTCTACCCGCTGCCCGGAACGCTACGCAGGGCAAAAGCGATTCTCGTCCTCCGTGCTTGCTTTTTCTCAGAAAGAGCCGTGGTGTGCTTTTTCGTGAAAACGCGTTTTCGGCCGAAAACGTGTACGTTTGCACTTCCCCGCCACAGGGAAGCTGCTAGCCGGGAATTCTCTGCCTGGTTCTACCCGCTGCCCGGAACGCTACGCAGGGCAAAAGCGATTCTTGTCCTCCGTGCTTGCTTTTTCTCAGAAAGAGCCGTGGTGTGCGTTTTCGCCGGAAAACGCGTTTTCGGCCGAAAACGTGTACGTTTGCACTTCCCCGCCACAGGGAAGCTGCTAGCCGGGAATTCTCTGCCTGGTTCTACCCGCTGCCCGGAACGCTACGCAGGGCAAAAGCGATTCTCGTCCTCCGTGCTTGCTTTTTCTCAGAAAGAGCCGTGGTGTGCGTTTTCCCCGGAAAACGCGTTTTCGGCCGAAAACGTGTACGTTTGCACTTCCCCGCCACAGGGAAGGTGCTAGCCGGGAATTCTCTGCCTGGTTCTACCCGCTGCCCGGAACGCTACGCAGGGCAAAAGCGGTTCTCGTCCTCCGTGCTTGCTTTTTCTCAGAAAGAGCCGTGGTGTGCGTTTTCGCCGGAAAACGCGTTTTTGTCCGAAAACGTGTACGTTTGCACTTCCCGGCCACAGGGAAGCTGCTAGCCGGGAATTCTCTGCCTGGTTCTACCCGCTGCCCGGAACGCTACGCAGGGCAAAAGCGATTCTCGTCCTCCGTGCTTGCTTTTTCTCAGAAAGAGCCGTAGTGTGCGTTTTCGCCGGAAAACGCGTTTTTGGCCGAAAACGTGTACGTTAGCACTTCCCAGCCACAGGGAAGCTGCTAGCCGGGAATTCTCTGCCTGGTTCTACCCGCTGCCCGGAACGCTACGCAGGGCAAAAGCGATTCTCGTCCTCCGTGCTTGCTTTTTCTCAGAAAGAGCCGTGGTGTGCGTTTTCGCCGGAAAACGCGTTTTCGGCCGAAAACGTGTACGTTTGCACTTCCCGGCCACAGGGAAGCTGCTAGCCGGGAATTCTCTGCCTGGTTCTACCCGCTGCCCGGAACGCTACGCAGGGCAAAAGCGATTCTCGTCCTCCGTGCTTGCTTTTTCTCAGAAAGAGCCGTGGTGTGCTTTTTCGTGAAAACGCGTTTTCGGCCGAAAACGTGTACGTTTGCACTTCCCAGCCACAGGGAAGCTGCTAGCCGGGAATTCTCTGCCTGGTTCTACCCGCTGCCCGGAACGCTACGCAGGGCAAAAGCGATTCTCGTCCTCCGTGCTTGCTTTTTCTCAGAAAGAGCCGTGGTGTGCGATTTCGCCGGAAAACGCGTTTTCGGCCGAAAACGTGTACGTTTGCACTTCCCCGCCACAGGGAAGCTGCTAGCCGGGAATTCTCTGCCTGGTTCTACCCGCTGCCCGGAAGGCTACGCAGGGCAAAAGCGATTCTCGTCCTCCGTGCTTGCTTTTTCTCAGAAAGAGCCGTGGTGTGCGTTTTCGCCGGAAAACGCGTTTTCGGCCGAAAACGTATACGTTTGCACTTCCCCGCCACAGGGAAGCTGCTAGCCGGGAATTCTCTGCCTGGTTCTACCCGTTGCCCGGAAGGCTACGCAGGGCAAAAGCGATTCTCGTCCTCCGTGCTTGCTTTTTCTCAGAAAGAGCCGTGGTGTGCGTTTTCGCCGGAAAACGCGTTTTCGGCCGAAAACGTATACGTTTGCACTTCCCCGCCACAGGGAAGCTGCTAGCCGGGAATTCTCTGCCTGGTTCTACCCGCTGCCCGGAACGCTACGCAGGGCAAAAGCGATTCTCGTCCTCCGTGCTTGCTTTTTCTCAAAAAGAGCCGTGGTGTGCGTTTTCGCCGGAAAACGCGTTTTCGGCCGAAAACATGTACGTTTGCACTTCCCGGCCACAGTGAAGGTGCTAGCCGGGAATTCTCTGCCTGGTTCTACCCGCTGCCCGGAACGCTACGCAGGGCAAAAGCGATTCTCGTCCTCCGTGCTTGCTTTTTCTCAGAAAGAGCCGTGGTGTGCGTTTTCGCCGGAAAACGCGTTTTCGGCCGAAAACGTGTACGTTTGCACTTCCCCGCCACAGGGAAGCTGCTAGCCGGGAATTCTCTGCCTGGTTCTACCCGCTGCCCGGAACGCTACGCAGGGCAAAAGCGATTCTCGTCCTCCGTGCTTGCTTTTTCTCAGAAAGAGCCGTGGTGTGCGTTTTCGCCGGAAAACGCGTTTTCGGCCGAAAACGTGTACGTTTGCACTTCCCCGCCACAGGGAAGCTGCTAGCCGTGAATTCTCTGCCTGGTTCTACCCGCTGCCCGGAACGCTACGCAGGGCAAAAGCGATTCTCGTCCTCCGTGCTTGCTTTTTCTCAGAAAGAGCCGTAGTGTGCGTTTTCGCCGGAAAACGCGTTTTTGGCCGAAAACGTGTACGTTAGCACTTCCCAGCCACAGGGAAGCTGCTAGCCGGGAATTCTCTGCCTGGTTCTACCCGCTGCCCGGAACGCTACGCAGGGCAAAAGCGATTCTCGTCCTCCGTGCTTGCTTTTTCTCAGAAAGAGCCGTGGTGTGCGTTTACGCCGGAAAACGCGTTTTCGGCCGAAAACGTGTACGTTTGCACTTCCCGGCCACAGGGAAGCTGCTAGCCGGGAATTCTCTGCCTGGTTCTACCCGCTGCCCGGAACGCTACGCAGGGCAAAAGCGATGCTCGTCCTCCGTGCTTGCTTTTTCTCAGAAAGAGCCGTGGTGTGCGTTTTCGCCGGAAAACGCGTTTTCGGCCGAAAACGTGTACGTTTGCACTTCCCCGCCACAGGGAAGCTGCTAGCCGGGAATTCTCTGCCTGGTTCTACCCGCTGCCCGGAACGCTACGCAGGGCAAAAGCGATTCTCGTCCTCCGTGCTTGCTTTTTCTCAGAAAGAGCCGTGGTGTGCGTTTTCGCCGGAAAACGCGTTTTTGTCCGAAAACGTGTACGTTTGCACTTCCCCGCCACAGGGAAGGTGCTAGCCGGGAATTCTCTGCCTGGTTCTACCCGCTGCCCGGAACGCTACGCAGGGCAAAAGCGATTCTCGTCCTCCGTGCTTGCTTTTTCTCAGAAAGAGCCGTGGTGTGCTTTTTCGTGAAAACGCGTTTTCGGCCGAAAACGTGTACGTTTGCACTTCCCAGCCACAGGGAAGGTGCTAGCCGGGAATTCTCTGCCTGGTTCTACCCGCTGCCCGGAACGCTACGCAGGGCAAAAGCGATTCTCGTCCTCCGTGCTTGCTTTTTCTCAGAAAGAGCCGTGGTGTGCGTTTTCGCCGGAAAACGCGTTTTCGGCCGAAAACGTGTACGTTTGCACTTCCCCGCCACAGGGAAGCTGCTAGCCGGGAATTCTCTGCCTGGTTCTACCCGCTGTCCGGAACGCTACGCAGGGCAAAACGATTCTCGTCCTCCGTGCTTGCTTTTTCTCAGAAAGAGCCGTAGTGTGCGTTTTCGCCGGAAAACGCGTTTTTGGCCGAAAACGTGTACGTTTGCACTTCCCCGCCACAGGGAAGGTGCTAGCCGGGAATTCTCTGCCTGGTTCTACCCGCTGCCCGGAACGCTACGCAGGGCAAAAGCGATTCTCGTCCTCCGTGCTTGCTTTTTCTCAGAAAGAGCCGTGGTGTGCGTTTTCGCCGGAAAACGCGTTTTCGGCCGAAAACGTGTACGTTTGCACTTCCCGGCCACAGGGAAGCTGCTAGCCGGGAATTCTCTGCCTGGTTCTACCCGCTGCCCGGAACGCTACGCAGGGCAAAAGCGATACTCGTCCTCCGTGCTTGCTTTTTCTCAGAAAGAGCCGTGGTGTGCGTTTTCGCCGGAAAACGCATTTTCGGCCGAAAACGTGTACGTTTGCACTTCCCCGCCACAGGGAAGCTGCTAGCCGGGAATTCTCTGCCTGGTTCTACCCGCTGCCCGGAACGCTACGCAGGGCAGAAGCGATGCTCGTCCTCCGTGCTTGCTTTTTCTCAGAAAGAGCCGTGGTGTGCGTTTTCGCCGGAAAACGCATTTTCGGCCGAAAACGTGTACGTTTGCACTTCCCCGCCACAGGGAAGCTGCTAGCCGGGAATTCCCTGCCTGGTTCTACCCGCTGCCCGGAACGCTACGCAGGGCAAAAGCGATTCTCGTCCTCCGTGCTTGCTTTTTCTCAGAAAGAGCCGTGGTGTGCGTTTTCGCCGGAAAACGCGTTTTTGTCCGAAAACGTGTACGTTTGCACTTCCCCGCCACAGGGAAGGTGCTAGCCGGGAATTCTCTGCCTGGTTCTACCCGCTGCCCGGAAGGCTACGCAGGGCAAAAGCGATTCTCGTCCTCCGTGCTTGCTTTTTCTCAGAAAGAGCCGTGGTGTGCGTTTTCGCCGGAAAACGCGTTTTTGGCCGAAAACGTGTACGTTTGCACTTCCCCGCCACAGGGAAGGTGCTAGCCGGGAATTCTCTGCCTGGTTCTACCCGTTGCCCGGAACGCTACGCAGGGCAAAAGCGATTCTCGTCCTCCGTGCTTGCTTTTTCTCAGAAAGAGCCGTGGTGTGCGTTTTCGCCGGAAAACGCGTTTTCGGCCGAAAACGTGTACGTTTGCACTTCCCCGCCACAGGGAAGCTGCTAGCCGGGAATTCTCTGCCTGGTTCTACCCGCTGCCCGGAACGCTACGCAGGGCAAAAGCGATTCTCGTCCTCCGTGCTTGCTTTTTCTCAGAAAGAGCCGTGGTGTGCGTTTTCCCCGGAAAACGCGTTTTCGGCCGAAAACGTGTACGTTTGCACTTCCCCGCCACAGGGAAGCTGCTAGCCGGGAATTCTCTGCCTGGTTCTACCCGCTGCCCGGAACGCTACGCAGGGCAAAAGCGATTCTCGTCCTCCGTGCTTGCTTTTTCTCAGAAAGAGCCGTGGTGTGCGTTTTCGCCGGAAAACGCGTTTTCGGCCGAAAACGTGTACGTTTGCACTTCCCGGCCACAGGGAAGCTGCTAGCCGGGAATTCTCTGCCTGGTTCTACCCGCTGCCCGGAACGCTACGCAGGGCAAAAGCGATTCTCGTCCTCCGTGCTTGCTTTTTCTCAGAAAGAGCCATGGTGTGCGTTTTCGCCGGAAAACGCGTTTTCGGCCGAAAACGTGTACGTTTGCACTTCCCCGCCACAGGGAAGCTGCTAGCCGAGAATTCTCTGCCTGGTTCTACCCGCTGCCCGGAACGCTACGCAGGGCAAAAGCGATTCTCGTCCTCCGTGCTTGCTTTTTCTCAGAAAGAGCCGTGGTGTGCGTTTTCGCCGGAAAACGCGTTTTCGGCCGAAAACGTGTACGTTTGCACTTCCCCGCCACAGGGAAGCTGCTAGCCGGGAATTCTCTGCCTGGTTCTACCCGCTGCCCGGAACGCTACGCAGGGCAAAAGCGATTCTCGTCCTCCGTGCTTGCTTTTTCTCAGAAAGAGCCGTGGTGTGCGTTTTCGCCGAAAACGCGTTTCCGGCCGAAAACGTGTACGTTTGCAATTCCCCGCCACAGGGAAGCTGCTAGCCGGGAATTCTCTGCCTGGTTCTACCCGCTGCCCGGAACGCTACGCAGGGCAAAAGCGATTCTCGGCCTCCGTGCTTGCTTTTTCTCAAAAAGAGCCGTGGTGTGCGTTTTCGCCGGAAAACGCGTTTTCGGCCGAAAACGTGTACGTTTGCACTTCCCCGCCACAGGGAAGCTGCTAGCCGGGAATTCTCTGCCTGGTTCTACCCGCTGCCCGGAACGCTACGCAGGGCAAAAGCGATTCTCGTCCTCCGTGCTTGCTTTTTCTCAGAAAGAGCCGTGGTGTGCGTTTTCGCCGAAAACGCGTTTTCGGCCGAAAACGTGTACGTTTGCAATTCCCGGCCACAGGGAAGCTGCTAGCCGGGAATTCTCTGCCTGGTTCTACCCGCTGCCCGGAACGCTACGCAGGGCAAAAGCGATTCTCGTCCTCCGTGCTTGCTTTTTCTCAGAAAGAGCCGTGGTGTGCGTTTTCGCCGGAAAACGCGTTTTCGGCCGAAAACGTGTACGTTTGCACTTCCCGGCCACAGGGAAGCTGCTAGCCGGGAATTCTCTGCCTGGTTCTACCCGCTGCCCGGAACGCTACGCAGGGCAAAAGCGATTCTCGTCCTCCGTGCTTGCTTTTTCTCAGAAAGAGCCGTGGTGTGCGTTTTCGCCGGAAAACGCGTTTTCGGCCGAAAACGTGTACGTTTGCACTTCCCCGCCACAGGGAAGCTGCTAGCCGAGAATTCTCTGCCTGGTTCTACCCGCTGCCCGGAACGCTACGCAGGGCAAAAGCGATTCTCGTCCTCCGTGCTTGCTTTTTCTCAGAAAGAGCCGTGGTGTGCGTTTTCGCCGGAAAACGCGTTTTCGGCCGAAAACGTGTACGTTTGCACTTCCCCGCCACAGGGAAGCTGCTAGCCGGGAATTCTCTGCCTGGTTCTACCCGCTGCCCGGAACGCTACGCAGGGCAAAAGCGATTCTCGTCCTCCGTGCTTGCTTTTTCTCAGAAAGAGCCGTGGTGTGCGTTTTCGCCGAAAACGCGTTTCCGGCCGAAAACGTGTACGTTTGCAATTCCCGGCCACAGGGAAGCTGCTAGCCGGGAATTCTCTGCCTGGTTCTACCCGCTGCCCGGAACGCTACGCAGGGCAAAAGCGATTCTCGTCCTCCGTGCTTGCTTTTTCTCAGAAAGAGCCGTGGTGTGCGTTTTCGCCGGAAAACGCGTTTTCGGCCGAAAACGTGTACGTTTGCACTTCCCCGCCACAGGGAAGCTGCTAGCCGGGAATTCTCTGCCTGGTTCTACCCGCTGCCCGGAACGCTACGCAGGGCAAAAGCGATTCTCGTCCTCCGTGCTTGCTTTTTCTCAGAAAGAGCCGTGGTGTGCGTTTTCGCCGGAAAACGCGTTTTCGGCCGAAAACGTGTACGTTTGCACTTCCCAGCCACAGGAAAGCTGCTAGCCGGGAATTCTCTGCCTGGTTCTACCCGCTGCCCGGAACG
This sequence comes from Athene noctua, assembly GCF_965140245.1. Lineage (NCBI taxonomy): Eukaryota > Metazoa > Chordata > Aves > Strigiformes > Strigidae > Athene > Athene noctua. The sequence continues at coordinate 555,108 of NW_027437545.1, forward strand.
CTACGCAGGGCAAAAGCGATTCTCGTCCTCCGTGCTTGCTTTTTCTCAGAAAGAGCCGTGGTGTGCTTTTTCGTGAAAACGCGTTTTCGGCCGAAAACGTGTACGTTTGCACTTCCCCGCCACAGGGAAGGTGCTAGCCGGGAATTCTCTGCCTGGTTCTACCCGCTGCCCGGAACGCTACGCAGGGCAAAAGCGATTCTCGTCCTCCGTGCTTGCTTTTTCTCAGAAAGAGCCGTGGTGTGCGTTTTCGCCGGAAAACGCGTTTTCGGCCGAAAACGTGTACGTTTGCACTTCCCCGCCACAGGGAAGCTGCTAGCCGGGAATTCTCTGCCTGGTTCTACCCGCTGCCCGGAACGCTACGCAGGGCAAAAGCGATTCTCGTCCTCCGTGCTTGCTTTTTCTCAGAAAGAGCCGTGGTGTGCGATTTCGCCGGAAAACGCGTTTTCGGCAGAAAACGTGTACGTTTGCACTTCCCCGCCACAGGGAAGCTGCTAGCCGGGAATTCTCTGCCTGGTTCTACCCGCTGCCCGGAAGGCTACGCAGGGCAAAAGCGATTCTCGTCCTCCGTGCTTGCTTTTTCTCAGAAAGAGCCGTGGTGTGCGTTTTCGCCGGAAAACGCGTTTTCGGCCGAAAACGTATACGTTTGCACTTCCCCGCCACAGGGAAGCTGCTAGCCGGGAATTCTCTGCCTGGTTCTACCCGCTGCCCGGAAGGCTACGCAGGGCAAAAGCGATTCTCGTCCTCCGTGCTTGCTTTTTCTCAGAAAGAGCCGTGGTGTGCGTTTTCGCCGGAAAACGCGTTTTCGGCCGAAAACGTATACGTTTGCACTTCCCCGCCACAGGGAAGCTGCTAGCCGGGAATTCTCTGCCTGGTTCTACCCGCTGCCCGGAACGCTACGCAGGGCAAAAGCGATTCTCGTCCTCCGTGCTTGCTTTTTCTCAGAAAGAGCCGTGGTGTGCGTTTTCGCCGGAAAACGCGTTTTCGGCCGAAAACGTGTACGTTTGCAATTCCCGGCCACAGGGAAGCTGCTAGCCGGGAATTCTCTGCCTGGTTCTACCCGCTGCCCCGAACGCTACGCAGGGCAAAAGCGATTCTCGTCCTCCGTGCTTGCTTTTTCTCAAAAAGTGCCGTGGTGTGCGTTTTCGCCGGAAAACGCGTTTTCGGCCGAAAACGTGTACGTTTGCACTTCCCGGCCACAGGGAAGCTGCTAGCCGGGAATTCTCTGCCTGGTTCTACCCGCTGCCCGGAAGGCTACGCAGGGCAAATGCGATTCTCGTCCTCCGTGCTTGCTTTTTCTCAGAAAGAGCCGTGGTGTGCCTTTTCGCCGGAAAACGCGTTTTCGGCCGAAAACGTATACGTTTGCACTTCCCCGCCACAGGGAAGCTCCTAGCCGGGAATTCTCTGCCTGGTTCTACCCGCTGCCCGGAACGCTACGCAGGGCAAAAGCGATTCTCGTCCTCCGTGCTTGCTTTTTCTCAGAAAGAGCCGTGGTGTGCGTTTTCGCCGGAAAACGCGTTTTCGGCCGAAAACGTGTACGTTTGCAATTCCCGGCCACAGGGAAGCTGCTAGCCGGGAATTCTCTGCCTGGTTCTACCCGCTGCCCCGAACGCGACGCAGGGCAAAAGCGATTCTCGTCCTCCGTGCTTGCTTTTTCTCAAAAAGTGCCGTGGTGTGCGTTTTCGCCGGAAAACGCGTTTTCGGCCGAAAACGTGTACGTTTGCACTTCCCGGCCACAGGGAAGCTGCTAGCCGGGAATTCTCTGCCTGGTTCTACCCGCTGCCCGGAAGGCTACGCAGGGCAAATGCGATTCTCGTCCTCCGTGCTTGCTTTTTCTCAGAAAGAGCCGTGGTGTGCCTTTTCGCCGGAAAACGCGTTTTCGGAAGAAAACGTGTACGTTTGCACTTCCCCGCCACAGGGAAGCTGCTAGCCGGGAATTCTCTGCCTGGTTCTACCCGCTGCGCGGAACGCTACGCAGGGCAAAAGCGATTCTCGTTCTCCGTGCTTGCTTTTTCTCAGAAAGAGCCGTGGTGTGCGTTTTCGCCGGAAAACGCGTTTTCGGCCGAAAACGTGTACGTTTGCACTTCCCCGCCACAGGGAAGCTGCTAGCCGAGAATTCTCTGCCTGGTTCTACCCGCTGCCCGGAACGCTACGCAGGGCAAAAGCAATTCTCGTCCTCCGTGCTTGCTTTTTCTCAGAAAGAGCCGTGGTGTGCGTTTTCGCCGGAAAACGCGTTTTCGGCCGAAAACGTGTACGTTTGCACTTCCCCGCCACAGGGAAGCTGCTAGCCGGGAATTCTCTGCCTGGTTCTACCCGCTGCCCGGAACGCTACGCAGGGCAAAAGCGATTCTCGTCCTCCGTGCTTGCTTTTTCTCAGAAAGAGCCGTGGTGTGCGTTTTCGCCGAAAACGCGTTTCCGGCCGAAAACGTGTACGTTTGCAATTCCCGGCCACAGGGAAGCTGCTAGCCGGGAATTCTCTGCCTGGTTCTACCCGCTGCCCGGAACGCTACGCAGGGCAAAAGCGATTCTCGGCCTCCGTGCTTGCTTTTTCTCAAAAAGAGCCGTGGTGTGCGTTTTCGCCGGAAAACGCGTTTTCGGCCGAAAACGTGTACGTTTGCACTTCCCCGCCACAGGGAAGCTGCTAGCCGGGAATTCTCTGCCTGGTTCTACCCGCTGCCCGGAACGCTACGCAGGGCAAAAGCGATTCTCGTCCTCCGTGCTTGCTTTTTCTCAGAAAGAGCCGTGGTGTGCGTTTTCGCCGAAAACGCGTTTTCGGCCGAAAACGTGTACGTTTGCAATTCCCGGCCACAGGGAAGCTGCTAGCCGGGAATTCTCTGCCTGGTTCTACCCGCTGCCCGGAACGCTACGCAGGGCAAAAGCGATTCTCGTCCTCCGTGCTTGCTTTTTCTCAGAAAGAGCCGTGGTGTGCGTTTTCGCCGGAAAACGCGTTTTCGGCCGAAAACGTGTACGTTTGCACTTCCCGGCCACAGGGAAGCTGCTAGCCGGGAATTCTCTGCCTGGTTCTACCCGCTGCCCGGAACGCTACGCAGGGCAAAAGCGATTCTCGTCCTCCGTGCTTGCTTTTTCTCAGAAAGAGCCGTGGTGTGCGTTTTCGCCGGAAAACGCGTTTTCGGCCGAAAACGTGTACGTTTGCACTTCCCCGCCACAGGGAAGCTGCTAGCCGAGAATTCTCTGCCTGGTTCTACCCGCTGCCCGGAACGCTACGCAGGGCAAAAGCGATTCTCGTCCTCCGTGCTTGCTTTTTCTCAGAAAGAGCCGTGGTGTGCGTTTTCGCCGGAAAACGCGTTTTCGGCCGAAAACGTGTACGTTTGCACTTCCCCGCCACAGGGAAGCTGCTAGCCGGGAATTCTCTGCCTGGTTCTACCCGCTGCCCGGAACGCTACGCAGGGCAAAAGCGATTCTCGTCCTCCGTGCTTGCTTTTTCTCAGAAAGAGCCGTGGTGTGCGTTTTCGCCGAAAACGCGTTTCCGGCCGAAAACGTGTACGTTTGCAATTCCCGGCCACAGGGAAGCTGCTAGCCGGGAATTCTCTGCCTGGTTCTACCCGCTGCCCGGAACGCTACGCAGGGCAAAAGCGATTCTCGTCCTCCGTGCTTGCTTTTTCTCAAAAAGAGCCGTGGTGTGCGTTTTCGCCGGAAAACGCGTTTTCGGCCGAAAACGTGTACGTTTGCACTTCCCCGCCACAGGGAAGCTGCTAGCCGGGAATTCTCTGCCTGGTTCTACCCGCTGCCCGGAACGCTACGCAGGGCAAAAGCGATTCTCGTCCTCCGTGCTTGCTTTTTCTCAGAAAGAGCCGTGGTGTGCGTTTTCGCCGGAAAACGCGTTTTCGGCCGAAAACGTGTACGTTTGCACTTCCCAGCCACAGGAAAGCTGCTAGCCGGGAATTCTCTGCCTGGTTCTACCCGCTGCCCGGAACGCTACGCAGGGCAAAAGCGATTCTCGTCCTCCGTGCTTGCTTTTTCTCAGAAAGAGCCGTGGTGTGCGTTTTCGCCGGAAAACGCGTTTTCGGCCGAAAACGTGTACGTTTGCACTTCCCCGCCACAGGGAAGCTGCTAGCCGGGAATTCTCTGCCTGGTTCTACCCGCTGCCCGGAACGCTACGCAGGGCAAAAGCGATTCTCGTCCTCCGTGCTTGCTTTTTCTCAGAAAGAGCCGTGGTGTGCGATTTCGCCGGAAAACGCGTTTTCGGCAGAAAACGTGTACGTTTGCACTTCCCCGCCACAGGGAAGCTGCTAGCCGGGAATTCTCTGCCTGGTTCTACCCGCTGCCCGGAAGGCTACGCAGGGCAAAAGCGATTCTCGTCCTCCGTGCTTGCTTTTTCTCAGAAAGAGCCGTGGTGTGCGTTTTCGCCGGAAAACGCGTTTTCGGCCGAAAACGTATACGTTTGCACTTCCCCGCCACAGGGAAGCTGCTAGCCGGGAATTCTCTGCCTGGTTCTACCCGCTGCCCGGAAGGCTACGCAGGGCAAAAGCGATTCTCGTCCTCCGTGCTTGCTTTTTCTCAGAAAGAGCCGTGGTGTGCGTTTTCGCCGGAAAACGCGTTTTCGGCCGAAAACGTATACGTTTGCACTTCCCCGCCACAGGGAAGGTGCTAGCCGGGAATTCTCTGCCTGGTTCTACCCGCTGCCCGGAACGCTACGCAGGGCAAAAGCGATTCTCGTCCTCCGTGCTTGCTTTTTCTCAGAAAGAGCCGTGGTGTGCGTTTTCGCCGGAAAACGCGTTTTCGGCCGAAAACGTGTACGTTTGCAATTCCCGGCCACAGGGAAGCTGCTAGCCGGGAATTCTCTGCCTGGTTCTACCCGCTGCCCCGAACGCTACGCAGGGCAAAAGCGATTCTCGTCCTCCGTGCTTGCTTTTTCTCAAAAAGTGCCGTGGTGTGCGTTTTCGCCGGAAAACGCGTTGTCGGCCGAAAACGTGTACGTTTGCACTTCCCGGCCACAGGGAAGCTGCTAGCCGGGAATTCTCTGCCTGGTTCTACCCGCTGCCCGGAAGGCTACGCAGGGCAAATGCGATTCTCGTCCTCCGTGCTTGCTTTTTCTCAGAAAGAGCCGTGGTGTGCCTTTTCGCCGGAAAACGCGTTTTCGGCCGAAAACGTATACGTTTGCACTTCCCCGCCACAGGGAAGCTGCTAGCCGGGAATTCTCTGCCTGGTTCTACCCGCTGTCCGGAACGCTACGCAGGGCAAAAGCGATTCTCGTCCTCCGTGCTTGCTTTTTCTCAGAAAGAGCCGTGGTGTGCGTTTTCGCCGGAAAACGCGTTTTCGGCCGAAAACGTGTACGTTTGCAATTCCCGGCCACAGGGAAGCTGCTAGCCGGGAATTCTCTGCCTGGTTCTACCCGCTGCCCCGAACGCGACGCAGGGCAAAAGCGATTCTCGTCCTCCGTGCTTGCTTTTTCTCAAAAAGTGCCGTGGTGTGCGTTTTCGCCGGAAAACGCGTTTTCGGCCGAAAACGTGTACGTTTGCACTTCCCGGCCACAGGGAAGCTGCTAGCCGGGAATTCTCTGCCTGGTTCTACCCGCTGCCCGGAAGGCTACGCAGGGCAAATGCGATTCTCGTCCTCCGTGCTTGCTTTTTCTCAGAAAGAGCCGTGGTGTGCCTTTTCGCCGGAAAACGCGTTTTCGGCAGAAAACGTGTACGTTTGCACTTCCCCGCCACAGGGAAGCTGCTAGCCGGGAATTCTCTGCCTGGTTCTACCCGCTGCCCGGAACGCTACGCAGGGCAAAAGCGATTCTCGTCCTCCGTGCTTGCTTTTTCTCAGAAAGAGCCGTGGTGTGCGTTTTCGCCGGAAAACGCGTTTTCGGCCGAAAACGTGTACGTTTGCACTTCCCCGCCACAGGGAAGCTGCTAGCCGTGAATTCTCTGCCTGGTTCTACCCGCTGCCCGGAACGCTACGCAGGGCAAAAGCGATTCTCGTCCTCCGTGCTTGCTTTTTCTCAGAAAGAGCCGTAGTGTGCGTTTTCGCCGGAAAACGCGTTTTTGGCCGAAAACGTGTACGTTAGCACTTCCCAGCCACAGGGAAGCTGCTAGCCGGGAATTCTCTGCCTGGTTCTACCCGCTGCCCGGAACGCTACGCAGGGCAAAAGCGATGCTCGTCCTCCGTGCTTGCTTTTTCTCAGAAAGAGCCGTGGTGTGCGTTTTCGCCGGAAAACGCGTTTTCGGCCGAAAACGTGTACGTTTGCACTTCCCGGCCACAGGGAAGCTGCTAGCCGGGAATTCTCTGCCTGGTTCTACCCGCTGCCCGGAACGCTACGCAGGGCAAAAGCGATTCTCGTCCTCCGTGCTTGCTTTTTCTCAGAAAGAGCCGTGGTGTGCTTTTTCGTGAAAACGCGTTTTCGGCCGAAAACGTGTACGTTTGCACTTCCCCGCCACAGGGAAGCTGCTAGCCGGGAATTCTCTGCCTGGTTCTACCCGCTGCCCGGAACGCTACGCAGGGCAAAAGCGATTCTCGTCCTCCGTGCTTGCTTTTTCTCAGAAAGAGCCGTGGTGTGCGATTTCGCCGGAAAACGCGTTTTCGGCCGAAAACGTGTACGTTTGCACTTCCCCGCCACAGGGAAGCTGCTAGCCGGGAATTCTCTGCCTGGTTCTACCCGCTGCCCGGAAGGCTACGCAGGGCAAAAGCGATTCTCGTCCTCCGTGCTTGCTTTTTCTCAGAAAGAGCCGTGGTGTGCGTTTTCGCCGGAAAACGCGTTTTCGGCCGAAAACGTATACGTTTGCACTTCCCCGCCACAGGGAAGCTGCTAGCCGGGAATTCTCTGCCTGGTTCTACCCGCTGCACGGAAGGCTACGCAGGGCAAAAGCGATTCTCGTCCTCCGTGCTTGCTTTTTCTCAGAAAGAGCCGTGGTGTGCGTTTTCGCCGGAAAACGCGTTTTCGGCCGAAAACGTATACGTTTGCACTTCCCCGCCACAGGGAAGCTGCTAGCCGGGAATTCTCTGCCTGGTTCTACCCGCTGCCCGGAACGCTACGCAGGGCAAAAGCGATTCTCGTCCTCTGTGCTTGCTTTTTCTCAAAAAGAGCCGTGGTGTGCGTTTTCGCCGGAAAACGCGTTTTCGGCCGAAAACGTGTACGTTTGCACTTCCCGGCCACAGTGAAGGTGCTAGCCGGGAATTCTCTGCCTGGTTCTACCCGCTGCCCGGAACGCTACGCAGGGCAAAAGCGATTCTCGTCCTCCGTGCTTGCTTTTTCTCAGAAAGAGCCGTGGTGTGCGTTTTCGCCGGAAAACGCGTTTTCGGCCGAAAACGTGTACGTTTGCACTTCCCCGCCACAGGGAAGCTGCTAGCCGGGAATTCTCTGCCTGGTTCTACCCGCTGCCCGGAACGCTACGCAGGGCAAAAGCGATTCTCGTCCTCCGTGCTTGCTTTTTCTCAGAAAGAGCCGTGGTGTGCGTTTTCGCCGGAAAACGCGTTTTCGGCCGAAAACGTGTACGTTTGCACTTCCCCGCCACAGGGAAGCTGCTAGCCGTGAATTCTCTGCCTGGTTCTACCCGCTGCCCGGAACGCTACGCAGGGCAAAAGCGATTCTCGTCCTCCGTGCTTGCTTTTTCTCAGAAAGAGCCGTAGTGTGCGTTTTCGCCGGAAAACGCGTTTTTGGCCGAAAACGTGTACGTTAGCACTTCCCAGCCACAGGGAAGCTGCTAGCCGGGAATTCTCTGCCTGGTTCTACCCGCTGCCCGGAACGCTACGCAGGGCAAAAGCGATTCTCGTCCTCCGTGCTTGCTTTTTCTCAGAAAGAGCCGTGGTGTGCGTTTACGCCGGAAAACGCGTTTTCGGCCGAAAACGTGTACGTTTGCACTTCCCGGCCACAGGGAAGCTGCTAGCCGGGAATTCTCTGCCTGGTTCTACCCGCTGCCCGGAACGCTACGCAGGGCAAAAGCGATGCTCGTCCTCCGTGCTTGCTTTTTCTCAGAAAGAGCCGTGGTGTGCGTTTTCGCCGGAAAACGCGTTTTCGGCCGAAAACGTGTACGTTTGCACTTCCCCGCCACAGGGAAGCTGCTAGCCGGGAATTCTCTGCCTGGTTCTACCCGCTGCCCGGAACGCTACGCAGGGCAAAAGCGATTCTCGTCCTCCGTGCTTGCTTTTTCTCAGAAAGAGCCGTGGTGTGCGTTTTCGCCGGAAAACGCGTTTTTGTCCGAAAACGTGTACGTTTGCACTTCCCCGCCACAGGGAAGGTGCTAGCCGGGAATTCTCTGCCTGGTTCTACCCGCTGCCCGGAAGGCTACGCAGGGCAAAAGCGATTCTCGTCCTCCGTGCTTGCTTTTTCTCAGAAAGAGCCGTGGTGTGCTTTTTCGTGAAAACGCGTTTTCGGCCGAAAACGTGTACGTTTGCACTTCCCAGCCACAGGGAAGGTGCTAGCCGGGAATTCTCTGCCTGGTTCTACCCGCTGCCCGGAACGCTACGCAGGGCAAAAGCGATTCTCGTCCTCTGTGCTTGCTTTTTCTCAGAAAGAGCCGTGGTGTGCGTTTTCGCCGGAAAACGCGTTTTCGGCCGAAAACGTGTACGTTTGCACTTCCCCGCCACAGGGAAGCTGCTAGCCGGTAATTCTCTGCCTGGTTCTACCCGCTGCCCGGAAGGCTACGCAGGGCAAAAGCGATTCTCGTCCTCCGTGCTTGCTTTTTCTCAGAAAGAGCCGTGGTGTGCGTTTTCGCCGGAAAACGCGTTTTCGGCTGAAAACGTGTACGTTTGCACTTCCCGGCCACAGGGAAGCTGCTAGCCGGGAATTCTCTGCCTGGTTCTACCCGCTGCCCGGAACGCTACGCAGGGCAAAAGCGATTCTCGTCCTCCGTGCTTGCTTTTTCTCAGAAAGAGCCGTGGTGTGCGTTTTCGCCGAAAACGCGTTTTCGGCCGAAAACGTGTACGTTTGCACTTCCCCGCCACAGGGAAGGTGCTAGCCGGGAATTCTCTGCCTGGTTCTACCCGCTGCCCGGAACGCTACGCAGGTCAAAAGCGATTCTCGTCCTCCGTGCTTGCTTTTTCTCAGAAAGAGCCGTGGTGTGCGTTTTCCCCGGAAAACGCGTTTTCGGCCGAAAACGTGTACGTTTGCACTTCCCCGCCACAGGGAAGCTGCTAGCCGGGAATTCTCTGCCTGGTTCTACCCGCTGCCCGGAACGCTACGCAGGGCAAAAGCGATTCTCGTCCTCCGTGCTTGCTTTTTCTCAGAAAGAGCCGTGGTGTGCGTTTTCGCCGGAAAACGCGTTTTCGGCAGAAAACGTGTACGTTTGCACTTCCCGGCCACAGGGAAGCTGCTAGCCGGGAATTCTCTGCCTGGTTCTACCCGCTGCCCGGAACGCTACGCAGGGCAAAAGCGATTCTCGTCCTCCGTGCTTGCTTTTTCTCAGAAAGAGCCGTGGTGTGCGTTTTCGCCGAAAACGCGTTTTCGGCCGAAAACGTGTACGTTTGCAATTCCCGGCCACAGGGAAGCTGCTAGCCGGGAATTCTCTGCCTGGTTCTACCCGCTGCCCGGAACGCTACGCAGGGCAAAAGCGATTCTCGGCCTCCGTCCTTGCTTTTTCTCAAAAAGAGCCGTGGTGTGCGTTTTCGCCGGAAAACGCGTTTTCGGCCGAAAACGTGTACGTTTGCACTTCCCCGCCACAGGGAAGCTGCTAGCCGGGAATTCTCTGCCTGGTTCTACCCGCTGCCCGGAACGCTACGCAGGGCAAAAGCGATTCTCGTCCTCCGTGCTTGCTTTTTCTCAGAAAGAGCCGTGGTGTGCGTTTTCGCCGGAAAACGCGTTTTCGGCCGAAAACGTGTACGTTTGCACTTCCCGGCCACAGGGAAGCTGCTAGCCGGGAATTCTCTGCCTGGTTCTACCCGCTGTCCGGAACGCTACGCAGGGCAAAAGCGATGCTCGTCCTCCGTGCTTGCTTTTTCTCAGAAAGAGCCGTGGTGTGCGTTTTCGCCGGAAAACGCGTTTTTGTCCGAAAACGTGTACGTTTGCACTTCCCCGCCACAGGGAAGGTGCTAGCCGGGAATTCTCTGCCTGGTTCTACCCGCTGCCCGGAACGCTACGCAGGGCAAAAGCGATTCTCGTTCTCCGTGCTTGCTTTTTCTCAGAAAGAGCCGTGGTGTGCTTTTTCGTGAAAACGCGTTTTCGGCCGAAAACGTGTACGTTTGCACTTCCCAGCCACAGGGAAGGTGCTAGCCGGGAATTCTCTGCCTGGTTCTACCCGCTGCCCGGAAGGCTACGCAGGGCAAAAGCGATTCTCGTCCTCCGTGCTTGCTTTTTCTCAGAAAGAGCCGTGGTGTGCGTTTTCGCCGGAAAACGCGTTTTCGGCCGAAAACGTGTACGTTTGCACTTCCCGGCCACAGGGAAGCTGCTAGCCGGGAATTCTCTGCCTGGTTCTACCCGCTGCCCGGAACGCTACGCAGGGCAAAAGCGATTCTCGTCCTCCGTGCTTGCTTTTTCTCAGAAAGAGCCGTGGTGTGCGTTTTCGCCGGAAAACGCGTTTTCGGCCGAAAACGTGTACGTTTGCACTTCCCCGCCACAGGGAAGCTGCTAGCCGGTAATTCTCTGCCTGGTTCTACCCGCTGCCCGGAAGGCTACGCAGGGCAAAAGCGATTCTCGTCCTCCGTGCTTGCTTTTTCTCAGAAAGAGCCGTGGTGTGCGTTTTCGCCGGAAAACGCGTTTTCGGCCGAAAACGTGTACGTTTGCAATTCCCGGCCACAGGGAAGCTGCTAGCCGGGAATTCTCTGCCTGGTTCTACCCGCTGCCCGGAACGCTACGCAGGGCAAAAGCGATTCTCGTCCTCCGTGCTTGCTTTTTCTCAGAAAGAGCCGTGGTGTGCGTTTTCGCCGGAAAACGCGTTTTTGGCCGAAAACGTGTACGTTTGCACTTCCCCGCCACAGGGAAGGTGCTAGCCGTGAATTCTCTGCCTGGTTCTACCCGCTGCCCGGAAGGCTACGCAGGGCAAAAGCGATTCTCGTCCTCCGTGCTTGCTTTTTCTCAGAAAGAGCCGTGGTGTGCGTTTTCGCCGGAAAACGCGTTTTTGGCCGAAAACGTGTACGTTTGCACTTCCCCGCCACAGGGAAGGTGCTAGCCGGGAATTCTCTGCCTGGTTCTACCCGTTGCCCGGAACGCTACGCAGGGCAAAAGCGATTCTCGTCCTCCGTGCTTGCTTTTTCTCAGAAAGAGCCGTGGTGTGCGTTTTCGCCGGAAAACGCGTTTTGGGCCGAAAACGTGTACGTTTGCACTTCCCGGCCACAGGGAAGCTGCTAGCCGGGAATTCTCTGCCTGGTTCTACCCGCTGCCCGGAACGCTACGCAGGGCAAAAGCGATTCTCGTCCTCCGTGCTTGCTTTTTCTCAGAAAGAGCCGTGGTGTGCTTTTTCGTGAAAACGCGTTTTCGGCCGAAAACGTGTACGTTTGCACTTCCCAGCCACAGGGAAGCTGCTAGCCGGGAATTCTCTGCCTGGTTCTACCCGCTGCCCGGAAGGCTACGCAGGGCAAAAGCGATTCTCGTCCTCCGTGCTTGCTTTTTCTCAGAAAGAGCCGTGGTGTGCGTTTTCGCCGGAAAACGCGTTTTCGGCCGAAAACGTGTACGTTTGCACTTCCCGGCCACAGGGAAGCTGCTAGCCGGGAATTCTCTGCCTGGTTCTACCCGCTGTCCGGAACGCTACGCAGGGCAAAAGCGATGCTCGTCCTCCGTGCTTGCTTTTTCTCAGAAAGAGCCGTGGTGTGCGTTTTCGCCGGAAAACGCGTTTTTGTCCGAAAACGTGTACGTTTGCACTTCCCCGCCACAGGGAAGGTGCTAGCCGGGAATTCTCTGCCTGGTTCTACCCGCTGCCCGGAACGCTACGCAGGGCAAAAGCGATTCTCGTTCTCCGTGCTTGCTTTTTCTCAGAAAGAGCCGTGGTGTGCTTTTTCGTGAAAACGCGTTTTCGGCCGAAAACGTGTACGTTTGCACTTCCCAGCCACAGGGAAGCTGCTAGCCGGGAATTCTCTGCCTGGTTCTACCCGCTGCCCGGAAGGCTACGCAGGGCAAAAGCGATTCTCGTCCTCCGTGCTTGCTTTTTCTCAGAAAGAGCCGTGGTGTGCGTTTTCGCCGGAAAACGCGTTTTCGGCCGAAAACGTGTACGTTTGCACTTCCCGGCCACAGGGAAGCTGCTAGCCGGGAATTCTCTGCCTGGTTCTACCCGCTGCCCGGAACGCTACGCAGGGCAAAAGCGATTCTCGTCCTCCGTGCTTGCTTTTTCTCAGAAAGAGCCGTGGTGTGCGTTTTCGCCGGAAAACGCGTTTTCGGCCGAAAACGTGTACGTTTGCACTTCCCCGCCACAGGGAAGCTGCTAGCCGGTAATTCTCTGCCTGGTTCTACCCGCTGCCCGGAAGGCTACGCAGGGCAAAAGCGATTCTCGTCCTCCGTGCTTGCTTTTTCTCAGAAAGAGCCGTGGTGTGCGTTTTCGCCGGAAAACGCGTTTTCGGCCGAAAACGTGTACGTTTGCACTTCCCGGCCACAGGGAAGCTGCTAGCCGGGAATTCTCTGCCTGGTTCTACCCGCTGCCCGGAACGCTACGCAGGGCAAAAGCGATTCTCGTCCTCCGTGCTTGCTTTTTCTCAGAAAGAGCCGTGGTGTGCGTTTTCGCCGGAAAACGCGTTTTTGGCCGAAAACGTGTACGTTTGCACTTCCCCGCCACAGGGAAGGTGCTAGCCGTGAATTCTCTGCCTGGTTCTACCCGCTGCCCGGAAGGCTACGCAGGGCAAAAGCGATTCTCGTCCTCCGTGCTTGCTTTTTCTCAGAAAGAGCCGTGGTGTGCGTTTTCGCCGGAAAACGCGTTTTTGGCCGAAAACGTGTACGTTTGCACTTCCCCGCCACAGGGAAGGTGCTAGCCGGGAATTCTCTGCCTGGTTCTACCCGTTGCCCGGAACGCTACGCAGGGCAAAAGCGATTCTCGTCCTCCGTGCTTGCTTTTTCTCAGAAAGAGCCGTGGTTTGCGTTTTCGCCGGAAAACGCGTTTTCGGCCGAAAACGTGTACGTTTGCACTTCCCGGCCACAGGGAAGCTGCTAGCCGGGAATTCTCTGCCTGGTTCTACCCGCTGCCCGGAACGCTACGCAGGGCAAAAGCGATTCTCGTCCTCCGTGCTTGCTTTTTCTCAGAAAGAGCCGTGGTGTGCTTTTTCGTGAAAACGCGTTTTCGGCCGAAAACGTGTACGTTTGCACTTCCCAGCCACAGGGAAGCTGCTAGCCGGGAATTCTCTGCCTGGTTCTACCCGCTGCCCGGAAGGCTACGCAGGGCAAAAGCGATTCTCGTCCTCCGTGCTTGCTTTTTCTCAGAAAGAGCCGTGGTGTGCGTTTTCGCCGGAAAACGCGTTTTCGGCCGAAAACGTGTACGTTTGCACTTCCCCGCCACAGGGAAGCTGCTAGCCGGTAATTCTCTGCCTGGTTCTACCCGCTGCCCGGAACGCTACGCAGGGCAAAAGCGATTCTCGTCCTCCGTGCTTGCTTTTTCTCAGAAAGAGCCGTGGTGTGCGTTTTCGCCGGAAAACGCGTTTTTGGCCGAAAACGTGTACGTTTGCACTTCCCGGCCACAGGGAAGCTGCTAGCCGGGAATTCTCTGCCTGGTTCTACCCGCTGCCCGGAAGGCTACGCAGGGCAAAAGCGATTCTCGTCCTCCGTGCTTGCTTTTTCTCAGAAAGAGCCGTGGTGTGCGTTTTCGCCGGAAAACGCGTTTTTGGCCGAAAACGTGTACGTTTGCACTTCCCCGCCACAGGGAAGCTGCTAGCCGGGAATTCTCTGCCTGGTTCTACCCGCTGCCCGGAAGGCTACGCAGGGCAAAAGCGATTCTCGTCCTCCGTGCTTGCTTTTTCTCAGAAAGAGCCGTGGTGTGCGATTTCGCCGGAAAACGCGTTTTCGGCCGAAAACGTGTACGTTTGCACTTCCCCGCCACAGGGAAGCTGCTAGCCGGGAATTCTCTGCCTGGTTCTACCCGCTGCCCGGAAGGCTACGCAGGGCAAAAGCGATTCTCGTCCTCCGTGCTTGCTTTTTCTCAGAAAGAGCCGTGGTGTGCGTTTTCGCCGGAAAACGCGTTTTCGGCCGAAAACGTATACGTTTGCACTTCCCCGCCACAGGGAAGCTGCTAGCCGGGAATTCTCTGCCTGGTTCTACCCGCTGCCCGGAACGCTACGCAGGGCAAAAGCGATTCTCGTCCTCCGTGCTTGCTTTTTCTCAGAAAGAGCCGTGGTGTGCGTTTTCGCCGGAAAACGCGTTTTCGGCCGAAAACGTGTACGTTTGCAATTCCCGGCCACAGGGAAGCTGCTAGCCGGGAATTCTCTGCCTGGTTCTACCCGCTGCCCGGAACGCTACGCAGGGCAAAAGCGATTCTCGTCCTCCGTGCTTGCTTTTTCTCAGAAAGAGCCGTGGTGTGCCTTTTCGCCGGAAAACGCGTTTTCGGCCGAAAACGTGTACGTTTGCACTTCCCCGCCACAGGGAAGCTGCTAGCCGGGAATTCTCTGCCTGGTTCTACCCGCTGCCCGGAACGCTACGCAGGGCAAAAGCGATTCTCGTCCTCCGTGCTTGCTTTTTCTCAGAAAGAGCCGTGGTGTGCGTTTTCGCCGGAAAACGCGTTTTCGGCCGAAAACGTGTACGTTTGCACTTCCCCGCCACAGGGAAGCTGCTAGCCGTGAATTCTCTGCCTGGTTCTACCCGCTGCCCGGAACGCTACGCAGGGCAAAACGATTCTCGTCCTCCGTGCTTGCTTTTTCTCAGAAAGAGCCGTGGTTTGCGTTTTCGCCAGAAAACGCGTTTTCGGCCGAAAACGTGTACGTTTGCAATTCCCGGCCACAGGGAAGCTGCTAGCCGGGAATTCTCTGCCTGGTTCTACCCGCTGCCCGGAACGCTACGCAGGGCAAAAGCGATTCTCGTCCTCCGTGCTTGCTTTTTCTCAGAAAGAGCCGTGGTGTGCTTTTTCGTGAAAACGCGTTTTCGGCCGAAAACGTGTACGTTTGCACTTCCCAGCCACAGGGAAGCTGCTAGCCGGGAATTCTCTGCCTGGTTCTACCCGCTGCCCGGAAGGCTACGCAGGGCAAAAGCGATTCTCGTCCTCCGTGCTTGCTTTTTCTCAGAAAGAGCCGTGGTGTGCGTTTTCGCCGGAAAACGCGTTTTCGGCCGAAAACGTGTACGTTTGCACTTCCCGGCCACAGGGAAGCTGCTACCCGGGAATTCTCTGCCTGGTTCTACCCGCTGCCCGGAACGCTACGCAGGGCAAAAGCGATTCTCGTCCTCCGTGCTTGCTTTTTCTCAGAAAGAGCCGTGGTGTGCGTTTTCGCCGGAAAATGCGTTTTCGGCCGAAAACGTGTACGTTTGCACTTCCCCGCCACAGGGAAGCTGCTAGCCGGTAATTCTCTGCCTGGTTCTACCCGCTGCCCGGAACGCTACGCAGGGCAAAAGCGATTCTCGTCCTCCGTGCTTGCTTTTTCTCAGAAAGAGCCGTGGTGTGCGTTTTCGCCGGAAAACACGTTTTTGGCCGAAAACGTGTACGTTTGCACTTCCCGGCCACAGGGAAGCTGCTAGCCGGGAATTCTCTGCCTGGTTCTACCCGCTGCCCGGAACGCTACGCAGGGCAAAAGCGATTCTCGTCCTCCGTGCTTGCTTTTTCTCAGAAAGAGCCGTGGTGTGCGTTTTCGCCGGAAAACGCGTTTTTGGCCGAAAACGTGTACGTTTGCACTTCCCCGCCACAGGGAAGCTGCTAGCCGGGAATTCTCTGCCTGGTTCTACCCGCTGCCCGGAAGGCTACGCAGGGCAAAAGCGATTCTCGTCCTCCGTGCTTGCTTTTTCTCAGAAAGAGCCGTGGTGTGCGATTTCGCCGGAAAACGCGTTTTCGGCCGAAAACGTGTACGTTTGCACTTCCCCGCCACAGGGAAGCTGCTAGCCGGGAATTCTCTGCCTGGTTCTACCCGCTGCCCGGAAGGCTACGCAGGGCAAAAGCGATTCTCGTCCTCCGTGCTTGCTTTTTCTCAGAAAGAGCCGTGGTGTGCGTTTTCGCCGGAAAACGCGTTTTCGGCCGAAAACGTATACGTTTGCACTTCCCCGCCACAGGGAAGCTGCTAGCCGGGAATTCTCTGCCTGGTTCTACCCGCTGCCCGGAACGCTACGCAGGGCAAAAGCGATTCTCGTCCTCCGTGCTTGCTTTTTCTCAGAAAGAGCCGTGGTGTGCGTTTTCGCCGGAAAACGCGTTTTCGGCCGAAAACGTGTACGTTTGCAATTCCCGGCCACAGGGAAGCTGCTAGCCGGGAATTCTCTGCCTGGTTCTACCCGCTGCCCGGAACGCTACGCAGGGCAAAAGCGATTCTCGTCCTCCGTGCTTGCTTTTTCTCAGAAAGAGCCGTGGTGTGCCTTTTCGCCGGAAAACGCGTTTTCGGCCGAAAACGTGTACGTTTGCACTTCCCCGCCACAGGGAAGCTGCTAGCCGGGAATTCTCTGCCTGGTTCTACCCGCTGCCCGGAACGCTACGCAGGGCAAAAGCGATTCTCGTCCTCCGTGCTTGCTTTTTCTCAGAAAGAGCCGTGGTGTGCGTTTTCGCCGGAAAACGCGTTTTCGGCCGAAAACGTGTACGTTTGCACTTCCCCGCCACAGGGAAGCTGCTAGCCGGGAATTCTCTGCCTGGTTCTACCCGCTGCCCGGAACGCTACGCAGGGCAAAAGCGATGCTCGTCCTCCGTGCTTGCTTTTTCTCAGAAAGAGCCGTGGTGTGCGTTTTCGCCGGAAAACGCATTTTCGGCCGAAAACGTGTACGTTTGCACTTCCCCGCCACAGGGAAGCTGCTAGCCGGGAATTCTCTGCCTGGTTCTACCCGCTGCCCGGAACGCTACGCAGGGCAAAAGCGATTCTCGTCCTCCGTGCTTGCTTTTTCTCAGAAAGAGCCGTGGTGTGCTTTTTCGTGAAAACGCGTTTTCGGCCGAAAACGTGTACGTTTGCACTTTCCAGCCACAGGGAAGCTGCTAGCCGGGAATTCTCTGCCTGGTTCTACCCGCTGCCCGGAACGCTACGCAGGGCAAAAGCGATTCTCGTCCTCCGTGCTTGCTTTTTCTCAGAAAGAGCCGTGGTGTGCGTTTTCGCCGGAAAACGCGTTTTCGGCCGAAAACGTGTACGTTTGCACTTCCCGGCCACAGGGAAGCTGCTAGCCGGGAATTCTCTGCCTGGTTCTACCCGCTGCCCGGAACGCTACGCAGGGCAAAAGCGATACTCGTCCTCCGTGCTTGCTTTTTCTCAGAAAGAGCCGTGGTGTGCGTTTTCGCCGGAAAACGCATTTTCGGCCGAAAACGTGTACGTTTGCACTTCCCCGCCACAGGGAAGCTGCTAGCCGGGAATTCTCTGCCTGGTTCTACCCGCTGCCCGGAACGCTACGCAGGGCAAAAGCGATTCTCGTCCTCCGTGCTTGCTTTTTCTCAGAAAGAGCCGTGGTGTGCGTTTTCGCCGGAAAACGGGTTTTCGGCCGAAAACGTGTACGTTTGCACTTCCCCGCCACAGGGAAGCTGCTAGCCGGGAATTCTCTGCCTGGTTCTACCCGCTGCCCGGAACGCTACGCAGGGCAAAAGCGATGCTCGTCCTCCGTGCTTGCTTTTTCTCAGAAAGAGCCGTGGTGTGCGTTTTCGCCGGAAAACGCATTTTCGGCCGAAAACGTGTACGTTTGCACTTCCCCGCCACAGGGAAGCTGCTAGCCGGGAATTCTCTGCCTGGTTCTACCCGCTGCCCGGAACGCTACGCAGGGCAAAAGCGATTCTCGTCCTCCGTGCTTGCTTTTTCTCAGAAAGAGCCGTGGTGTGCGTTTTCGCCGGAAAACGCGTTTTTGTCCGAAAACGTGTACGTTTGCACTTCCCCGCCACAGGGAAGGTGCTAGCCGGGAATTCTCTGCCTGGTTCTACCCGCTGCCCGGAACGCTACGCAGGGCAAAAGCGATTCTCGTCCTCCGTGCTTGCTTTTTCTCAGAAAGAGCCGTGGTGTGCTTTTTCGTGAAAACGCGTTTTCGGCCGAAAACGTGTACGTTTGCACTTCCCAGCCACAGGGAAGGTGCTAGCCGGGAATTCTCTGCCTGGTTCTACCCGCTGCCCGGAACGCTACGCAGGGCAAAAGCGATTCTCGTCCTCCGTGCTTGCTTTTTCTCAGAAAGAGCCGTGGTGTGCGTTTTCCCCGGAAAACGCGTTTTCGGCCGAAAACGTGTACGTTTGCACTTCCCCGCCACAGGGAAGCTGCTAGCCGGGAATTCTCTGCCTGGTTCTACCCGCTGCCCGGAACGCTACGCAGGGCAAAAGCGATTCTCGTCCTCCGTGCTTGCTTTTTCTCAGAAAGAGCCGTGGTGTGCGTTTTCGCCGGAAAACGCGTTTTCGGCCGAAAACGTGTACGTTTGCAATTCCCCGCCACAGGGAAGCTGCTAGCCGGGAATTCTCTGCCTGGTTCTACCCGCTGCCCGGAACGCTACGCAGGGCAAAAGCGATTCTCGTCCTCCGTGCTTGCTTTTTCTCAGAAAGAGCCGTGGTGTGCGTTTTCGCCGAAAACGCGTTTTCGGCCGAAAACGTGTACGTTTGCAATTCCCGGCCACAGGGAAGCTGCTAGCCGGGAATTCTCTGCCTGGTTCTACCCGCTGCCCGGAACGCTACGCAGGGCAAAAGCGATTCTCGTCCTCCGTGCTTGCTTTTTCTCAGAAAGAGCCGTGGTGTGCGTTTTCGCCGGAAAACGCGTTTTCGGCCGAAAACGTGTACGTTTGCACTTCCCGGCCACAGGGAAGCTGCTAGCCGGGAATTCTCTGCCTGGTTCTACCCGCTGCCCGGAACGCTACGCAGGGCAAAAGCGATGCTCGTCCTCCGTGCTTGCTTTTTCTCAGAAAGAGCCGTGGTGTGCGTTTTCGCCAGAAAACGCGTTTTTGTCCGAAAACGTGTACGTTTGCACTTCCCAGCCACAGGGAAGGTGCTAGCCGGGAATTCTCTGCCTGGTTCTACCCGCTGCCCGGAACGCTACGCAGGGCAAAAGCGATTCTCGTCCTCCGTGCTTGCTTTTTCTCAGAAAGAGCCGTGGTGTGCGTTTTCCCCGGAAAACGCGTTTTCGGCCGAAAACGTGTACGTTTGCACTTCCCGGCCACAGGGAAGCTGCTAGCCGGGAATTCTCTGCCTGGTTCTACCCGCTGCCCGGAACGCTACGCAGGGCAAAAGCGATTCTCGTCCTCCGTGCTTGCTTTTTCTCAGAAAGAGCCGTGGTGTGCGTTTTCGCCGGAAAACGCGTTTTCGGCCGAAAACGTGTACGTTTGCACTTCCCCGCCACAGGGAAGCTGCTAGCCGGGAATTCTCTGCCTGGTTCTACCCGCTGCCCGGAACGCTACGCAGGGCAAAAGCGATTCTCGTCCTCCGTGCTTGCTTTTTCTCAGAAAGAGCCGTGGTGTGCGTTTTCGCCGGAAAACGCGTTTTCGGCCGAAAACGTGTACGTTTGCACTTCCCGGCCACAGGGAAGCTGCTAGCCGGGAATTCTCTGCCTGGTTCTACCCGCTGCCCGGAACGCTACGCAGGGCAAAAGCGATACTCGTCCTCCGTGCTTGCTTTTTCTCAGAAAGAGCCGTGGTGTGCGTTTTCGCCGGAAAACGGGTTTTCGGCCGAAAACGTGTACGTTTGCACTTCCCCGCCACAGGGAAGCTGCTAGCCGGGAATTCTCTGCCTGGTTCTACCCGCTGCCCGGAACGCTACGCAGGGCAAAAGCGATTCTCGTCCTCCGTGCTTGCTTTTTCTCAGAAAGAGCCGTGGTGTGCGTTTTCGCCGGAAAACGCGTTTTCGGCCGAAAACGTGTACGTTTGCACTTCCCCGCCACAGGGAAGGTGCTAGCCGGGAATTCTCTGCCTGGTTCTACCCGCTGCCCGGAACGCTACGCAGGGCAAAAGCGATTCTCGTCCTCCGTGCTTGCTTTTTCTCAGAAAGAGCCGTGGTGTGCTTTTTCGTGAAAACGCGTTTTCGGCCGAAAACGTGTACGTTTGCACTTCCCAGCCACAGGGAAGGTGCTAGCCGGGAATTCTCTGCCTGGTTCTACCCGCTGCCCGGAACGCTACGCAGGGCAAAAGCGATTCTCGTCCTCCGTGCTTGCTTTTTCTCAGAAAGAGCCGTGGTGTGCGTTTTCGCCGGAAAACGCGTTTTCGGCCGAAAACGTGTACGTTTGCACTTCCCCGCCACAGGGAAGCTGCTAGCCGGGAATTCTCTGCCTGGTTCTACCCGCTGCCCGGAACGCTACGCAGGGCAAAAGCGATTCTCGTCCTCCGTGCTTGCTTTTTCTCAGAAAGAGCCGTGGTGTGCGTTTTCGCCGGAAAACGCGTTTTTGTCCGAAAACGTGTACGTTTGCACTTCCCCGCCACAGGGAAGGTGCTAGCCGGGAATTCTCTGCCTGGTTCTACCCGCTGCCCGGAACGCTACGCAGGGCAAAAGCGATTCTCGTCCTCCGTGCTTGCTTTTTCTCAGAAAGAGCCGTGGTGTGCTTTTTCGTGAAAACGCGTTTTCGGCCGAAAACGTGTACGTTTGCACTTCCCAGCCACAGGGAAGGTGCTAGCCGGGAATTCTCTGCCTGGTTCTACCCGCTGCCCGGAACGCTACGCAGGGCAAAAGCGATTCTCGTCCTCCGTGCTTGCTTTTTCTCAGAAAGAGCCGTGGTGTGCGTTTTCGCCGGAAAACGCGTTTTCGGCCGAAAACGTGTACGTTTGCACTTCCCCGCCACAGGGAAGCTGCTAGCCGGGAATTCTCTGCCTGGTTCTACCCGCTGCCCGGAACGCTACGCAGGGCAAAAGCGATTCTCGTCCTCCGTGCTTGCTTTTTCTCAGAAAGAGCCGTGGTGTGCGTTTTCGCCGGAAAACGCGTTTTCGGCCGAAAACGTGTACGTTTGCACTTCCCCGCCACAGGGAAGCTGCTAGCCGGGAATTCTCTGCCTGGTTCTACCCGCTGCCCGGAACGCTACGCAGGGCAAAAGCGATTCTCGTCCTCCGTGCTTGCTTTTTCTCAGAAAGAGCCGTGGTGTGCGTTTTCGCCGAAAACGCGTTTTCGGCCGAAAACGTGTACGTTTGCAATTCCCGGCCACAGGGAAGCTGCTAGCCGGGAATTCTCTGCCTGGTTCTACCCGCTGCCCGGAACGCTACGCAGGGCAAAAGCGATTCTCGTCCTCCGTGCTTGCTTTTTCTCAGAAAGAGCCGTGGTGTGCGTTTTCGCCGGAAAACGCGTTTTCGGCCGAAAACGTGTACGTTTGCACTTCCCGGCCACAGGGAAGCTGCTAGCCGGGAATTCTCTGCCTGGTTCTACCCGCTGCCCGGAACGCTACGCAGAGCAAAAGCGATGCTCGTCCTCCGTGCTTGCTTTTTCTCAGAAAGAGCCGTGGTGTGCGTTTTCGCTAGAAAACGCGTTTTTGTCCGAAAACGTGTACGTTTGCACTTCCCCGCCACAGGGAAGGTGCTAGCCGGGAATTCTCTGCCTGGTTCTACCCGCTGCCCGGAACGCTACGCGGGGCAAAAGCGATTCTCGTCCTCCGTGCTTGCTTTTTCTCAGAAAGAGCCGTGGTGTGCTTTTTCGTGAAAACGCGTTTTCGGCCGAAAACGTGTACGTTTGCACTTCCCAGCCACAGGGAAGGTGCTAGCCGGGAATTCTCTGCCTGGTTCTACCCGCTGCCCGGAAGGCTACGCAGGGCAAAAGCGATTCTCGTCCTCCGTGCTTGCTTTTTCTCAGAAAGAGCCGTGGTGTGCGTTTTCGCCGGAAAACGCGTTTTCGGCCGAAAACGTGTACGTTTGCACTTCCCGGCCACAGGGAAGCTGCTAGCCGGGAATTCTCTTCCTGGTTCTACCCGCTGCCCGGAACGCAACGCAGGGCAAAAGCGATTCTCGTCCTCCGTGCTTGCTTTTTCTCAGAAAGAGCCGTAGTGTGCGTTTTCGCCGGAAAACGCGTTTTTGGCCGAAAACGTGTACGTTAGCACTTCCCAGCCACAGGGAAGCTGCTAGCCGGGAATTCTCTGCCTGGTTCTACCCGCTGCCCGGAACGCTACGCAGGTCAAAAGCGATTCTCGTCCTCCGTGCTTGCTTTTTCTCAGAAAGAGCCGTGGTGTGCGTTTTCGCCGGAAAACGCGTTTTCGGCCGAAAACGTGTACGTTTGCACTTCCCGGCCACAGGGAAGCTGCTAGCCGGGAATTCTCTGCCTGGTTCTACCCGCTGCCCGGAACGCTACGCAGGGCAAAAGCGATGCTCGTCCTCCGTGCTTGCTTTTTCTCAGAAAGAGCCGTGGTGTGCGTTTTCGCCGGAAAACGCGTTTTCGGCCGAAAACGTGTACGTTTGCACTTCCCCGCCACAGGGAAGCTGCTAGCCGGGAATTCTCTGCCTGGTTCTACCCGCTGCCCGGAACGCTACGCAGGGCAAAAGCGATTCTCGTCCTCCGTGCTTGCTTTTTCTCAGAAAGAGCCGTGGTGTGCGTTTTCGCCGGAAAACGCGTTTTTGTCCGAAAACGTGTACGTTTGCACTTCCCCGCCACAGGGAAGGTGCTAGCCGGGAATTCTCTGCCTGGTTCTACCCGCTGCCCGGAACGCTACGCAGGGCAAAAGCGATTCTCGTCCTCCGTGCTTGCTTTTTCTCAGAAAGAGCCGTGGTGTGCTTTTTAGCCGAAAACGCGTTTTCGGCCGAAAACGTGTACGTTTGCACTTCCCAGCCACAGGGAAGGTGCTAGCCGGGAATTCTCTGCCTGGTTCTACCCGCTGCCCGGAACGCTACGCAGGGCAAAAGCGATTCTCGTCCTCCGTGCTTGCTTTTTCTCAGAAAGAGCCGTGGTGTGCGTTTTCGCCGGAAAACGCGTTTTCGGCCGAAAACGTGTACGTTTGCACTTCCCCGCCACAGGGAAGCTGCTAGCCGGGAATTCTCTGCCTGGTTCTACCCGCTGCCCGGTACGCTACGCAGGGCAAAAGCGATTCTCGTCCTCCGTGCTTGCTTTTTCTCAGAAAGAGCCGTGGTGTGCGTTTTCGCCGGAAAACGCGTTTTCGGCCGAAAACGTGTACGTTTGCACTTCCCCGCCACAGGGAAGCTGCTAGCCGGGAATTCTCTGCCTGGTTCTACCCGCTGCCCGGAACGCTACGCAGGGCAAAAGCGATTCTCGTCCTCCGTGCTTGCTTTTTCTCAGAAAGAGCCGTGGTGTGCGTTTTCCCCGGAAAACGCGTTTTCGGCCGAAAACGTGTACGTTTGCACTTCCCCGCCACAGGGAAGCTGCTAGCCGGGAATTCTCTGCCTGGTTCTACCCGCTGCCCGGAAGGCTACGCAGGGCAAAAGCGATTCTCGTCCTCCGTGCTTGCTTTTTCTCAGAAAGAGCCGTGGTGTGCGTTTTCGCCGGAAAACGCGTTTTTGGCCGAAAACGTGTACGTTTGCACTTCCCCGCCACAGGGAAGCTGCTAGCCGGGAATTCTCTGCCTGGTTCTACCCGCTGCCCGGAACGCTACGCAGGGCAAAAGCGATTCTCGTCCTCCGTGCTTGCTTTTTCTCAGAAAGAGCCGTGGTGTGCGTTTTCGCCGAAAACGCGTTTTCGGCCGAAAACGTGTACGTTTGCAATTCCCGGCCACAGGGAAGCTGCTAGCCGGGAATTCTCTGCCTGGTTCTACCCGCTGCCCGGAACGCTACGCAGGGCAAAAGCGATTCTCGGCCTCCGTGCTTGCTTTTTCTCAAAAAGAGCCGTGCTGTGCGTTTTCGCCGGAAAACGCGTTTTCGGCCGAAAACGTGTACGTTTGCACTTCCCCGCCACAGGGAAGCTGCTAGCCGGGAATTCTCTGCCTGGTTCTACCCGCTGCCCGGAACGCTACGCAGGGCAAAAGCGATTCTCGTCCTCCGTGCTTGCTTTTTCTCAGAAAGAGCCGTGGTGTGCGTTTTCGCCGGAAAACGCGTTTTCGGCCGAAAACGTGTACGTTTGCACTTCCCGGCCACAGGGAAGCTGCTAGCCGGGAATTCTCTGCCTGGTTCTACCCGCTGCCCGGAACGCTACGCAGGGCAAAAGCGATGCTCGTCCTCCGTGCTTGCTTTTTCTCAGAAAGAGCCGTGGTGTGCGTTTTCGCCGGAAAACGCGTTTTTGTCCGAAAACGTGTACGTTTGCATTTCCCCGCCACAGGGAAGGTGCTAGTCGGGAATTCTCTGCCTGGTTCTACCCGCTGCCCGGAACGCTACGCAGGGCAAAAGCGATTCTCGTCCTCCGTGCTTGCTTTTTCTCAGAAAGAGCCGTGGTGTGCTTTTTCGTGAAAACGCGTTTTCGGCCGAAAACGTGTACGTTTGCACTTCCCAGCCACAGGGAAGGTGCTAGCCGGGAATTCTCTGCCTGGTTCTACCCGCTGCCCGGAAGGCTACGCAGGGCAAAAGCGATTCTCGTCCTCCGTGCTTGCTTTTTCTCAGAAAGAGCCGTGGTGTGCGTTTTCGCCGGAAAACGCGTTTTCGGCCGAAAACGTGTACGTTTGCACTTCCCGGCCACAGGGAAGCTGCTAGCCGGGAATTCTCTGCCTGGTTCTACCCGCTGCCCGGAACGCTACGCAGGGCAAAAGCGATTCTCGTCCTCCGTGCTTGCTTTTTCTCAGAAAGAGCCGTGGTGTGCGTTTTCGCCGGAAAACGCGTTTTCGGCCGAAAACGTGTACGTTTGCACTTCCCCGCCACAGGGAAGCTGCTAGCCGGTAATTCTCTGCCTGGTTCTACCCGCTGCCCGGAAGGCTACGCAGGGCAAAAGCGATTCTCGTCCTCCGTGCTTGCTTTTTCTCAGAAAGAGCCGTGGTGTGCGTTTTCGCCGGAAAACGCGTTTTCGGCCGAAAACGTGTACGTTTGCACTTCCCGGCCACAGGGAAGCTGCTAGCCGGGAATCCTCTGCCTGGTTCTACCCGCTGCCCGGAACGCTACGCAGGGCAAAAGCGATTCTCGTCCTCCGTGCTTGCTTTTTCTCAGAAAGAGCCGTGGTGTGCGTTTTCGCCGGAAAACGCGTTTTTGGCCGAAAACGTGTACGTTTGCACTTCCCCGCCACAGGGAAGGTGCTAGCCGTGAATTCTCTGCCTGGTTCTACCCGCTGCCCGGAAGGCTACGCAGGGCAAAAGCGATTCTCGTCCTCCGTGCTTGCTTTTTCTCAGAAAGAGCCGTGGTGTGCGTTTTCGCCGGAAAACGCGTTTTCGGCCGAAAACGTGTACGTTTGCACTTCCCCGCCACAGGGAAGGTGCTAGCCGGGAATTCTCTGCCTGGTTCTACCCGCTGCCCGGAAGGCTATGCAGGGCAAAAGCGATTCTCGTCCTCCGTGCTTGCTTTTTCTCAGAAAGAGCCGTGGTGTGCGTTTTCGCCGGAAAACGCGTTTTCGGCCGAAAACGTGTACGTTTGCACTTCCCCGCCACAGGGAAGCTGCTAGCCGTGAATTCTCTGCCTGGTTCTACCCGCTGCCCGGAACGCTACGCAGGGCAAAAGCGATTCTCGTCCTCCGTGCTTGCTTTTTCTCAGAAAGAGCCGTGGTGTGCGTTTTCGCCGGAAAACGCGTTTTCGGCCGAAAACGTGTACGTTTGCACTTCCCGGCCACAGGGAAGCTGCTAGCCGGGAATTCTCTGCCTGGTTCTACCCGCTGCCCGGAACGCTACGCAGGGCAAAAGCGATGCTCGTCCTCCGTGCTTGCTTTTTCTCAGAAAGAGCCGTGGTGTGCGTTTTCGCCGGAAAACGCGTTTTCGGCCGAAAACTTGTACGTTTGCACTTCCCCGCCACAGGGAAGCTGCTAGCCGGGAATTCTCTGCCTGGTTCTACCCGCTGCCCGGAACGCTACGCAGGGCAAAAGCGATTCTCGTCCTCCGTGCTTGCTTTTTCTCAGAAAGAGCCGTGGTGTGCGTTTTCGCCGGAAAACGCGTTTTTGTCCGAAAACGTGTACGTTTGCACTTCCCCGCCACAGGGAAGCTGCTAGCCGGGAATTCTCTGCCTGGTTCTACCCGCTGCCCGGAACGCTACGCAGGGCAAAAGCGATTCTCGTCCTCCGTGCTTGCTTTTTCTCAGAAAGAGCCGTGGTGTGCTTTTTCGCCGGAAAACGCGTTTTCGGCCGAAAACGTGTACGTTTGCACTTCCCCGCCACAGGGAAGCTGCTAGCCGGGAATTCTCTGCCTGGTTCTACCCGCTGCCTGGAAGGCTACGCAGGGCAAAAGCGATTCTCGTCCTCCGTGCTTGCTTTTTCTCAGAAAGAGCCGTGGTGTGCGTTTTCGCCGGAAAACGCGTTTTCGGCCGAAAACGTGTACGTTTGCACTTCCCGGCCACAGGGAAGCTGCTAGCCGGGAATTCTCTGCCTGGTTCTACCCGGTGCCCGGAACGCTACGCAGGGCAAAAGCGATTCTCGTCCTCCGTGCTTGCTTTTTCTCAGAAAGAGCCGTGGTGTGCGTTTTCGCCGGAAAACGCGTTTTCGGCCGAAAACGTGTACGTTTGCACTTCCCCGCCACAGGGAAGCTGCTAGCCGGTAATTCTCTGCCTGGTTCTACCCGCTGCCCGGAACGCTAAGTAGGGCAAAAGCGATTTGGTCCTCCGTGCTTGCTTTTTCTCAGAAAGAGCCGTGGTGTGCTTTTTCGCCGAAAACGCGTTTTCGGCCGAAAACGTGTACGTTTGCACTTCCCAGCCACAGGGAAGCTGCTAGCCCGGAATTCTCTGCCTGGTTCTACCCGCTGCCCGGAACGCTACGCAGGGCAAAAGCGATTCTCGTCCTCCGTGCTTGCTTTTTCTCAGAAAGAGCCGTGGTGTGCGTTTTCGCGGGAAAACGCGTTTTCGGCCGAAAACGTGTACGTTTGCACTTCCCCGCCACAGAGAAGGTGGTAGCCGTGAATTCTCTGCCTGGTTCTACCCGCTGCCCGGAACGCTACGCAGGGCAAAAACGATTCTCGTCCTCCGTGCTTGCTTTTTCTCAGAAAGAGCCGTGGTGTGCTTTTTCGCCGAAAACGCGTTTTTGGCCGAAAACGTGTACGTTTGCACTTCCCCTCCACAGGGAAGCTGCTAGCCGGGAATTCTCTGCCTGGTTCTACCCGCTGCCCGGAACGCTACGCAGGGCAAAAGCGATTCTCGTCCTCCGTGCTTGCTTTTTCTCAGAAAGAGCCGTGGTGTGCGTTTTCGCCGGAAAACGCGTTTTCGGCCGAAAACGTGTACGTTTGCACTTCCCAGCCACAGGAAAGCTGCTAGCCGGGAATTCTCTGCCTGGTTCTACCCGCTGCCCGGAACGCTACGCAGGGCAGAAGCGATTCTCGTCCTCCGTGCTTGCTTTTTCTCAGAAAGAGCCGTGGTGTGCGTTTTCGCCGGAAAACGCGTTTTCGGCCGAAAACGTGTACGTTTGCACTTCCCCGCCACAGGGAAGGTACTAGCCGGGAATTCTCTGCCTGGTTCTACCCGCTGCCCGGAACGCTACGCAGGGCAAAAGCGATTCTCGTCCTCCGTGCTTGCTTTTTCTCAGAAAGAGCCGTGGTGTGCGTTTTCGCCGGAAAACGCGTTTTCGGCCGAAAACGTGTACGTTTGCACTTCCCCGCCACAGGGAAGCTGCTAGCCGGGAATTCTCTGCCTGGTTCTACCCGCTGCCCGGAACGCTACGCAGGGCAAAAGCGATTCTCGTCCTCCGTGCTTGATTTTTCTCAGAAAGAGCCGTGGTGTGCGTTTTCCCCGGAAAACTCGTTTTCGGCCGAAAACGTGTACGTTTGCACTTCCCCGCCACAGGGAAGCTGCTAGCCGGGAATTCTCTGCCTGGTTCTACCCGCTGCCCGGAACGCTACGCAGGGCAAAAGCGATTCTCGTCCTCCGTGCTTGCTTTTTCTCAGAAAGAGCCGTGGTGTGCGTTTTCGCCGGAAAACGCGTTTTCGGCCGAAAACGTGTACGTTTGCACTTCCCCGCCACACGGAAGCTGCTAGCCGGGAATTCTCTGCCTGGTTCTACCCGCTGCCCGGAACGCTACGCAGGGCAAAAGCGATTCTCGTCCTCCGTGCTTGCTTTTTCTCAGAAAGAGCCGTGGTGTGCGTTTTCGCCGGAAAACGCGTTTTCGGCCGAAAACGTGTACGTTTGCACTTCCCAGCCACAGGAAAGCTGCTAGCCGGGAATTCTCTGCCTGGTTCTACCCGCTGCCCGGAACGCTACGCAGGGCAAAAGCGATTCTCGTCCTCCGTGCTTGCTTTTTCTCAGAAAGAGCCGTGGTGTGCGTTTTCGCCGGAAAACGCGTTTTCGGCCGAAAACGTGTATGTTTGCACTTCCCGGCCACAGGGAAGCTGCTAGCCGGGAATTCTCTGCCTGGTTGTACCCGCTGCCCGGAACTCTACGCCGGGCAAAAGCTATTCTCGTCCTCCGTGCTTGCTTTTTCTCAGAAAGAGCCGTGGTGTGCGTTTTCGCCGGAAAACGCGTTTTCGGCCGAAAACGTGTACGTTTGCACTTCCCCGCCACAGGGAAGGTGCTAGCCGGGAATTCTCTGCCTGGTTCTACCCGCTGCCCGGAACGCTACGCAGGGCAAAAGCGATTCTCGTCCTCCGTGCTTGCTTTTTCTCAGAAAGAGCCCTGGTGTGCCTTTTCGCCGGAAAACGCGTTTTCGGCCGAAAACGTGTACGTTTGCACTTCCCCGCCACAGGGAAGCTGCTAGCCGGGAATTCTCTGCCTGGTTCTACCCGCTGCCCGGAACGCTACGCAGGGCAAAAGCGATTCTCGTCCTCCGTGCTTGCTTTTTCTCAGAAAGAGCCGTGGTGTGCGTTTTCGCCGGAAAACGCGTTTTCGGCCGAAAACGTATACGTTTGCACTTCCCCGCCACAGGGAAGCTGCTAGCCGGGAATTCTCTGCCTGGTTCTACCCGCTGCCCGGAACGCTACGCAGGGCAAAAGCGATTCTCGTCCTCCGTGCTTGCTTTTTCTCAGAAAGAGCCGTGGTGTGCGTTTTCGCCGAAAACGCATTTTCGGCCGAAAACGTGTACGTTTGCAATTCCCGGCCACAGGGAAGCTGCTAGCCGGGAATTCTCTGCCTGGTTCTACCCGCTGCCCGGAACGCTACGCAGGGCAAAAGCGATTCTCGTCCTCCGTGCTTGCTTTTTCTCAAAAAGAGCCGTGGTGTGCGTTTTCGCCGGAAAACGCGTTTTCGGCCGAAAACGTGTACGTTTGCACTTCCCGGCCACAGGGAAGCTGCTAGCCGGGAATTCTCTGCCTGGTTCTACCCGCTGCCCGGAACGCTACGCAGGGCAAAAGCGATTCTCGTCCTCCGTGCTTGCTTTTTCTCAGAAAGAGCCGTGGTGTGCCTTTTCGCCGGAAAACGCGTTTTCGGCCGAAAACGTGTACGTTTGCACTTCCCCGTCACAGGGAAGCTGCTAGCCGGGAATTCTCTGCCTGGTTCTACCCGCTGCCCGGAACGCTACGCAGGGCAAAAGCGATTCTCGTCCTCCGTGCTTGCTTTTTCTCAGAAAGAGCCGTGGTGTGCGTTTTCGCCGGAAAACGCGTTTTCGGCCGAAAACGTGTACGTTTGCACTTCCCCGCCACAGGGAAGCTGCTAGCCGTGAATTCTCTGCCTGGTTCTACCCGCTGCCCGGAACGCTACGCAGGGCAAAAGCGATTCCCGTCCTCCGTGCTTGCTTTTTCTCAGAAAGAGCCGTAGTGTGCGTTTTCGCCGGAAAACAAGTTTTTGGCCGAAAACGTGTACGTTAGCACTTCCCAGCCACAGGGAAGCTGCTACCCGGAATTCTCTGCCTGGTTCTACCCGCTGCCCGGAACGCTACGCAGGGCAAAAGCGATTCTCGTCCTCCGTGCTTGCTTTTTCTCAGAAAGAGCCATGGTGTGCGTTTTCGCCGAAAACGCGTTTTCGGCCGAAAACGTGTACGTTTGCACTTCCCAGCCACAGGGAAGCTGCTAGCCGGGAATTCTCTGCCTGGTTCTACCCGCTGCCCGGAACGCTACGCAGGGCAAAAGCGATTCTCGTCCTCCGTGCTTGCTTTTTCTCAGAAAGAGCCGTGGTGTGCGTTTTCGCCGAAAAGGCGTTTTTGACCGAAAACGTGTACGTTTGCACTTCCCCGCCACAGGGAAGCTGCTAGCCGGGAATTCTCTGCCTGGTTCTACCCGCTGCCCGGAACGCTACGCAGGGCAAAAGCGATTCTCGTCCTCCGTGCTTGCTTTTTCTCAGAAAGAGCCGTGGTGTGCGTTTTCGCCGGAAAACGCGTTTTGGGCCGAAAACGTGTACGTTTGCACTTCCCAGCCACAGGGAAGGTGCTAGCCGGGAATTCTCTGCCTGGTTCTACCCGCTGCCCGGAACGCTACGCAGGGCAAAAGCGATTCTCGTCCTCCGTGCTTGCTTTTTCTCAGAAAGAGCCGTGGTGTGCGTTTTCGCCGGAAAACGCGTTTTTGGCCGAAAACGTGTACGTTTGCACTTCCCCGCCACAGGGAAGGTGCTAGCCGGGAATTCTCTGCCTGGTTCTACCCGCTGCCCGGAACGCTAAGTAGGGCAAAAGCGATTTCGTCCTCCGTGCTTGCTTTTTCTCAGAAAGAGCCGTGGTGTGCTTTTTCGCCGAAAACGCGTTTTTGGCCGAAAACGTGTACGTTTGCACTTCCCCGCCACAGGGAAGCTGCTAGCCGGGAATTCTCTGCCTGGTTGTACCCTCTGCCCGGAACGCTACGCAGGGCAAAAGCGATTCTCGTCCTCCGTGCTTGCTTTTTCTCAGAAAGAGCCGTGGTGTGCGTTTTCGCCGGAAAACGCGTTTTCGGCCGAAAACGTGTACGTTTGCACTTCCCCGCCACAGAGAATGTGGTAGCCGTGAATTCTCTGCCTGGTTCTACACGCTGCCCGGAACGCTACGCAGGGCAAAAACGATTCTCGTCCTCCGTGCTTGCTTTTTCTCAGAAAGAGCCGTGGTGTGCTTTTTCGCCGAAAACGCGTTTTCGGCCGAAAACTTGTACGTTTGCACTTCCCCTCCACAGGGAAGCTGCTAGCCGGGAATTCTCTGCCTGGTTCTACCCGCTGCCCGGAACGCTACGCAGGGCAGAAGCGATTCTCGTCCTCCGTGCTTGCTTTTTCTCAGAAAGAGCCGTGGTGTGCGTTTTCGCCGGAAAACGCGTTTTCGGCCGAAAACGTGTATGTTTGCACTTCCCGGCCACAGGGAAGGTGCTAGCCGGGAATTCTCTGCCTGGTTCTACCCGCTGCCCGGAACGCTACGCAGGGCAAAAGCGATTCTCGTCCTCCGTGCTTGCTTTTTCTCAGAAAGAGCCGTGGTGTGCGTTTTCGCCGGAAAACGCGTTTTCGGCCGAAAACGTGTACGTTTGCACTTCCCCGCCACAGGGAAGCTGCTAGTCGGGAATTTTCTGCCTGGTTCTACCCGCTGCCCGGAACGCTACGCAGGGCAAAAGCGATTCTCGTCCTCCGTGCTTGCTTTTTCTCAGAAAGAGCCGTGGTGTGCGTTTTCGCCGGAAAACGCGTTTTCGGCCGAAAACGTGTACGTTTGCACTTCCCGGCCACAGGGAAGCTGCTAGCCGGGAATTCTCTGCCTGGTTCTACCCGCTGCCCGGAACGCTACGCAGGGCAAAAGCGATTCTCGTCCTCCGTGCTTGCTTTTTCTCAGAAAGAGCCGTGGTGTGCGTTTTCGCCGGAAAACGCGTTTTCGGCCGAAAACGTGTACGTTTGCACTTCCCCGCCACAGGGAAGCTGCTAGCCGGGAATTCTCTGCCTGGTTCTACCCGCTGCCCGGAACGCTACGCAGGGCAAAAGCGATTCTCATCCTCCGTGCTTGCTTTTTCTCAGAAAGAGCCGTGGTGTGCGTTTTCGCCGGAAAACGCGTTTTCGGCCGAAAACGTGTACGTTTGCACTTCCCGGCCACAGGGAAGCTGCTAGCCGGGAATTCTCTGCCTGGTTCTACCCGCTGCCCGGAACGCTACGCAGGGCAAAAGCGATTCTCGTCCTCCGTGCTTGCTTTTTCTCAGAAAGAGCCGTGGTGTGCGTTTTCGCCGGAAAACGCGTTTTTGGCCGAAAACGTGTACGTTTGCACTTCCCCGCCACAGGGAAGGTGCTAGCCGTGAATTCTCTGCCTGGTTCTACCCGCTGCCCGGAAGGCTACGCAGGGCAAAAGCGATTCTCGTCCTCCGTGCTTGCTTTTTCTCAGAAAGAGCCGTGGTGTGCGTTTTCGCCGGAAAACGCGTTTTTGGCCGAAAACGTGTACGTTTGCACTTCCCCGCCACAGGGAAGGTGCTAGCCGGGAATTCTCTGCCTGGTTCTACCCGCTGCCCGGAACGCTACGCAGGGCAAAAGCGATTCTCGTCCTCCGTGCTTGCTTTTTCTCAGAAAGAGCCGTGGTGTGCGTTTTCGCCGGAAAACGCGTTTTCGGCCGAAAACGTGTACGTTTGCACTTCCCGGCCACAGAGAAGCTGCTAGCCGGGAATTCTCTGCCTGGTTCTACCCGCTGCCCGGAACGCTACGCAGGGCAAAAGCGATGCTCGTCCTCCGTGCTTGCTTTTTCTCAGAAAGAGCCGTGGTGTGCGTTTTCGCCGGAAAACGCGTTTTCGGCCGAAAACTTGTACGTTTGCACTTCCCCGCCACAGGGAAGCTGCTAGCCGGGAATTCTCTGCCTGGTTCTACCCGCTGCCCGGAACGCTACGCAGGGCAAAAGCGATTCTCGTCCTCCGTGCTTGCTTTTTCTCAGAAAGAGCCGTGGTGTGCGTTTTCGCCGGAAAACGCGTTTTTGTCCGAAAACGTGTACGTTTGCACTTCCCCGCCACAGGGAAGCTGCTAGCCGGGAATTCTCTGCCTGGTTCTACCCGCTGCCCGGAACGCTACGCAGGGCAAAAGCGATTCTCGTCCTCCGTGCTTGCTTTTTCTCAGAAAGAGCCGTGGTGTGCTTTTTCGTGAAAACGCGTTTTCGGCCGAAAACGTGTACGTTTGCACTTCCCAGCCACAGAGAAGGTGCTAGCCGGGAATTCTCTCCTGGTTCTACCCGCTGCCCGGAACGCTACGCAGGGCAAAAGCGATTCTCGTCCTCCGTGCTTGCTTTTTCTCAGAAAGAGCCGTGGTGCGCTTTTTCGCCGAAAACGCGTTTTCGGCCGAAAACGTGTACGTTTGCACTTCCCGGCCACAGGGAAGCTGCTAGCCGGGAATTCTCTGCCTGGTTCTACCCGCTGCCCGGAACGCTACGCAGGGCAAAAGCGATTCTCGTCCTCCTTGCTTGCTTTTTCTCAGAAAGAGCCGTGGTGTGCGTTTTCGCCGGAAAACACGTTTTCGGCCGAAAACGTGTACGTTTGCACTTCCCCGCCACAGGGAAGGTGCTAGCCGTGAATTCTCTGCCTGGTTCTACCCGCTGCCCGGAACGCTACGCAGGGCAAAAGCGATTCTCGTCCTCCGTGCTTGCTTTTTCTCAGAAAGAGCCGTGGTGTGCTTTTTCGCCGAAAACGCGTTTTTGCCGAAAACGTGTACGTTTGCACTTCCCCGCCACAGGGAAGCTGCTATCCGGGAATTCTATGCCTGGTTCTACCCGCTGCCCGGAACGCTACGCAGGGCAAAAGCGATTCTCGTCCTCCGTGCTTGTTTTTTCTCAGAAAGAGCCGTGATGTGCGTTTTCGCCGTAAAACGCGTTTTCGGCCGAAAACGTGTACGTTTGCACTTCCCCGCCACAGGGAAGCTGCTAGCCGGGAATTCTCTGCCTGGTTCTACCCGCTGCCCGGAACGCTACGCAGGGCAAAAGCGATTCTCGTCCTCCGTGCTTGCTTTTTCTCAGAAAGAGCCGTGGTGTGCGTTTTCGCCGGAAAATGCGTTTTCGGCCGAAAACGTGTACGTTTGCACTTCCCCGCCACAGGGAAGCTGCTAGCCGGGAATTCTCTGCCTGGTTCTACCCGCTGCCCGGAACGCTACGCAGGGCAAAAGCGATTCTCGTCCTCCGTGCTTGCTTTTTCTCAGCAAGAGCCGTGGTGTGCGTTTTCGCCATAAACGCGTTTTTGGACGAAAACGTGTACGTTTGCACTTCCCAGCCACAGGGAAGGTGCTAGCCGGGAATTCTCTGCCTGGTTCTACCCGCTGCCCGGAACGCTACGCAGGGCAAAAGCGGTTCTCGTCCTCCGTGCTTGCTTATTCTCAGAAAGAGCCGTGGTGTGCTTTCTCGTGAAAACGCGTTTTCGGCCGAAAACGTGTACGTTTGCACTTCCCCGCCACAGGGAAGCTGCTAGCCGGGAATTCTCTGCCTGGTTCTACCCGCTGCCCGGAAGGCTACGCATGGCAAAAGCGATTCTCGTCCTCCGTGCTTGCTTTTTCTCAGCAAGAGCCGTGGTGTGCTTTTTCGCCATAAACGCGTTTTTGGACGAAAACGTGTACGTTTGCACTTCCCAGCCACAGGGAAGGTGCTAGCCGGGAATTCTCTGCCTGGTTCTACCCGCTGCCCGGAACGCTACGCAGGGCAAAAGCGATTCTCGTCCTCCGTGCTTGCTTTTTCTCAGAAAGAGCCGTGGTGTGCTTTTTCGCCGGAAAACGCGTTTTCGGCCGAAAACGTGTACGTTTGCACTTCCCCGCCACAGGGAAGCTGCTAGCCGGGAATTCTCTGCCTGGTTCTACCCGCTGCCCGGAACGCTAGGCAGGGCAAAAGCGATTCTCGACCTCCGTGCTTGCTTTTTCTCAGAAAGAGCCGTGGTGTGCGTTTTCGCCGGAAAACGCGTTTTCGGCCGAAAACGTGTACGTTTGCACTTCCCAGCCACAGGGAAGCTGCTAGCCGGGAATTCTCTGCCTGGTTCTACCCGCTGCCCGGAACGCTACGCAGGGCAAAAGCGATTCTCGTCCTCCGTGCTTGCTTTTTCTCAGAAAGAGCCGTGGTGTGCTTTTTCGCCGGAAAACGCGTTTTCGGCCGAAAACGTGTACGTTTGCACTTCCCCGTCACAGGGAAGCTGCTAGCCGGGAATTCTCTGCCTGGTTCTACCCGCTGCCCGGAACGCTACGCAGGGCAAAAGCGATTCTCGTCCTCCGTGCTTGCTTTTTCTCAGAAAGAGCCGTGGTGTGCGTTTTCGCCGGAAAACGCGTTTTCGGCCGAAAACGTGTACGTTTGCACTTCCCCGCCACAGGGAAGCTGCTAGCCGGGAATTCTCTGCCTGGTTCTACCCGCTGCCCGGAACGCTACGCAGGGCAAAAGCGATTCTCGTCCTCCGTGCTTGCTTTTTCTCAGAAAGAGCCGTGGTGTGCGTTTTCGCCGGAAAACGCGTTTTCGGCCGAATACGTGTACGTTTGCACTTCCCGGCCACAGGGAAGCTGCTAGCCGGGAATTCTCTGCCTGGTTCTACCCGCTGCCCGGAACGCTAGGCAGGGCAAAAGCGATTCTCGTCCTCCGTGCTTGCTTTTTCTCATAAAGAGCCGTGGTGTGCGTTTTCGCCGGAAAACGCGTTTTCGGCCGAAAACGTGTACGTTTGCACTTCCCCGCCACAGGGAAGCTGCTAGCCGGGAATTCTCTGCGTGGTTCTACCCGCTGCCCGGAAGGCTACGCATGGCAAAAGCGATTCTCGTCCTCCGTGCTTGCTTTTTCTCAGCAAGAGCCGTGGTGTGCTTTTTCGCCATAAACGCGTTTTTGGACGAAAACGTGTACGTTTGCACTTCCCAGCCACAGGGAAGGTGCTAGCCGGGAATTCTCTGCCTGGTTCTACCCGCTGCCCGGAACGCTACGCAGGGCAAAAGCGATTCTCGTCCTCCGTGCTTGCTTTTTCTCAGAAAGAGCCGTGGTGTGCTTTTTCGCCGGAAAACGCGTTTTCGGCCGAAAACGTGTACGTTTGCACTTCCCGGCCACAGGGAAGCTGCTATCCGGGAATTCTCTGCCTGGTTCTACCCGCTGCCCGGAACGCTACGCAGGGCAAAAGCGATTCTCGTCCTCCGTGGTTGCTTTTTCTCAGAAAGAGCCGTGGTGTGCTTTTTCGCCGGAAAACGCGTTTTCGGCCGAAAACGTGTACGTTTGCACTTCCCCGCCACAGGGAAGCTGCTAGCCGGGAATTCTCTGCCTGGTTCTACCCGCTGCCCGGAACGCTACGCAGGGCAAAAGCGATTCTCGTCCTCCGTGCTTGCTTTTTCTCAGAAAGAGCCGTGGTGTGCGTTTTCGCCGGAAAACGCGTTTTCGGCCGAAAACGTGTACGTTTGCACTTCCCCGCCACAGGGAAGCTGCTAGCCGGGAATTCTCTGCCTGGTTCTACCCGCTGCCCGGAACGCTACGCAGGGCAAAAGCGATTCTCGTCCTCCGTGCTTGCTTTTTCTCAGAAAGAGCCGTGGTGTGCGTTTTCCCCGGAAAACGCGTTTTCGGCCGAAAACGTGTACGTTTGCACTTCCCCGCCACAGGGAAGCTGCTAGCCGGGAATTCTCTGCCTGGTTCTACCCGCTGCCCGGAACGCTACGCAGGGCAAAAGCGATTCTCGTCCTCCGTGCTTGCTTTTTCTCAGAAAGAGCCGTGGTGTGCGTTTTCGCCGGAAAACGCGTTTTCGGCCGAAAACGTGTACGTTTGCACTTCCCGGCCACAGGGAAGCTGCTAGCCGGGAATTCTCTGCCTGGTTCTACCCGCTGCCCGGAACGCTACGCAGGGCAAAAGCGATTCTCGTCCTCCGTGCTTGCTTTTTCTCAGAAAGAGCCGTGGTGTGCGTTTTCGCCGAAAACGCGTTTTTGGCAGAAAACGTGTACGTTTGCACTTCCCAGCCACAGGAAAGCTGCTAGCCGGGAATTCTCTGCCTGGTTCTACCCGCTGCCCGGAACGCTACGCAGGGCAAAAGCGATTCTCGTCCTCCGTGCTTGCTTTTTCTCAGAAAGAGCCGTGGTGTGCGTTTTCGCCGGAAAACGCGTTTTCAGCCGAAAACGTGTACGTTTGCACTTCCCCGCCACAGGGAAGCTGCTAGCCGTGAATTCTCTGCTTGGTTCTACCCGCTGCCCGGAACGCTACGCAGGGCAAAAGCGATTCTCTTCCTCCGTGCTTGCTTTTTCTCAGAAAGAGCCGTGGTGTGCGTTTTCGCCGAAAACGCGTTTTTGGCAGAAAACGTGTACGTTTGCACTTCCCAGCCACAGGGAAGCTGCTAGCCGGGAATTCTCTGCCTGGTTCTACCCGCTGCCCGGAACGCTACGCAGGGCAAAAGCGATTCTCGTCCTCCGTGCTTGCTTTTTCTCAGAAAGAGCCGTGGTGTGCGTTTTCCCCGGAAAACGCGTTTTCGGCCGAAAACGTGTACGTTTGCACTTCCCCGCCACAGGGAAGCTGCTAGCCGGGAATTCTCTGCCTGGTTCTACCCGCTGCCCGGAACGCTACGCAGGGCAAAAGCGATTCTCGTCCTCCGTGCTTGCTTTTTCTCAGAAAGAGCCGTGGTGTGCTTTTTCGCCGAAAACGCGTTTTTGCCGAAAACGTGTACGTTTGCACTTCCCCGCCACAGGGAAGCTGCTATCCGGGAATTCTCTGCCTGGTTCTACCCGCTGCCCGGAACGCTACGCAGGGCAAAAGCGATTCTCGTCCTCCGTGCTTGCTTTTTCTCAGAAAGAGCCGTGGTGTGCGTTTTCCCCGGAAAACGCGTTTTCGGCCGAAAACGTGTACGTTTGCACTTCCCCGCCACAGGGAAGCTGCTAGCCGGGAATTCTCTGCCTGGTTCTACCCGCTGCCCGGAACGCTACGCAGGGCAAAAGCGGTTCTCGTCCTCCGTGCTTGCTTTTTCTCAGAAAGAGCCGTGGTGTGCGTTTTCGCCGGAAAACGCGTTTTCGGCCGAAAACGTGTACGTTTGCACTTCCCCGCCACAGGGAAGCTGCTAGCCGGGAATTCTCTGCCTGGTTCTACCCGCTGCCCGGAACGCTACGCAGGGCAAAAGCGATTCTCGTCCTCCGTGCTTGCTTTTTCTCAAAAAGAGCCGTGGTGTGCTTTTTCGCCGAAAACGCGTTTTTGCCGAAAACGTGTACGTTTGCACTTCCCGGCCACAGGGAAGCTGCTAGCCGGGAATTCTCTGCCTGGTTCTACCCGCTGCCCGGAACGCTACGCAGGGCAAAAGCGATTCTCGTCCTCCGTGCTTGCTTTTTCTCAGAAAGAGCCGTGGTGTGCGTTTTCGCCGAAAACGCGTTTTTGGCAGAAAACGTGTACGTTTGCACTTCCCAGCCACAGGGAAGCTGCTAGCCGGGAATTCTCTGCCTGGTTCTACCCGCTGCCCGGAACGCTACGCAGGGCAAAAGCGATTCTCGTCCTCCGTGCTTGCTTTTTCTCAGAAAGAGCCGTGGTGTGCGTTTTCCCCGGAAAACGCGTTTTCGGCTGAAAACGTGAACGTTTGCACTTCCCCGCCACAGGGAAGCTGCTAGCCGGGAATTCTCTGCCTGGTTCTACCCGCTGCCCGGAACGCTACGCAGGGCAAAAGCGATTCTCGTCCTCCGTGCTTGCTTTTTCTCATAAAGAGCCGTGGTGTGCTTTTTCGCCGAAAACGCGTTTTCGGCAAAAAAACGTGTACGTTTGCACTTCCCCGCCACAGGGAAGCTGCTAGCCGGGAATTTTCTGCCTGGTTCTACCCGCTGCCCGGAACGCTACGCAGGGCAAAAGCGATTCTCGTCCTCCGTGCTTGCTTTTTCTCAGAAAGAGCCGTGGTGTGCGTTTTCCCCGGAAAACGCGTTTTCGGCCGAAAACGTGTACGTTTGCACTTCCCCGCCACAGGGAAGCTGCTAGCCGGGAATTCTCTGCCTGGTTCTACCCGCTGCCCGGAACGCTACGCAGGGCAAAAGCGATTCTCGTCCTCCGTGCTTGCTTTTTCTCAGAAAGAGCCGTGGTGTGCTTTTTCGCCGAAAACGCGTTTTTGCCGAAAACGCGTACGTTTGCACTTCCCCGCCACAGGGAAGCTGCTAGCCGGGAATTCTCTGCCTGGTTCTACCCGCTGCCCGGAACGCTACGCAGGGCAAAAGCGATTCTCGTCCTCCGTGCTTGCTTTTTCTCAGAAAGAGCCGTGGTGTGCGTTTTCGCCGGAAAACGCGTTTTTGGCCGAAAACGTGTACGTTTGCACTTCCCGGCCACAGGGAAGCTGCTAGCCGGGAATTCTCTGCCTGGTTCTACCCGCTGCCCGGAACGCTAGGCAGGGCAAAAGCGATTCTCGTCCTCCGTGCTTGCTTTTTCTCAGAAAGAGCCGTGGTGTGCGTTTTCGCCGGAAAATGCGTTTTCGGCCGAAAACGTGTACGTTTGCACTTCCCCGCCACAGGGAAGCTGCTAGCCGGGAATTCTCTGCCTGGTTCTACCCGCTGCCCGGAACGCTACGCAGGGCAAAAGCGATTCTCGTCCTCCGTGCTTGCTTTTTCTCAGAAAGAGCCGTGGTGTGCGTTTTCACCGAAAAAGCGTTTTTTGGCCGAAAACGTCTACGTTTGCACTTCCCAGCCACAGGGAAGCTGCTAGCCGGGAATTCTCTGCCTGGTTCTACCCGCTGCCCGTAACGCTAGGCAGGGCAAAAGCGATTCTCGTCCTCCGTGCTTGCTTTTTCTCAGAAAGAGCCGTGGTGTGCGTTTTCGCCGGAAAACGCGTTTTCGGCCGAAAACGTGTACGTTTGCACTTCCCAGCCACAGGGAAGCTGCTAGCCGAGAATTCTCTGCCTGGTTCTACCCGCTGCCCGTTACGCTACGCAGGGCAAAAGCGATTCTCGTCCTCCGTGCTGGCTTTTTCTCAGAAAGAGCCGTGGTGTGCGTTTTCGCCGAAAACGCGTTTTTGGCAGAAAACGTGTACGTTTGCACTTCCCCGCCACAGGGAAGGTGCTAGCCGGGAATTCTCTGCCTGGTTCTACCCGCTGCCCGGAACGCTACGCAGGGCAAAAGCGATTCTCGTCCTCCGTGCTTGCTTTTTCTCAGAAAGAGCCGTGGTGTGCGTTTTCGCCGAAAACGCGTTTTCGGCCGAAAACGTGTACGTTTGCACTTCCCAGCCACAGGGAAGCTGCTAGCCGGGAATTCTCTGCCTGGTTCTACCCGCTGCCCGTTACGCTACGCAGGGCAAAAGCGATTCTCGTCCTCCGTGCTTGCTTTTTCTCAGAAAGAGCCGTGGTGTGCGTTTTCGCCGGAAAACGCGTTTTCGGCCGAAAACGTGTACGTTTGCACTTCCCGGCCACAGGGAAGCTGCTAGCCGGGAATTCTCTGCCTGGTTCTACCCGCTGCCCGGAACGCTACGCAGGGCAAAAGCGATTCTCGTCCTCCGTGCTTGCTTTTTCTCAGAAAGAGCCGTGGTGTGCGTTTTCGCCGGAAAACGCGTTTTCGGCCGAAAACGTGTACGTTTGCACTTCCCCGCCACAGGGAAGCTGCTAGCCGTGAATTCTCTGCTTGGTTCTACCCGCTGCCCGGAACGCTACGCAGGGCAAAAGCGATTCTCGTCCTCCGTGCTTGCTTTTTCTCAGAAAGAGCCGTGGTGTGCGTTTTCGCCGAAAACGCGTTTTTGGCAGAAAACGTGTACGTTTGCAC
Organism: Athene noctua; assembly: GCF_965140245.1. NCBI lineage: Eukaryota > Metazoa > Chordata > Aves > Strigiformes > Strigidae > Athene > Athene noctua. Next base: position 595,426 of record NW_027437545.1, read on the forward strand.
TTCCCAGCCACAGGGAAGCTGCTAGCCGGGAATTCTCTGCCTGGTTCTACCCGCTGCCCGGAACGCTACGCAGGGCAAAAGCGATTCTCGTCCTCCGTGCTTGCTTTTTCTCAGAAAGAGCCGTGGTGTGCGTTTTCCCCGGAAAACGCGTTTTCGGCCGAAAACGTGTACGTTTGCACTTCCCCGCCACAGGGAAGCTGCTAGCCGGGAATTCTCTGCCTGGTTCTACCCGCTGCCCGGAACGCTACGCAGGGCAAAAGCGATTCTCGTCCTCCGTGCTTGCTTTTTCTCAGAAAGAGCCGTGGTGTGCTTTTTCGCCGAAAACGCGTTTTTGCCGAAAACGTGTACGTTTGCACTTCCCCGCCACAGGGAAGCTGCTATCCGGGAATTCTCTGCCTGGTTCTACCCGCTGCCCGGAACGCTACGCAGGGCAAAAGCGATTCTCGTCCTCCGTGCTTGCTTTTTCTCAGAAAGAGCCGTGGTGTGCGTTTTCCCCGGAAAACGCGTTTTCGGCCGAAAACGTGTACGTTTGCACTTCCCCGCCACAGGGAAGCTGCTAGCCGGGAATTCTCTGCCTGGTTCTACCCGCTGCCCGGAACGCTACGCAGGGCAAAAGCGGTTCTCGTCCTCCGTGCTTGCTTTTTCTCAGAAAGAGCCGTGGTGTGCGTTTTCGCCGGAAAACGCGTTTTCGGCCGAAAACGTGTACGTTTGCACTTCCCCGCCACAGGGAAGCTGCTAGCCGGGAATTCTCTGCCTGGTTCTACCCGCTGCCCGGAACGCTACGCAGGGCAAAAGCGATTCTCGTCCTCCGTGCTTGCTTTTTCTCAAAAAGAGCCGTGGTGTGCTTTTTCGCCGAAAACGCGTTTTTGCCGAAAACGTGTACGTTTGCACTTCCCGGCCACAGGGAAGCTGCTAGCCGGGAATTCTCTGCCTGGTTCTACCCGCTGCCCGGAACGCTACGCAGGGCAAAAGCGATTCTCGTCCTCCGTGCTTGCTTTTTCTCAGAAAGAGCCGTGGTGTGCGTTTTCGCCGAAAACGCGTTTTTGGCAGAAAACGTGTACGTTTGCACTTCCCAGCCACAGGGAAGCTGCTAGCCGGGAATTCTCTGCCTGGTTCTACCCGCTGCCCGGAACGCTACGCAGGGCAAAAGCGATTCTCGTCCTCCGTGCTTGCTTTTTCTCAGAAAGAGCCGTGGTGTGCGTTTTCCCCGGAAAACGCGTTTTCGGCCGAAAACGTGAACGTTTGCACTTCCCCGCCACAGGGAAGCTGCTAGCCGGGAATTCTCTGCCTGGTTCTACCCGCTGCCCGGAACGCTACGCAGGGCAAAAGCGATTCTCGTCCTCCGTGCTTGCTTTTTCTCATAAAGAGCCGTGGTGTGCTTTTTCGCCGAAAACGCGTTTTCGGCAAAAAAACGTGTACGTTTGCACTTCCCCGCCACAGGGAAGCTGCTAGCCGGGAATTTTCTGCCTGGTTCTACCCGCTGCCCGGAACGCTACGCAGGGCAAAAGCGATTCTCGTCCTCCGTGCTTGCTTTTTCTCAGAAAGAGCCGTGGTGTGCGTTTTCCCCGGAAAACGCGTTTTCGGCCGAAAACGTGTACGTTTGCACTTCCCCGCCACAGGGAAGCTGCTAGCCGGGAATTCTCTGCCTGGTTCTACCCGCTGCCCGGAACGCTACGCAGGGCAAAAGCGATTCTCGTCCTCCGTGCTTGCTTTTTCTCAGAAAGAGCCGTGGTGTGCTTTTTCGCCGAAAACGCGTTTTTGCCGAAAACGCGTACGTTTGCACTTCCCCGCCACAGGGAAGCTGCTAGCCGGGAATTCTCTGCCTGGTTCTACCCGCTGCCCGGAACGCTACGCAGGGCAAAAGCGATTCTCGTCCTCCGTGCTTGCTTTTTCTCAGAAAGAGCCGTGGTGTGCGTTTTCGCCGGAAAACGCGTTTTTGGCCGAAAACGTGTACGTTTGCACTTCCCGGCCACAGGGAAGCTGCTAGCCGGGAATTCTCTGCCTGGTTCTACCCGCTGCCCGGAACGCTAGGCAGGGCAAAAGCGATTCTCGTCCTCCGTGCTTGCTTTTTCTCAGAAAGAGCCGTGGTGTGCGTTTTCGCCGGAAAATGCGTTTTCGGCCGAAAACGTGTACGTTTGCACTTCCCCGCCACAGGGAAGCTGCTAGCCGGGAATTCTCTGCCTGGTTCTACCCGCTGCCCGGAACGCTACGCAGGGCAAAAGCGATTCTCGTCCTCCGTGCTTGCTTTTTCTCAGAAAGAGCCGTGGTGTGCGTTTTCACCGAAAAAGCGTTTTTTGGCCGAAAACGTCTACGTTTGCACTTCCCAGCCACAGGGAAGCTGCTAGCCGGGAATTCTCTGCCTGGTTCTACCCGCTGCCCGTAACGCTAGGCAGGGCAAAAGCGATTCTCGTCCTCCGTGCTTGCTTTTTCTCAGAAAGAGCCGTGGTGTGCGTTTTCGCCGGAAAACGCGTTTTCGGCCGAAAACGTGTACGTTTGCACTTCCCAGCCACAGGGAAGCTGCTAGCCGAGAATTCTCTGCCTGGTTCTACCCGCTGCCCGTTACGCTACGCAGGGCAAAAGCGATTCTCGTCCTCCGTGCTGGCTTTTTCTCAGAAAGAGCCGTGGTGTGCGTTTTCGCCGAAAACGCGTTTTTGGCAGAAAACGTGTACGTTTGCACTTCCCCGCCACAGGGAAGGTGCTAGCCGGGAATTCTCTGCCTGGTTCTACCCGCTGCCCGGAACGCTACGCAGGGCAAAAGCGATTCTCGTCCTCCGTGCTTGCTTTTTCTCAGAAAGAGCCGTGGTGTGCGTTTTCGCCGAAAACGCGTTTTCGGCCGAAAACGTGTACGTTTGCACTTCCCAGCCACAGGGAAGCTGCTAGCCGGGAATTCTCTGCCTGGTTCTACCCGCTGCCCGTTACGCTACGCAGGGCAAAAGCGATTCTCGTCCTCCGTGCTTGCTTTTTCTCAGAAAGAGCCGTGGTGTGCGTTTTCGCCGGAAAACGCGTTTTCGGCCGAAAACGTGTACGTTTGCACTTCCCGGCCACAGGGAAGCTGCTAGCCGGGAATTCTCTGCCTGGTTCTACCCGCTGCCCGGAACGCTACGCAGGGCAAAAGCGATTCTCGTCCTCCGTGCTTGCTTTTTCTCAGAAAGAGCCGTGGTGTGCGTTTTCGCCGGAAAACGCGTTTTCGGCCGAAAATGTGTACGTTTGCACTTCCCCGCCACAGGGAAGCTGCTAGCCGGGAATTCTCTGCCTGGTTCTACCCGCTGCCCGGAACGCTACGCAGGGCAAAAGCGATTCTCGTCCTCCGTGCTTGCTTTTTCTCAGAAAGAGCCGTGGTGTGCGTTTTCGCCGAAAACGCGTTTTTGGCAGAAAACGTGTACGTTTGCACTTCCCCGCCACAGGGAAGCTGCTAGCCGGGAATTCTCTGCCTGGTTCTACCCGCTGCCCGGAACGCTACGCAGGGCAAAAGCGATTCTCGTCCTCCGTGCTTGCTTTTTCTCAGAAAGAGCCGTGGTGTGCGTTTTCGCCGGAAAACGCGTTTTCGGCCGAAAACGTGTACGTTTGCACTTCCCCGCCACAGGGAAGCTGCTAGCCGGGAATTCTCTGCCTGGTTCTACCCGCTGCCCGGAACGCTACGCAGGGCAAAAGCGATTCTCGTCCTCCGTGCTTGCTTTTTCTCAGAAAGAGCCGTGGTGTGCGTTTTCGCCGAAAACGCGTTTTTGGCAGAAAACGTGTACGTTTGCACTTCCCAGCCACAGGGAAGCTGCTAGCCGGGAATTCTCTGCCTGGTTCTACCCGCTGCCCGGAACGCTACGCAGGGCAAAAGCGATTCTCGTCCTCCGTGCTTGCTTTTTCTCATAAAGAGCCGTGGTGTGCGTTTTCGCCGGAAAACGCGTTTTCGGCCGAAAACGTGTACGTTTGCACTTCCCCGCCACAGGGAAGCTGCTAGCCGGGAATTCTCTGCCTGGTTCTACCCGCTGCCCGGAACGCTACGCATGGCAAAAGCGATTCTCGTCCTCCGTGCTTGCTTTTTCTCAGCAAGAGCCGTGGTGTGCTTTTTCGCCATAAACGCGTTTTTGGACGAAAACGTGTACGTTTGCACTTCCCAGCCACAGGGAAGCTGCTAGCCGGGAATTCTCTGCCTGGTTCTACCCGCTGCCCGGAACGCTACGCAGGGCAAAAGCGATTCTCGTCCTCCGTGCTTGCTTTTTCTCAGAAAGAGCCGTGGTGTGCTTTTTCGCCGGAAAACGCGTTTTCGGCCGAAAACGTGTACGTTTGCACTTCCCGGCCACAGGGAAGCTGCTAGCCGGGAATTCTCTGCCTGGTTCTACCCGCTGCCCGGAACGCTACGCAGGGCAAAAGCGATTCTCGTCCTCCGTGCTTGCTTTTTCTCAGAAAGAGCCGTGGTGTGCGTTTTCGCCGGAAAACGCGTTTTCGGCCGAAAACGTGTACGTTTGCACTTCCCCGCCACAGGGAAGCTGCTAGCCGGGAATTCTCTGCCTGGTTCTACCCGCTGCCCGGAACGCTACGCAGGGCAAAAGCGATTCTCGTCCTCCGTGCTTGCTTTTTCTC